>NC_083713.1:22178125-22794583 GCF_033118175.1 Dama dama
CATGTAAGAGAAAACGTTGTGGCACAGTGGGTGCATACAGGCCAGGTAGGGAGTATGGTGGTGATTTGGTTGCTTAGTCGTGTCCAACTCTTTGCAACCCCATGGACTATAGCCCACCAGGCTCCTCTGTTCATGGGATTTCCCAGGCAAGAATACTGGAGTGGGTTGCCACTTCCTCCTCCAGGGGACGAGTGTACTTGGGTTGAAATTCCAACTCTGCCGTAGCCTGTGTAAACTTGGGCAAGTAACTTAGCTTCTCTGTGCTCCAATTTCCTCCTTTTAGGAGAGAATATAATAAAAATACTTATCTCCTAAGACAATAGGGGAATTAAATGAGAAAATACAAGGAAAGAACTTGGAAGAGCACCTAGCACTTAGTAAGTCTTCGTAAAAGACTAGCTTGTACTGAAGCCACGTTCATATATGTGAGATACAGTCAGGTCTCAGTTAAAGAATTACCTTTGTATAATATAAGTCTGTAAGTTTTTATTAAGCACAGTCTATTGTGCCAGTTCCACTGTCAGAATTTCAACAACAAAATTAGGGCTATACTTTGTAAATTTACAGTTCTCTTGTGTTTATGACTGTTTATGCACATACTGTTTTACTTGATGGTACAAAATTATACTTATACCAATTTGTATTCTACTTTCTAATTTAAAGTTATTTCTTACATATGTGTCCACATACAGATGTAGCCTTCATTTGCCAGTTTTAGGGATTATAAATTTTCTTCTTTGTCTGTATAATCTAGCTTGCTTAGTCCTTGCCTTATTAATGGAAATTTGGGCTGTTTCTAGTTTTTCACTAATACAAATAACTCCTGAATGAACATCTTGAACACATTACCGTTTTCTTTTGTGTTATTTCCTTGGGGTATATTCCAGAGGCTGAAATTACTGAGTCAAACAGCAAGAAAAGTTTTATAGCTCTTTATCCAAGTTATCAAATAGCTTTCAGAAATATTGAGCCCATTTATAACGGTAGCAGCATACCCATACCTCTCCTCACAGAGACCTGCCAACTTTGTTCAATTCACATTTAAAAACTCAAATTAGTTTTCCTTAGTCTGCCAGGCAGGCTTCAGAGAACCTCCTCCCACATTTACCAGTATCAGCTCCAGCAACAGAATTTTCATTGTTGCCTACAAGTAAGGAAACGAGGGTGGGAAATGAAAGTGCAGTGTTCAGTGTCGGTGAGGGGCACCAGACCAGACAGCCTTCAAGGCTTGTTCAAGTCTTTGCCTGGTATGGATTAGCAGAATGACCTTCTGCTAAGGTCAATTCCTCCTAGCCTTGGACCTCCTGGGGCTGTTGTGAGGAGTTAAGTAGATAATAGATGTAAAGGTCTTATCAATAATGAGCTGAAATCTTACCATCTACTCCAATCCAAATGAATAAAATTTGCACTGTATTTGTTATTTTACTTTATACATATAACTGCTATGTCATCATTCATATGGATAGTGGTAAATTTATTGCACATTTAGCATAATGTGATTTGAATATCCTGATATCTTAAAATGTCAACTTCTGGAGACTATCAGCTGTGTTATGTTTGGTGTAATTCCAACACATTTTGCCATATGAGAATTGGTAAGTTATTTGCCTGGGATAAATTAAAAATTAAATGTGGTACATTCATTTCTAGGCTATTTACATCTCTAACATAATCGTGCATAGGATCCTATTGGGTTTCTTAAAAACTCTATACATACGTATGTCTCAGTGACTGTGCCATGTCATGTAATATTTGATGGCGGCCCCCAGAAAGGTCATCAAGTCCTTTTCCTACAAACCCTGTCCTCATCCAATGCAGAAATCTACCTGACAGATGGTTATCCTGGCTCTGCCTAAAAATTTCCCTTTCAATTATTTTAAATCATCATGTTATTTAAAGTTCTTACATAATTAGCAATAATTTTATCAGTTATGGTCAGGGTTTGTGTGAAATATAATCTACCACATGCACATAATTTAATAATTTAAGTTACATAATGAAAAATTACTGGTTTGGCAATTCATGTTGCAAGTGCACCTAAAGGTGGATCATACCTAAGAGGTGATCAGAATTTCTTGGTTCACCTCATGATTTCCAGCATATGTTCCTGTTTTCCTGTGATACATATACACTAGCTGCTTGAGGTGGTATGACTAGACTCCTTGCATCCAATTAATTGATCACTTCATTATTCCTGACTGAAAGGAGGTGTTATCTTGCAAAATAAAATGAGACCTGGATGGGAGCAAATATTTGGGATCTCTCAAGATGTATGGGCACAGCAGAGGAAACCTGGGATATGGAAATGAGAATGGGCTCTTATCCACCCTTCCTAGCTTGTCATTACTTGAGCCCCAAAGGAGCTGTTTATTATGTCATTGTTGAGTGAGGAATATGTCCATTGCAGTTACTTTCCACAACCATCTTATAAGAAGTTGTGGCTTGAAGTTCTTCTCTGGCTTACCTCAGAGGGTTTCTTTAGCCTGTGATCACCTCTCTCCAGCTCACAGTTTGGAGTGTTCAGCTACCCTGCTGCTCTCCTTTGTGCGAGCATGTTCAGACACCCTGCAGAGCTGGGATGCAGCCAACCGAGGTAGGCTGCCCTGGGACTGGCCACATCCCAAGAACTTGTTATGGGTGATGCTGCCCTGCCAACTGGTGTTGAGGATGGTGCACGGATGATGCTAATGAGTCTTGCAGAAGCTGGAGTTTTTTTATCTGCAACAGGCCTGAGATAGCCACAGTCAGACAAAGGGAGGATTTCCTAAGCTCCTGGTCTTACATTTTTAAATTGTTCCTGATTTTATGAAGGCTAATGTTTAGGATCCTGGTGAGATATCAAGGGTGCTATAGGTACTAAAGTTCACATTAGTGGGGCAGAAGGATGTTGATACATCATGCTGATAGGGGTAACAAATTAGTGGTCCCAAAGAGTGGATGCAGCTCACAGATGTTTGTCTTGCATGGAGTTGGTTTGGTATAGAATTTATTTATTTATTTTTTTTTTTCAGAAAGTCTTTAGATGTGCCTGTAAGCTCCAATTCTGCCATAGTAGACAATCCCCAAATTACTAGGCAATTTAATAAAATCAACTTAAGGAAGCGAAGATGGACAGGTTTCTTCTGTCATCTTATGAAGAGTTAGCTTCTCTCTGAAGGTACTTTTCAAAAGTGCTTTTCAAATCATTATGTTTAAAAATCTTGTTACATGTGTGGCTAGTGGTATTATAACTCTGCTGCTGCTGCTAAGTCACTTCAGTCATGTCCGACTCTGTGTGACCCTATAGATGGCAGCCCATCAGGCTCTGTCCCTGGGATTCTCCAGGCAAGAACACAGGAGTGGGTTGCCATTTCCTTCTCCAATGCATGAAAGTGAAAAGTGAAAGTTAAGTTGCTCAGTTGTGTCTGACTCTGCGATCGCATGGACTGTAGCCTACCAGGCTCCTCCGTCCATGGGATTTTCCAGGCAAGAATACTGAAGTGGGTTGCCATTGCCTTCTCCATAACTCTGCTAGTCAGGTTTATGTGTTTTCTCGTGATACTGCGCAGTCTTTTAGACACCCAAATACTAAACAAACAGTGGGTTAACTAATTTGAACATGTGGCCTTTTTGTCCTCATGTCATTTTCCCCTCTTTCCTGTCTATATTCCAATTAAGTTAGATTTTCAAAACTGTTGCAATAAAATTAGAATTAAAAAATCAGTGTTTGATGAAAGGTTTAAAAAGTTCTGGAAGACAGCTCTTGATTTCAAGTTATAGTTCATTAGTAAGATTTCAGTCCTGGAAAAATTTGAATTGAATATTGTAACTTGTTAATTGTAATGTCTTATCTACATTCAAGCTGTTCGTCACTGTACTATTTGCCTTTTAACGTCTATTATCCAGGTCCTATGTGATCACCGTGAAGCTACAGAGCTTCAGAGACCTGTTTTATGTTCTGTGTATTCCCTGGACTATATCTGACTGAGAATTTCAGAAATAAGCAAGGTTTACAAGAAAAAACTATTACTAACAGAGTACCTGTCAAGAGTTCTGGTTAAACTTCGGGGAGTTTCTTCTTGTTGGAGAACCGTCTCAGACTTTGAGCACTATTCTCTGCTTCATCCTTAGGCAGGATCTAATGGTGGGGTAAGAATGGGAGTCTGCCTGCCAGGGCCCAGGTTAAGGGTTATTGCTCTAAAAAACTGTTCACTCTGCCCCAGTGTGGTCATGTGCTTCCTACTCCCATATCTTTACTTGTATTCTTATCTGACTGCACGAAATTCTTCTCTTCTTCATCCTCTTTCAAGGTTTAAGTCAAATCCTGTCATCTTAAGTAGGCACTATTCCAAAAGCGATTATTATTTTTCCTTAATAGTAGTTCCTAGTGTTTTATAGCTTAACATTTTTTTCAGATGTCCCCAATGATTGCAGTTGGATTTTGACTAACCATTCATTGAACAAAGATATAATGACTAAATATTTAGGGACTAAGAAAATCAATGACACACCAGTTGACAAAATGAAAGGCAATACCTACATAGTGTATTTTGTATTTCAGATGCAAATGATGTTTGGTATGTTGGCAGATATACATGTCCCTTGCAAATTTTACAGTGTCTTATGTTGGCTTTTGTAACTTCCTGCTTTTTGAGCTTCTCTTTATATTTCTAAGAGTTCCCAAGGAGATGATAAGTGCTTAACCTTTCTGTCTCTTTCCATATACTTTGCAGAACCTTGTTCGGTAGTTTGCACTTAGCAGGGGCCTGAACGAGCAGGAAATAAATAAATGAACCAAGTAAGTTATAGGGCTGTAAATGTTACAATGCGGAATCAGAGGGGTTTTGAATGATCATTAATCCGAACATCATTTTTAATGGCCAAATGATGTTTCATTGTGAAAGAGCTATGCATTCATTCACTACTTATTGAGTCTCTGCTTAGTAAATACTACTATGTCTGAGGCACTGTTCCAAGTATGGGGGTTAAACTGCTTAATAAGAGACAAAAATTCCTGCCCTTTCAGAATTTGCATTCTTATGGTATAGACGGACAATAAACAAGTAAATATCTGAGTATATAACTTCAAGTAGTGATTAGAAATATAATTCTTATAATTTAGGTAATTCAGCCATTTTTTTCTGTAACTTGTATTCATACGACTGTGCTTGATTAAGTTTAGGTAAGATTAAAATGTTTACAGTACAATAGGATCTTTCTCTAGGCTGGAACAAGATTTGAGCCAAAGCTTTCTCCTCAGTGACTATGTTAAACGGTGATGGACCCCTCAACTGAATCTCTTTTCCCTCTAAACTTCAGGTGTTCACACAAGATGCGAGTCCCTCTAGGCTGCCTTAAGCACTTGAAGTACAAAAAGTGTTGTCCATTATGTTCACCTCAGATGTCCTGGTACTGCGTCTTCTCATGGGTATCGAGCTGCAAGCACAGTACCAATTTACCATCACCTGAATTGGAGAAGTTAAGAAAGCCTGATGATCTTGACCTGACATGGTCAGGCTGCTGACACTATATGCTGGACAGACAGGACTCGGGCGTATGGGAGGAAAAGGTGGAGGGCTGAGAGGAGTTCAGGGTATTCTGATTTTCAGAGACCAGTATGTCCATGACTTTTAATATTTGACAGGTTATGAAACAGTCTTATAGTGAAGTCACTTCTAAAAGTGCAAAATGACAAAAAAAAAAAAAACAACCAAAACTGTCTCATAAACTCTGTCTCAGATTTATACAGGGCTTAGATAAGGGAGAGTGATATGCAATCACAGATTAGAAATAAATAAGCATTTTTGGGGAAGAAGAATGATTATTAAAGAACTAGAACAGGGTATTGTGGATTCTTGTTTACTGGAGATTTCAAATTAAGACAGATAATATCTTCTTTGAATAGGTAGTATTTTGTTGTCCGAATAAAAGCGCAAGTTTACTTTTTCACCTTAGAATGATGAAATACTTGAATTGGAATTTTGAAAATTTAAGTGAAATTCTTTTTTAATTAAAAGTAGAGTATAATTCCAAATGACTACCTTTGATCTGAGCATATTTGTCTTTCTTGGTTTATTTTCATTTCCTTTCATGATAATATTATTTTCTAATTATAAAAGTAATACAAACTTATTACATTTTTAAAATACAAAAATGAAAAAAATAAAATCGCCTATAGTCCTAATTTGCAGAGGGAATATTGTTAATATTCTTGATGTATTTCCTTATATTTCTTTATTTTTACTTACAAATAAAGATATATTTCCAAATTTGCATTATAAAGTATGCATGATTGTGCTTTAATTTTTCAAGGCACAATTCCTATGTGTGCATAATCTTCTATCATGTAATTATACAATGATTTATTAATCATCCCTCAGCATTGAAGTTTTTTTTCCAAAATTATGTTACAATAAAATTATAATTAATGTACTTTTTATAAATAAATCTAGGACTTCATCATAGGATAGGTACATTAAATTGCTATTTTGTAGGTCAAAAACATTTACAATTTTCTATGGCTCAAATATAGGATTACTGGTTCAGGCAGTTTTTTGTTTTTCCTTTTTGAGTGTGAGATTTTTTTTTAAATTGAAGCATAATTGATCTATAATTTAGTTTCAGGTGTGTATCATAGTGATTCAGTGTGTTTTTAATAGATTATACTCCATTTAAAGTTATTACAAAAATAATGGCTACATTTCCCTGTGCTGTACAATATAGCCGTGTTGCTTATTTATTTTATAATGGTAGTTTGTATCTCCCAGTCTCAAACCCCTGTCTTGCCTCTTCCCCCTTCCTCTTCCTTCTGGCAACCACTAGTTCTCTATATCTGTGAGTTGGTTTCTGTTTTGTTATATACATTCATTTATTTTATTTCTTAGATTTCATATATAAGTGATACATAGAGTAGTTGTATTTCTCTGTCTGACGTATTTCAGTAAGAATAATTCCCTCTAGGTCTATCCATATTGTTGCAAATGGCAGAATTTCATTCTTTTTTATGGCTAACGTACCGCATCTTATCCATTGATCTGTTGATGAACAGTTAGCTTGTTTTCATATCTTGGCTACTATAAATAATGCTGTGCATGTATCTTTTTGAATTGTTGCTTTCATTTTCTTTGCATACATATCAAGCAGTAGAATTGCTGGGTCATACAATAGTTCTATGTTTTTTTTGAGGAGAAACTCCATAGTGTTTTCCACAGTGGCTGCACCAATTTATAGTCCCATCAACAGTGTACTCGACTTTCCTTTTCTCTATGTCCTCACCGACATTTGCTATTTGTGGTCTTTTTAGTGATGATCATTCTGACAGATGTGAGGTAGTAACTTGTGGTTTTTCATTTCTCTGATGATTAATGAATGATGTAAGCATTTTTTTCATGCACTTGTAGGCCATTTGTATGTCTTCTTTGGAAAATTTTCCATTCAGGTCTTCTACCCATTTTTATTAATAAATCAGGTTATTTGTTTTTTTCGATATGGAGTTGTGTGAGCTGCTTGTATATTTGGATATTAACCCATTATTGGTCATATCATTCGCAAATATTTCCTTCCATTCAGTAGTTTTTCTTTTTCATTTTGTTGTTGGTTTTCTTTGCTGTGCAAAAGCTTTTAAATGTTAAATAGGTCACATTTTTTTTTTGCCTTTGTTTCTTTTGAACATTAATTTTTAATAAAAACTTCAGTCAGTTCAGTTCAGTTCAGTTGCTCAGTCGTGTCCGACTCTTTGCGACCCCATGAATCGCAGCACGCCGGGCCTCCCTGTCCATCACCAACTCCTGGAGTTTACTCAAACTCATGTCCATTGAGTCGGTGATGCCATCCAGCCATCTCATCCTCTGTCGTCCCCTTCTCCTCCTGCCCCCAATCCCTCCCAGCATCAGGGTCTTTTCCAACGAGTCAACTCTTTGCATGAGGTGGCCAAAGTATTGGAGTTTCAGCTTCATTGAGATGTAATTCACATACCACACAATTCACCCATTTAAAGTGCACAGTTCAATGGCTTTTAGTATATTTTCAGAGATCTATGACTATCACCACATTCAAATTTAGGATGCCTTAATCACCTCAAAAGCAACCCCATGTCCATTAATAGTCACTTTCCATTTGCTCCCAGCTCTTTTAGTCTTAGGCTACTGACAGTCTACTTTCTGTTTCTATGGGTTTGCCAATTTGGGGCAAGTTATGTAAATTGAACCATACAATATGTGGTCCATTTTGACTGGCTTCATTCACTTAGCATAATGATTTCAAGATTCATCCATGTTGTAGCATTTATCCGTACTATTACTATTTCTTTTTGTGACTAAATAATGCTCCATTGTATGAACATACCACATTTTATTTATCCATTCATCAGTTGATGAACATGTGAGTTGTTTCCACTTCTTGACTGTTATGAATAATGCTGCAGTGAACATTCACATACAAGTTTTTGTATGAACATATGTTTTCATTTTTCTTGGAGACAAATCTAGGAAGAGAATTGCTGGGCCATATGGTAACTCTAATGTTTAACCTTCTGAGGAACTACCAGACACTTTCCCAAACTGGCAGCACTGTTTTGCATTTCCACCAGCAATGTATGAGTATTCCAATTCCTCCAGATTCTTAGCATACTTTTAGAAAAATTAATTTATTTTAATTGGAGGATAATTACTTGACATGTTGTGATGGTTTTGCCATACATCGACATGGATTAGGCACAGGTGCATTGTGAACCTGAACTGTGCTCCCACCTCCCTCCCCACCCCATCCCTCTGGGTTGTCCCAGAGCAACGACTTTGAGTGCCCTGCTCCATGCATTGAACTTGCACTGGGCATCTATTTTATTTTATATATGGTAATGTACATGTTTCAATGCTAATCTCTCAAATCATCCCACCTTCATCTTCTCCCACAGAGTCCAAAAGTCTGTTCTTTATGTCTGTGTCTCTTTTGCTGCCTTGCATATAGGATCATTGTTACCATCTTTCTAAATTCCATATATATACATATATATGTGTTAATATACAGTATTTGTGTTTCTCTTTCTGACTTACTTCACTCATTGTATAATAGGCTTCAGTTTCATCCACCTCATTAGAACTGACTCAAGTGTGTCCCTTTTAATAGCTGAGTGATATTCCATTGTGTGTATGTACCACAACTTCCTTATCCATTCATCTGCCAATGGACATCTAGGTTGCTTCATGTCCTAGCTATTGTAAACAGTGCTGCAATGAACACTGGGGTACCTATGTCTCTTTCAATTCTGGTTTCCTTGGTGTGTATGCCCAGGAGTGGGATTGCTGGGTTGTATGGCAGTTCTATTCCCAGTTTTTAAAGGAATTTCCACAGTGTTCTCCATAGTGGCTCTACCAGTTTGCATTCCCACCTGCATTGTAAGAGTGTTCCCTTTTCTCCACACCCTCTCCAGCATGTATTGTTTGTAGACTTTTTGATGGTAGCCATTCTGAACGGCATGAGATGGTACCTCATTATGTTTTTTATTTCCTTTTCTCTAATAATGAGTGATGTTGAGCATCTTTTCATGTGTTGATTAGCCATCTGTATGTCTTCTTTGGAGAAATGTCTGTTTGGTTCTTTTGCCCACTTTTTGACTGGGTTGTTCGTTTTTCTGGTATTGAGCTGCATGAGCTGCTTGTATATTTTGGAGATTAACTCTTTGTCAGTTTTTTCGTATGCTGTTATTTTCTCTCATTCTAAAGGTTGCTTTTTCAACTTGCTTATAGTTTCCTTCATTGTGCAAAAGCTTTTGAGTTTAATTAGATTCCATTTGTTTATTTTTGTTTTTATTTCCATTACTCTGGGAGGTGGGTCACAGAGGATCTTGCTGTGATTTACGTCAGAGTGTTCTGCCTATGTTTTCCTCTAAGAGTTTTATAGATTCTGATCTTACATTTAGGCCTTTAATCCATTTTGAGTTTATTTTTGTGTATGATACTAGAAAGTGTTCTAGTTTCATTCTTTCATATGTGGCTGACCAGTTTTCTAGCACCTGTCATTTTGATTTAGTCATTTTGCTGGGTATGAACTAGTGTTTCATTGTGGTTTTGATTTGCCTTGTTCTGATGGCTGATGTTGAGGAGCTTTTCATGTGCTCATTTGTGGAACTTTTTTTTTTTTAATATTCTTGATAAATTTCACCCATTTTCCCCCAGAAAATTGTATTAATACTTAATGCCAATAGCAGTATATCAACTCACTGAAATTTTACCAGCTTCAATATTATAATTTTAAAAGATTGCTTTCCTTTGATTTCTGATTTCACTTTATTTCCACTTCTTTGATTTATTCTGTGTGTGCATGTATTTAATAAGAATTAATTAGCCATTGGTCTCAGTGAACATATTTTTTTAACTAGAAGAAAGATTATCATAATGCAAACTGACCTAAGCCAATTTGATCACACACAACTACTAGTTTATTTGTAATAGCTTTTAAGTACATCATAATAGCTGCCTGAAAGCTTGCAGTTGATAGGAGATGACTGCTTTCCTACAACTTTGCTACTTGTTTTTAATGAAAGCAGGTCTCAGACCAAAATCTGCTACATAAAAAGACATTTATCCAACAAAATGTATTGGCAAGTTGGGTCAAATAGTTCCTACACCCTATTTAGTAAGTTTCATGAAATCCAAGCTCTCTTTGTTTTAAGTGATCTAAATACCCCTGGCACTGTGTCAGAAGCAGAATCTGGTAGCTCTTGTGGTGGGTATCAGGCAGCCAGACCCTTTGACCCAGTGGCAGGATTGGACAGCCTCAGAGTCTGTCCCTAAGGATACATCACCTTTGGAATTTGCTAGATTTTTACATCTTATTAATATAAGTGTTGAGGGGTCTTTAGAATATTATTACCAATATATATATCTTGAATATGACTAGTTTCATAATTAGAGTCCATATCTAATATCCATTGTGCTGGTTAACAAGCTAGTAGTTTCACCAGTGAAAGTCCATTTCTAACACTGGTAAAAGCCCCACACTCTTTTTTTTTTTTTTGTAAAGTAAGTTATTTATTTTAATTGGAGGCTAGTTACTTTACAATATTGAGGTGGTTTTTGCCATACACTGACATGAATCAGCCACGGGTGTACATGTGTCCCCATCCTGAACCCCCCTCCCACCTCCCTCCCCATCCCATCCCTCAGGGTCATCCCAGTGCACCAGTCCTGAGTGCCCTGTCTCATGCATCGAACCTGGATTGGCGATCTGTTTCACATATGGCAATATACATGTTTCAATGCTATTCCCTCAAATCATCCCACCTGCACTATTCATGGTGGGTAAAGATCTCTGGAGGGGCTTCCTTGATGACTCAGTGGTGAGGAATCCGCCAGCCAATGCAGGAGACACGGGTTTGATGCCTGGATCAGGAAGATCCCCTAGAGAAGGAAATGGCTTTCCACTCCAGTACACTTGCTTGGGAAATGTCATGGACAGAGGAGCTTGGCAGGCTACGGTTCATGGGGTCACAAACGAGTCAGAAATGACTTAGTAACTAAACAACAACAGCAGAGATCTCTGGAGCACTTATGGTAACCACATTTGAGTATGGTTTTCTGATTACTCCTGAAGTGTAAATTCTTGAAACGGCAACTGTCTGTTCCCTTATAGCATTTTAAACCTAGTCTGTTCTACATGCACACATAGTTTCACAGTATCTTTGCTAAAGAACTTAAGGCAAATTATAGACCTTGAAAGAGCATGTATTGTCTCTCAGTGTTTGGTTTTCTTCTTAAACAAGACAATAACAGAAACTATTTAGTAAGTGCCTACTCTGTGATACATGGTTTATATTCACTATCTCATTTAATCTGCAGCAAACCTTTAGGTAATTATTATTACTGTCATTTTATGGATGACTTTCCTGATAGCTCAGTTGGCAAAGAATCTGCCTGCAATCCAGGAGACCCCTGTTTGATTCCCTGGTCAGGAAGATCCGCTGGAGAAGGGATAGGCTACCCACTCCAGTATTCTTGGGCTTCCCTTGTGGCTCAGATGGTAAAGAATCCACCTGCAATTCGAGGAGACCTGGGTTTGATCCCTGGGTTGGGAAGATCTCCTGGAAAAAGGAAAGGCTATCCGCTCCAGTATTCTGGCCTGGAAAATTCCATGACTATATAGTCCATGCGGTTGCAAAGAGTTGGACGTGACTTTCACTTTCACTTTTCATGAATGGGAAAACTGTGAGAGATTTTAATAATGTGTCCAGGATCACCTGACTTGTGTGCATGTCCACACGGCATGTGGAGATTCTTGGTGTGTGGTCATTATTTTCTTATTGTGTCATCTTCACTTCAGAGACTCATAAACACAGATTGTACTATATCTGATGCATGTGTAGGGATGTTTAATAAATTTGAGATTCTGCATACTTAATACATTTGAAGGAGACTGTGTTACTGAGTAAAACATTATTTCTAAATTACATTGCTTTGTGGCATTTTAACTTTTCATGAATACCTGAAACAAAGTTTGAGCTTCATATCTGTAAGAAATATAGAAAACTAACAGGCTAAGAGTTAGGAATTATTATTATTATTTTAATGATTACTTTGAATACATTCAACTCTGAAATAGATAATTTAATATTTTCCTTTTATCCCATTTTTATGTTTTCACTGACAAATAACAAAACATTTTAAAGTTATGGCTTTTAATGTATTTCTCCCCCACCCCAAGGATGAAAAGGAGCTGAGGATCAGTTCTCATGCTTTAAAAAAGTTGTGCTTCAAGCCAGAATTTGCAAATACAGTAGTGTTCAGTTTCAGTGAGCAGAGAAGTGAGGTGTTCCAGAGTAAATTACCCTGCAGCCTACTTTAGAGGGTTTTTTCTATGTTTAGCAAAATTATGGAATATTCTGTTTAAAGAAGCTACGTTGTATTCCTTGTTGGAAAATTTCAAATAGAAGATGACTTTGTAGCATACTTCATGGTTTTTAACAGTGTATTTTGATTTTTAAAATATACCTGGCTGTTTATTTTTTCCCTTTTCTTCTTTTTTGTATTGGAGGTGGAAATGAAGCCATTTCTTTTTGTCATTTTCTATTATTTCCTTTTATTTCTCCCACATGCACCCTAGATAATATCCTGGCTAGATATGATTACAGGCTATTTTCCCTGGCAGATTCTGATTCCATTGCCAATCAACAATGTTAAGGAGCATTGCCCCCACCCCCTTCATATTCTGCACACTCCGTTTAGAAATGAGAAAAAATCTCAAAGGTAAGCACTGCTGTATTACCAAAGCAGGCAGCAAAGTACCCCCTGGGAGGCCCCGGATGGGAGTGAGAGCATGTTAAGAGGGGGAGAAAGTAATGAACAATTTTGAAAAATGAGGTTATATAAGTTAGAGCTGCCCAGAGATGCTCTGAAGGTCTATTAGACACAGTTCTTGAAAAGGGGTTTAAATGAACTAAAATGCAATAATGAAACTCTCTCACTGGAGAGAATTTAAAGTGATTCCTCAATAGAATTAATTGACATCATCAAAAGGCCAAAACATGCTTTGTCTGTCTGAAAAATATGTTTGGTGTTTTGGAAGATTTACTTGTCTGTAGCGTATACTGAGTGACTGGGAAATCAATATCTTTTCTTTAAAGGTGCCACCCAGTGTTTAATCGCACCTGTAATTGTATATCCCATAGCATCTGAGAAGTTTTCATCTTCAGTGCTTGGTGATTTGGTTAATTTCATTTCCAAAAATATATCCATATCTGTTTTTTTTTTCCCTATCTCTTAAAAAAAAGTGTTTCTGAGTAATTTTACAAATCCTTTCATACTGACTCAATTTTGTCACAATTTCCCAGTGGTATTTTTTGTTTAATATAATTGAAGTTTCTTTTAGGTATTTTGTATACATTTCTACTTTCAAATACAGGATGAGGCTTCAAAATAAGCCTTGAATTATTCTCCCCCAGAGAATCACAGCCCTTGAGGAACCTTTAAGTGTCCATTGCTCCTTTTCAATGTTTGACTAAATGTAAAGTCTCAACTTAGTAGTTTGACATGATACCCTTGTACATTGGATAATCATAGAACATGATGGAGGTTTTGCAGTTCCTAGTCTCTTAACCTGTGAGACAGGGTGACAGGAATTATTGTCTTCTTAAGCCTGAAGGCAAAGTCATTTTGCTCTAGATTCAAAATGCCAGTTGTTTTAAGATTTGATCCCGATGTTTATGACTTGTTACCATGGATGTTTCCATTGTTTTACACATTAAGGACACATCCAGTTATGAAAAAGAAGAGTGTGCAAATCATGGCAAACTTCTGATCTAAGCATGAATTTCTTAGGTAAAAGAAAACTGGAAACTAAACTGCTTATTCCTTTCTTGTCTTCAGATTGTTGCCAGGGGGAAAATTATGCACAGATCATTGGGTTAAACAAGGATTATTGTTCCCCCTGCCATACACAAAGCAATAAGTCATTCTCCTTCTTGAAATTACATCTTCTCTAGGACCAGTATATAAAACATAGTTCTATTTGTGCTGGAAGTACAAGGTCACAGCCATTCACTTGGAAGATGATCCTTCACAGATATTCCCAGAAAAATACTTTGGAGAAATACTCTCTGCCCTTCATGGTTCAATGATGTAAAATGTTTGTACTGCACTTGTTATGGGCTCTAAAGGCAGAGAGCTTACTCAACAGATAGACCTGTGTGTCTGGTGCTATCTTTAGAAAGATAGTCGTCGGCTGGAAGATGGTGGAATACATGCCAGGTATGTAGTTTGTTACATTTACTATCTTAGAAAGCATCAATCATTATAATGATATCAAAATTTGCATTTACAGAAACCTTAATCTTCACCCAGGTATTAACTCGTATGATTGATTCTGTCATTATTCTTATGAGATAGGTAAGATTACTGTGAATCTTTTTCTTATAGTTGAGGTAACTGAAGCCTGTCTTGTCTAGTAAGAAGTTAATAGTGGAATTGGGAGGTCAGTGTTCTTTCCTCTCCTTTTGCCTGGCTTGTCATTTTTTGTGAACAGCAAATTGACTACTAAGAAAGGGCCTCCTCATAGCTCAGTCAGTAGAGAATCTGCCTGCAGTGCAGGAAACCTGGGTTCAATTCCTGGGTTGGGAAGATCCCCTGGAGAAGGAAATGGCAACCCACTCCAGTATTCTTGCCTGGAGAATTCCATGGATAGAGGAGCCTGGCAGGCTACAGTCCATGGGTCGCAAGAGTCGGACATGACTTAGCGACTAAACACCACTACTAAGAAAGAGGAGAACTCAAAGCAAAGAGTACAAATGGGCTAATTGTAGCAATCGTGCCATTTCACATGCCAGAATATACCACTTACCAATCAGTAGGAAAGGGAAAATCATAACAATGAGATCAGTTTTTCACATAAGACGTGCAATGAGCTTGTTAAAGAGATAAAGGTGACATAAGAATCTTCCCTGGTACAGTCTTACTGGAAAACAGTTAAGAACCGTCTGCTCTGAGTGTATGAAAATCACAGAAAGTAAAGACACCTCAGAAATTGTTTTTGTTTGAATTCTTATTTTACAATTTAAAAAAGAAAATGTGAGAAATTTTAAATGATTTGCCCAGATCACACAATTGAAAACAGTAGAGCTGGGAGCTGACTCTGTCTTGAGACTCTAGTGTTCCTGGGCCTTACTCTATACCATGCAGATGTTCAGCTGCCTTTGGGCAGAAGGTCAGACAACAGTGGGGTTCCCATTCAACTCTGTGGTTCTTTGGTCAGCAACATCCCATGGGGTAGCCCCATTTTTATAGGTAGGAAAATCCAGGTTGAGGAGTGTCTGGAGCAACAATTAGCAAATCAGTGGAGGTGGCTCAGTGGTAAAGAATTTGCCTGCCAATGCTGGAGATGCAGGAGATGTGGGTTCCATTCCAGGGTCGGGAAGATCTGCTGAAGGAGGGCATGGTAACCCACTCCAGTATTTTTGCTTGGAGATTTCCATGGACAGAGGATCCTGGTGGGAAAGAGTCGATGGAGTCTCAAAAAGTCGGACATGACTGAGTGGCTGAGCACGCACGCACGCACGCACACACGCACGCACACGCACACAGTGCGTCTCCCAAGTGCTTCCTGGCCTGTCTTCTCACAGATGTTGGAGCCTACGGTGTTTCTGCTTCCACAGTAAAAAGGGTTTGTGAAGAATCTGTATTTCAGCCACAAAGGTTGAAAATGAAAAGAAGAAATTAAGAAAAAAAATCTCTATTCTATAGTCAGTATTGAAGTAAATTACATATTGTCATGCTCTGTGACAATCCCAGTCATGCTGAAATTATGTCAAAATGCTCAGGGGAGATTCTAGGTTGGCATATTTCTGATGCTTTTAAGCTGATATTTGGATAGATGCAGGTTGTATCATGTCAAACAGAGGATTCTTCAAAAACTGTTATGGGAATCATAGCCTGCTTGCCTCAAAAGTTTCAAAGAAAGCTACAACTATTTAATTGTCTACTGGTGATTGTTGATTTTTGATGGTTAACACAATGTATTTAAGAATAAAATGAGCCATTGGAATAAAGTGGGCTTCCCTGATGACTCAGCGGGTAAAGAATCCTGCATTGTAGGAGATGCAGGTTAGATCCCTGGGTGGGGAAGATCTCCTAGAGGGGGAAATGGCAACCCACTCCAATATTCTTGCCTGAAAAGTCCCATGGACAGAGGAACCTGGTGGGCTACAGTCCAAAGGGTTACAGAAAATAGGACATGACCGAGCGCGCAGAGATGCTGACAAGATGATTGGAATAAAACTCTATACGAATGTACTCTTAAGAACCATGAGAAGTAAAAATTTTGGTAGAAATAGGTTAAGAGTAAGTAGGAGGCAAATTTTTATTGGAGGCAAATAGTATGAATGATAGGAATATTTTAGTAATTTCTCTTTATCAACTGTCTATACAGAGCATTTCAATTCAGGTGTTTTTGATGCAGGCATTTTGACAGAATTATAGCCAGCAGACACCCTGGCATATAGTTCTACCTTAATCCCCTTCCCAATTCTGGGAACTTTTTACTTTCCACTTTATTAATTTATTTGTTGTTTGGAAGCTTTTAAGCTTCAGGTTTATACTGCTTTTATTTCTGGTTTGAATCTGTTTGGTAGTGTATTAGAGTTTTGTCATATTGCTGGATTCAGTTGACACTTGATAAACGAGATTGAGCTCTAACTTTTTATTTACTATATTTATTAAGATTATGTTAAGCATATTATTTTGGAATTAGGAATAAAGCAGTAAATATTGTTTAGTCTACTATAATTGGAAAGCCTCCAGAGGGTATCAGATGAGTTTTATTATAAGTGTAAATGTGTTATTTAGAGGAGAGTTAGAAATTTAATTAAGGTCATGTGCAATCTGAAGCTGAGAATAAGAGATTTCATTATGGTCCAAGGATCCTCCCTTTCCTGTGGCCCGTAATATATACTAAATTAAAAAAGAAACACAGGATACTTACAGGGAGAAGATAACGCTTTTGCTTTAGATAGATGTCTTGCAGCATTTAAAAACTCAAGCCTTCATAAGCATTTACAAGAGTCCTATCTTGACTGGACAAGAGGATGTTTTTCTGACCAGATAATCTGCAGTTTGTTTTATGGAAACAGTAACCGATATTTCCATTTCCAAATATAAACCTGTATTTTAAATATTTTTTTCAAACTATTCCCCCAGGAACTTATAACTGAAACTTTCTGCTGCAAATTTTTAAAATAAAAATAACAAGTTCTGTTACTGATCAGCATCATTATTTAAAACGCAAAAGTAAATCGAATGTCACAATTGTGACATGAAAGGTGGAATTGTAATGTCTGAGATGCAGAAAACTCAAGATACTAGTGAATTCTTGTTGTTGAAGCAGTTATTTGATTGGAAGAATTTATGTTTCCTTCTGAGATGTGTGCATGAGTTCTATCCACATGTAGTTTGTGCAAGTGAAACCAAGTCGGCATGGAAGACTTTCTGCCTTCCATTTCTTGTAGGCAAGACTCCAGCCATTACAACCTTCCATGAGTTCCAAGAGGTGACTGGAACAGTTGCTTATCAATGCAGGAGCAGCCAGGAAGTCACTTGAGGCAAGATTAAAGGGACCAGAGAAGTTCATCAAGATTAGGAGACCTGCGATGAGAATAAGGGAGTACAAGCCCTGCTCACACCCCAATTTTGCCAGAGATCCCACCTTTGACCCACTGTTATAAAAACCCTTATCAAGATCACTGGAGTTGAGAGACATCGTTTTTTTGAGGCAGAAGCTGAGTCAGTGTGTCTCCCTTTACCTGGCAAAACAAATAAAGCTATCCTTTTCTGCTTCACCCCAAACTCCATCTCTGGGGTTTGATTTGGCCCTGGTGTACAGAGAGGCTGAGCTTTCAATAACACTGGATGAAGGCTACTCCCATCCCCACCTGTTTTCTTTGGTGCCAGGGTGAGGTTTACCAGAAAACAATGTCAGTTTTTGCCTATGGTTTAATACGTGCGCGTATGCTTAGTTGCTTCCATTGTGTCTGACTCTTTGCAACCCTATGGACTGAAGCCTGCCAGGCTCCTCTGTCCATGAGATTCTCCAGGCAAGAATATCAGAGTGGGTTGACATGCTCTCCTCCAGGGGATCTTCCCAACCCAGGATTGAACCCGAGTCTCCTGCATCTCCTGCATTGCAGGCGAATTCTTTACTTCTGAGCCACTGGGGAAGTCCATTATTTAATACATATATGTATCAAGTATGTATACTATATATATTATTTGATATAAATATATACTATGTATATATTAAAGCTGAAACTGTAGCAGTGGATGTTTTGTTGTCATTGTTGTCACTAAGTTGTGTCCTACTCTTTTGTGGCCACATGGACTTTAGTCTGCCAGTCCATGGGATTTCCCAGGTGAGAATACTGGAGTGGGTTGCCATTTCCTTCTCCAGGGAATCTTCCCATCCTAGGGATCAAGTCCACAACTCCTGTACTGGCAGACGGAGCCTTTACCACTGAGCCACCAGCAAAGCCCAGTGTATGTTTTAGGTTGAATCAAAATTCTCTCTCTTCATCCTCCCACCCTCCCTCTTTCTCCATTTCATTCCTTAACGGGTTTGAGATAACTGATGGGAAATATTGTGATATGTATTAAAGTCTCATGGCCAGATGAGGCGACAAGCTGGGAATTCTCAAAGGTTTTTGTTTTGAATGTAGATTTTGGGAAATATAAGAATCTCTAGCTGCTAGGATGTGATGGTGATCTGAGTACATTTGGTCTTAACCAGAGTGTGTCTTGATCCACCCTGTCTCTCTGGCATGGGGGGAAGGCTGGAGGATTCCAGTGGACTCCTGGTATTTAGATAGGTGCACCCAAGTCTCAGGTCAGAGGAATTTGGACCAGGGGCAGTGACTCACTGAGAACTCACAGAACAAATAACACTATTCAGGGAGCTAGAACAGTTTGTGACCTGTCAACTAGGAACACTGCTGCCTCTCAAAGTGGAGAAATTCATCAGCTATAATGAAGGATCTTGCCAATGTACAAGTATAACTGTTAAGATTCTGGCCCCAGTGGATCAGTTTGTGGATTCATTTCCCCCATTGTGTAAATGGCATAACCCCCCCCGCCCCACCACCCGCCACACACACACACAGTTTGTGAGTAAAGAAATTCACAGAAAGAATATCCTCTGTTTTACAGAGGAAATGAGTCTTCATTTCTTTTCTTATTCGGGGCTTGCCTCAAGGTGTGTTAGGAAGATTTAGGCCTGGGTAGAATATTCCTCTGAACTTCATTCCTTCTGTTCTGTGACTAATAGCTTTTCCTTATAACCACATAAAAAATTGATACTGCTTTAGAAAAGAGCATTCCATGTCTCTTTGGTTGTTCAGACACTCGGGCATGTCTGACTCTGAGAACCCCATAGACTGCAGCACGGCCAGTCTTCCCTGTCCTCCACCATCTCCCAGAGTTTGCTCAAACTCATGTCCATTGAGTCGAAGACGCCATCCAACAATTTCATCCTCTGTTGTCCCCTTCTCCTCCTGCCTTCAGTCTTTCCCAGCATCAGGGACTTTTCTAATGAGTCGGCTCTTTGCATCAGGTGGCCAAAGTATTGGAGCTTCAGCTTCAGCATCAGCCCTTTCAATGAATATTCAGGGTTGATTTCCTTTAGGATGGACTGGTTTGATCTCCTTACTGTCCCTTGGATTCTCAAGATCTTCTCCAGCAACACAGTTTGGAAGCATCAATTCTTTGGTGCTCAGCCTTCTTTATGATCCTGCTCTCACATCCATACATGACTACTAGAAAAACCATAGCTTTGACTATTCAGACTTTTGTTGGCAAAGTGATATCTCTGCTTTTTAATACACTGTCTAGGTTTGTCATAGCTTTTCTTCCAAGGAGGAATGTATTTTAATTTCCTGGCTGTAGTCACCATCCACAGTGATGTTGGAGCCCAAGAAAATAAAGTCTGTCATTGTTTCCATTGTTTACCCTTCTATTTGCCATAGTGTGATGGGACTGGATGCCATGATCAAAAAATGTTAATTTTTTGAATGTTGGGTTTTAAGCCAACTTTTTCACTCTCCTCTTTCACCTTCATCAAGAGGCTCTTTAGTTCCTCTTCTCTTTCTGCTATTACAGTGGTTTCATCTGCATATCTGAATTTATTGATATTTCTCCCAGAAGTCTTGATTCCAGATTGTGATTCATCCAGCCTGGCATTTCTCATGATGTACTCTGCATAGAACTTAAATTAGCAGAGTGACAATATACAGCTTTGATATACTCCTTTCCCAGTTTTGAATCAATCCATTGTCCCATGTCCAGCTCTAACTGTTGCTTCTTGACCTGCATACAGGTTTCTTAGGAGCCAGGTAAGGTGGTCTGGTATTCCCATCTCTTTAAGAATTTTCCACAGTTTGTTGTGATCCACACAGTCAAAGGCTTTAGCGTCATCAATGAAGCACAAGTAGATGTTTTTCTGAAATTTGCTTGCTTTTTCTATGCTGTAATGAATGTTGGCAATTTGATCTCTGGTTCCTCTGCCTTTTCTAAATCCAGCTTGTACATCTGGAAGTCCTCATTTCATGTACTGTTGAAACCTAGCTTGAAGGATTTTGAGCATAACCTTGCTAGCATGTGAAATGAGTGCAATTATGTGGTAGTTTGAACATTCTTTGGCATTGCCCTTCTCTGGGATTGGAGTGAAAACTGTCCATATCTCTAGTGAATTGCTTATCTTTCTTAAAGCAGAGTGAATTGCTTGCATTGTCATTCTTATGTATTTTCTGACATAAGTGAAAGTGTCAGTTGCTCAGTCTGTCTGAGTCTTTGCAACGCCATGAACTGCAGCCTGCCAGGCTCCTCTGTCCATGGAATTCTCCAGGCAGGAATACTGGAGTGAGTTGCCACTCCCTTTTCCAGGGGATCTTCCGATCCAAGGATCAAACCTGGGTCTCCTGCATTGCAGTAAGACTCTTAACCGTCCGAGTCACCGGGGAAGCCTTGACATAAGAGAAACACTAAAGCTATCAATTGCTTTAGACTGTATGACAGATTTTGAGGACCACTTAAAAGAATGCTGTGCAAAACAATGAAATAAGACTCTGAGCTCACCAAAAAGTTTAGCATGTGCTGGGGGCTTTGGGCACAGTTAATAGACAAATCTCTTTTGCTGATTTAGCCAGGGTATCTCTCAGAAGTAAGCAGAAGTGATACATTTTTACGTTTAACACACATGACATTGGTGCACCTGGAAGATTTTTGTTAGTTTCGAGCAAGGGAAAAATAAGGTGGCTACAGAAAATTCCAAGAAAGTTTCAGAGGCTCTAATTTCAGTGTATATCTCTTATTACCAGTACACTAGTTGTGGGAACAGGCTTTCCACAGCTTCTGTCTATGGATCTTGGTTCCACTTGTCCTTTTGTCTTAAAGAATTGATTCTTGACTTAATCCCAGAGGCACAGCAGTGAAGAGAAAAATGGATTTTCACATAAGAATAGACCTAGACAATTCAGACTCTGTGGAACGACTGGCTACATAATTTGTAGGGCCCAGTGCCAAATGAAAATGCTGGGTTCCTTGTCCAAAACTTATTAAGAATTTTAGGCCTGTGACAGTCGGGCATTAAAGCAGGCTCAGGACCCTTTGAAGCACAGGGAACTATGTGACTGCACAGGCCACATGCCAGGAAGCTGGCCCAGCTCTCTGGTCTGGAAATAGTAAGGTCAAGGAGGATTTGCTTAAATCTGAGCAGTTTAGAAAGCAATAACAGAACAGGTGAATTTTGTTTGTGGCATCGCACAGTATTAAATTTATGGAAACCACTGTAGTTCCCAGTAGATGTTATCAGCTACTCCTTCTATGTGAAAGAAGCAAACGTCTTCTTGGAGAAGCTGCACGGGTGGATCTGAGAGTTTCTTTTTTTGTGGCAGCCACAGGTTCAGGTAGAGCCACAGAGGGCCGAGTGGTGACCCCTGAAGGCTCAGTCTGGGTATAGTTGGCATTCTTGAATTCCTGGGGTAATGTGAAGGCTCATGGTGAATGTTTTATTTGTGGACCCAGACCTGGGTAGCGTTTATTCTCCACATAGAGTGAAGGTTCGCACAAAACTTAGAAGAGACAGGAAAGCATTGCCTCGCAAGGTTTTGTGTGTGGCAGTGATGGCAACCGGTGACTTCTTGCACTTAACTCACTGTGTGTTTATAGCCACTCTTCTCACTGATCCTCAGTTTACACAGCTGGTCAGCTTTTACTGGATGGACTGTAATAAAGGAGGAGAAAGCATTAACTCTGAGGAATGTTTCAGAGTCATTGGAAAACTAGTAGGAGACTATTGCTTGGTTCTTTCTGTTATAACATGAAGTATTAACCAAAACATAAACAGATTTTAATAAATGACAAAAATCAAAACATAACAGAAATTTCTTCTGTGCTTAAATCCATAAGAAAAGAGTAGATGCCATATTTTTCATGCAGTAGTCACATATAAATATTTGTTTCTAAACAAATCATTCTTAGAGACAACATCTTACTCATCAAGACATTTAATAAAACATCTTTCTGATGAGAGAAAAAATAACACATGCAGGGACATGAAAGCAACGTTAGTGGAGTGGCTTACTGTATTAGGGGCTTCCCTTGTGCCTCAGCTGGTAAAGAATCTGCCTGCAATGTGGGAGACCCAGGTTTGATCCCTGGGTTGGGAAGATCCCCTGGAGAAAGGAATGGCTACCCACTCCAGTATTATGGCCTAGAGAATTCCATGGACTGTATAGTCCATGGGGTCGCAAAGAGTTGGACATGACTGAGTGACTTTCACTTCACTTCACTTCACTGACTGTATTAGACACCTTCGTATGTAGCATCCTTAGTTCATGTGACTACCACTTAGAGGTAAGGAAGATGTGGTTCAAAAAGCACATTTCACTAACAAAGTGCTTCTATAACATGTCAGTTAATAGGTGTTCCACGATAGTCAAATGCTTGAGAAAATACTTCATGTTATCAAGCACTCAGAAGGTTAGGAGACTTGGACTATTTAATTGACATTCTAGGCCCTTTGCTCTTTGCCTTTTTCCCTCTTCTTCCGCATAAGGGTTAGAGGTTTCTTCTGGCCCTCAGTTCTGACAGTAGGAAAAGCTGCTCTCAAAAAGCAATAAGGAAAACAGTATCAACTGTAGCCTTGTAGACATCTGCAGGCTGGTGGAGGTATACTTGAGGGACAGAGAGTCTTCATGGAATCCCTGAAATTTTACTATAAAGTTTTGCTATGTAAGCCAGACATCAGTGGCTGAATCTTCTGTTCCCCAAAATACCCAGAGGGATGTAGTCAGGAATGTTTGCTGAAAAACTATGGACACTCAGTACTGTAGTCAGTCTTTGGAGTTAGCATTTCAATTTCCAAGATTTAGATCAGTTATCTAAATACAGTTCTTTGGGTGAAACAGATTTAGTTTTAGAGTTACTGTGTACTCTGTAAAATCTGAAAGACATACTAAGTTAGTTTGAAATAGGATCACAATAATAAGAGAAGGCTTCTTATCTGATATGATTAGGGCTTGGTTGAGTAGATAGTGCAGTGGTAAAGAATCCACCTGCCGTTGTAGGAGATGCAAGAGACCTGGATTCAATCTCTGTGTTGGGAAGATCCCCTGGAGGAGGAAATTGCCACCCACTCCAGTATTCTTGCCTGGAAAATTCCATGGACAGAGGAGCCTGGTGGCCTACAGTCCATGGGGTTGCAAAGAACTGGACATGTTGAGCAACTAAGCATGCCCCCAGGTAGCCCCAAATTCATTAAAATCACGAATTATTTAAAATCAGTACATATACATCTTAAACATTTTAATTAAAAATGTTAATGTACATCCATCAGACAATTTGTTATTGTCAGGCAAGTGTTTCCTTTGATTGAGGATCCATTAAGTAGAGAATCACTTTGTTTTCTTTATATAAACCACACCCATAATGATTTATCTATGGTTGATAATTTAGTTTGATTTAAGATGGAGCTAGAGTTAAAAGGCACTTGTGAAAAAATCTAGAATCCTTCTAGACTTTTATGATTTTTCTCCAATTTTTTATGGTTTTCTTTCCTACATCTAATTTGAGAGCTTTTTCTTTTGATGACATAATTTTATCAAACTCTCTGTATTTCAACTTAATTTTCTTTTTTTATGTTGTTCAGTTTATGTAATAAAAATATACATGTACCCAAACTCACAATAATAAGTACAATGGACATAAACAGGCTTGGGAACAGATACAGTTAACGCTTGGTAAACAAACACTCTCAGCTAGTAGGGCCAGGTGTATGCACGAGTATTGGTCTCCTAGTTAAACCTTTCAGCACGCTATAGGAATATCACTGTATTTTACAGAGGTCATCAATTTAAGCTGCAGGTAGAAGTAGAAGTCATTAATAGAGCTTCTGCGGTGGTCACATTATATTTTTCTACTTTTCAACTACCTTTGATACTGTGGTTCTTCAGTTCTTCAGGCCTTTCTATCTACTTCTGGGAAGCCCCAGGGTGATGTTTGACATGCGTTCATAAGCAAGTCTTTTTATTTTCCTTAAACGTTGTGGGCTCTGTTGGTCTAAGCCTCATGAAGGCAGCATCCCTTAGTTGACAAAAGCTGGGCTGCCTCCTACCAGACACTTCATCATGGCTGGAAACTACTATTACCCTGGGAGTGAAGAACTTTCATCCCCTAATATAACGAGCTCTTTACATGTTCTATTCATGTCTTTCTTTGTTGGAAATCAAACATCAGTATATGGAGGCGAGGTCAGCCACAATTATGACTGTCAACAAACAGGATATCCTACTAGTCACTCCCTTTCCCCCGACAACTGAGGCATTGTTACAGGGCTAAGGTGTGGGTCTGCCCTTCTCTTCCCTTGGTTTAGTCGCTAAGTCATGTCCGACTCTTACGACCCCATGGACTGTAGCCCGCCAGGCTCCTATGCCTATGGAATTCTCCAAGCAAGAATACCGGAGTGGGTTGTCATTCCCTTTTCCAGGGGATCTTCCCAACTCAGGGATGAAATTTTCTGTCCACTGGGTTGATTTTCTATCCACTGAGCCACCAGGTAAGCTTATTTCCCATGTCTTCTCCATGGACTTCTCCATGTCTTCTCCATGGTCTCCATAGACTTCTCCATGTCTAATGCAAATGGACTCCCAGCAAGTCCAGGCTGCCAGACATAGTGCAGACATGGGCCCACAGCTCAGACATTTCTCGAGTGTCCCTATTATATCAGCTCTCCATTTTTTCTTCTGTTAATTGCTGCAGTTGTGGTACCATGGTAGGATAATCTAGTGAGGTATTAAAATCCCCATTTTCAAGAAGAGGAAACCAAGGCCCAGAGAGTAAGACACATAACTGGGAAGCAGTGAGTTGGGACTGGAACCAGCTCCTTAACTCTCCCCATGTTTTTCTAAGAGAGAATGCAGAGCATCCACCCCGTTCATGAAACAGGGTCTGTACTGGGCAAAGCAAGCCCGAGGGGGCTGTGAAAAGGCTCTGATCCACTGGCAGGGATGCGCCTGCTTGTCCTCTGCTCTGTCCAGGTACATGGCTCCCCATGCTGACATTGCAGCAAGAGGAAAAGACACAGCTGAGGAATAAGGGAAGGGAGTCAAGGGTGTATTAGCCTGAAATCCTGAGCTTCCAATGCAGGGGGCCAGGGTTTGATCCCTGGTCAGGGAACTAGATCCCACATGCTGCAACCAAGACCCCACACAGCCAAATAAATAAATCAGTTGGAAGGAAAAAAAAGAGAGTGTATTGGCCTGATGGGAGGTGCTGGGACCTGACTTCCTGAATGTCTCAACATAGAAGATGATGACAGGTGTGTTCCCCTCCCAGGGACATGATAGTTCAGTGCTATTATTCTTTTATTCCTTTCCATGTCTGTAGTTGCATGCAACAGGGTGGGGTTAATCTTACTCTAGTTTTGGACAAAAAAATTAAGACTCCAAAAGTTAGAGTATCTTTTTCCCTTTTTATATTTTTCTTGCTAATTGAAATAGTTTGTCAGTCTCTTGTTTGAGAAACTTGTACTAGAGCAAAAGGCTTTTAATCTAAGATTATTTGGCTTATGTTTTTTAGGTAACTACTCCTTTTTCCAACATAATGTCTCAACTTTTTCATTTTTTGGGGGGAGAAGGAAGGACTTATTGGATCTTTCAAAGCAGTGTCTCAATGTGTCAACTTTAAAGAAGCAAATGTAAGCCCTGGACATTCCTCTGGCTCTTCCTGTAAAGAATGAAGAGAACCCAGGACTTCTGGGTTCCCACATAAATAAATATTTTTGTTTTTACACTATAGCAGTTCTTAAAACTTTAAATTTCAAGAACAGAAATCAGCAACTTAGGGACTCTCCGAGTCTGCCCGAGTGTCTATCAACACATACTGTACTCTTTTGTTCTCCTAATAAATACTTTACTAGTCTCACTAAAAAAAAGAACAGAGATTGTCTTACTTTTACAGAGCAGGAAACTGAGTCAGATAGAAGAAGTGATTTGCCTAATGACACACGACTGATTAATAGCAGAGCTTGGATTAAACTCAACATTTCTTAACATTGAGTTCAGAGTTCTTTCAGCTACCTTGTGTTGCCTTCTATGCCACTGATGAATGGATTAATGAATTGCTCTGTATATGGTGGCTGAATGCCCCAAATGCCTTTGAAAGTAAGGAGAGAGTATTATTCCTTACTGATTGTTTGGTTTAAGTGAATCACCAGAAAATTATAAGAACCTCTCTTAAGCTTCTATATTCCCTGATTTATGTAATTTTAGCTCAAATCACAGGTTTCCCAGTACTCCCAAAAAAGTATGGATATTTGGAAAATGAAAGCCACATACAGATTAAATTAAACAAGGAAAAATTGTGGTAATCCTTCAATACGATTTAGTAATGTTCAGACTCAGTAATACTCCAAATTATAGTTTTTCCAAAGGTTTACTGTTCATCTACACTATTCATTTCAATTGCCAACCCTGCTTGACATATAGACATGTAGTAGATTTGTTGGAGAAAGCAAGCACTGTTTTAACTACAATAGCTTGAAATGCTAGTAGTCACAGCACACTATCACCTGTCAGAAGCCCCCAAGGACCGCTCCTGGAAATCAGCTACCCACCTTATTTCAGTCCTATCAAATGCCAGTTGATTGATTTATTAGTCTTTTAAAGCAGCTGGAGAATATTTCACAAAAGGATTTATTTGTTTGGAGGTACCTGAGAGAAACTGGAAGGTTCTTAGTAAGAGATTTTGAATTTCTACCTTATGAGCTGCTGGCTGGTATAATAACTAAATCGGGACACAGAATGCCTGAGTAATATGCCAAGACCATAAAGTCTCTCTGGGAGCCAGAGAGACTTCAGGCAACGTGCCCTTAACCACTGTGCCTCTGCCTTCCCACTATGGGGTGAGCCAAGGGCTGTGGCTTTAAGTCATTTTTTTTTTTTTTTTAAATTCAAAACTGGGCTCTGCTACTCAGGAGCTGTGGAAACTTGGCAAATGAACTTATACCTTTGTCTCCCCTTTGTTAACAGACAGGGCATTAGGACTAAACTCCTGGGATTTTTTGGCGAGGTTTATGTGAGGTGACACCTACTTACCACAATACCTAGCATCTAATAAGACCTTAGCCAATGGCAGCCTTTATTATATTATCGTTGTTATGACTCTGGGGGACTTAAAAATTAAGAAGTATTTTACTGAGTCCAAGGAACTTTTGATTTAATTGGGGACTGAAAATATAAGTAGGTGCCAATTAATGCAGAATCAAGAATAAAAGCATAAGAAATTAAACCCCATAATTTGAAAATGTTCAAAGGAGGCAGTGGTATAAACAACGTTTACCTCCTTTCTGGGTTTACTTTGGCTCAGTTAAGAGTGTCCATGCAAATTTTTCCATTTGCAGCAAGACAGATGGACTTGGAGGGTATTATGTTAATTTAAATAAGTCAGACAGAGAAAGACAAATACTGTAATGAATCACTTATATGTGAAATCTAAAAAATAAAACAAACCAGTGAGTATAATATAAAGGAAACAGACTCACAGATATAAAGATATAAAGAACAAGTAGGGAGAGAAAGGTGGGGAGGGGCAAGATAGGGGTAAAGGATTGAGAAGTACAAACTATCATGTGTAAAATAAGCTACAAGGATATATTATCAACACAGAACACAGCAAGTATTTTATAATAACTATAAATGGAATATAACCTTTATAATTGTGAATCACTATGTTGTTCACCTGTAACTCATATCATATTGTACATATATATCTCACATTTCTAAAAAGTGTACATGCGCTATATACAAGTATTGAATCATTCTGTTGTACACCTGAAGCTAATATAATGTTATATGTCAACTATATCTAAATTTTTAAAAAGTGTACTTATGCCAATCATACATACCTTCAGCAATATGCCATTGACTTCATGAGCAAAATTCTAGATTTTTTAATGTGGACTAACTTTTCATTTGCCCTGCTGTTACAGTCTGTTTTAGATGAGCAAGCAATTTCATGCATTTTTGCTATGCATCATTTTTAGCTCTTCCATTCAGCACCAATCTAAAATCAACATAGTATTAAGTAGATTTTTTCAGTAATTGGCAAATTTCAAATTTTTATGTAAATCATTTCTTTTCCTAAGCCTTGCAACAGTTATACAACAAGGGACAGTCATTTTGGTGTAATTGACAGGCTAAGTAGAAGTGAGAATTTCATATAAGGAAATATGAGTACCAGTGCATTAAAGAAAAGATATGTTACTGATTTGTTTTATTAATTGGTGCAACTTTGGGAGTTGAGTTTGTCATATACTCCTAAACAACAGCCTATCATCAGCTTCAACATCCTTGATCTGGAAGGTCACTTTTCTAATTTGTCAATGCCAGTTGCCTTGCTTGCTTGACTGAAATAATCATATTATACAGACTTGATGACCAAACTTGTTTACATTATGGCTATAACTAGTGAACTATTAATTCTTAGTTTTCAGTCTGTCTTCCAAGTCAACTATAAATTCACTGGTGTCATGTTTTTCAAAATAAAATAATTAAGAAACCCATAACATATGAAAAAGTTTCCTTCAGTCTATCAAATAACAAAATCCTCATGAATTTCTGTTTCATTTTTTAAGTAACTAATTCTTTATAGTGAATAAGAGCAGTCTTTTGAATAGCTTCTTATGTGTACCAGAACTGGATTGTGTTTTTGATATAATAATTATAGTCGGTTTATTCTATTTATATAATCTTTTCTTGTCTCCATTCTTCACTGTAGTCTTAAGAGTTTTCCAGTTTTCTCTAGAACCACTTGGACTGGATCAGCTTTTAGACTAGGCACTGATTACCAGTAGCCCATTACTTATAGTGCCACCTGGTGGCCTTCATTTATTACTACTGCTGATAGCAATGAAGCCAACCGTCAGCTGGAGTCAGATCTGAAATTAGCAGTTTTAAAAAATGTATCTCAAGTGCATACGTTTTCATACATTATCCTGAGTGTATTCATTTTCAGATTATTAACTACTTGAGAAAACTGAGGTAAATATAAACTATAATTAAGGGTTCTGTTAGAGAAGATCATTAATGCATGTGAGAGAAGGTGGATCAAAACAGCCCTGAACAAAAAATAAAAGGTGCTGGATTCACTACTGAATTTAGTCCTCAGATATTCCTATTTTTATTTCTTATGTTAATTTGAAGCCTTTGATAAGTATACCCATGGTTGCAGTGTTAATAGATCAAACCTTCACAGCAGGGTCCAGTTTTTTGGGCAAAAATATATGTCATTTTGTAAAGCATATAAACCAGGAATGAATGTGTAGTGTTTTGGCATTATTTTTCATGATGAAAGTGGAGTTAGAATCAGGGTCATGGCAGGAAAACTATGTAAAAGTCTGTATTACTCATTAAAAACATTTAAGAAGACAAAAAAGAAATTGGCTGAGAATTCATTTTGATTGACAAGTGTTTAATTTACACTCATTTAAATTCCATTGAAGAGCCATTCTCTTCCAGCTGTGATGAGCATAGTTGAGGTTGTTAGGTGATTAACTAACAATTCAGATGGCAGTACATGCTCTTTTTCTGCAGTATGTTCTCTGCAGCCCTGGATGCCTAGGCCTATGGCTATTTTCCTTTCCTCAAGACCCAGAAACCATAGGATGACAAAGAAGTTACACCCAGCCATCCCAGACTCAGCTAACTCTGACTCCACACAGAAGTCATTAGTGAAAAAGATCAAGAATTCCTTCCTTTAAAAAGAAAAAGAAACAGAAGATGATTCACTAGAGACGGATATTCTACACTTTTAATGTCTTCTACTAGCTTATCTCTTGCAAAATATCTCTAGCAAGACAATTTAGTGAGTTGTTATTAGTCAAATTGTGTTCCCTTCAAAAAGATAGGCTGCAGCCGAAACCCCCAGGACTTCAGATGTGACCTTATTTAGAAGCAGAGTCTTTACACAGGTACTCAATTAAAAATGAGGTCATTGGGTGGAAGTGGGGATGAGGGGGGTCTTCCCTAGCAGCCCAGTAGTTTAGACTCTGTGCTTCCATTTCGGGGGGTGAGTGAATTCAGTCCTTGATCCGGGAACTAAGATCCCACATGCTACAGGTGGGGTGCCCCCCCACCCAAGTGAGGTCATTGGGGTGAGCCCTGATCCCGTATGACTGGGGTCCTTATTAAAAAGGGAAATCTGGTTACAGAGACAGACAAGCTCAGAGGAAAGACCACGTGGAGAGACACAGAGAGAGCACCGTGTGGGAGGAGGAGTCTCGCTGTCACAAGCCAGGCGTGGCCGGCCCCGGGAAGCTGGAAGAGGAAGGTCCTTCCCGAGCAGGTTTCAGAGGGGTTAGGGCCCTTCCCTGGCGGCTCAGCAGGAAAAGAATCTGCCCGCAACGCGGGAGGCCTGGATTCGGTCCCTGGGTTAAGGGGATCCCCTGGAGGAGGGCATGGCAACCCACTCCAGTATTCTTGCCTGGAGAATCTCCACGGACAGAGGAGCCTGGCGGGCTACACAGTCCAAGAGGTCGCAAAGAGTCGGACACGACTGAGCGACCAGGCACACAGCATACAAGGTCTTCCAAATGCCTTGCTAGGATAAAGCACTTCCGTTGTTGGAAACCACTCAAATCGTGCTACTGTGCTACGGCAGCCCTAGGAGATCAGTGGAATCACAATACTGAAATAGTACTTACCACATTGCCCTGTGAGCACATTACAGGAACTGTCTTATTCCCACCTGATGACAACCTTGAGCAGTGTCTTATCTTCCCAAGATACCATCAGATGAAGTTACTAACTTACTGAGGTTAAATGATTTGCCCAGGATCACAATTAGTAAGCGAGTGAGCTGGGATTTGAACCCAGGCTGGTTTAATTCTAGACTCTGCTGTGTGTGTTGCAGCCACTGTCACACCACCCTCGTGTCTCTTCTAGAACCACCCACCTCCATTTCAGAGAAGAATTGCTCTTGGCAATAACTGGAAACTCCATTCCTCATCTTCAAGGGCATGGATGACTCTTCATTTCTCTGACAAGATTCTCTGGTCTCTTTGTAATTCAAAATTTATAACCTTATTGGCCTCTCCCCCCACACCTCTCCATTTCTTTCACCTCTTTCCATTGACCCAAATCAAAGTTTAATATGTGTAACAGAGTGAAAAAACTACATTGAGTCAATTTTCTGCTTCAAAAGAATTTCTTTTAAAAATCTGATTTGGACTGTGTATATATCAGAGATACTAAAAGCTGGGCTGGCACTTAAAACTCAGGGTTTTATTACTGAAACTTCATTCTCAGAACATAATTTTTTTCCCCTAAATAACAGATTATTTCTGCATTTCAGTTTAACTCTGCTAACTGATCCAAAAAAATCAAGAAATTAGTTTATAAAGGGCCATGGGTTGAAGCAGTTAAAAAAAGAAATTCTACTTAAACCAATAGTTAGACAAAATAGTTGATTGTACATGGACTTTTAACAGCTCAAGCCATCAAATTAGATTTCTGTTAGCTCATTAGAGAAACAAAGAGAGAATTAGGAATCTCAGGTATATTTGATTGTTAATCCCTGAAACTTCTCCTTATTTATATTTTTGGTCTCGATTTAGTATGTTTACCTTCTGCTTAGTGTTCCACACTGAAGTGGTAGGTTTCCAACTTTTTTGCCTACAACCCATAGTCAGGGAAGCCAGGGGAGGAGTCCAGGGAGGAGGGATGATAAACAAGGTCAGCTGCTTGGGAGGGGGGGGATTGAAAGGATGACTAACAATGCTCCATAGTTGGGAGATCAGTATTTATTGAAGAAAATGTGTTTGCTCTTGTTCGATCAAACAGTCATCTAGGGAATATTGGGGCGGCATGAGTAATAAAGCTGCCAGAGGAGTAAAGTCACTGGACTTGATAAGATTGTGAAGCCAAACGGCAAGAAAATCTGCCTGCCTGGTAGGTGTCCCCTGCTCCAACAAACCCTGCTATAGAGACAAGCCATCCATTAGCAAGGCCTCAGGCACCTCACAAAACCGCAGTCACGCATGCTGGATATTGGGCCAGCTATCTCATAACAACACAAAGGTAGTCAGCAACCGTCTACAGCACACTTCCTTTTACTTTTCAATTTGTTTTGTTTTTCTTTTCTGTAACACATTGTTTATAAAGTAGAAAGAAGTTAGCAGCTTATGTATCTGGAGATTAAAACGCATGAAGGTTAAATATCTCAGGGTCCAACAGCTAGTGACTGGCTATTCTGGTGAGACTGGGAAGCTCAGAAGCCACCAGCAATGGTCCTGCCCCCTGCTGATCCTTTCTGTTTTCAGAGACTTTTCACAAAACCCTGGACCTCAACCCTTCTACCTTGCCTGACTAAGCTAAGTAAACTACGCTAAACTAAACTTAATGACTAAAGCACAGATTTGTCCTGACTTGAAGAATGTCAGACAGGGACCCCCTTTATTGACTGGTCATGAAGAGGAAGAAGAGAGGAAGTGGTAAGAGAGGCATCAATATTTTATAAGGTCTCATTGCTTAAGTCCACCAGGGTATTTCTATTCCTACCTATTAATAAAATGAAGAAAAAGGACAACAGTATAGTCATTCAACTTAATTGAGAGCTAGTGGGTAACACTAAGAAAATTCAATGAGAAAATTCTAAAAGATAGGAATCTCTAAGAAAATCGGGGCGGGGGGGGGGTGCAGTTATATAAGTAAGAGGTGATGTTACTATTGAGTAGTGACTTTTTGTCTGGACTGTTGTAACTAGAACCATCTAGGTGTCAGTGAGATTCTCACAGGAAAGTAAGTAACAAAAAAGTAAGACTTTTTTGCATCTTTCTAACTTAGATAAAAGCAGTATTAGCTATAGATATAAAAGCTAAAGCCATCAAAACTAGATTTCTATAATAACTTATCAGAGCTACAATGAGAGATTTAGGAATTTTAAGGTAAAAGTGGTAGGTGATGCCATGGAAATGGAAAAGATCATTTTTCATAAAAATGCTTGTAGACCAAGACTAGAAGAGACTTATGTAAAGAATCCTAGTAATGAAGAATAAGCAAAAAAAAAAAAAAAAAAAAAAATGAGAGGCAGAGAAGAGATGATCTAGAGACCAGAAGACAATAGTTAGAGAAGGAGGATAGAAAGATTCAAAGCTGTATCTATTATGGCCTCCAGATCAAGAAGGACTGATAATTCAAAGTATACCTTGGGATTTGATATTCAAATTTGCCTGCAATGCAGGAGACCTGGGTTTGATCCCTGGATCAAGACGATCCCCTTGAGAGGGAAATAGCAACCCACTCCAGTATTCATGCCTGGAGAATCCCATGGACAGAGGAGCCTGGTGGGCACCAGTTCATGGGGTCACAAAGAGTTGGACACAACTGAGTGACTCACACACACACAACATCCTCAAATCAAATAATACTTAGTCTTGGTGAAAGCTTTCAGTGAATGATGGGGAGAAAGCCTAATAAAACTCAGGCAGAGAATAAATGGAAATGAGTGGAGTGGTCACATTAGAGTAAAGCCATCTTTTAAGACGTTTGTCTCTGACGGGAAGTTGAATTGAAAGGATATTTTATAAAGAGGGAGAATGGTCCAAGGGGATGAGCCCAAGGAGAAGGAGAGGGGAGAGCTGAGAAAGCAAGGTTTGGGGAGAACGGGTGGGCACAGCGTCCATTGTGGATGTGATGGGCTTGGCTCCAGACAGGAGGAGGACATCCCTGGGATAGAGGCCAAGTTAGGAGATTAGAGGTTGGAGCTTCTGCAGGGCACTATCTATGTTACTGAGGAGCCAGTTACCAACTGAGTGTGGGGCCTTGAGAAGTCATTTACTCTTCATGAGTTCCAATCTCCAGATACATAAAACGGCTAACTTCTCCTTTCTATTTTATAAACAATGTGTTAGAGAAAAGAAAAGCAATATACTTTGAAAACAAAAAGTAAAAATGTCCTGTAGAGGGTTGCTGACTATTTTTGTGTTGTTTAAGATAGCCGGCCCGATATGAGGCATGCATGACCGCTTGCTGTTTTTGAGTTGCCTGAGGCCTTGCTAATGGATGGCTTGTCTCTATAGCAGTGTTTGTTGGAGCATGAGACACCTACCAGGCAGGCAGATTTTCTTGCCGTTCAGCTTTACAATCTTATCAAATCCAGTGATCTTTATTCCTCTGGCAGCTTTATTACTCATTCCTGCCCCGATATTCCCTAGATGACCATTTGAGCAAGAGCAAACACATTTGCTTCAATAAGTACCAATCCCCTAAGTTTGGAGCATTGTTGGTCATCTTTCAATACCTCTGAAGCAGCTGCCAGTGTCTACCATCCCTCCTCTCTGACCTCCTCCTCGGGCCTCCTGACTGCCTGCAGTGCTGCTCTGGTTCACCTCCTGCCTCTGTTTCCCCTGTTGTACCTCCTCTGCCTCATTTGCTTTACCTGGTCCTGAAGTGGCGGCAGCTCCAAAGGTGCTATATTCTGCTTTCTCTCCTATTCTCCACTCGATCCCTCAGGAGTCTCCCAAGTGCATGGAAGCTCTAGTTCTTGTGCTAAATGTAGGTCGGTTGGCTTATTTCACTTCTGAGTCTCCAAGGGTTCCACAGGTCATTCTTCCTTGAATCTTCTGCTCTCTCCCCCAGGCAACAAATCCCAAACCATCTATCTCACTGCCTTTCTGCACTGGTGCCCCGACTGTAGTCTTCCTCTGGAGTTTTCTGCATTACTCCATAGTATCATCCTTCTTTTAGCCACCTGGCTAGAGATGCAGCCATCATCCTTGATTCTACTCCTTTGAATCTCGTGTGCAATATCTAATTGGTTGTCAAATTCCATCAGTTTTACTTACAAAAGACTCTTGGTCCCATAGCTTTTAGAAGAGATGGTTTATGTCTCACTCTTGATTCTTGCTCTTTCTCCTCTAGAGTCCTGTTGCCAGAGTTCTATTTTTACAGTCCTGATGTGACCTTGCTACTCCCTGGAAATCTCAACAGTTCTCTATTGTTTCCAGCATAAAACCCAGACGATGGCATTTGAATCACTTCAGGATTGAGTCTCAACTACTTTTTGACTCTTATTTCTGGACGTATTGCCCATACTTTGTTCACACTTAAGTCGTGTTGAGATTCTTACCATTGACAAGGACACAAATACATCTTTCCAACTCCTGATTTTTGCTTATTCAATTCCTTCTGCCCTGAGTTCAGTTAATATCACTCAGTTTTATTAAAAGTTTCCTGTAATACTACTCAATAAATTTTGTTGGATTGAAATATAATGATTAGCCTCTCTCCTGAACATAAATATCAAAGCAGAGATCAAATATTTTTCATCTTTGTATTTCTAGCAGTTAACAGAGATGGATAGTAGATACTCAAGAAATATTTACTCGGAAACAAAAGCTGAAGAATTACTGATCTGCATGGTTATATGTATTTTTAATACCTATGTTTTCCCTAAGAGGGACAATGTAGTAAAATAACCAGTTATAGATATAAAGTACACATTCTTTACTACCCACCAGCATGAATTGTTATTCACTGGGGGAAAATAGCTGTTTACAAGATTGGTACTGACATAAATAGTTGCAAACCACTCTTTTAGTCCCTAAGATCTGATGTGGATAGTAATGAATATTTGTAGTAAAGAGCTTGCTTACAATTTTTCTCTACACGAAATCTTACATATATAGGACCCTCGGGTTTCAGTATCATAGAATATTTCAGGTGAAATATCTGTTCCCTGCTTTCTGGTAGCAAAGCTTTCCAACATGAAACATTGGGTGTTTAAATATGTATCATAATTAACAATGAAATTATGGCTATGTTGCAAACACTGGAGAGTTTTAGTAACTAAAAAGTTGGTTCATCCTATAGGAATTCACTTGGCTGTGTATGAATAAAATATTTTGTTCTGGAAGTTTATTTTTTGAAACAGTTATATTCCTAAGCTTCAGTTTATTTAGCTTGTATACAGTGATTCTTTTTATCTTTTCAACCAGTCAGTATTGATTGGGAGAGCACCAGAATTCAAAATCTTTTTTAGTTTACTACAGAAAAAAACAATTTCTTCCTTAGGATAATTCTATGATATAGATTAAATCAGAGTCAATCAAAGATGATCTACCAAGTCAGACAAATATTTCTCTTCGTAACTAGGTTCATTGCTGTTGCTGACAAGTGCTCAGTCACGTCCAGCTCCTTGCAACCCCATGGCCTGTAGCCTGTCAGGCTCCCTGAGTGAATTATTTTATTATTTTGAGAACTTTGATTCATTGGTGTTGATATAAAAGTAAATGTGTACCTTGATAAACCTTGTTTTTTTTAGGAGACAAAATGATCTCTTACAATTAAAGGTTAGAATAAATATGGCCTCTCTGTCTTTTCAGTCTGTGGTACCAAGTCTAGGTGGGATGAATCAGAATGAGCACTTTGACTAAATTACCAGTCTCCCCTTTGGGAAGGGTGGAGAGTGCTTCAGACTGGGCATTGGCATCGGGCAGACTGCGTCTGGAATTCTACCTTCACCATTTAGTAACAGGATGACATTGGGCAAATGACTTGGTCTCTCTCAGCTTCCATTTCCTCATCTGTAAAACAGGTATTCATCCATTCATTTGTTCGTTTGTTCATTTAGTTATTCAATAAATATTTGTGGAGCAACTATGATGTGCCAAGTTCTATGAAAGGAATCTGGGTAGCAACAGTGAACACAACAGGAAAAATCATTTTTTTAAATTGAATTATAGCTGAAGTATGCTATGATATAAATTACAGGTGTATAATATAGCAATTCACAATTCTTAAAGGCTATACTCCATTTATAACTATTATAAAATATTGGCTATATTCCCCATACTGTACAATATATCCTTGTAGCTTATTTATTTATAATAGTAGCTTGTAACTCTTAGTTCACTACCCCTATCATGCTCTTATCCACTTCCTTCTCCCCACTGGTAGCCAGTAGCTTGTTCTCTATGTCTGTGTGTCTGTTTCTTTTCTGTTATATTCACTAGTTTGTATTTTTTAGAGTCTGAATATAAATACTATCATACAGTATTTGTCCTTCTCTGTCGGACATATTTCACTTAGCATGATACCCTCTGAATTAATTTATGTTGCTGCAAATGGCAAAATTTCTTTCTTTTTTATGACTGAGTAGTATTTGATTGCATGTAATATACACACAGACATACAGACACAGACACACAAACATCTTCTTTATCCATTCATCTGTTAATGGACATAGGCTGCTTCCATATCTTGGCTATTGTAAATAATGCTGCTATGAACATTGGGGTACATGTACCTTTTCAAATTAATGTTTTTGCTTTTTTTTCCTTCTCTCTCTCTCTCTTTTTTTTTTTTTTTTGATATATATCCAGGAGTGGAATCGCTGGGTCATATGGTAGTTCTATTTCTAGTTTTCTTGAGAAACTGCCATATTGTTTCCCACAGTGTCTGTACAATTTACATTCCCACCAACAGTGTATGAAGTTTCCCTTTCCTCTACATCCTCACCAACGTTTGTTATTTGTGGTTCTTTTTGACAACAGCCATTCTGACAGGTGTGAGTTGCTATCTCATTGTGGTTTTGATTTGCATTTCTCTGATGATTAGCAATGCTGACCATCTTTTCATATCAGTTCAGTTCAATTCAGTTGCTCAGTTGTGTCCGACTCTTTGCGATCCCATGGACTACAGCACGCCAGGCTTCCCTGTACATCACCAACTCCAGGAACTTACTCAAACTCATGTCCATAGAGTTAGTGATGCCATCCAACCATCTCATCTTCTGTCGTCCCCTTCTCCTCCTGCCTTCAATCTTTCCCAGCATCAGGGTCTTTTCCAATGAGTCAGTCTTCGAATCAGATGGCCAAAGGATTGGAGTTTCAGCCTCAGCATCAGTCCTTCCAATGAATATTCAGGACTGATTTCTTTAGGATGGACTGGTTGGATCTCCTTGCAGTCCAAGGGACTCTCAAGACTCTCCTCCAACACCATAGTTCAAAAGCATCAATTCTTCGGTCCTCAGCTTTCTTTATAGTCCAACTCTCACATCCATACATGACTACTGGAAAAACCACAGCTTTGACTAGATGGACCTTCGTTGGCAAAGTAATGTCTCTGCTTTTTAATATGCTATCTAGGTTGGTCATCGCTTTTCTTCAAAGGAGCAAGCGTATTTTAATTTCACAGCTGCACTCATCATCTGCAATGATTTTGGAGCCCCCCAAAATAAAGCCTGTCACCGTTCCCATTGTTTCCCCATCTATTTGCCATGAAGTTATGGGACTGGATGCCATGATCTTAGTTTTCTGAATGTTGAGCTTTAAGCCAACTTTTTCACTCTGCTCTTTCACTTTCATCAAGAGGCTCTTTAGTTCTTCTTTGCTTTCTGCGATAAGGGTGGTGTCATCTGCACATCTGAGGTTGTTGATATTTCTCCTGGCAATCTTGATTCCAGCTTGTGCTTCATCCAGCCCAGCGTTTCTCATTATGTACTCTGCATATAAGTTAAATAAGCAGGGTGATAATATACAGCCTTGACATAGTCCTTTCCCGATTTGGAACTGGTGTGTTGTTCCATGTCCAGTTTTAACTGTTGCTTCTTGACCTGTGTACAGAATTCTCAGGAGGCAGGTCAGGTGGTCTGGTATTCCCATCTTTTAAAGAATTTTCCACAGTTTGTTATGAGCCACAGTAGTCAAAGGCTTTGGCATAGTCAATAAAGCAGCAGTAGATGTTTTTCTGGAACTCTCTTGCTTTTTTTGATGATCCAACAGATGTTGGCAATTTGATCCCTTTTTATTTGAAAACAGGAAAAAATCTTGGCTCTCATAGAATTTACCTCTAGTAAGTCAGTGTTAACAGTACCTACCATCCATGGTTGTTTGGGAATTAGCTGATATAATGTAGGTTAGACTGCTTAGCACAAGTCCAGCACCTAGTATGTTCACTAAGCTTAGGAAAGTGAGTGGTCTGGCTTGACAGGCTTCCTGAGGAGGGTTTGGGAGCGTGTGTGGCCTGGGGAGAGGGCAGGTTGGGGTCAGGGTATGTTAGGGTTGTAGAGGCCGAAGTTTTTTGAGTACTTACTATTTGTCAAACTCTGTACCAGGTGCTTTAAAACTTAGAGCAACCATAAGAGGCAGATACTGGGAATAAGCTCATTCATTCCTTCAAAAAGCCTTTATTGAGGGTCTGCTTTACACTAGGTGGTGTGCTGGGCACTGGAGATAAAATCCATAAGGTGCAGGGCCTTCACACTAGAATGCTGTCACTAACTGTGAAAGGTAAGTGCAGAAGATACCGTTGTAAAGCACAGAGTGCTTCCGCAGCACCTAACGCAGTCTGAAGGAATAGGGCTGGAAGGTGGAGACCCTTGGAAACAGCACAAGCTTCAGTTACAGAATGGCTCCAGCTTCTGCCCAGCAGCCCTGCCCAATCACTAATTGTATTTGTGCCTGCTGAGATCCTCTCTTGACAGTCACCCTGAACTTGTGCTTTATGGTAAGAGCTGGTTTAGATGTTGGATCTCTGAAAACAGATCTGGAGAGAGGAAGAGGGCAAGAATGAGTTGGATATTTCCATGGACCTGCTCTCTTACCTTTTCGGGGGACAAGTGGAGAAGGACACTGAGGTAACTAACTGCGGCCCAAGGGGGCCTGTTAATGTCACTTGACTGGCCCTCATCTGCCAGAACCAGGTAAAAATACTTCTTTTCTTTGGGGTCATTTTTGATACTTGAAGGAGTTGTACTTGAGGGTTGTTGAGACCACTTTCTGCACGGACATTTTCTGATTCACCATGCTGAAGGTGGGTCCCTGTAGAGTCATACATCTTTGTGGGTGTGTGGAACACATACCAGCACAAGCTCATGCACCATCCTTGTCAATGATTCCCCTAAGCATCCTTGGAGAACTCGTCCTGAAGATACAGGAATACTTGTGTGGCCATGGAATGACTGATGGAATTGAGCAGGGACTCTTCAAAATAGAGCAGAAGATATTTGATAATTATGAGGCAGTGTTTACTTTATTTCTTTTTTTCTGTGTCTGAGATAATTAAAGGACAAACACAGAAAGTTCATTGACTGTTAAGTTTTATTTATTTTTCCAGTACAAATCATAGGGAGCTGGAATAAGTCCCACCACCTCTAAGAGTTTCCCTATTTAATTTCTTGTAGGCAACTTTTAAAATTGAAAATGAAAACTTTGACCTTTGGGAAGTAACAATTCAAAACTTAAACAAAATATTTGTATATAATATTATCATAACTAAATCTCCAGTTCAAATCCAAAAATTCCTGGGATTTTTTGTGTGTGTGTGCAATAGAGTTTATTAAAGAATAAAAGGGATAAAGAAAGCTTTTGACATAGACATCAGAAGGGGGCAGAAAGAGTACCCACTTGCTAGTGTTAGCAGTGGAATTATATACGCTCCAATGAATCCAAAGAATGTCTGGAGGTTGTAAAGACCTCACCAGACCTACTCCCATAATTTATATTTTAAGATAACAGAATTAGCCAGAAGTTTTAATCCAGAGACTGTCCTTAGGCAGGATTCATTATGTTATATAATCCTTGTAAAGACCAGACCTACTCCCATAATTTACATTTTAAGATAACAGAGTTAGCCAGAAGGTTTAATCCAGAGACTGTCCTCAGGCAGGATACATTATTGTTTTATAATCCTAAGGAATGTAGAGGAAAGAAAAAAAAAGGTTGTCCTTTCTTCCTCCTTGAGAATTCCAGACCCCTCTCCCCTTGGGGACCCCTAGACTTCTTATCAACCTGCCTAGGAAATGACTCTCTCATTCCTCCCTTTTCTTTTAGGAGAATTATGTTACCAAGGGAAAGGGGCATCATTTTCATTTCATAACTACTTCCTGCTGTTTAGGGGCATGGTCCCTAAATTGTTGAGGCAACATCTTCTTCTAACTCTCATATTGAGGGTCTCTGATCCAGGGGCTCCAAGTAATAGTTGGAGGAGGCTGTGGCACACATAGGAGCTTAGACAACCATTTGTAAATTAAAAGCTTTTAGATGGTTAGAAAACCCCATTATACAGTTACAGAGGTAAGGCAAAATAGTCATTAAACCAAGTTAAAATCAAAACGAAAAGTCACACATTGTCCATAGTTACATCAGTCCATCTTAAGTTTGTTAGATGTAAGAAGAAGCATCACATATGATTGTTGTTGAAGGTGTTTGCAGACTTGGAGAAAGTCTTTTCCTTGAAGTGGAGATGTCCACCACAGGAAGCCTTCCACTGATGAACAGGGAAGTGCTCCGCAGACCCAGCAGTTAGACCAATTATGAAATGCAGCGTAGGAGTGAGCCCAGGACAGGAAGGCATTGTCTTGAGGATCTAACAGCAAACTCAGGATTTCTAGAGTCAGCAGAAGTAGACTCACATAGATTATCAGGCCCATCTTTTGGCTCGTCCAGACAGTCCCATTATGGAAGCGGATCAGGAAGAAAGTGGGCCAGGGGCTTCAGTAAGCACGGAGTAAGTTGCCCCAGTACCTAAAAGGAAATTGATGGGTTGGCCCCCCACAGTTATTAATACCCAGAGTTCTTCAGGTGTAATTAGGACTGGAGCTTGTGTGGGGACCGCCGGGCACCTTCAGTCCTGATTGTCTTGAGAGTCTGACCCCTGAAACCTACGCCTCTGGGGGCAGTCTCTCTTCCAGTGTGGTCCTATGCAGACGGGACACGGAGCCGGGGGCAGCTTAGATGCCTGAGGGCAATCCCGCTTGAGGTGCCCCTCTTTTCCACAGTAATAGCAAGCCCATCCCTTTTCACCTGGGTCCCTCTGGGCATTTCTCTCAGGCTGTTTAAGAACAGTTCTGATAGCCATTGCGAGGGCTTCTGCCTGCTCCTTTGTCCTTTTCTGCCTTTCTTTCTTTTCCTCGTATTCCCTACCATAATTGACTGTCTGAGCCAGTTGCAACAGATTATCTAAAGACTGATTTGGTTCATACGCCCGTTTTAATAGCTTATGGCAGATATCTGGAGCCAACTGAGTAAGAAATCTATCCTTTAAGATCACTTTTCTCTCTTCGCTTTCAGGATCAATCTCAGTGAATCTGAGAAGGGCTTCTCTCAGTCTGTCTAGGAATTTACCAGGAGCTTTCTTCTCCTCCTGCTCTATGTTTGCCAATTTGGCATAGTTTAAAGGCTTAACACACGCTTGCCTGCCTGAGTCCTTCAAGAATCCATCTGACAAAATGACTCTGATCCCATTTTCCTTTAGCTGTGTTGTAGTCCCAGTCTGGTTCTGTAATTGGGACCGCCTGATTCCCAGTGGGGAGGGCGGTTATCTCATCCTCTCTCTTCCCTACTGATTCATTACCAAACCATTCATCTCCATAAGCAACCGCTTTTCCCAAAACTTGAGTTTTTGAGTCGGGAGTCAGCATTTGTCCCAAGATATACATCACACCCTTCCAAGTAAGGTCATAAAGCAGAGCAACACCTTTAAAAGCTCTAATATATTTTTCTGGGTCCTCTAAATAGTCTCCCAGATCCTCCTTGATTCTTTGTATTTCTTGATAAGAAGAAGGCTTATTAACTCTCATAGACTGATTATTTCTCCCGGTGGGTGGTTCATTTAGAGGCACCAGCTTGTGTGGTTGTTCGTCAGTCTCTCTGGCTGCTCTGCGCATATGATCCCAGGGATAGATTGGAGAAACCGGCTTTTCTTTATTGCTTTGTCTCCTGTCCTCCTTCTCATCTAGTAAAGTAGGAGGACAGGAGGGAGCTGAAGGAGTCACACCCAAATCTATACCCTTGGACACAAGTCTGGCATATTTTGCAGCGAGAAAAAGGGCAACACATATGCTACTTCTACCCATTTCCCTTGTTTTCTACAGAACCAGTCTAATTGTAAAACAGTATTATACTTAAGAGACCCTCCAACCAGCCACGGTTCACCATCCTCCAGTGGATACCATGGCCATGGAGTATCACATAGGAAGACCAGGTGTGTCTTCTTCAAGCCCCGGGGATCAAATCTATCCCAGTTATTCAAGATACAGTTCAAAGGAGTGAGGCTGGAGTTGTAGCTCCCATCTTGTCCTGAAGAATCCCAGTCGAGCCCCCAAGATGAAAGGTTGTTGCTGAACCCACAAAAAGACGCCAGGATTCTTGGCCTCCAGAGGAGAATTCAATCCGGGGCCAGAGATGAAGCTTGATCACTCAGAGCTTTTGTGCAATAGAGTTTATTAAAGTATAAAAGGGATAGAGAAAGCTTCTGACATTAGACATCAGAAGGGGGCAGAAAGAGTACCCTCCTGGGATTTTTAAAAAAGTTTTTCCTCTCCCCCTGCATCTGTGTTCATTTTTAGGATAAAGTACACCTTAATTTAGCTAATAAATATGTTCTCAAAATAGGAAATCAGATCAGATTTAAAATGTAGTGAGGATTTGCTATCTAAATGGCTTCTATTGTAAATTTATTTGCAGTATAAGTTATTTGACCTTAATTTATCTTTGATGTATGCTTGGATTTTAATCTATTAGGTTTGTCTAAATCGAAGCACATCAGTTAATCTTTGGATCTATTCCTGTTTATTACTCTCATAAAATCTAGAGCTATCACTTTGAAATCTTAAAATCCAGAATCTCCTGTGGTTAGCACTCTTACTGCTCACAGCAATATAGAGTTTTTCTTATTTACAGTGTATTTTATATCCAAGATAGTACTATATGTATAAATTCAGTATATAATTAAATGGTCTCATTAAGTTTAACTGAAGGATTCAGTATCTTCATTTTTCTGATTATATAACTACAGATTATGACTAGGAATATTGATATATTTGTGATCATTTATTAACTGAACCAAACATTTACTTAATGTGCACCATGTGCCAGGCACTGGGCTAAAAACACTGGGAAATATATAGTATGTGATCTCCTTTAGAGACTTGCAATCTATTAGGGGAAACAAGATATAAGCACATAAAAAGTTACATGATATAAGGAAAATTGCAATATGAGACAACAACATAAAGTAGCATCTCTCAAATTGTGGTATGTGAGATAATTTTAGATAGTAGACATGAAGAAACATTTTTTTAATTAATGGTTATATGTACATTTATATAATGCAGTATATTGGAGAAGGGAATGGCAACCTACTCCAGTATTCTTGCCTGGAAAATTGCATGGACAGAGGAGCCTGGCTACAGTCCACGGGGTTGCAAAGAATCAGACACGACTGAGTCACACACACACACACACACAATGCTGTATATATATTTACAGTTGCCCTCAATATATGTGTAAAGTACTGTTGGCTTTCCATTATGATTATGATCTAAAATTTCCTATAAAATAAATGTACTTAATTTAAAATACGGGAATTGGTTTTAGGAAAATGTTAAAGATGAAAACATGATAGGTGATATGTGAATATGAAAAAGACAGTGGAAGGTTATGTGAATACTGAGATTTGAGAGACTGATGAAGCAAATGATCTGGTAACAAGGCACTATCAATGCTAAGTGCTAGAGGAGGGAAAGCTCCCGGCAGGCTGGAGGGGTGGGCATGTTCCATGGAGAAGAAAGGACTTAAGACTGGATGGAGAGGAGGGAGGGTGTCAAGGGTGTGGTTCTCACAGTGATAGAAGAACCTGGAGGCTAGAATTTACAATATATTAAGGGGCAAGTGGGTCTTAGGAAGCTCTACTGTTAGTAAAGCTAGTGGATGTGATGGAATTCCAGTAGAGCTATTCAAAACTCTATAGGATGATGCTATCAAGTATTGCACTCAATATATCAGCAAATCTGAAAGACCCAGCAGTGGCCACAGGACTGGGAAAGGTCAATCCTCATCCCATTTCCCAAGAAAAGTAGTACTAAATAATGTGCTAACCATCAGACAATTGAACTTGTCTCCCATGCTAGCTACTAAGGTCATGCTTAAAATCTTGCATGCTAGCCTTCAGCATTATGGAACCAAGAATTTCCAGATGTCCAAACTGGTTTTAGAAAAGGCAGAGGAACCAGAGATCAAATTGCCAACATTTGCTGGATCATAGAGAAAACAAGGGAATTCCAGAAAAACATCTACTTCTGCATTATCAACTACCCTTTATTGACTAAAACCTTTGACTGTGTGGATCATGACAAACTGTGGAAAGCTCTTAGAGAGATGGGAATACCAGACCATCTTACCTGTCTCCTGAGAAACCTCTATGCAGGTCAAGAAGCTACAGTTAGAACTCTATATGGAACAAATGATTGGTTCCAGATTGAAAAAGGAGTATGACAGGGCTGTCTGCTGTCACCCTGTTTATTTAACCTATATGCTGAGCACACCATGAGAAATGCCAGGCTGGATGAGTTAGAAGCTAGATTCAAGATAGGTGGGAGAAACATAAACAACCTCGGATATGTGGATGATACCACTCTAATGGCAGAAAGCAAAGAGGAACTAAAGAGCCTCTTGATGAGGGTGAAGGAGGAGAGTGATAGAACTGGCTTAAAGCTAAATATTTAAAAAAAAAACAAAAAACAACACCTAAAAAACTAAGATCATCGCATCTGGCCCCATTACTTCATCACAAATAGAAGGGGGAAAGTTGGAAGTAGTGACAGATTTCCTCTTCTTGGGCTCCAAAATCACTGTGGATGGTGACTGCAGCCATGAAATCAGAAGACAATTGCATCTCAGCAGAAAAGCAGTGACAAACCTAGACAGTGTGTTGAAAAGCAGAGACATTACTCTGCTGACAAAGGTCCATATAGACAAGGCTATGGTCTTCCCAGTGGTCACATATGGTGGTGAGAGCTGGACTGTAAGGAAGGCAGAGCACCAAAGAATTGATATCTTCAAACTGTGGTGCTGGAGAAGACTCCTGAGAGTCCCTTGACAGTAAGGAGATCAAACCAGTCAATCTTAAGGGAAATCAACCCTGAATACTCATTGGAAGGACTGATGCTGAATCTGAAGCTCCAATATTTTGGTCACCTGATGTGAACAGCTGACTCATTGGAGAAGTCCCTGATGCTGGGAAAGATTGATGACAGAAGGTGAAGAGGGTGTCAGAGGATGAGATGGCTGGATGGCATCACTGATGCAATGAACATGAACTTCGGCAAACTTCAGGAGATGGTCAGGAACAGGGAGGCCTGGCGTGCTGCAATGCATGGGGTCTCAAAGTGCTGGACAAGACCAGGAAACTGATCAACAACAAAGAGGCAGGGAGGGGGATTCCCTGGGGGCTCCGTGGTGAAGAATCCACCTGCCGGTTCAGGAGATGTGGGTTCCATCTCTGGTCAGGAAGATCCCCTGGAGAAGGAAGTGGCAACCCACTCCAGTATTCTTGCCTGGTAAACCCCAGGGATAGAGGAGCTGGCAGGCTACAGTCGGGAGATTGCAAAAGAGTCGGACATGACTTGCAACTAAACAACAACACGGGGCAGGGAGAGCGTTTAGAGTGGAAGGTCTGTGTAAACGAGGATGGGAAGGGAGATGGAAAATGTAGGCTGAAAGAGGAAAATGGTTGAGGGCATTGAACGTTATGCTGAGAAATCTGGACTCTTCCTGCGCTTTATAAGAGGAAGTGTTTTATTCTTCTTCCAGCCTCCAGGAGGAATGATTGGGAAAATCTGAAAAGACTTTTGTATCACGTACGTTTCCCATCATGAGATTATCAAGATTGTCAATACTGAAGGATTTGCTATCTGGGATTAATATCACCTTCACCACTGACTACGTGGACAAACCTAGACAGCATATATTAAAAAACAGAGACATTACTCTGCAGAGTAACTAGACAAAGGTCTGTCTAGACAAAGCTATGGTTTTTCCAGTAGTCATGTATGGATGTGAGAGTGGAACCATAAAGAAGGCTGAGTGCCAAAGAACTGATGCTTTTGAACTGTGGTGTTGGAGGAGACTCTTGAGAGTCCCTTGGACTGCAAGGAGATCAAACCTGTCAATCTTAAAGGAAATCAGTCCTGAATACTCATTGGAAGGACTGATGCTGAAGCTAAAGCTCTAATACTTAGGCCACCTGATGCAAAGAGCCAACTCATTAGAAAAGACTCTGATGCTGGGAAAGATTGAAGGCCAGAGGAGAAGGGGACAACAGAAGATGAGATGGTTTTATAGCATCACCAACTCAAAGGACATGAGTATGAGCAAGCTCCGGGAATTGGTGAAGGACAGGGAAGCCTTATGTGCTGCAGTCCATGGGGTCTCAAAAGAGTAGGCTATGACTGAATGACTGAAAGACAATGTGGTAAAGAACCTGCCTGCCATTGCAGGAGACATAAGAGACAACGTGGGTTCGATCCCTGGGTCAAGAAGATACCCTGGAGGCGGGCATGGCAACCTGCTGCAGTATTCTTGCCTGGAGAATCAAATGGACAGAGGAACCTGGTGGACTACAGTCCATGGGGTCTCGAAGAGTCGGACACAGCTGAAGTGACTTAACAGTACATGGATCTGTAGCAGTAACTCGAAAGGTTAGCAAGTCAGAAGGCAGCATTAGGATATGGGTCTGTTTAAACAGGGATGTGTAGAGCAGTGCTAGAACTGCTTCAAAATATGGGACCCTAGGCAACCCAAGATTACTTTTTCTCAAAAATTTTACTTGGGGCTGACCTGTCTTCTCCATACAGCAATGTAGTACACGGAAAAGAATTCCAGTACTGTGTTATTGGATTTGTCATAACATTATAATGCATTTCCTACTTTCTTTTAGACTCAGCAGCTTTTCTGTTTTAGACAATTATACATGACTGTGGCAAGTCTCAAGTTCCTTTGCAAACACAATTTGCCCTAATTCTCTCATGTGATGTTACTTTGGAAAAACCTGGGAGTTAATTTTCAGCATCCTGGGTGTTCCCCTAAGTTTATTCTCAAGTATGCTTAAATAAAAATTTTACTTGAAAAAAATAAACATGAGATGACTCTGGTGTTTCATTTAAAAATTTAAAAATTACTGATTTTGCTATTCAGCTGAAACCTCTTCATTCGAAATGAGTTCCAAATTGGTACCTTTAGCTTCTTGATAACCTAATGATATCAAAATGGTACTGTTTCAAGTTGTTTTCTGTCCTCTATAGTGGGTGAGAAGGAAGACTTTGAGTCCTGATCTCTACTTCAACCACAGCAAGTCTGCTTTAATTTATTTTTTATATCTGTCCTCTAAAGACACTTTGAAACTCTAAAATAAAGATGAAAAAAAAAAATAAAACTCTTATTCATAAGGTACTTCCCCAAGTGGTCCAGAGGTCAAAACAATAATGACAGTGATTGCCCATTACCCCTGCAAGGAGGTGATTACATAATTACTAAACCTTTTCTGATATATTAATAAACAAGGCCATGACTATGATCAAGGCTGGACTACTTAGAAAAAGAAGAGAGTGTTTTTACTCAGTTACCCTGTTAAAAGTATGCTGTAATGATTTATTCTAATTGTAAACATCAACCAGTATTCCTAATATTGAAAAAATTAAAACCGTTATGACCAGAGTAAAATTTAGAGAAATAAAAAATATGTATCTAACCTCCTCACTAATACTACTTGATAAATTTGTGTATATATTCCTACCTACCTATTCCAGATATCTACTTGATTTGACTTTTGGATATCTAATTGATATATCAAATGTAATATGGTCCAAACCAAAATTTTGTATCCTCCTTGTAACCTGTTTTCCCCCAACTCTTCCTTATTTCAAAAAATCACCCCACCATCCACCCAGTTACTCAATGCCCAAAACTTTTTCTCACTGCTCAAATCAAAACAACCCATAGGCAAGTTCTGCTGGCTAAAAATATACCCCAGTCTCTCTTGTCTTTCCATCTTTACAGCTACCAACCTGGTCATGATCCTAGCTACCATCATTTCTTGCCTAGACTCTTGAGGTAGTGTTCTTACTGGGTCCTTCTGATTACTAATGCTCCATAACAATCTGTTTTCTCAATATGGTAGCCAGAAAGTTCTTTTTAAAATGTATACCAGATCATGGCACCTTTCTGGTTAAAACCTATCCCTTCCTTCTCACTCTATCCAGATTCTCAGCCTTGGTTTCAAGGTCCTACACCATCTGTGCCCAGTCTTCCTTTGAGACTCTTTTCCTACTGCTTCCTTCCATGTTTGGTACTCCCCAGCCTCAGGGATTTTTCTGTTCCTGGTACTTGCCAAGCTCATTCTATTCTTGGGTCTGTTAACCTCTTCATCCCTATTCTTGGGACTCTTGGTCCTCAGATCAGCTCTTTTTGTCACTTAAATGCCCTTTCAAAGTCTCCATGGGGAGACCTTTCCTAAATTAGTCCCTCTGTCCTCAAGTCACTCTTTTTACAAAGCAGGAAAATTATCGCCTTCATTTCCTATTTGTTTGTTTATTGTCTGTCTCCCTTCCCTCCCTATTCTAGAATGTAAACCACATGAGACTAGCAACTTATCTTCATGAGAACCACTTATTCCCACTAATTAGCACAGTGCTTGGAACATAACAGGGGCTCAATAAATTTTGTTCAGTTAGCCAGTTTATGGATTCAGTACTTTTTTTCTCCCATTTATTTAGTGAATTTAAGGAGAGAAACCTTTAGTTCTTTCTCTCAATTTCTGTGTGCCCTTACTATTATAACAATTGCTAACTCTCAAGTGAAATTATATGAAGAGACAGGAAAAATATAGCACCTACTTCTTAACCCAGCTCTGAGAGTTGCTCAGTTTAGGGAATTATGTGTTTTCCTTATGACTTGAATCTGTTGGATTTCAGCAGAGATTTTAGCATTTCCCGTTTGATAACTATTCTTTCTACTTCCTTCATGAGGCAGAAACCAAAAGAGGGAAATTAATTATTCCCAGTGTGTGCAATAGTAATATTCCATGATTACCTCTTTAAAATTGCAAGGGAATAATTTACCCTCTCAACTTTATCTTATTTTACTTTCTAGATAGAGATTTGTTAGTCTGAGTTTTCTCCTTCCACATTCAAAATAAAATATAATTATCCAACAAGTAGGTAAAATTGCACAAAAATTTAAAGTAGGGATAGAATGATAGTGGTGTCTTGAAGGGCTGGGTTTTGTTCTTGGGATGTGATTGGACTGCCCACCTCTAGTCCTCTCTGCTGTTACTGCTAAGTCACTTCAGTCGTGTCCGACTCTGTGCAACCCCATAGACGGCAGCCCTGCAGGCCATTTAATCAAACTCTGCTTTGCCCTTGCAAGTACTGAAGGGAAGAAAGCATGGTGCGTTATTTTATGTACTCTTGGGTTCTAATTATGTTGAAAGTGTATTGAAAAAACAGAGGCAGGGAAGACATAGTATATAGGTCCTCAATATCTAGTTTTAGAATGATGGATTTCTCTTTTAATATTTTATAAACTTAAAAATAATAGCATGTATTACTTTATTATTCTTATGATCAGAAAAAAGAATACTCTAAAAGAGAGAATTATTGGCACTAAAATCTCCAGGTAGGCTGTGAGCTGCCAGGCCTCTAGAACCTTTCTGTGTGACTGTCGCTGAACTTCCAAGACTGCTAATAACCTGGAAGATCATGTAGCTCAGTGGGCTCTTGTGTTATTTCTGGTTCAGAGAAGCTGGTTTTAGGTCACAATCGGTTTGAAGTATAATTCTTTTCCAGACAAAAACTGGTTTAAAAATCTCATTGTTATTTCATTTCTTCCTGAACAACATCACCCAGGGGAGTTTTTTGGTTTTGTTGTTGTTTGTAGGAGTTAAAAAAAAAATTGTTCCCACTGAATTGATAATGTTTGTTTCCATGAAAAGAAACACTATTGAATTTAACAGTTCTAACAATTGGAGTCCCCAGACCTTCAAAAATAAAGAATTAAGTTTGCCATCTTCTTTATCACTTTTTGTTGAAAGAAATAGCATGTATTATACACAATATTAGATTTTCAAGAAAGGTAGAAATATTTGTACATTTACGGTCTTTGGCACATGGGAAAGCCAGTAATGTTGAGACATACTTCCAGTACCTTGCCATTGTAAATCTGATGTATGAAGCAGCTGATTAGAACTGCGGACTCTTGGGCCCTCTGTATATCTACTGAATTGAACCAGAATCTGAGGTTCTTAGGTGATTCTTTTTTTTTTTTTAATTTTTAAAGTTTATTTTATTGAAATATACTATTTTTTATTTTGGCCATGTCATGCAACAATGTGGGATCTTAGTTCCTCTCCCAGGGATCGAACCCATGTTGCCTGCATTGAAAGCTCAGAGTTTTAACCACTGGACCACCAGGTTAGTCCCTATTGAAGTGTGACTGATTTACAGTGTTGTGTTAATTTCTACTGTACAGCAGAGGGATTCAATTATACATATATATATATATATATATACACACACATTCTTTTTCATATTCTTTTTCATTATGGTTTATTATAGGATATTGATATAGTTCTCTGAGCTCTACTGTAGGACTAGGACCTTGTTGTTTATCCATTCAGTACATAATGTTAGCATCTGCTAATCCCAGGCTCCCAATCCATCCCTCTTCCACCCTGTCATCTTGTCAGTTTCCTATGTCTGTGAGTCTGTTTTTGTTTGGTAGGTAAGTTTATTTGTGTCATATTTTGGATTCCACATATAAATGATAATCATATGGTACCATATCTTCTTTATCCATTCATCTGTAGATGGACATTTACACTGTTTCCATGTCTTGGCTATTGTAAATAGTTTCTATATGAACATAGGAGTGCATGTTTCTTTCTGAATTATATTTTTTTCTGGATGTATGGCTAGGAGTGGGATTGCTGGAACATATGGCAACTCTATTTTTAGTTTTTTTTAAGAACTTGCACACTGTTTTCCATCGTGGCCACACCAATTTTACATTCCAGCAGTGTTGGGCGCTTCCCTTTCTCCACATCCTAACCAGCATTTGTTATTTGTAGACTTCTTAATAATGGCCATCCTTACCATAGTTTTGGTTTGTATATCTCTAATAATTAGTGATGTTGAGTATCTTTACGTGTGCCCGTTGGCCATTTATATGTCTTCTTTGGAGAAGTGTCTATTTAGGTCTTCTGCCTAAGTTTTTCAGTTGGGTTGTTTTTGTTGTTATTGAGTTCTGTGAGCTGTTTGCATATTTTGGAAATTAAGCCCTTGTCAGCTGCATCATTTGCAGATGTTTCCTCCCAGTCTATAAGTTGTCTTTTTGTTTTGTTTATGGTTTCTTTTACTGTACAGATGCTTCTAAGTTTGATTAGGTTACATTTGTTTAATCTTGTTTTTATGTACATTGGATACATTAGGCGATTCTTAGGCACATGAATTAAGAGGCATAGTCCTAGTATATTTTGGGAATTTCCAGGTCCTAATTGCTTCATTTACTGCCCTTCCTCCCTTTCCTTCTCTCCAACCCCTGGTAGAAAAGTCCATAAAATAAGAGTTCTAAGCTGGGGTCTGTGGACTCTTAAAGAATTGTAGGTCGTAGTTAGTGAACCCATTGAAATTCTACGTAAAATTATGTGTCCATATGCTTACTCATCCTTCATTAGATTCTCATGCAGCCCCGCAAAGGTTATCTATTCCAGACTGCAAAAGGATAGATATCATGTTATGCCTCAAAAGATGGACTAGAATAATGCTTGTAATTACGGAATTATTTCCCTAGAATCACGCTTGTAATGACAGAATTATTTCCCTTGCCTAGGAAAAATCTAGGAGAAAACATCAATGAGTCTTTTCTACTGTTTTAATTAAAAAAGCAAAACTGACTGGAGAGTTGATCATAGAGACGAGGAGCTTTTGGAAACAACTTTCTAGTTCCCCAAGCTGAAGTCCACTCCACTGTTGCTGATATGTTTAGGTTGGGAGAAAATTGCCTGTTCAGTTCCCATAGGTCCTGCATACATTAGAATAGTTAAAGGAAATTAACTTCCCCCATAATATGAGTTTTGGGCCTTTATCTTTTTGATTATTATTTCTAAGGGCAGTGTTCTTCAGCCTTGGCTGAATATTAGATTCATCCCATGCCAGATGAATTGAATCAAAATCTTAGAATCTCTGGGGTGAGGACCAGGCTCAGTGGGTTTTGTTTTAATTCTCCTTGGGTGATTTTAAAGTGTAACCAGGTTATGAACTGTTTGCACAGAGCAATGTGTTAGATAAATTCCAGAATGGCTTTCTTGGAGAATAGTGCATCTTTCATATCTAAGAAACACTGATTCTGTTTCCTCTGGACAGTGAAGTTCCTTTTTCTACTGGAATGTTGTTAAATACATGCCCTGCAGTGCTGTCTTCCTTCATGTCCCTGGAGGCTGTATACAAAGAAGTTGTTCAAACCTGGAACTGATTCTAAGAACTGTTGTATTTTCCAGTTTTTTATCTGCTGCTCTAACTACCAGCCCATCTCAGAAAAGCTCCCTGATTTTTATAAGTAACTTTTCAAATACAGTAAATCTGAAAGGGTCCTCTCCTAGGCTTCTTTGTGGAGAACACTTGATATGCTATTAGGAATGTTGGAAATGAGTAATTGTGCTACAACTAAATAATTTAATTGTAAGTAACTTTTTTTCCTCCATGTAGGAGTACTTGGCTAATACTGTACTTATGAAATGAACAATTGCTGGCATTCTATGTCTAAGAACAAGTAAGAATCTGTAGGATTCAGGATTTCAAAGAGAACAGGAAAGAGCATATAGACTGGCAGTTATTTACAGTCACTAGTAATGTCTCTCATTAAATATAGGAAGTGAACTTCTATGATAGAGTTCCCATATAAAAGATTGCCCCTAAAACACATTCACAGCTTCATGTGGAATTTTACATATTCACATTTTTCTATTTTGTACCCCAAGCATTTCTAGCATTATTAGATTTTTTAGCCAGTCCTCTGAAAAATTACCTAAGAGTTTATTTGTGTATTATCCTTTTCTAAAGGAGATTTCTGGCAGCCTGAGTACTCGCCTTCTCACTCTTTTGGGAATTTTCATGAGAATTAGTGGGATTTATGCTCAACTCATGTTCACCTCTGGGATGGATTCACCAAGGGTTCATTTAATTGCAGTTTCCTTCAAGATCATGAGAAAGCATGCCTGAGAATGATGAATCAGCTTCAACATCACTTAGCGGGATGGGAGATGGGGAGTGGAATTATGGAATAATTCAAGTCTGATGAGCAGCTTATACTCAACATTAGTGAAAAAAATGGAAACTGATTACTCTCCTATTACTCATGCTTTAGTGTTCTCTGTAAACATTCAAAAGGATATCATGGAACTTGTATGATATCAATTTTTCTTAACCTCCTTCTAGCTAAGGGATTGCTCATTTGTCTCCTAATAAATGTATATAAACAAAGTGATTTTGTGTTTGAAATGGAGAACGTATGTAGATTATATTTATGCTTTTAATCTTTACATAAGATTGCTTAATTTTAGGAACCTCAACAGGAGGCTTTGTGGTAATATTACTCTTCTTTCTGATGGGCTTTAGTATCAGAAATCTTTTTTTCTTGGTGGAGGCTATGGTTTTAGCTATTACAAAGAAAACAGGTGATAACAAGCATTACCAAAGACATGCAGAAATCGGAACCCATGTGTACTGTTGGTAGGATTGTAAATGGTGCAGTGATTATGAAAAGCATTATGGTAGTTCTTCAAAAAAATTAAAAATAGGACTACTGTATGATCTAGCATTTCCACTTCTGGCTATGTATCCAAAAGAATTGGAAGCAGAGTTTTGAACGGATATTTTGCACACCCATGTTTATAGTAGCATTATTCACAATAGCCAAGAAGTAGAAGCAATTTAAATGTCACCAACAGATGAACAGAAAATAAAACACGCTATATACATATAGTGGAATATTATCCAGCCTGAAAAAAGAAGGAAAATCCTATTACATGCTACAATGTAAATGAACCTTGAAGACATTATGCTAATGAAATAAGCAAGTCACAAACACCATATGATTCTACTTATGTGAGATACCTGGACTAGTCAGATTCATAGAAACAGAAAGTAGAATGGGTGGTTGTAGGGCTGGGGGAGGAGGAAAAGAAGAGTTGTTTGATGGGTAAAAAACTTCAGTTTTGCAGGATGAAAAAATTCTGGAGATCTGTTTCAAAGAATTTTGACAAAGTGAACATACTTAACAGTACTGAACCATACACCTAAAAATGGTTTAGATGGTAAATTTTATGTGTGTGCTTTAGGGTGATTTTTAAATTACCATGGTCAATGGTAATCATAATATACAATTATGATTCAGAGCAGTCAGTGTTTTGGAAAAAATCTGAATCTCTGAATCTCTACACCTGGAATGTTCCAGGAAAAAGTTGCCCTGCTGTTAAATAAAACATTTGCGTCAGGAAAGCAGGATTTTAGGGATTTGGGGGTTTAACTGGTGGGAGAATTTAGAATTAGAAGGAGAGTTAGAGAGGAGAATTAGAAGAAAGTTTGGGGCTGGATCTGGTAAAATCTCAGCTTGGCCACTAACTCAGGCGGAAAGGTTAGGGAAAGCTGCTTGGTGTCTTCAAGGCATGGCTTCCTGGTCTGTTAAAATGAGTTAATGATACTCAACTCAGAGGGTCTTTGTGAGGATTAAATGAGATATCTATTCAGAATGCTTAGCACAGGATCTAGCATGGAGCAGGCGCTGGACAAGTGCCGGCAGGAGAGGTGCAAAAGTAACTCATTACCTGGAGGTCAATCTTGGGGTTGTGAAAATTAAGAGCCCTAAACGTCTTGGCTGGTGCTAATTTTTACCACCTACCCCCCTTCCAATATGTCTTCCAGGTTGATCTGGTCCAAAATAGGGTCACTCTAAGCTAGTTTTTTTTTTTTTTTTCTAAGCTAGTTTTGACTTTGATTAAGAAATGTATAAACTTGGAAATGTTAGTATGTATCATAAAACACCATTTCCTTTAGAATCTGTGGAATAGAGGCTACAGTGTGTAGAGCTGTGAAGCTCCAGGAAGTATGCACAGCTCTGGTGCATGCTCACCAGCGCAAAGTATGATAAGTACTGCTCAGCATTCTGTTTGGTTCAGTGATTCCTAAGCTTATTTGACACAACTCTTATTAACATCACGCAGGACAAATTTTTGAGTAATTTCTTGATTGTTGTGATTCCTTATTGTTTGCAAAGAGAATTGCTAATATTTAAACAATAATTTTTTAATGTGTCAGAACGTTTTCGAAATGAAATTGATAATGGTACTAGCTAGGAGCACAGCAGGCTAATAGAAAGGCAAATGATTATAAATAGGACTTGCATCCTTCATTCAAGCAGCTGCTGAAATCTTGCCTCCTTTATTAAGCTTTTCTGGAATAAATAAAATAGCATAGATTCTCAAGACCCCATTCTTTCCTAATTATCATTTCATGTACTTGTTCAAATATCATTCCAATATAATCAGGGCTGCCTTTTGGTCCAAATACCTCTGAAGAAACAGCCCAACAAGAAATAGGTGGCTTGAGTTACTTCAGATATTCTGTCTCTGAAGAAGACATTAAATTGGAAAGAATATTCTTAATGTATGCTGCTGCTGCTGCTGCTAAGTCGCTTCAGTCGTGTCCGACTCTGTGCGACCCCATAGATGGCAGCCCACCAGGCTCCGCCGTCCCTGGGATTCTCCAGGCAAGAACACTGGAGTGGGCTGCCATTTCCTTCTTCAAGCATGAAAGTGAAAAGTGAAAGTAAAGTCGCTCAGTCGTGTCCAACTCTTCAGCCACCCCATGGACTGCAGCCTACCAACCTCCTCCGTCCATGGGGTTTTTCAGGCAAGAGTACTGGACTGGGTTGCCATTGCCTTCTCCGTCTTAATGTATAGAAAAATCTTTAAAAAAAAAGAAAACCTCTTTATTATGGAAAATTTCAAACTTGTACAGATTAAACAGAATAGTATCAATTTAATAAGTCCATCACCCAGTTAACACAACCATCTACTCTGGACCCATTCTGCCTCATCCCCCCCTGTCCCCTTCTCCCATCTTATTCTAAAATATCAAACATTACTCAATTTTTTCTATAAGTATTTCATTTATATATCTCTAAAAGAAAAGGATTCACTCTTGTACAAAACATAGTAATACTATTATCACTCTGAAAAATTAAAAATACTTCAGTCAGTTCAGTTCAGTTCAGTCGCTCAGTCGTGTCTGACTCTTTGTGACCCCATGAATCACAGCACGCCAGGCTTCCCTGTCCATCACCAACTCCCGGAGTTTACTCAAGCTCATGTCCATCGAGTCGGTGATGCCATCCAACCATCTCATCCTCTGTCGTCCCCTTCTCCTCCTGTCCCCAATCCCTCCCAGCATCAGGGTCTTTTCCAATGAGTCAACTCTTCTCATGAGGTGGCCAAAATATTGGAGTTTCAGCTTCAGCATCAGTCCTTCCAATGAACACCCAGGACTTATCTCCTTCAGGATGGACTGGTTGGATCTCCTTGCAGTCCAAGGGACTCTCAAGAGTCTTCTCCAACACCACAGTTCAAAAGTGTCAATTTTTTTGCCCTCAGCTTTCTTCACAGTCTAACTCTCACATCCATACATGACCACTGGAAAAACCATAGTTTTGACTAGATGGACCTTTGTTGGCAAAGTAATATCTCTGCTTTTTAAATACTTACTTGCCTCATAACATTTTTTACTAGTTCATTAATTTGTTCAGAATAAGGTCCACATATTATGATTGGAAGATAAGTTTTTAAATATTTTAATGTATAGATTCCCTCTCCATCTCTTCTTTACTGTTGCAGTTTCTTTGAAGAAGAGATGGCTGGGATGACCAGCTTGTCCTGGTTTGCCCATGACTTTCCCTGTGTTAATGTTGGAAGTCCCATATCTTGGAAAGTCCTTCAATCCAAGAAGTTTGTCCTACAGTTTCTCACAATGTGGATTTGGCTGATTGCATCCCTGTGGCAAACACATTCCTCTGTCTATTTCTGTAAATTTGTAGTCTAATGTCTTGGTTAAATTCAGGTTCAATTTTTCTTTCTTTTTGGGAGGCGAGGTTGCTTTATTGGTTATAGTGTTTACGCTTCCATTGGGAGGTACACGATGTCTGGTGCTCTCTCTTTTTGTGATGTTAACAGTTGTTGATAAACAATGTCCAGATTAGCAAGACATCTTAAAAATGCTTTCCCAGCTCTTAATTCTTCCTGCATTGCAAATGTTCCCAATTGTGTGTGTTACTAGTCAGCCCAGGCTGCCATAACAAAATACCATAGACCAAATGGATCAGACAACAGAAATTAGTTCTTTCCGTTCTGGAGGCTAGAATTCCAAGATGCAGGCACTGACCCATTGTTTCTTGGTTGCTCTCTGTGGTATTAGTGGCCGTCTTCTTCCTGCACTTCCATATAGCCTTCCTTCTGTATGGATCCGTGTCCTCATCTTCTAAGGACACCAGTCACACTGGGTCAGAGCCTACCCATATGACCTCATCTTATGTTAATTACCTCTTTAAAGACTAACTGTGGTTATATTTTGAGGTACTGGGAGGACATATAAATTTTGGGAGGACGCAATTCATCCCATAACACAAACCACTCCTTGTTCTTCCTCATCTGTTCTGATAGGAAAACCCCCTATGCTTCATTCCCGTAGGTTTCAGAGCCTCATTCTGAGCCTCAGGAGGGTGAATTATGGTTGATCTAAGCCATATGGTGGTCCTATTCTCCTTGCCCAGAAATGGTTTAAATATGGGTATAATATGCCGTTCTGGCCAATGAGATGTGAGAGTCTCCTGGGAATCTTCTGAAAATTATTTTACTCACTTAGTAAAAAGATGACACATGGAAAAAATGGAGCTGCTTCTGCTGAAACACAAGGGGAGCAGGTTGAGCTGACTGGTTGACAAAACACTCAAATTGACCTGGATGGCAGAGTACCAGGGTGAAGTCCTGGAAGGGACTGTGGAGCTTAGATTCTGTTGCTGTTTTCAGATGCATCCTAAGCGCATATCCCTAAACTCTCCCACACCTTCAACAACCCCAAACCCATCTGTGCTGGGCTTCCCTCTCCTTCAGACCTCCCCTTCCCTTCCAAGAGTCATTTCTTTTTATCCTAATAGTGATTTCCCCCTTGTCCTCTCTTATTTTCCAGCTTCTCCTAGAAACTCCTTATCTCCTATTTTCCCCAGGCTGAAGGAAAATGTTGTGAATACTAAGTTAGGAATTTTGCCTATCTTCATATATATACTTTTTTCTTTTTCATTGCACCTCGTGATTATGCCAATATCTTTGGGTGGTTGGGATGCTCTTCAGAAAACAAGGGGCTTCCCAGGTAGAACAGTGGTAAAGAATCTGCCTGCCAATGCAGGAGCCCCAGGAGATGTGGGTTTGATCCCTGGGTCAGGAAGATCCCTCGGGATAGGAAATGGCAACCCTCTGCAGTATTCTTGCCTGGAAAATTCCGTGGACAGAGGAACCTGGCGGGCTACAGTCCATGGGGTCACAAAGAGTCAGATACGACTGAGCATATATGCATCCATCATCCTCAGAAAACAAAATCTGTAGTCATACTCTCTATTCTTGGAAGCATTCTTTGTACTGGGGTGCTGATTAGTGCGTGGTAAGATGTGGGAACCATGAATAATTTGAGCAATTCAGAAGGATTAACAGAGGGACTTCCCTGGTGGTCCAGTGGTTACGTCTCTGTGCTCCCAACACAAGAGGCCTGGCTTTGATCCCTGGTCAGGGAACAAGGTCTTGCATGCTCAAACTAAGACCCAGAGCAGCAAAAAAGAAAAAAGAGACTAACAAAGACAATATGTTTAACCAGGACAAGTCTACACAGATTAAATAAAACAAGATTTTAAAATGTCTTTTGGTAGGAATTTTATCAATATTATCAGAAGTCCTGATTGGCACTTATATATGTCTATAGTGAATTAAATGATGAGAAACAAATAATATTAAATTTAGAGAAAGGTGGTTTTAGAAGATGGACCCATAAGAGGAAAAACTGCAAAAGATGTCCTCCATAGTGAAAAGCACAGGAATCATTGGATTAGCCTGTGACTAACTGTGAGTCCCAAGGAGAGGTAGGGCTGGCTAAGAAGCCCGAGGCCAGGACTCTCCTTGATGTGCAAGTTCTAGAGCTTTTCCAGTTAAGGTTCAGAGGCCAATTAAGTATCCAGTCCTCTATGGATCCTTAAAGGTCCCAGTTGGTTCATGGATCCTCTTTAGGATCCAGGTTACTGTAAGGAGAGAAACCACCATTTGGGTTTTGTTCAGGGTTCCCAAAGTGACTCTAGGTCTCGTATTAGTTGATGCTTATATATCAATAGTAGCTTCCCTTTGGATACTTGTGGCATGAGGTTCCTACCCATTCTACTCTGCTCTGCCCCGCATTTCCATGTAGAGTAAGGTTCAGGCCCCAGAGCTTGGTGGTTATTCAGCATTCTACTTTCAACACTGGTTGCCACTTCGGCCTTTGGCCTGGGCTTCCCCAGGATCAATACTGCAACTCAGGCCGAGGTTGTATTTTTTGTCTTTCCTGATCTGGTCTCAGTTCATCGACACCTTACCCAGACATTGGATATGGCTCTTGATTACCTACCTGCAAGGCTGGCATTGTGCAACTGTTAGTGCATGCTTGCTTGGATGCAAGCCTTTCACTCTAAAAGCATATATGGGCTGTCTACTGCATGCATTGAGGAACTTGTTTAAGGAGTCCGTTTGCGTCTAACACATCTTCTTTGATTTATTAGAAAAATTAGCTTCAGAAACACTAGTCATTTTATGACAAGCAACAGAAATATAAAATGATGTTATAAAATGGCTGTTGAATTGAACATAATTAATTGATCAATTTAAACCTCAAAGAATGAGCTTGAAATTGAGCAATGAGAAATCTAAAGTATTAACTGCCAAATCACATACATATGCTGACAAAGTGAAGAGCCCACTCTTATTCTATCAAACTTGTAAATGATGATTCACCCCCATTTCTTCTCAGGGAGTGCAATTTGTTTATTATAATCATATTTACCCCAGAACTTTGGTTTATTGAGTAAATAACTTGTACAAAAGTGGGATTATTGTTCAAATAGCAGTTACTTATTTAGGAATTTTATTGCTGTCTTTAGATCCCTGCTTAGAAGGAAGCTGGAAGAAAAGCAACACTGTGCACCATGATTTCTGTGCTGAGGGTTTAATGTGAGACTGGGGAGAAAGGGAGATTTATAAAATTCTAAATGGAGTTTATCCAACTACAAAATTAACTCTCCCTCCCCACACCCCCACATTCACCCACACACAGCCTCCTGAAGTATGTAATTGAGATTAAATGTAAAAGAATCCCCCCCCACCAAATATCAAGTGTACAAATGTAAAAAGAAAGAGAAAGAAAACCACAGAAGCTGCCTCATAGAAGTCACGAGCTGAAACAAGTCTTGTCCTTGTATGGATGACGTTACAGTTTCATCCCACCGGGCTTTTCAATACTAATACAGTCTTTATGTGTTTTTTTTTTTTTTTTTTGAGATTTATAACATTTATGTAATTTTTACATATTACTATAAATTTAAGCACATATTAAAACATATAGAGTGAAATTTTATATTTTCATAGGTATCCATGAATATGAAAATATATTTGCAGACTATTTGAAAAGCACACATAGAAAGTACGTCAAACTGATGGAGTCTTTAAAATATGGTTTTAAGATAAGGTTATTTATTTAAGTATGGTAGTCTTCATTTCTCAAAGTTAATGCATTGCTAAATATTCATTTAGTTTTGATCTCACTGACATCTCATCAGTGTTTCTAAACATTTTAGGCAGCAGACCAAGACTTTCAGGGAACTAAAGAATGGGCTCTTTCGCAGATGTGGAGAATGAACTTGTGGACCCAGTGGGGGAGGGAGAGGGTGGGACGAGTGGAAAAAGCAGCACTGACACAGGTACACCATCACGTGTGAGATAATAGATGGCTGGTGGGAAGTTGTTGTATAACACAGGGAGCCCAGCCCGGAGCTCTGCAGTGACCCAGCGGGGTGGGTCACAGGCAGGACGGGGAGGCTCTAGAGGGAAGGGATACATGTATCATCACGGCTGATTGGAGTTGCTGTGTGGCAGAAACCAGCACAACGTTGTAAAGCAATCTTCCTCCAATTAGAAACTAAAAAGGATGACTCTCTAGATATGCTCTCCAAACCCCAGAGAATGCCTCCTCCTCTTGGAGGGCAAGGAAGAACACAGGGTTTGGAGCGGAGACCCTGTGGTCAGGCACTCACTGCTCCGGGCAGTGGACGGGAGGGGAGCAGAGTCCAGGCTCAGGCTGGTGACACCTACAGAGAGTGGTTGGGTCACCTTGGCCTTCACTTTCCTCACCTCCAACACTCAGATTTCTCTGAAAACCCTAGCAAGTCTCATAAAGGAAAAAGATTCCATTTTTCTATAAGCTTTCCCCCCCTTACTAATCCCTCCACATTGACCTAAAGGAACACAGCGTAGGTTTTCAAAGTTCTCAAATGCCTTTATTTTGAGAAACATAAAAACTGAAAACATAACTTCAAGATTTATAGACTATTCTATTATTTTGAATAAAGTGAATTCTTCAGTTTCAATCAGAATTAGTTCTTACACAGTAACTGGAGATGCTGAATCTATATTACAATTTTCTATGATTTATTCTTAAACTCACAGAAATAAAATCTTCACGTCTGTCAAGTGATTGTCATGTAGCTTTGTAAGTATTTATTAGATGAGATTTATTAAATGGCATTTTCTCTATCTTATGTTCCTTTAAAAATTGATCAACTTCAATTTTTAGAGCAGTTTGAGATTCACAGCAAAATTCAGTGGAAAGTACAAGGAGTTCCCACGTACCCCCTGTCCCTACATGTGCCTTATCCCCCATCTCAACATCCTGTACCAGAGAGGTACATTTGCTCTGTGAACCTACATTGACAGGTCATTATCACCCAGAGTCCATAGTTGAGTGTGGAATAGTCTATGGATTTTGACAAAGGTTATAATGGCATGGATCCACCCTCCCAGTATCATGCAGAAAGTTTTACTGCCCTAAAAATGCTCTGTGCTCTGTCTATTCATCCCTCCTTCCCTCCAAGCCCCTGATCTTTTTATTGTCTCTACAGTTTTGCCTTTTCCAGACTACCATATAGTTAGAATCATATAAAGCGTAGCCTTTTCAGCTTGACGTCTTTCACTTAGTAATATATATATAAGGTTCCTCCATGGCATCTCGTGACTTGATAGCTCATTTTTTTTTTGGTCAGAATAACATCCCATTATCTGGATGCACCACAGTTTATTCACCCATTCACAGACTGAAGGACATCTTGGTTGCTTCTAAGTTTTGGCTATTGTGAATAAAGTCACTTTAAACATCTGGGTGCAAGTTTTGTGTGTTTGGGTTCGTTTGGGTAAGGAGTATGATTGCTGGATCCTATGGTGAGAGTACTAACACTCATTTAAATAAAATCTACTGTAATAATGTATTGTGAACAACTGTAGCCTTTTAAATCATAGCATAACTCTAGCTCTTTGAGATATTCCTTTACTTTAGGAAAGCAGTTACTATTGGTATTGCTCATTTAGAGATAGAGAAAACTAATGCAAAGATTGAGATACTGAAGTAGTTATTTTATTGTTCTGTTTTACCAATGATCTGATATATTTTCAGCAAAGCACTTATTAGAATATGGGAAATGTGTTTTTCTATAACAGAACTCCTCTGTTTAACCATGTGCCTTGGCGCTTTTATTACCAGCCACCCATAGAGCAGTTTCGCCTTTGACAGCATGACAGCCCACAGACTGGTAGCCTGGAGGGGAAGCTGTTGTTCTCATCTATGATCTCAGCAGTTAAGAGGCACAGTTTCATCCTCTTAATATTTCCACAGAACAAATCAATGCTGGAGACTGGTTATTTAAGAAATACTTGCTGATTTGATTCTAGTACCAGAAGTGGCAGGTTATATATTAAGGCAGAGAATACTGGAGTGGGTTGCCATTTCCAGCTCCACAGGATCTTCCCAACCCAGGGGTTGAACCCATGTCTCTTGCATCTTCTGCAATGGCAGGCAGATTCTTTACCACTGTGCCACCTGGGAAGCCCCATTATTAAATCATTCTCTTATCTGTTAAAAATATATTCCTTGAGCAACCACTATGTACTATGTACTAGGTATTAGACTGGAGGTTCAGAAATGTGAACTTAATGGTCTTAAGAACTCAAGAATATTTTCACGAATAGATTTCACATTTATGAACTATCAAATTGGTGAAGTATCAGTGAAAATACTGTCTGACAGGAAGTTAGTGATAATTTTCCCCAGTGATTTTATAACATACCTGTGTACACTTACTATTATTTTGGGTGCTTAGCATCTTGGTAGCTGGGCCTTGACTTTCCTCTGGAGAGCTACCCTATCCTCCATTTTCAGTCGTTGTTCCCATCCCAAGCTCAGTTCAATTCTGGCCTATCAGAGGATTGCTTTTCTTTGGCTTCAAGGATTGGTTCATCAATGATAATGTAACCCAACCTGGGCCAGTGAGGGCAAGGTCCAAAGCCCAGCTGACTTATGAAAATAGTCAGGGCAAAGAAGTTCTTCCTACATTGTTGCAATTTTACATTGAATGGCATCTAGAATGACTAAGTGTGTTTGAAAATAAAACCCACATGAAGGGGAGCTGAGATAAGAGGTGAGTCGGGGTAGCATTTTATGAACTCATTTGAGCTCTGATCCAGCACCTACACCTGTACTTTTTATTTTGTGGACAAATAAATATATATTTTAACAGACTCACCAGAGACAACTTGATTTTTCCATTCTGACTTCCTGTCCCTCACGCTTCCCTCTTTGTCAAGTGTTGTTGGAGGGCCCACAGACATTTTTGGGACCAGTTAGGGAGGAAGTCAAGTTGGGAATATTTAGGTTGAGTTTAGTAACATATATGTATGTGGTTTTCAATCCCTTTCATGTAAAATTGTTGCTTGGTTTACCTTGTTGGAATAGCTTCCTTGAACACTCTTTCCACCTACTCTCCCAAGTTTACTCAACGCCTTGATGTCGATAGTCAAGGTCAGAGGTCACATTGTGATATGAGTATTTTCTGTAGTATGTGGCCCTGGAAGTATACACAGTGAAGGAGAAACAAGATTTGCTATGTGTGAAGCCAGAAGCTGGTCTGTGGAAAATTCTTCCATTCATTAGATGTGTAAAATTTGTTTTTTATAGATGCTCAGTCAAAGCAGAAGTTCTCTTTTGTCGGAAGCATACTCAATAATGCAGCACATACAGTGATAAACACACCATGCTTTCTTTTCTTTATTACTGTTCAGTTCAGTTCAGTTCAGTCACTCAGTCGTGTCCGACTCTTTGCGACCCCATGAACCGCAGCACGCCAGGCCTTTCTGTCCATCACCAACTCCTGGAGTCCACCCAAACCCATGTCCATTGAGTTGGTGATGCCATCCAACCATCTCATCTTCTGTCATCCCCTTCTCCTCCTGCCCTCATTCTTTCCCATCATCAGGGTCTTTCCCAATGAGTCAGCTCTTCGCATCAGGTAAGGACTGGAGTTTCAGCTTCAATATCAGTCCTTCCAATGAACACGCAGGACTGATCTCCTTTAGGATGGACTGGATGTATCTCCTTGCAGCCCAAGGGACTCTCAAGAGTCTTCTCCAACACCACAGTTCAAAAGCATCAATTCTTCGGCGCTCAGCCATCTTTAGATTCCAACTCTCACATCCATACATGACCACTGGAAAAACCATAGCATTGAATAGATGGATCTTTGTTGACAAAGTGGTGTCTCTGCTTTTTAATATGCTGTCTAGGTTGGTCATAACTTTCCTTCCAAGGAGTAAGCATCTTTTAATTTCATGGCTGCAATCACCATCTGCAGTGATTTTGGAGCCCAAAAAAATAAAGTCTGACACTGTTTCCACTGCTTCTCCATCTATATGCCATGAAGTGACGGGACCAGATGACATGATCTTAGTTTTCTGAATGTTGAGCTTTAAGCCAACTTTTTTACTCTCCTCTTTCACTTTCATCAAGGGGTTCTTTAGTTCTTCTTCACTTTCTGCCAAATGGGTGGTGTCATCTGCATATCTGAGGTTATTGATATTTCTCCCAGCAATCTTAATTCCAGCTTGTGCTTCCTCCAGCCCAGTGTTTCTCATGATGTACTCTGCATATAAGTTAAATAAGCAGGGTGACAATATACAGCCTTGACGTCCTCCTTTTCCTGTTTGGAACCAGTCTGTTGTTCCATGTCCAGTTCTAACTGTTGCTTCCTGGCCTGCATACAGGTTTCTTAAGAGGCAGGTCAGGTGGTCTGGTATGCCCATCTCTTTCAGAATTTTCCACAGTTTACTGTGATCCACACAAAGTCTTGGGCATAGTCAATAAAGCAGAAGTAGATGTTTTTCTGGAACTCTCTTGCTTTTTCAATGATCCAGCAGATGTTGGCAATTTGATCTCTGGTTCCTCTGCCTTTTCTAAAACCAGCTTGAACATCTGGAAGTTCATGGTTCACGTATTGCTGAAGCCTGGTTTGGAGAATTTTAAGCATTACTTTACTAGGGTATGAGATGAGTGCAATTGTATGGTAGTTAGAGCATTCTTTGGCATTGCCTTTCTTAGGGATTAGAATGAAAACTGACCTTTTCCAGTCCTGTGGCCACTGCTGAGTTTTCCAAATTTGCTGGCATATTGAGTGCAGCACTTTCACAGCATCATCTTTCAGGATTTGAAATTCCAGGAACTGGAATTCCATCACCTCCACTAGCTTTGTTCATAGTGATGCTTTCAAAGGCCCACTTTACTTCACATTCCAGGGTGTCTGGCTCTAGGTGCGTGATCACACCATCATGATTATCTGGGTCGTGAAGATCTTTTTTTTACAGTTCTTCTGTGTATTCTTGCCACCTCTTCTTAATATCTTCTGCTTCTGTTAGGTCCATACCATTTCTCTCCTTTATTGAGCCCATCTTTACATGAAATGTTCCCTTGGTAACTCTTATTTTCTTGAAGAGATCTTTAGTCTTTCCCATTCTGTTGTTTTCCTCTGTTTTTTTTTTTTTTTTTTTTTTTTTGCACTGATCGCTGAGGAAGGCTTTCTTATCTCTCCTTGCTATTCTTTGGAACTCTGGATTCAAATGGGTATAGCTTTCCTTTCTCCTTTGCTTTTTGCTTCCCTTATTTTCACAGCTATTTTTAGGGCCTCCTCAGACAGCCATTTTACTTTTTTGCGTTTCTTTTCCATGGGGATGGTCTTGATCCCTGTCTCCTGTACAATGCCACGAACCTTCATCCATAGTTCATCAGGCATTCTGTCTATCAGATCTAGTCCCTTAAATCTATTTCTCACTTCCACTGTATAGTCATAAGGGATTTGATTTAGGTCATACTTGAATGGTCTAGTGGTTTTCTCCACTGTCTTCAATTTCAGTCTGAATTTGGCAATAAGGAGTTCTTCATCAGAGCCAGTCAGTTCCCAGTCTTGTTTTTGCTGACTGTGTAGAGCTTCTCCATCTTTGGCTGCAAAGAATATAATCAGTCTGATATTGGTGTCGACCATCTGGTGATGTCCATATGTAGAGTCTTCTCTTGTGTTGTTGGAAGAGGGTGTTTGCTATGACCAGTGTGTTCTCTTGGCAGAACTCTATTAGACTGCCTTGCTTCATTCTGTACTCCAAGGCCAAATTTGCCTGTTACTCCAGGTGTTTCTTGACTTCCTACCTTTCATTCCAGTCCCCTATAAAGAAAAGGACATCTTTTTTGGGTGTTAGTTCTGAAAGGTCTTGTAGGTCTTCATAGAACTGTTCAACTTCAGCTTCTTCATCATTACTGGTTAGGGCATAGACTTGGATTACCGTGATATTGAATGGTTTGCCTTGGAAACGAACAGAGATCATTCTGTCGTTTTTGAGATTGCATCCAAGTACTGCATTTCGGACTCTTTTGTTGACTATGATGGCTACTCCATTTCTTCTAAGGGATTCCTGCCCATAGTAGTAGATATAATGGTCATCTGAGTTAAATTCACCCATTCCATTCCATCTTAGTTCACTGATTTCTAGAATGTCGATATTCACTCTTGTCATCTCCTGTTTGACCACTTCCAATTTGCCTTGATTCATTTATTACTGTTAGGTGGGGATTATTGGAAATATAATTTATCAGAATTCCTGCATCTGTAGGACACAAGCCTGTACTAGTAGTAAAAATAGGAAATTGTCCCTGGGTGAAGTTGTATGTGTTATGCATCAGAACCCTCGATAATATATAACTGTTTTGTCCATAGTCTGAGTACCCGGTAGGGAAAAAAGACTCTTCGAAACAATGTAACTCGCAATAGGGGAATTTATTACTGACTCGAGCCAGGGCCTCCCGCCCTCACCAGGTGTGTGAGGACGAAAGGCCCTGAGCCCCAGTTCTCTCCGGTATTTATTAGGTCAAAATAAGCAGCAGGTAGTTGGCGCAATCGGATTGGTTACACAGTGGGTAGTTGGCGCAAGCGGATTGGTTACACAGTTGCAAGGTAATTTTTGTTGGCCCAACGTGGGGCTTTCAGCTTTCCCCTGATAGGTTCCCTTTTCTCTGGCTAGGCATATGTTGATTGGCTGGCTCCAGGAGGCCTGATTATTATGTTACCCCGGGAAACCAGGCCTACTCCTAATCTAGGCTGCCTGCCATGGTGTTAGCTGTGACAGCCTCACAAAAACAAGTTTTGAGTGATCATGCTAGACTAAATTATTTTTCTGTGTGTCTATACAAAACAGTATTAAAAAATTATCACATAGAAAGGCAGTCAAAAAACACAGTAAAAAATGTGGGGAAATTAATATAAGTGTCATGCTTTTTTTCAGTTGTTGTAATGTGGTATTTGTCAACTTATAAAAATGTGTAATATATTGTGGTTTCTTACCTTATCTAAGTAAATGTTCATTTTATAACTAATTTTGTCTTCATAATTTTGTATTTTTTTAAGGAGATCCCAAATGTATAATATTCAGGACTTACAAATTGTGAACTTGCCCCTGTTAAGACATGAGCACTTTTGAATGATCCTGTCAGGTTATTTTCTTGAGATAAATTTCTAAGAGTAGAATTTTAAGGACAAAAAGGCCTGTTCTTTTTTTTTTTTGAAAGAGAGAATGGGGAGAAAGATCACATTTATTAGTTAGGCCTGTTCTTTTTAAAGGCATTTGACATATTTCACAGACCTGTTCTTCAGAAATGCTACACCAATTCATCTCCCTCAAGAGATATTTGTCTCCCACATTATTATTAGTTCTGGATATTAGTTTAAATTTTAATATTTGTCAATAAATAGGAGAAATGTGATAAGTTTTTAATTTAATTTATATTTCTTTGGTAATTAGTTCTGTTCTAATTAATGTACTGAAGGTTTTTTCATGTATTTTTCAGTTGCTTCTTTTTTGTGTGAATTTCTTGTTTAATCTTTTGATCATTTTTATGTTTTTTTTTTCAGATTGATTTAAGAGAATTCTTTTCCTATTTTAGGATAGTCACAATTATCATAAACATTGCAAATCATTTTTCTCATTTTGTCTTTTAGTATTATTTTATATCTTGAGATATAAATGTTTTCACTTGCAAATGTATCCAAAGTCTCTTATAGAATTTCCACATTTTGTGTTACGGCTGGAAAGGACTTTCACAATTAAAGACTATGTAAATATTTGCAACATTTCTCCTATGATTTTTATAGTTTATCCTATAAACTATATTAAACATCCTGTATTTTTATTTTTTATCCTATCTTTAATCTCTCTGGAATTGTTTTTAAAGTTTTTCTAATATTTAGGTTTTTTTTTTTTTTCCCCAAATAGTGAACTATTTGTCTCAACATGATTTGTTGACTAAATCCATCCTTTTCTCTTCGATCTGAAATGCCACCTTTGTCACACACCAACGTGCTGTATGTACTGTGCTGGACTTCTGTTCCACTATGTTATGTGATCATTATGTCCCTGTGTTGTGCTCCGTCACGTCTGACTCTTTGCAACCCCATGGGCTGACTGTAGCCTGCCAGGCTCCTTTGTCCATGGGGATTCTCCAGCCAAGGATACTGGAGTGGGTAGCCTATCCCTTCTCCAGGGGATCTTCCTGTCCCAGGAATCGAACCTGGACCTCCTGGATTGCAGCTAGATTCTTTACCAGCTGAGCTACCAGAGAAGCCCCATTATGTCCCTAATACTACTCTATTTTGATCATCATATGCTTACTTACTTTTTATTTATCTTACTTCTTTTAATGTTGGTTATTGTACATGTTTCATTCCATTTCAATTTTAAAATTACTTAGCTTTTCAAATTCCAAACATATCATTGCAATTTTCACTAGAATAAAATTTATAGATTAATTTGGAGGGAAAATTGATTTGTTTTTAATATTGAGCTTTTTCATTTAGAAATATGGCATGTTTCTGCCTTTAAATATCTTCTTTAATATCCTTTGTAGCTTATTAAAAAATTCATAGCAAATGGTTCTTATCAAGTGACTTCTTAGAATATTAAAGTTATCCTATTTTTTTCTTTACAAGTTAATACAGTTTATGTTAATTGATTTTGCAGTATTGAACCATAAGTTCAGTGACTAGAGATTCTTGGTCATGTCCATTATTTTTTAATATTTGGGTAAATTTGGTTTCTTGATATACAAATATGTATACAGTCATCCTTCAGTATGTGTGGGGGATTGGTTCCAAGGGCCCCATGAATGATAAGTCCATGGATGTTGTAGTTCCTTAAGCAAAATGGTGTAGTACAGTGAATACATGTATTTACTATATGAGTATATATTTAATCTTCTAATATTTCATATAGGATATTTCCTATCTGTTTTCCTAAGGGACTTATTTTCTAAGTTTAATGTTTTGTGCTATTTTTATTAGAATATTCTGTCAGAACTATTGTATCTTCAAAAAATATTTGAGAATTTTCTACATTCCTCTGGATTCTAGAATAGTTCAAATAGCATAGGAATTGCTTTGTTTTTGAAAATTTGAAAGAATTTGCCTATAAAACCATCAACCCTGGTACATTTTCTAAGGGCGACTACATTACAACTCTCTCCATTATTTATTTCCTTGGTAATTGTTTTACTCCATTTTTCTCATTCTTCTTGATTCAATTTTATTAATGTATATTTTCCTTAAAATTCACAACTTTCCATAACGTTTTCAAATATATAAGCTTAGGGTTATATGCAGAGTCTATTATAATTCTTTTATTTCTCTCCTTCAGCTGTTATTTTCTTTATCATTTTTGTTTTAATATACTTGTGGGTTTTCCACTTGTTTAAACTAGCTAGTGATTTTTTTTTTTTTTTGAAACGTAACATTTATTCTTTTTTCTCTTGCTACACTGCCTGAGATCTTTACAGCAGTGATTGGCAAGCAGGGTAATTTTGCAACCCCCTTGCCCCCAGGAGACATTGGCAAAGTCTAAAGACATTTTTGGTTGTTCTGACTGGAGGGGAAGGGTACCATTGTCATCTGATAGAGGCCAGGGCCGCTGTTAAACATACTACAGTGCACAGAACAACACCCCCCACAACAAAGAATTGTCAAGGACAAAAATGCCAACAGTCCCAACACTGAGAAACCCTGCTCTGAAGCAATGTGGACTAACAGTAGCAGGAAGAGGTTTCCTTGCCTAGTTCCTAACTTAATGGACACACAGATAGGATTTTATCATTACAATGTGTTCACTGTAGATTTCTGGTAACACTTTTCGATCATGTTAAGGAAAACTCCTCTGTTCCTAGTATACTAAGTTTTCTCTCAGAATAGGATGTTGAATTTAATCAAATGCTTTTCCCACATCTGTCTAAAATGAACGTACTGTTCTTTCTACCTTTTTTTTGGCATGCCACATGGCAGGTGGGATCTTAACTCCCCAATGACCAGTGATCAGGGATCGAACTGGTTCCCCCTGCAGTGGAAGCAACCTGAGTCGTAACCCGCTGGACTGCCAAAGAAGTCTGTCCCTCCCTTAACTTTTTAAATACAATGACTCATACTTACAGGTTTCATAATATGGAAACACCTTTAATTCCCTGAAATAAACCCAACTTTGTGACAATGTTACTCCCTTAATATACCACTGTGTTTGTTTTGCAACTATGTTATTAGAAAGTTTTACATCTTTGTTCAGAAGCAAAATTAACCTATACCTTCCTCTTTTTTTTGGCAGAACCATGGGGTTGCAGGATCTTAGTTCCCTGGCCAGGGACTGAATCCAGGCCACAGCCATGAAAGCCCGGAATTCTAACAACTAGATCACCAGGGAACTCCCTACTTTCTTACATTATCCTTGTGACTATTTCAAATGCCCTTATAAAATGACATGTGAAACATTTTATCTTTCCCTATGCTCAGAAAAAGCATAAGAATTACCTGTTCCTTGAGGATTTGATAAAATTAGCCATAAAACCATCTAATGCCTTCTGGGGGAGGGACTATTGACAATCTTTTCTAGTTCTTTCATGGTGACCAATCTTCCATCTATTCTCCAACCTAAGGAAGGGACAGAGGCTGTGGCCAGTTCAGGGGAAGGATCTGAAGAGGCAGGGTCAATGGGGATGTCATAGGGTGACTGGTGGGGGGGGCATGGGGAGCTCCAGGGTTTGGAGGGCTCTCACAGGTCGTGATGTCTGGGGGAGCGTAGCTGGCACTCAGGCAGGCATTGCTGGGCGTGGCCACCTTTAGGAAGACCACGTCGTACGTGTTCTTCAGGGCTGCCACGGCATCCTCATGCATGACGTCCTCCAGCCCCACGCTGTTGACCTGGGGCCAAGGGAAGCAGAGCTCACACGGAACCAGAAGCAATCTCAAGACAGACGTGCCGAGGGTGAGCCCATCAGGAAGCCTGGGCAGGCACCAGGCCAGCAGGCAGGACCCAGGTGTGGGCCAGAAGAGTGATGGGGGTCCCCACTCACCGCTAGGATCTTGTCTCCGACCTGTAACCTCCTGTTCTTGTAGGCAGCACCCCCTTCGATAATCTTGGTCACATAGATGCTGTTATCTCCGGGGATATGTTGGTTCCCAACACCTCTGGCGATGCTGAAGCCAAGACCTTTAGGCCCCTTGATGAGCTTGATCTCCATAAGCTTCTTAGCTGGGGGCTTCCAGCGCATGACGTAGAGGCAGACAATAGAGCCTGCCTCTTCGAGGGCCTCCACCACCGCTGAGTGGGTCACCTCCCGCACGTCCACTTCATTGACAGACAAGATGCTATCGTTGACCCTGAGACAGGCCGTCCTGGGCTGCAGCCCCACCGGGAATGATCTTGGTGATGAAGATGGAAGGGTCATCACCGATGTGGGGGTTATCAGTGCCACTTGCGATGCTGAAGCCCAGACCTGAGTTACCCCTTTCCAATGTGATCTCCTCCTATTCCATTTTCCACTCTGTCCCGTACACATATCTTGGGGCTTCTAGGGTATCTGTGTTGACAATCACAGGGGGAGAATTGGCCTGGCCTCTGTTTCTCCTCTTTAGGAACCTAAACTAGCTTGTGATTTATATGTTTTATTGATTTTCCTTTCAAGAATTTTTTCTGGGAAAATTTTATCAGTTTTGTTGATTGTTTTCAGTTTTTATTTTTATTAATTCCTTCTTTCTGTTTCTTTGTGTCTGTATTTTTGTTCTTTGGCTTACTTGTATGAAATTTAGCCCTGAAGATAAATTGTTGAATTATAACAAGAAACAGCACCTACAGGAAGCAGTGAAACCCTGTTGCTAACATACTGAACTTGGGTGGGGAGTGTGGATGGGATGGGGGAAGTGAGACATTTTGGTTTTGAAGATGGCATCCTAGCTTGTCAGCTAGACTGTTGTAAGACACAGAATGAGAGACCTTAGCTGAACTACCGATGAACCACACAGAAAGCTTCCCCCTTGCCTCTTTGGGTTGATATACCACTCTGGTAATAAACAATTAGCCCTTCACAAAATTCTCTTTGTTGTTAGGTCAAACTTTAAGCTCTCTTTGTGTTCAGTGTTATCTGTTAAGAATGTCCTGAATTTACTAGGTACCAACTCTGTGTTTTAGTTGCATAGACACAACTCACAGATCTGATCAAGGCTCTGACATTTATAATATTCGTTTTAGGGTCCTATTACATTAATTAAATATTAATGCTCTAAGCATATTTTTCATAGCCTTCTCTGTTTCTTCTCCACTGGAGAATATTGCTGGAAATTAAAAAATAGTGTGGTTTATTATTCATGTCATTGGTGTTACATTTTGATGATAAATTATTTTTGGAAAATGAAAAAAAAAAGATAAGTAGAAGAATCCCCTCTGGGTCTCATGCATTTCTCTGAATAGCAATTTTATATTTCCTCACTGTTTTTCCAGAGATTATTGCATATCTTCCATAAGCATCTATAAAATACTTAGCCATAGTCTTAAAAATTGGAGATACTTTCTGAAGAGCTTCTAATGAGATTAAAAAAAAAATACTGTATGTGGTATAAAAATGCTCACACAAAAGTAGCTTAAAAAAACATAGTTTGTAATATGTGTAGGCATTTATATAGTTTCTTATATTTTTTACTTATGACAACCGTGCACAAGGGGATGAACAGTCAGTGTATTTAAAACTCGTGACTTTTCTGGATGGGAAACCTGAGGTTAATTAATTCTTGACACATTATAAGGGTGAGGGGCTCTTGGCTACTGTTAAATAATCCAGAGATGGTGAGGGATGGCAGTGCTAGGCCAGAGAAGCTCAATGGTATGGTGATAGAGGCTTCAAAAACTGCTGACTTGCTGTCATGTGCTTATGCCTATTTATGGACAACAATTGAAGAGGACTTCAAGGGTTTGGAACTGGGTGATTAAGTCATTAATGATTCTTTTGGCAGGTAGGGCCTTTTGGAGGAGGAAACTTTTTCTTCAGGAGGACAGGGGGATTGAAATGACAAGCTTGGTTTTGGAATGCTGAGTTTAAGGCATTAAACTCAGGTTGAAATGTCTTATAGGTAACTGGTGATGCAGAGCTAGAGCACAGAGAAAGGTCAGCACCAGAGTGTCAACTTTGAGTATCGTCCCAGAAGTTACCATTAAGACACACACAAGAGAAAGAGACTTTGGCACCTGTTTAGTTAATATGGTTGAATTCAGAGTTGAGTTCAGCCTAGGACCAGGAATGCTAATATTAGACTGTAAGACAGAGGAAGCAAAGGTTTTCAGAACTCACATTGGTGAACTGGGATCAGAAACTCTGAAAAACAGCAGAGGAGGGCTGAGAAAAAAACGGGTGGGAAAATCGGAGAGTGAAGTCAGAGGCAAAATAAATTAACAACAGACCGAAGTTCAAGAGTGAGGCAGGAAAAGCAAGTGAGCAGGAGGAAGTTTCTCAGCCTTCTTCAATATCTGGCTGCACCAAGTTCATTGTCTTTTTTCACTGACTCTTGGTCAAGGGTTAATCCTTGTGTGGCCAACCCACTTTATTTTGTAGGATTTTTACATTGTCAGAATAAGTCAATTCTTAGAGGGAGATTGTAAAAAGAGAGAATTAGAAGGCCAAACACCAAATCCAGAATTACAACTTAAATGGGGAATCAGAAACACAGAAATAGAAATAGGAGTTTATAGTGCAGGGAAACCAAGATTTTAATATCTTGCTGGTGATTGAGTGTTAAAGGCTTCAAAAAGGACTTAGAATAACTGATGGATCTTGTGATCGGGTGATTAGAAAGTTATAGACAAGCTTCCTGTAGACTGAAGATTGTAAGCTGGGTGGTAGAATGTGAGGAATTGAAGACGAGCAGATGTAGGTCACATAGAGAAAATGGAAACAGCAATACCAGGTGAGAGGGAATACATTCCTCTTTGAAGGGAGAGGAGAGCAGCTGGACACAGGAGACAGAAATGATGATGATAGAGAGGAAGATTCTTCAGAAAAGACAGAATGAAAAACTCCCAGCAAATGCCTTGTCTCCATAGACAAGCCATGCATTTTTCCTTGGGCCTAGAGAAAAGGAGATTGTCTTGGGTGGACTTGAGATATTGAGATAAGATTGAGAGTGGAAGAGAAAATATGTTCAAACTTTGTATTAAGCCTAAATTTATCTGGAATCAGAATACAAACAAAAAAATCTGATCAAGCTTTATACAAAAATAACCTGTAATATAACTGTGAATAACAGTTAGAACTGTACATGGGACAACAGACTGGTTCCAAATAGGAAAACAAGTACGTAAAGGCTGTATATTGTCACCATGCTTATTTTAACTTATATGCAGAGTACATCATGAGAAATGCTGGGCTGGAGGAAGCACAGGCTGGAATCAAGATTGCCAGGAGAAATGTCAATAACCTCAGATATGCAGATGACACCACCCTTATAGCAGAAAATGAAGAACTAAAAAACCTCTTGATGAAAGTGAAAGAGGAGAGTGAAAAAGTTGGCTTAAAGCTCAACATTCAGAAAACTAAGATCATGGCATCTGGTCCCATCACTTCATGGCAAATAGATGGGGAAACAGTGGAAACAGTGGCTGACTTTATTTTGGGGGGCTCCAAAATCACTACAGATGGTGATTGCAGTCATGAAATTAAAAGACGCTTACTCCTTAGAAGGAAGGTTATGACCAACCTAGATAGCATATTAAAAAGCAGAGACATTACTTTGTCAACAAAGGTCCGTCTAGTCAAGGCTATGGTTTTTCCAGTAGTCATGTATGGATGTGAGAGTTGGACTATAAAGAAAGCTGAGCACCAAAGAATTGACGCTTTTGAACTGTGGTGTTGGAGAAGACTCTTGAGAGTCCCTTGGACTGCAAGGAGATCCAACCAGTCCATCCTAAAGGAGATCAGTCCTGGGTGTTCATTGGAAGGACTGATGTTGAAGCTGAAACTCCAAACCTTTGGCCACCTGATGCGAAGAGCTGACTCATTGGAAAAGACCCTGATGCTGGGAAAGATTGAGGGCAGGAGGAGAAGGGGACGACAGAGGATGAGATGGTTGGATGGCATCACCGACTCAATGGACATGGGTTTGGGTGGACTCCGGTAGTTGGTGATGGACAGGGAGGCCTGGTGTGCTGCGGTTCATGGGGTCGCAGAGTTAGACACAGCTGAGTGACTAAATTGAACTGAACTGAAAACTGCTCTAAAAATAAAGTCTATTAATTAAAACAATTTTTAAAAGGATTAAGTACTGATGCATTTTATAACATGTATGAAGCTTTTTAACAGAATACTACATGAAATCAGTCAGCGAGACACAAAAGGCCAAGTACCCATGATTCCATTTATATGAAATGTCCACTGCTTTAAGAACCATGAGTTATTAAAAAAAAAAAAAAAAAAAAAAGGCGCTAGATAAATGAGACAGTAAAAGGAAGGTGTCAACTAAAAAGACGCACAACATAAGAGCCGTAAGTTAAGTTTTCTTGGGGGTAAAATGAGGACTGCAGCCCAGGAGACAGCACCTTAGACAGCTCTGAGAGACTGCTCCAAAGAGGCAATGGGGAAAGGTCAATATATAAGATTTTGGTGAAGGGGGAGTTCATTGCAATCGAGCATTTACGTGAGGAGCTAACAGAGTTAGCTCCTTTCTGTTAGTCACCGTGAAGGGATTTTAGTGCTTTTCCAGATATGAAGAGATGCAAAGATTGGGATCATGAAATCAGTTCCTGAAAATATATTTCTTTTTTTTTTTTCTTCTGAAAATATATTTCTAAAGATCCTTTCCACCAGTTTGGAACAGAGCGCCTCACCCTCCGCCCTGAATCGCCCTCAGGGGATGTTGAAGGTCAGCATTTGCAGCAGCTCAGGGTTCAGTTTCCACAGAGGCAGATGGCAAATGCCCTTGTTGTTGTTGTTCAGCCGCTGGCAAATGCTCTTGGCAAGTGCCAATTCACAATTGACTGGCAAGTGCCAATTTGTGGTTGACAAAGGATTGTGCTACTAATGTGAAGAAATCATGTGAATATGTTTCAAATATTTAAAAAAAATATGTATTTCTCTTCAGAAAGTAACCTAAAAGGAATTTTTCTATTCATACGTTGATTGCAATACAATAGAATTTTTCTAGCATCAGAATGTTGAAGCCATGACTAAATTACTGTGTAGTATAGCTTCCTGCCTTTATACCTTTCCTTGGTAAGTGAAAAGATCATAATGATGTTAATAGCTAAGACTCAAGAATGCCTGGATCAAACTGTAGCTCAAACTGATTTCTTACAGGAGCTTTTGAGTTACAAAAATGAACAGAGATACTGGGAAGGCTGAGATATGTAGGTCAACCTACTTACAAAAATAACCTTGATGGAGTTACATAGGTAGATATTACTGTAAAATTTCTTCACACAGTGAGAGGGAGTTGGCCAAACTTACCATATTATCTATTCATCTCAGACAAAGCAATCATATCTTGTAGACCCATTGGACTGTATCGCATAGATGACAGTTGCTAATTATCAAGAAAGAGTCATGATTTTAAAAAATGAAAGATGGTTAATATTCTTAGAATATAAAGAGTTCTTATGAAGCAATAAAAATAGATAAATGTCCAATAAAAAGAAAAGGAAGATAAATAGGCCACAATAAAAAATAGAGATAGCCAACAAATTATGAAAATTGTTCAATATCATTAATAATCTAATAAATAGAAGTTAATGCAAAAATGAGTATTGATTTAATCAATCATATAGATATAATTTTAAAAGAATGATAATACCCAGTGTTCCATGAGTAGGGCATTACTGTTAGTGGGTATATAAATTGGTAGCACTTTTTTGGAGGCTGATTTGGCAATAACTAGTAACTTTTCTTTTAAATGCACATATACTGCAGCCTTAAACTTTTAATTCTAGGAATCTGTCCAACAGAAGTATTGTTCAGGTGCACAAAGATATATTTGTAAGAAAGTTCATGACAGTGTTATTTGTAATAGGGAAAAATTGGAAACAAGGTGAACGTCTACTAATAGGCACATCCACCCCCTAGAATATTTGTCAGAGATTAAAAAGAATTAAGCGGATGTCTTTGGGACTGACATTAATGATTTCCAAGATTTATTGCCAAGTAATAAGACGGTGTAGAACATAACTTACAGTCTGATCCCTCTTGTGTTTACCACCACTCCTAAAACTAAATATGTGCATGTGGTTCGTAAAAAGGGATCCAGAAGAATACACTGTAAATGCTAACTGGGTTTTCTCCTTGGGAGAGGAGAGGGTGGCAAGACAGGAAATGAAAGGGGATCTGTGGTTATTTTATTGTATACACTGCTGCCGGGCCAGCCGGAAGATTTCAGCGAGCAACACGACGCGTTCCTTTAGGCTAAGAAATAAAGAGACAGAACAGATGGGGTCGAGAGGATTGCTGCATTCAACGATGATTCTTTATTTCTCAGGGTTACATATATACTAAACCAAGAAGAGAGGCATCCCAAAGAAAATTCTTCCCCATGTACATCATCTTTAAGATAACAATCACCAAAGCTCTCTCATGGCGCCAAAGGCATCCTACTTATCTTAAGGGCAGTCGTGCAAAGCTATCTATCTGCACCTTGTGTGCATTCAAGGCTCACTAATGTTCTGTTAGGAGTTAACTTGGATAGTAAATTCCAGAGAGGTGGCGGGACAGAGAGCTATGTCTGCGAACAGACCCTTGATAATCAATCAAGGCAGCTCCCAGAGTCAGCTCTTTCAATCCGCTCCCCGCACACTGCTATACTGTTGGATTTTTTTTTAACAAAAGCTAAAAATTTGTTTCTTCTTAGGAGTTATTTAAAAGTGTACAAATGTCAATGAATGAATACTAACACTAGTGTTAATATTCTAAATCATTTAGAATATTGCCTGGTACAGAGGAAGTATTAATGCCATGTAAATGTGTGTTAAAGTAAATATTCAAATATTAGAGCTCTGTTTTAAGAAAATAATCATGAGATGTGCAAAGATTTAATTGCAAGGCAACCACTAATCTGCTTTTTCCTCTATATATTTTCTTTTTCCAGACTAAACAATGGAATGTTTTGCATTAATAAAAATTGGTTATAATAAGTTATAGCTGGTTATAAAAAGTAAAGAAATGCAGAAAACAAAATATTACATGTAGGATTTTTATTATTATATAATAGGCCTATTTGAGTTTATGTGAAGAGAGAGAGAGAAGAAAACTTGAATGATGGTTTCCAAAATGTTAATAGTGGTTACCTCTGAGTGGTGGAAATGAGTACTTTTATTTTCTGTTGAAATATTGTGACAATGCAAATTATCTTAGAAAGGACATGGATCGCAAAATGGGATCTTTCAGGGTTTTCCCTTCGATGTCTATGAGAGGGTGGAAATGTAGAACTGTCACAAGAGGATTATTTTTCTAAAGTCTGAAGCGTGGGGAATGGGGTCACATAGAGATAAGGGCTTCCCTGGTGGCTCAGATGGTAAAGAATCTGCCTGCAATGCAGAAGACCTGGGTTCCGTCCTTCGGTTGGGAAGATCCCCTGGAGGAGGGCATGGCAACCCACTCCAGTATTCTTGTCTGGAGAATCCCCATGGACAGAGGAGCCTGGTGGGCTATAGTCAAAGGAGTTGCAAAAAGTTGGACATGACTAAGCAACTAAGTGATGCACAACTCATCACAGAGAGATAAGGCTATCGGTTAATGTGACTGGTACCTGCATAATTCAAGTGCTCAGCAGGCCAGAGTCTCTAAAAAGTCCAAGAGATTAGGTATTTGATACTGAACTGCAACTTGCCAGGAATTGAACTCAGCCTATCAAGGAAAAGCTTGGAATATCCATACTCTTGGGAATATTTTAGCCAATACTAGCTTCAAGGAAAGAGCTGAGAATAGTGGAAGGGTCCTCACTCCAATTCTTCTGGGGGCCCAGCTTTCATACCCAGGGCAGAGGCAGAATCTCTAACATCCCCCCTCTGCTAAGAAGGGGAAGTGGAGGAATAGTGAACTTTTCCTTCCTTATTTGCCGTCTTGTTCTCTCTTATCTTTTATGACTAAAATTCTCCTTCTACCCATTCTCTTAGGGTCTTCATTCTTAAAGTGGGCAGTTTCAATAAGTATGTAATTGGATCATCTATTCCAGATGCCAGTGTTTCATTTAAACAAATTTGTACTTTATGCCTCTGTGTATTTATTGGAGACTTTTCTTCACAGAGGGCACAGCTCTGAGAGGAAAAGGCACGCTTCAGCCAAAAGTATATATACTTTGGTGTGATCTGATAAGATACGTTTATTATTCTGATTCTTGAAATAAAAACCCAACCTATTTTAGTTACTGAATTTGCATAGAGAGATTACAGTGAACTAAACTATACCTCTGGAAGCAGGAATTTCTTCCAGAGTTTCCAGAGCTTCAAACTAATTTTTCACTATTTCAAGTATTCTATTTCTGAAAGATGTGGAAAGTGTTTCATTGTGTGAAAATCCTGTGACTGGTTCCTATTTTGATGCTTTATTTTCCAAATTACTCTATTTGAAGAGTTTATTTAGCTTTTGAATTACAACTGTTAGAACACCCCCAGTTCCAGATCAGCAGGGCTTGAATCAGCAAAGTGCCTTATAGTTAATGCCTCAAGGCAGATCTCAGGATCTGCACAGAAAAGCAAGGTGTGGGTCGGACCCCCTAATTTGGCTGACAGTGATGTGGCACCTCCAGCTGTGTTGCCTCCAGGAGTGGGGTTCATAAAGGGGATGGCCCCAGGCCTCTCACTGCAAGCATCCAGTGTAGACCCCCAGTGTTCTTTAATGATGTGTAATTGGACCAGACTAGACCATGGGGCTTGAATAGCCTTTCTCTGCAGTCAAAGTGCTCAGTACCTACTGTCTTTCTTTAGGACATTGATGGACGGTCCCAGTGCTCAGATTTTATGTTTATTAGTGATACTTTTCATGAGTTTCCAGGGCTAAAGTGACTTTTTCACACTGTTTAATGATTTTCAGTTTAACTCCCTTTCTGAGTGGGATGTTGTAAAGATTAATTAGCCAGTGTTCATAAAGTGCTTTCAAGCTGAAAAGTGCTGCACAAGGGTGTACAGACTCATTAGCTTCTTAGTCATTAAGGCTTTTTAGACCTTTTGGCCTTCAGAAACTAGATGGTGAAGACCAAATTAGTGTTTTTTTCTTGGAGGAGGGGGACTTCAGAAAGAGCAGAATAGAACAGTATTTCTTTTTCTAAAAAAGACATGTTTTGCACTGGAACTGAAAAAGGATATAAGATTTTTTTTCATTATCTCCTATTTCCATAATGCTTCAGCTGCTTCTTACTCCCTTCTTTCAAATTGTATTTGACTGTTTCTCCTGCATATGTATTAAGAAATTCTATACTTGTTGCATAGGCATCGTGGTGGTGGTAGAGATGGTGGGGGACAGGGAGGACTGGCATTCTGCTGCCTATGGGGTCGCAAAGACTGAACATGACTGAACAACAGCAGCAGCAATGGAGCTGAGTCCGACCCCCGAAAGTGTTGAATTGTTGTGCCGGTGAATGGCACAGTATAGATCATTCCCTTTGTAAGCAAAGATCCCCTTTTAGTTTCTAATGTTTCATGAAGGTCTGGTATTGTCTCCATCCATAGTAATCTTTAGATATATAATATGTAGGATTATATATATATATATGTGTCATTGTTGTTCAGTTGCTAAATCATGTCTGACTTTTTGCAACCCCATGGCCTGCAGGGCGGCAGGCTTCCCTGCCCTTCACTGTATCCCAGAGTTTGCTCAAATTCATGTCCATTGAGTTAGTGATGCTATCTAACCATCTATATATACACATATGTATGAGTTCTATATAATTCAATTAAAAGCATTTTATTGAGGGTGGAAAAGTACAAAAAGACATAAAAAGATTCTTGGAAAAAAAAAAGACAGAGATGAATTATTTACCAAGAATTAGATTAACAGTTGACTTTTCAACAGCATTAACTGCACGTGATAGGGGAATATCTTCTAAGTACTGAGAGAAAACAGCTGTCAACTTAGAATTGTGTACCCAAATAAATTAACTTTTAAGTTCATAAAATAAAAACATTTTAATACAAAACAAAGCATTTACCACCAATGCTGAAGAATGTTCTAAAGGATTGTCTTCACAAAGAAAGAAAATTATCCTAGAAGGGAAGAAGGAGGTACTGGAAGAAATGAACAGGGAAAAATTGGTAAACATGTAGACAAATCAAAATAAGCACTGCCTAATAACAATAACAAAATAATATCCAATTTGTAGTAGCAAAGCCAGATAGAACTAGAAAAAAAGGTAACAGGAAAAAAAAAATGTATATCAGGAAGTAGTATTGAGAGTTAAAGTATTCCAAAGTCCTTACCTTATTTATGAGGAGACTAAAGATGTTAAATTTAGATTTTATCAAGTATGTACATAAAATTTCTCTTAAATAAAGGAAGTGTAATGTAGTAAAGGGGAGAATCAATGGAATGAGGGAATAAAATCAGTAGCAACTGACTCAGTAAAAAAGAGAGTAAGGAAATTAATACTGCCTTTAGTAATTGTGAATCTCTTGCCTTAACATTACATATACTAAATAACTATGTGTGGACTTCATACACACACACAACACACACACACACACACACACACACACACACACACCCTTACAGGGAAAATGAAAAAAAAAATAGTGATATGTGAACAGGTGGTTCTGGCTTGGGATAAGATGTTTAATAACAGCATCATACAGATTACATAGGGCATGCATTACCAGAGAAGAACCTGAAATGTAGGGAACCAAAATCTTTTATAATAGACAGTAAACCCACCTGACCTCTGCCTCAGAGAAAGGCGTTATCTTCATTATACTGCATAGTAAGCATTTCTGCTCTTTGTTCTATTTTACAAGACTGTTAACTATATAAACACTCTGCAAAGATAAGCCATTGCCTTTGTTTGCAAGATGTGCAGAAATGTGAGGAATACATGGAGAATATTTCTCAACAAATTTGATAAATTTGTGAAGCCTGTTTTCTCATCTGAAAAGTAGAATGAAGAGTATAACTATGTAGTTGTGAGGATCAAATGATATAGTGCATATAAAATGCCTAACATCATATCCAAGGACTTTGTCAATATAAGTTACTATTATAAATGATTATTTCTTGAATAAGATGTAAGTGTGTTTATTGAATTCTTTGTTTTCTCTAATAAATTGTGAATCACTATGTTGTACACCTGAAACATAATACTCTACATCAACTATATCTCAGTAAAAGCAATCGGGGTCTCAGCATTAGCTTCTACAGCCTTCTGAATTATTAAGACTTTTAGGGACACTCTGTCAGAGGTGAGGATGCCCAAGTAGCCAAAGCAAGATTTTAATAGGAAAGAAATGATAGGAATTGTGAAGTTCCCTTCATCTTTAGACCACCTTCAGCCCTCTACAAAAGCACCTCCCACCCCAAGTAGTTTCATTCTGGGTATCCCAGTGTTGCCAAAATTCTGGGCTCTGTTCTCTGGCCCCAAACTGAAACACAGAGACAGAATTTTGGGTGAAGTAGAAAAGAGTAGCTTTTATTGCTTTGCCAGGCAAAAGAGGCCACAGTAGGCTAGCGCCCTCAAGACTTTGCCCTCCCTTGGGAAAAATAGGAAGGGGACTTATAGTTCAGGAAGGGGAGGGAGTGCAGCAGATAAGAAGTAGGGCAGATGCAAGCTTGCGTTCTTCTTTCCTGTTGGAAAGCCTTTACATGGTCAAAGTCAGGGTCAGGAGGTCTTGGGAGGGTTCCGGTAGGCCTTGAGGCTATCGAATCTTGACTTTTTTTTCTGGAATAAAGAATACTCACAAAAGAAGGGAGTGTTAGGGAGGGCTTCCTCAGAGAAGCAAACACCATGTGCATTGTAGAGCTCTGATTAAAAAGAAATTGTTTTCAAAATGTAATTAAGTAAGCAAGAGAAACATTTCTGAGAAAATGGCTGAGTGGGCTTAAAAGAATAAGGCCTAGCCTATTGGAGGCAACCTTAACCAATTTCTACTAACACCACGAGTGTCTCACACCTGCTCCTGGGTGGATCCTCCCTTGCTGTTTTCATCCCTCACCCTCAGCAAGCTCTGCACTGCCCTCTTCTGGGCATGGAAGGAGCTGCTCGGTTTTGCCACTGCTCTGTACCTCTTGATATGGCATCATGGGGGTGTGTGTGTGTGTGTGTGTGTGTGTGTGTGTGTGATAGAGAGACTGACTGTCATATAAAACATGGGTGTGTGTGTGTGTGTGTGTGTGTGTGTGTGATAGACTGACTGTCATATAAAACATGGGTGTGTGTGTGTGTGTGTGTGTGTGTGTGATAGAGAGACTGATTGTCATATAAAACATGGGTGTGTGTGTGTGTGTGTGATAGACTGACTGTCATATAAAACATGGGTGTGTGTGTGTGTGTGTGTGTGATAGAGAGACTGACTGTCATATAAAACATGGGTGTGTGTGTGTGTGTGTGTGTGTGTGTGTGTGATAGAGAGACTGACTGTCATATAAAACATGGGTGTGTGTGTGTGTGTGTGATAGACTGACTGTCATATAAAACATGTGTGTGTGTGTGTGTGTGTGTGTGTGTGTGTGTGTGATAGACTGACTGTCATATAAAACATGGGTGTGTGTGTGTGTGTGTGTGTGTGATAGAGAGACTGACTGTCATATAAAACATGGGTGTGTGTGTGTGTGTGATAGACTGACTGTCATATAAAACATGGGTGTGTGTGTGTGTGTGTGTGTGTGTGTGTGTGATAGACTGACTGTCATATAAAACATGGGTGTGTGTGTGTGTGTGTGTGTGTGTGTGTGTGTGATAGACTGACTGTCATATAAAACATGGGTGTGTGTGTGTGTGTGTGATAGAGAGACTGACTGTCATATAAAACATGGGTGTGTGTGTGTGTGTGTGTGTGTGTGTGTGTGATAGACTGACTGTCATATAAAACATGGGTGTGTGTGTGTGTGTGTGTGTGTGTGATAGAGAGACTGATTGTCATATAAAACATGGGTGTGTGTGTGTGTGTGTGTGATAGACTGACTGTCATATAAAACATGGGTGTGTGTGTGTGTGTGTGTGTGTGATAGAGAGACTGACTGTCATATAAAACATGGGTGTGTGTGTGTGTGTGTGTGTGTGTGTGTGTGTGTGATAGACTGACTGTCATATAAAACATGGGTGTGTGTGTGTGTGTGTGTGTGTGTGTGTGTGATAGAGAGACTGATTGTCATATAAAACATGGGTGTGTGTGTGTGTGTGTGTGTGATAGACTGACTGTCATATAAAACATGGGTGTGTGTGTGTGTGTGTGTGTGTGATAGAGAGACTGACTGTCATATAAAACATGGGTGTGTGTGTGTGTGTGTGTGTGTGTGTGTGTGTGATAGACTGACTGTCATATAAAACATGGGTGTGTGTGTGTGTGTGTGTGTGTGATAGAGAGACTGACTGTCATATAAAACATGGGTGTGTGTGTGTGTGTGTGTGTGTGATAGACTGACTGTCATATAAAACATGGGTGTGTGTGTGTGTGTGTGTGTGTGATAGACTGACTGTCATATAAAACATGGGTGTGTGTGTGTGTGTGTGTGTGTGATAGAGAGACTGACTGTCATATAAAACATGGGTGTGTGTGTGTGTGTGTGTGTGTGTGTGATAGACTGACTGTCATATAAAACATGCCCACATGCCCTTTTGCCTCTACTTCAGGGAAGTCCCAAGACATTGTCTCTTGTCACAATCCCCTACACTGTAAAGAGTTTAGGGAAATAATTATTTTGGCTTTTACTTGAAACATTTCCTCTCTCACTAGAATCAGAGATTCTGCAGATGAATTTGAGTGAGAGTGCCAGGAAGTACTGGAAATCACGAAACCTAGACCCCCTGTAATAATTTTTTGTTAGGATCAGGCCTGTCGCATGTAGCTGTTTCTCCCCATAGGAAGAGTGTCTCACCTAAAGGATTCCCAGCCTCTCCTCAAACCAGCTTCTGTAGCACCAGCCCACTGATCTGCATTCATGTCTAGTTGTGTCAACAGAACGGTGGGCTCAATTTGAACCCTTCTGTGTGAGGCTCCTCGGCCCTCTGGCCCCTCGGCTCCTACCGGGCCCATCCTAACAGTCATACTCAAATCTGAAGCTGGCAGGGTTCTAGGGTCAAGCTGAGATCCCTGCTACTGATACATGTGTACAAAGAAGTTGGCTTATATCCTGCCTACTTCCAAGTGTGAGTATGTGCATTGCCTTAAATTTTAAATATATCAGACTTCCTCCATTTACTCATTTTTCATTGATCAACAAAGGCATACAGAGATGCCTTTTATACACAGTTCCTGTGTCATAGCCATCACAGTCTGTTTCTCATTTTATGTCTTCACAGATGTGACTGTTCCTAGTTAAAACCTGAGACTACATCATAGTTAACTCTGAAGAATATTCTTTCTGAAGTTAAGATATTAGCATCAACAACACTATATTCTGCCTCTGTGGTTGAAAAAAATGTATTAAAATCAGGCATGTGAAGGAAATGTGGAATCTGGCTCCATATTTTTATGGTTTAATGTTCTTAACACTCTCTTTGCCCCCAGGTCATGCAGATGTATCTTCCATTTTGTGGAATTGCCATATCTAATGCTCAGCTCTTTGCTGCCTCAAGGAAAGAATATGAAAGAAGCAGGGTGAGTAGAAAGAAGCATTGCTGACAATCCTCAGAGCTCTTTGTCTTTCAAGTGTCTGTGAGTCATTATGTCTTTTAAAAACAGTAGATGATCTTTGAATAGTACAGAAACATTTTTTTAAATCTGTATAATCCTTCAAGTCTGTGGTTGATGATCCCCTTTAAGCAATAAACTCAAATGGAAGTGGATATAAATCCTCTGTTGTTGTGCAGGGGAAATAGCTTCTTTTAAAAAGGAAATTAATTTTCACATCTATACTACAAGGCAATAGATATATTCTAGCTTACTTACAGTTTTGAAACAATAACACAATTAGTGATCTTTTTACAATTTAGTTCCTTTAAGAAGCAAAGTATGTTATAGATGATTTCACCCCAACTCACAAATTATGTTTGTGAATTGAAAGTTTTCCTGGAAGAGGATGATAATGTTGCAAACACCAGCTTATAGGACTATAAAGAAACACAGATACAGGGATTACTGTCATATACCTTCACCAGTTGTAGGGCTAAATAGTAAAAAACAAAACAAAAACAAAGACTGGTACTCAAAAAATTGCTAAACAATCAAGTAGAGGTTAAATATATTAGACTCACTCTATTTTTAAATATAGGGACATTGCTGTTACAATTTAGAAATATATTTAACAAGAAGATGTTCAGAAAGGTTAGAAACCCTCAGTTGATTGGTAATCAAATTGATTAAAAGTTTCATTTGCTAAGCATTATGATTTATGAATATTTCACAGGAAACAATTAACAACTACAGCCATCTTCTATAGCATCTTCTGATTTGGATCCTGTTTTCATCTTTAGCCCCATGTCTTACCATTCTCCTCCTTTCATTGGGCAATCCAGCAGTATAGGCCCCAATTTCCAGAAAACAGTCTGTTTCACTTTCTCATTCTCTTAGTAATATTTCTCCCTCTGCTTTCAGTGCCTCATGTCCACCTTTTTCTCCCACTGCTTTTGCCTTGCATTTCTCTGAAGACCCAGCTCAGTGTTCCACTTAATCTTTCCTTCTTTGCTTATTATTTTGTCTTATATTTACTGCCATTGTTTTATTGTGGACACTTATCACACTGTATAGTATTTATCAATGGACCTCCTCTCCAACTACATTTTGAATTCCTTAAGGAACACTTCATGCATTATGAATTGTTGCATCCTCATGTATTCATTTATTCACTCAACAAATATTTATTTTGTGGTCTTCTTCAGACACTGTCCATCAAAGTCCCTGCCTTCATAGAACTTACATTTAGATGAAAGGATAGATAATAGACAAACAAGCAAATGAAAAATAATATAGTATCAGGTAGTGGTAGTTCAGTTCAGTTCAATCGCTCAGTCGTGTCCAACTCTTTGCGACCCCATGAATCACAGCACGCCAGGCCTCCCTGTCCATCACCAACTCCCGGATTTTACTCAAACTCATGCCCATTGAGTCAGTGATGCCATCCAGCCATCTCATCCTCTGTCGTCCCCTTCTCCTCCTGCCCCCAAATCCCTCCCAGCATCAGGGTCTTTTCCAATGAGTCAACTCTTCGCATGAGGTGGCCAAAGTATTGGAGTTTCAGCTTCAGTATCAGTCTGTTCAATGAACACCCTGGACTTATTTCCTTTAGGATGGACTGGTTGGATCTCCTTGCAGTCCAAGGGACTCTCAAGAGTCTTCTCCAACACCACAGTTCAAAAGCATCAATTTTTCGGCGTTCAGCTTTCTTCACAGTCCAGCTCTCACATCCATACATGACCACTGGAAAAACCATAGCCTTGACCAGACAGACCTTTGTTGGCAAAGTAATGTCTCTGCTTTTTAATATGCTATCTAGGTGGTCATAAACATCTTTTAATTTCATGGCTGCAGTCACCATCCACAGTGATTTTGGAGCCCCGCAAAATAAAGTCTGTCACTGTTTCCACTGTTTCCCTATCTATTTCCCATGAAGTGATGGGACCAGATGCCATGATCTTAGTTTTCTGAATGTTGAGTTTTAAGCCTACTTTTTCACTCTCCTCTTTCACTTTCATCAAGAGGCTTTTCAGTTCCCCTTCACTCTCTGCCATAAGGGTGGTGTCATCTGCATATCTGAGGTTATTGATATTTCTCCCAGCAATCTTGATTCCAGCTTGTGCTTCTTCCAGCCCAGTGTTTCTCATGATGTACTCTGCATAGAAGTTAAATAAGCAGGGTGACAATATACAGCCTTGACACACTCCTTTTCCTATTTGGAACCAGTCTGTTGTTCCATGTCCAGTTCTAACTGTTGCTTCCTGACCTGCATACAGGTTTCTCAAGAGACAGGTCAGGTGGTCTGGTATGCCCATCTCTTTCCGAATTTTCCAAAGTTTATTGTGATCCATACAGTCACAGCTTTGGCATAGTCAATAAAGCAGAAATAGATGTTTTTCTGGAACTCTCTTGCTTTTTCGATGATCCGGCGAATATTGGCAATTTGATCTCTGATTCCTCTGACTTTTCTAAAACCAGCTTGAACATCTGGAAGTTCTCGGTTCACGTATTCCTGAAGACTGGCTTGGAGAATTTTGAGCATTACTTTACTAGCATGTGAGATGAGTGCAATTGTGCAGTAGTTTGAGCATTCTTTGGGATTGCCTTTTTTAGGGATTGGAATGAAAATGTACCTTTTCCAGTCCTGTGGCCACTGCTGAGTTTTCCAAATTGGCTGGCAAATTGAGTGCAACACTTTCACAGCATCATCTTTCAGGATTTGAAATAGCTCAACTGGAATTCCATCACCTCCACTAGCTTTGTTCTTACTGATGCTTTCTAAGGCCCACTTGACTTCACATTCCAGGATGTCTGGCTCTAGGTGAGTGATCACACCATCATGATTATCTGGATCGTGAAGATCTTTTCTGTATAGTTCTCCTGTGTATTCTTGCCACCTCTTCTTAGCATCTTCTGCTTCTGTTAGGTCCATACCATTTCTGTCCTTTATCGAAGCCATCTTTGCCTGAAATGTTCCCTTGATATCTCCAATTTTCCTGAAGAGATCTCTAGTCTTTCCCATTCTGTTGTTTTCCTCTATTTCTTTGCATTGATCGCTGAGGAAGGCTTTCTTATCTCTCCTTGCTATTCTTTGGAACTCTGCATTCAAATGGGAATATCTTTCCTTTTCTCCTTTGCTTTTCACTTCTCTTCTTTTCACAGCTATTTGTAAGGGCTCCTCAGACAACCATTTTGCCTTTTTTGCATTTCTTTTCCATGGGGATGGTCTTGATCCCTGTCTCCTGTACAATGTCACAAACCTCCGTCCATAGTTCATCAGGCACTCTGTCTATCAGATCTAGTCCCTTAAATCTATTTCTCACTTCCACTGTATAGTCATAAGGGATTTGATTTAGGTCATACCTGAATGGTCTGGTGGTTTCCCCTACTTTCTTCAGTTTAAGTCTGAATTTGGCAATAAGGAGTTCATGATCTGAGCCACAGTCAGCTCCTGGTCTTGTTTTTGCTGACTGTATAGAGCTTCTCCATCTTTGGCTGCAAAGGATATAATCAATCTGATTTTGGTGTTGACCATCTGGTGATGTCCATGTGTAGAGTCTTCTCTTGTGTTGTTGGAAGAGGGTGTTTGCTATGACCAGTGCATTCTCTTGGCAGAACTCTATTAGCCTTTGCCCTGCTTCATTCTGTACTCCAAGGCCAAATTTGCCTGTTACTCCAGGTGTTTCTTGACTTCCTACTTTTGCATTCCAGTCCCCGATAATGAAAAGGACATCTTTTTTAGGTGTTAGTTCTAAACGGTCTTGTAGGTCTTCATAGAACTGTTCAACTTCAGCTTCTTCAGCGTTACAGTTGGGGCATAGGCTTGGATTACCGTGATATTGAATGGTTTGCCTTGGAAACGAACAGAGATCATTCTGTCGTTTTTGAGATTGCATCCAAGTAGTGCATTTCATACTCTCTTGTTGACTATGATGGCTATTCCATTTCTTCTAAGGGATTCCTGCCCACAGTAGTAGATATAATGGTCATCTGAGTTAAGTTCACCCATTCCATTCCATTTTAGTTCACTGATTCCTAGAATGTCAACATTCACTCTTGCCATCTCCTGTTTGACCATTTCCAATTTGCCTTGATTCATGGACCTAACATTCCAGGTTCCTATGCAATATTGCTCTTTACAGCATCGGATCTTGCTTCTATCACCAGTCCCATCCACAACTGGGTATTGTTTTTGCTTTGGCTCCATCCCTTCATTCTTTCTGGAGTTATTTCTCCACTGATCTCCAGTAGCATATTGGGCACCTACCAACCTGGGGAGTTCCTTTTTCAGTATCCTATCATTTTGCCTTCTCCTACTGTTCATGGGGTAAGTGCTGTAAAAAAAAGAACAAAGTGAGATAATGGAATACAGACTGGTTGCTGAAGGGTAGTTTAGGATGATGTTTATTTCAGAAGGTGATCAAGAAGGTCTCTATGAAGACATCATATCTGAGCAGAGGCCTCAATGAAATGAAGGAGCAAAGCCACACAAATATCTAGGAAGAAGATTCCAAGCAGTAGAAATATCAAGTGCAAAGGCCAAGGGGCAGGAGAAGCTTTGGTCCATGTGTCTAAAGAGCAGATAGGAAAGACCTCAGATAGCCAAAACAATCCTAAAGAAGAAGAACAAAGCTGGGGGCGCCACACTTCTTGATTTAAAACTATTCTTCAAAGCTATAGTAATCAAAGTAGTATTGTACTGGCATTAAAAACAGACATACAGACCAATGGAATAGAATTAAGAGCCCAGAAATAAACCCATACATACAGAGTCAACATCTGTTTGACTAGGGAGCCAAGAATACTCAATGGGGAAAAAGTAGTTTTTTTTCAATAAATGGTTTTGGAAAACCGGATATTCACATGCAAAAGAATGAGATTAGGTTAAACCTCTATCTTATATCACTCACAAAAATCAACTTGAAATAGATTGAAAGCTTAAACTTGAGATCTGAAACTGTAAAACCCCTAGAAGAAAATATGGGTGAAAGCTCCAGTGATTTTTTGGGGGGTCTGATATAAAAGCTCAAGCAACAAAAGCAAAAATAAACAACTGAGATTACCTCAAACAAAAATACTTCTTCACAGCAAAAGAAACAATCAAAAAATGAAGAAGTGAACTATGGAATGGGAGAAAGTGTTTGCAAATCATCTGTAATGATAAGGGGTTAATCTACAAAATATATAAGGAACTCACACAACCCAATAGCAAAAAACAAACAAACAAACAAACAAAAAAAAACAAAAAACAAACAAAAAAACAACCCCAAATCATCCAATTAAAAAATAGAGAATTTGAAAAGACATTTTTCCAAAGAAGACATACAAATGGCCAATAGACACATGAAAAGATGCTCAACATCATCAGGGAAATGCAAATTAAAACTATAATGAGATACCACTTCCTACCTCTTAGAATGGCTGTTATCAAAACGATATGAGAAAACAAGTGTTGGTAAGGATGTGGAGAAAAGGGAACCCTTTGTACACTGTTGGTGGGAATATAAATTGGTGCAGCTACTATGGAAAACAATAATGAGGTTCCTCAAAAAATAAAAAATAGAACTACCGTATTATCCAGCAGCTTCACTTCTGAGTATATATCAAAAGGAAATTAAATTTCTAGCTCAAAAAGATATCTGCACTTCCATGTTCATTGCAATATTATTTACAATAGCCAAGATACAGAAACAACCTAAGTGTGCATTAATAGTTGAATGAATAAAGAAATTGTGATACACACATACACACACACAATGGAGCATTATTTAGCCATAAGGCAGAAGAAAACCCTGTCATTTGTGACAACATGGATGAAACTTGAGGGCACTGTGTTAAGTGAAATCAGTTCAGTTCAGTTCAGTTCAGTTCAGTCACTGAGTCATGTCTGATTTGCGACCCCGTGAACCACAGCATGCCAGGCCTCCCTGTCCATCACCAACTGCTGGAGTCCACCCAAACTCATGTCTATTGACTCGGTGATGCCATCCAACCATCTCATCCTCTGTCATCCCCTTCTCCTCCTGCCTTCAATCTTTCCCAGCATCAGGGTCTTTTCAAATGAGTCAGCTCTTCACATCAGGTGGCCAAAGGATTGGAGTTTCAGCTTCAACATCAGTCCTTCCAATGAACACCCAGGACTGATCTCCTTTAGGATGGACTGGTCAGATCTCCTTGCAATCCAAGGGACTCTCAAGAGTCTTCTCCAACACCACAGTTCAAAAGCATCAATTCTTTGGCTTTCAGCTTTCTTTATAGTCCAACTCTCACATCCATACATGACTACTGAAAAAACCATAGCCTTGACTAGACGGACCTTTGTTGACAGAGTAATGTCTCTGCTTTTTAATATGCTGTCTAGGTTGGTCATAACTTTCCTTCCAAGGAGTAAGCATCTTTTAATTTCATGGCTGCAATCACCATCTGCAGTGATTTTGGAGCCCCCCAAAACAAAGTCTGACACTGTTTCCACTGTTTCTCCATCTATATGCCATGAAGTGATGGGACCAGATGACATGATCTTAGTTTTCTGAATGTTGAGCTTTCAGCAAACTTTTTCACTCTTCTCTTTCACTTTCATCAAGAGGCTCTTTAGTTCCTCTTCACTTTCTGCCATAAGGGTGGTGTCATCTGCATATCTGAGGTTATTGATATTTCTCCCAGCAATCTTGATTCCAGCTTGTGCTTCTTCCAGCCCAGCGTTTCTCATGATGTACTCTGCATAGAAGTTAAATAAGCAGGGTGACAATATACAGCCTTGACGTCCTCCTTTTCCTATTTGGAACCAGTCTGTTGTTCCATGTCCAGTTCTAACTGTTGCTTCCTGACCTGCATACAGGTTTCTCAAGAGGCAGGTCAGGTGGTCTGGTATACCCATCTCTTTAAGAATTTTCCACAGTTTATTGTGATCCACATAGTCAAAGGCTTTGGCATAGTCAATAAAGCAGAAATAGATATTTTTCTGGAACTCTCTTGCTTTTTTGATGATCCAGTCTGTATTATTTTACATATATATTGAATCTATGAAAGCGGAACTCAAAGAAGCAGAGGGAAGTATGGTGGTTTCCAGGAGCTGGAGCGTCCAGGAAAAGGAGAGACGTTGGTCCAAGTATACAGACTTCTAGTTATAAGATGAGTCAGTTCTGGAGATCTAGTGTTCAGTGTGATGAGCATAGTTAATGATACTGCATTATGCACTTGAATATTGCTGAGAAAATAAATCTTAATGTTCTTACCACAAAAAATGTAATTATGTAAGGTGATGTATGTGTTAACTAACCTTAGTGTGGTAATCATTTTGCAATATATAGGTGTATTAAATCATCATGTTGTACACCTTAAACTCACACAAAGTTTTATGTCAATTATATCTCAATAAAGCTGGTGGTGGGGAGAAGTAATGTAGTTGGACAGTGAGAAGTGAGAGATTGTCCAAAAAATTTAGCAGTGAAATATATAAGGCCTACTGATATGGGAAATGAATGGAAATGACTTTAGGCTTGTACAGGTGGCAAGTAAGCCGTTGGATATGGAGTTAGAGTTTTGGAGAGATGTGAAGACTCGAGATTAATGTTTGGGAACCATCAGCATATAGATGGTATTTAAAACTAGGGTACACGTGGGAAAAATATATGGATAAGAGAAGGGAAAAGGTCCAAGGATGAGTCCAGAAGCAAAAGAAGGTCTGAAGAAGATAGAGCTGGGGACATGCAAGTGACATTGAGAAACAGGGAGTGTTCAATTGTGTGCAAAGCTTCCATGTCTGTCGCATTGTGTGTCATCCTAGATTTTCTTCTTTTTTTTTTCTCCTATTTTGAAGCCAGTCTGCTTTGTTATTTGTGAAACTTTTATCACTTGTTAGTAAAGCAGCAATTTTTAATTAGAAACAATAAAATTACTATAATGTGATTTGTCAGTACGAAACTCAAGGCGCAATTAGTTTTTCCTCCGAGATAAATGTTCCTGTATATGGGTCCCAGAGGCCCCATCCATGCAGTCACACCAAATTGAAAAGTTAAATAATTGTTCAGTTAATATGATCCATCTGAAGAACTAGTCTGGATGATTAAGGAAATAATGTCTCCTCCCTTAACAACAGGGGATTTTGTTGGTAATTATGCAGACAGTTGCCTTATTTTTAATATTATATTTGCACATGAAATTACCACACATTGACCTCTTACAGCGATTTGCTGTCCAAATGCCAAATGGACAGAACACACTTAAAAATTTTTTCAACTCATAGTGTTTCTCTTTGCTTTGGAATCATCGAGCAATGCATAGCCCTTAGCCACAGTCACAAGCTCTCTTTAGAGAAAACACTGTCCGAGATTTGGGGTCTGCTTTGAGATGCTCAGGGAAGTAGACTCATTTCATGGATCCCTTAACTCATTCAAATACTTTTCTACCTGAATAGACTCAGAGAAGAAATTCTCACGTTTCAAACGGTTTCAGGACAAATCAAATTCATTACCAAAGTTGAAAATTAGTCAACACCACCTATCAGAATAGATGTGAATTTGAAAACCCATGAAATCCTTTTGTGATAGGTCAGACTGGAGACATCACATTAAATTCTATTGAATAAAGCATCCTCTGGCCAATTCACTGGCTGTGTAATTTTCTGATTGCGCTTTGATAGAGGCAAAATATCTACTACCTGTAAATGGCTCACTGTTCTTCAATCTCTGGATGTATCCATGTAATTAAAAATTCTAAATAAATATTATTTCAATGTATAAATTGTAAGCTAGCTTAGCTGGATAAAATGACATGTTATCACAATCTCATTTTTAAATGAGTATACAGTTTTCAAGTTAGAATTTAAGTTTTTTCTTTAATTTTTATGCTTTTTATTTTATTATTTTAATAAATTTTTAATGATGTTTTCTTTTTGAGATGTATAATGGCATTTCAATGTTCTCCTGGACAAATTTCTTGTGTAGAGGGATTAATAGGGGTTTTATATATATATTTTTGAAGGTTCTGAAACTTAACTAGTATCCACTACTATAATTCTTTAATAGTTCTGTGAGAGATACATATTAGTGAAAATAAGTCTTGAGTTTGACCATGAAGCTATTTCTTCCAGATGGTGAGGAAGAGATGCTTTGTAATTTTCTGAAATAAATGTATCTTGGAGAGAATCAAGTATTTGGTATTCATAAAATGTTGATTTTTAAACCCAGTCATGCTTTTTAAAATATTTAAAAATCAATTTTTAAAAATTGCAGAAAAACTACTGTAGGAGCAGAAAAGCCTGTCAGTAATGATTATATGAGATCATGTAGTCATTAACTGTATGGAATATAGTCATATGGATATATGAAGAATTTATGTGGGATTATATGGACTGGTGGGCTACTGTCCATGGGATCATAAAGAGTTGGACATGACTGAGAGAGCAACTCAGCGCACGCGCGCGCACACACACACACACACACACACACACACACACACACACACACGGACTGGCACTATTCTCAAGTTATATTTTATAATTCAAGACTGTGTTATGAAATGAAATAATGGAAATATGTCAAAACAACCATAAACACTTTAAAATTTAGCCACACAAAAATATTTATATTTTTACTGCAAAGACTAAATGGAATTTTTGAGAGACAAATTTTAATTCAGTCCGTTAGCCACCTAAATACATACATTTTCTCTTTGCTAGGCTTTGCTAGAGGTGGTTAATGACCTCTTTGAAGAACAGACGGACCTGGAGAAAATTGTCAAGAAAATAATGCATCGGGCCCAAACACTGTTGAAATGTGAACGCTGTTCTGTTTTACTCCTGGAGGACATCGAATCACCAGTAAGTCATCTTTTATCTGTCGTGTGTGTTAAGGAAGTCAAGTTTAGTTTAGTTGTAACTAAGTTTGTGAAATCAGGACTTGAACCACTCTTTTGTGACTCTTCTAACATGAGATGACTTTTTATAAAAGTAAAGCTTTTTATTTCCTGTATGTGTTTTTTCAGTCTTGATCTGCTGTCATCTGAGAAACTCTGACGACCTTGAGATCTAGCTGAGCTCTGTGTACGCAGATGAGACACCTAAGGGATGGGAAAGTGAAAGTGAAAGTCTCTCAGTACTGTCAGACTCTTTGGGACCCCATGGACTCTACAGTCCATGGAATTCTCCAGGCCAGAATACTGGAGTGGGTAGCCTTTCCCTTCTCCAGGGGATCTTCCCAACCCAAGGATGGAACCCAGATCTCCTGCATTGCAGGTGGATTCTTTACCAGCTGAGCCACCAGCAAAGCCCAAGGGATGGAAGGGGTTGCCCGAACTCACTTAGCTTAAGAGAAGAGAAGCTGGGCTGCCAGCCTCCCATTGAACCCACGCAGCAAGGGAAGGCCGTCAGCACGCGTGAGCATGGATTGCAGTCCACACAACACCCCACAGCCCTCTTCTGGGGTGGGGGTCGGGGAGTGGGCAAGCAGTGCTCTTTGCGCTTGCGCTCACTGGAGTCGCCCCAGCCTCAGTGGGGCGGCACTCTCCAGCAGAGGTTTGTTCGGCTGCTTCCCACCTTTCCACCTTCTTCTACTGCTGCTTCGGGCCTGTGGACACTAGCTCGGTGCGCGCCCGTCAGGAGGCGGAGGCTCCTTCCTCCTCACGCAGGAGCTACTTACTCTCACTTCAGAGGCAAGCAGCCCTTGTCCTGGGCCTCGGGCCTGCCTTATCTTGGCTTTCAGGGTCTTTTAGGTCCTCTGGCTCTTTGTGAGAAGTCTGCTGGGTACATACACAGCAATATTGAAAATAATGACCATCATCCATCTAACTTCTTGAAAGCTAAATGTCTACACCCTCAGCAGCAGTTTAATATCTTTGCCGTGAACTCTCTTCAAAGACCGGGAGGTGTCTAGCAATTAAGGGCCGTTTTAATACCCCAGAGGATGATGTTTTACTGTAGTTACCCAGAAAGGTTATTGTCTTTGCCTTTAGGTTTGATTTCCTCAAAAAGCAAGAACCTTGCGTAAATTTTGGAGATTTAATAATAAATATTGTAAAACTTAAAATATTTTAAGTTTTTAAAAAAATTTCATTGATATATAGTTGATTTACAATGTTGTGTTAGTTTCAGGTGTTCAGCAAAGTGATTCAGTTATATATATATCCTTTTTGGAATTCTTTTCCATTATAGGTTATTACAAGGTATTGAGTATAGTTCCCCATGCTATACTGTAGGACCTTGTTGGTTATCTATTTATCATTAAGTCTTCAAAAATCTATATACGTTTAAAATGCTTAGGAGTATTTCCCCATATCTTTGCAGTTCAGTTCAGTTCAGTTGCTCAGTTGTGTCTGAATCTTTGCAACCCCGTGGACTGCAGCACGCCAGGTCTCCCTGTCCATCACCAACTCCCAGAGTCTACCCAAACTCATGTCCATTGAGTCAGTGATGCCATCCAACCATCTCATCCTCTGTCATCCCCTTCTCCTCCTGCCTTCAATCTTTCCCAGCATCAGGGTCTTTTCAAATGAGTCAGCTCTTTGCATCAGATGGCCAAAGGATTGGAGTTTCAGCTTCAACATCAGTCCTTCCAATGAACACTCAGGATTAATCTCCTTTAGGATGGACTGGTTGGATCTCCTTGCAGTCCGAGGGACTCTCAAGAGTCATCTCCAACACTACAGTTCAAAAGCATCAATTCTTCTGTGTTCAGCTTTCCTTATAGTCCAACTCTAGAGTTTGGTGGTATTTCTACTCAGCAAATGTGGTTTAAACAAACAATAGCCTTGCAGTTATCCTGTGGTTGTGTAAAAATCAGTAGATCCTGGGTTTCTCAGATGGCACTAGTGTTAAAGAACCTGTCTGTCAATGCAGGAGATATAAGAGACACGGATTTGAACCCTGAGTCAGGAAGATGCCCTGGAGGAGGATATAGCAACCCACTCCAGTATTCTTGCCTGGGGAACCCCATGGACAGAGGAGCCTGGCGAGCTACAGTCCATGGGGTCGCAAAGAGTCAGACACAACTGAAGCGACTTAGCACACACAGCGCAATAGATCCTTGGGAGAACACACACACACATAGCCCGTATGTGTGAAGTGCTTCTGGATGCTTCATGAAGCATTTTGGCTCATTTACTACTTACTGCATCCTTATGAGGTAAGTAGTGTTATCATCCTCATTTATTGATGAGGAATTCAGGCTCCAAGAGTTGACTGACCTGCAGGGGTATTCCCCAGCACCTCGCAGGGATGCCTCTGAAAGGAGTGGGAAGAGGTGGGATGCTAGTGGGTGCCTGGCTGGCTGTGGGCTCTCCTTGAGCAAAGGCAGGAAGGGGAAACTGGTGGGACTTGTTTCCAGGGTTTGCAAGCCACTCCCAGGTCCCCATGAGGGCGGGTGGCTGGGGGGCCAAGTAGAATTTGAACAGGGACAGATTCACTGTTTGCTTGGTCAGTTAGAACAGACATGGAAGTAACTTAAATCAGCTTAGGGTGATCATTTTTTGCAAATCTTCTAACATGGAGTAACTTTTACCCTGTAGTCTTGCTTTTTGGCAAGTAAGATGAAAAAGTACAGATGACAGAAGATAATATGGAAGGTGGGGGCAGAGCTGGAGAGGATAACAGTGACAGTAAGAACTTCAGGATATAAAGTAGGGAGGGGTCAGAAACCACTCCCTAGGCCAGATGGCATGTGTGTGTGTTCAGTCGCTCAGTCATGTCTGACTCTTTGTGACCCTTTGGACTATAGCCCACCAGGTTTCTCTGTCTAAGGGACTTTTCGGGCAAGAATACTGGAGTGGGTTGACATTTCCTTCTCCAGGGGATCTTCCCAACCCAGGGATCGAACTTTCGTCTCCTGTGTCTCCTGCATTGCGGGTGAATTCTTTACCTACTAAGCCACTGGGGAAGCCAGACTAGATGGTAACATGCAGTAAAGGCGTTGGTGTAGTTGTGAAGATTAAAAAGACCTTTTCCCTATCACAGCTGAACATTCTCAGATTTTTTGGAATGGCGGAGTCAGGGCAGAAAACCTGGGGCCAGTCTATCTTTTCTTCTCTTTGCCCATCCCTTCCCTCTCAGAGTGAGAATGAACTCCTTCAGTCTGGAGGGACAAGGTCAGGGGTAAAAGTGAACTATGTGCAAAAAGAGGAGACCCATCTGTTTGGTACCATTTGAGAAGCTGTAAAGAATTTTCATCAAGGTTGCTAGGCAGGTGGTGGGGGAGCTGAGTGCGGGGGCGGGATGGCAGTATATGTGGCATCACCACGCAGAAAAGTCATAATGCCCTGCTTTCCTTTAATTTGCTTCTCACCAAAAGTTTCTTGAAACTTCAGACTTGAAGGGACTGATCACTGTTCTGTGCAGTACCCTGATTGTCAGGTAGAAAGGCTGGGAAGGAAACCATATACAGTCACACCATGTGTAAGAGGAGAAGACAGCTTAGCAGGACACCAGGCAGCAAAAGCTAATGCTGGCACAGAGGTTTCAACAAACAGAAAATCCTGCCCTGATGAAGGTCTCTGGCTGAGACTTCCTCACCTCAGAATGGATGGATTGATAGTAAATTTTTTAGGCTTTGCAAGTCATATGATCTCTCTTGCAGCTACTCATGGTAGCATGAAAGCAGTCTCATGGCTGTGTTCCAATAAAGCATTATTGATAAAAGCAGGTGGTGGGCCAGATTTGGCTGCAGGCAGCAGTTTTCAGATCTCCATCCTAGATAATCCTTGGGTGGCCTTTACTTTCTTACGACACTGAAAAATGAGCTGCCCACTTTTTTGTCTTGTTTCTGTGAAGTCAATATAAATTTCAGATGGAGCAAAGATTTGTGTAAAAAAAGAACTTAAAATTACTGGTGAGTATTGTTCTGTAGTCATTCGGTGGGGAAAGGTTTTCTAAAACATTCACACAATTCCTTAGAGAATATAAGCACATTAAAACACTTCTATGATTTTTTAACCATCAAACTGGAAAAGATTTAAGAGAATTATAACAGCAAGTATGAGTGTGGGTATAAGAAAATGGACATTCTTTTTACTGATGATGAGATTTTAAACTGGGATAGCCTTTAGGGATATAAGCTTGGTAAAATATGTTTCAGTTTTAAAAGAGCATAGCCTTTGCATTCAGCAATTTCTCCTCTTAAAATTTAGCACAGTGAAAGAGATGAAGAGTAAGAGAGCAAAATCAGTATATAAGAAGTTTTACTGCAGTATTTATAGTTGTAAAAATATAAATCAAATAGCAACAGAAGTTTTATATAATGAAATGCTATACATCCTTTAAAATAATGATGTTTAGCTATATGTATAGGAACAATATCCTTGATATATTTTTAAGTAAGTAATAAAGGAGAAAAAACAAGTATAAAAGGAAGTGATTTTTATCAAAATATGGGTACATAAATGAGATCATATTTTCACAATTATTAAATTGATGGAGTCTTAGTTTTCTCCCTTTGAGTTATGTTATCTTGCATCTTATCCTCCCAAGCAGAGTTAGAGTTTATCATCTCATGGAAAAAGGGGGCAGGTACTGGACCTTGCAGTAAGAGTGTGAACTTGAAAGTCAGGGTGTCACGAGAGAGGATCTGCTAAATGGATTTTTATTACCTTCTGCCAGTTAAGGACCAACCTAAAAACACCAAGGACAAGGAATAAAACTATAATTCACAAAAGAAAAAGTATTCATAACTCTATACTCCAATAATCACCCCACCCATGGCTCACATAACATAGTGAAAATTGGGTGGGGCACAGTAGAAAGCTGAGTGAGGTTGCCTGCATCCAGCCATCTTGGACAGAGTACAATGTTCATCACAGTACGGATGGGTGCCTGGGCAGGCTCAGGAATGTTTCTTGAGTCCTCCTTGCTGCCATAGAGTGGCAGGAGAGGTGGGGTGGAACAAGAAAATTTCAGACAAGCTGTCTTAGAAATAAGGCTGTCAGGACAACTGACAATGTGAGTGGTGAGTCACCCTGCAGCTGCTAATTGTGGTCTCCTGGTGAGAATTTAAGGCTTTAATCACACAAAAATATCTATGTCATATAGGACTTCATAGTAAGCAAGGGCAGCCTCTGTTTGGCAGGAGTTGCCTGGAAGAATGTGTTGTCGAAAAAGCACTGAAAGACAATAGACCAAAATTCAAGTGCAGTCATCCTTACCCACTGTCCTGATGTCACCCCTTCTCCATTATTTACTTAAAGATGTGGCGTGTGTGGGTGCTGAATGTCCAAATCTTTGCAACCCTGTGGACTGTAACCCACCAGGCTCCTCTGTCCATGGAGTTTTCCAGGCAAGTATACTGGAGTAGGTTGCCATTTCTGTCTCCATGTGATCTTCCCGACCCAGGGACAGAACCTGCATCTCCTGCATTGGCAGGTGGATTCTTTACCTCTGTATCAGCCAAAACAAAAAGCCACCAGCCTGGAGCTTATGCAAAGATATCAAAAGAAAAAAAGGAGGAAAAGAATGTAAAAACAAACACCAATTGAGAAACACAGACCAGAAAAATTGCTAACAATTCTCCATGAAATGAAATTCAAGATAGTGTGATCTCACAGGGGAAAAAAGTGTTCAAAGAAGAGATACAAGGACTCAAGGAATAAAAGATACACAGTAAATAGGTAAGAAAACTGAGTTGGCAGAGCTTAGAAAGAAATAGAAGAAAATATGTAACCATACAGAAATGAACATTACGTTAAAAACAGAAGAAAAGAAGACAAGAATTTCTTACATTTTCAGAGGCATGGAGGATAAAATTAGAAGTGAAATGGAAAATAATACAGTATAAAAAGATAAGATAGAATGATAAATACAGAGTAAAAAGAAAGTCAAAAATAAGGATACTTGGTATCTCTGAAGAGAACATGAGAAATGAGACAGGAGAAAAAAAAAAAAAAGAAGAAACCTGTATACAGTTAGAACCAGACATGGAACAACTGACTGGTTCAAAATTGAAAAAGGAGTACGTCAAAGCTGTATATTGTCACCCTGCTTATTTAACTTATATTCAGTGTACCGCATGAGAAATGCTGGGCTGGATGAATCACAAACTGGAATCAAGATTGCCAGGAGAGATATTAATAACTTCAGATATGCAGATAACACCACCCTTATGGCAGAAAGCAAAGAGGAACTAAAGGTGATGAAGGTGAAAGAGGAGAGTGAAAAAGCTGGCCTAAAACTCAACATTCAGAAAAATAAGATAATGGCATCTAGTCCCATCACTTCATGGCAAATAGATGGGAAAAAAATGTAAACAGTGACAGACTTTATTTTTGGGGGGTTCCAAAATCACTGCTAATGGTGACTGCAGCCATGAAATTAAAAGACACTTGCTCCTTGGAAGAAAAGCTATGACAAATCTACACAGCATATTAAAAAGCAGAGACATGTTTCTAGATCAAAACATGTATATTATGTATGGTGAAACAGATCACCAGCCCAGGCTGGATGCATGAGACAAGTGCTCGGGCCTGGTGCACTGGGAAGACCCAGAGGGATCGGGTAGAGAGGGAGGTGGGAGGGGGGATCGGGACGGGGAATACATGTAACTCCATGGCTGATTCATGTCAATGTATGACAAAACCCACTACAATATTGTAAAGTAACTAGCCTCCAACTAATAAAAATAAATGAAAAAAAAAATAAAATAAAAAGCAGAGACATCACTTTGCTGACAAAGATCTGTATAATCAAAGCAATGGTCTTTCTGGTAGTCATGTACAGATGTGAGAGTTGGACCATAAAGAAGACTGAGCACCGAAGAAGTGATGCTTTTGAACTGTGGTACTGGAGAAGACTCGAGAATTCCTTGGACGGCAAGGAGATCAAACCAGTCAATCCTAAAGGAAATCAACCCTGAATACTCATTGAAAGGACTGATGCTGAAGGTGAAGCTCCAATACTTTGACCACCTGATGTGAAGAGCCAACTCATTGGAAAAGACCCTGATGCTGGTTAGGATCGAGGGCAGGAGGAGAAGGGGACGACAGAGAATGAGATGGTTGGATGGCATCACCGACTCAATGGATATGAGTTCAAACAAACTCCAGGAAACAGTGAAGCATGGGGAAGCCTGGCATGCTGCAGTCCCTGGGGTCATAAAGAGTCAGACATGACTGAGTGACTGAACAACAATGGTAAAAATAGGACATTTTATTGAAATGAAAGCAAAGCGGAATTTACAGACTGAAAGAACACGTCATTTCAGGAAAAACTGATGCTCACTGCTTAGTATTGAAACACATACAGTGCTTATGGACTTCAAAGATAATGAAAAAATTCTGTGGGCATCTAGATAACATCAAGTTAGCCACTGAAGGAAAGTTCATTCTGGTGTTAGTCTTCCTGGTAGCACTCTCCAGTGCGAGAACACAGTATAGGAACAGATACCAAATCCTCAGGGAAAGAAAATATGACTCTTTAATTTAAAACCCAGCCAAATTCATATTCAATTACATAAGCCACAGATAGACATTTTAGATATGCAAAGGAGAGTGTGGGAAGCTTAGTTCCAAGAAGCCCTTCCTGAAAATTATGACAGATTGAAATCAAGCCCAGCAAGCAATGGAGAAAACATAAGCATAATATTGAGTGCTGAATACATAGAGCTCAGGCTAACAAGCTGTGGATGTATATTATACTTATAGAGGAACATTGCACTTGGAGAATAGACCCCTTATACATTGAGTGGTATCTAGCCTGCTGTTTGTCTGGGGAGAGATGATACCTCATTGCTCAGATGTTCCTGGTAAACACAATCCTGAGAAATGAACCAGATAGAAAGTAGGACCTTGTAGTCTTGGCGTACACAGCCAAGACTGCACTCAATGCTATTCCTCTTCCAACAGGTATCTTTGTTGCGTGGACTATTTTAATTTTAATGTGTCAAATTTATCAATCTTCCTTTTTGATTTGTGACTTACAGGTTTTGTTTCTTAAAATTCTTTGTCTACCTCCATGCTATGACGTTCTCTTTAATCTATCTGATATTTATGGGCTTTTATGTCCATCTAGAATTTATTTTTGTGTATAGTGTAAAGCTGTATAAGTATAACCAGTTGTCTCAGAACCATCCCCTCTTCTGTATCACATCAGGTTTCCACACATCACTGTGTGTGTTTCTGAGCTCACTATTTTGTCCCATTGCTCTGTTTGTCTATTTATGCACCAGTATCACACTTTCTCGGTTTCTATAATTTTATAACCCTCTTTGATATTTGATAGGACAAGTTCTCAGTGTTGTTCTTCATTAAAATTGGCTTGCCTATTCTTGACCTGTTGTTCTTTCACATAAATTTTAAGAGCAGCTTATCCAGTTTCATGAACAACTGTAGATTTTGATTAAAATGGCTTTAATCTATAGATCAGTTTAAGAGATTTCTGCAAATAACAGAATCGACAAGGGAAAATGGTTTGAACAATAAGAACATTTGTATCTTACATGATACAAGGCTCTGGGAATGGAGCAGCAGCAGATGATGTAATCAATGACCCAGACTCTGTCCATTTTCCTGTCTTAGAGGTTAGCCTTCCCTGGCTGGCTTCCACCTTCAGGGTCCAGGAACCTGGTACAGATTCAGATAGCATGTCATCCTATAAATGTATTCCATGAGAAGAAGGGAAACTTCTTTTTACATATCCTTCTTTTCCTCAAGGAGGAAAGTCTTTTCCAAAAGAATTTTTTTTCTAGCTGACTTTTCCTCCAGGCCCATAATCAAAAATAAGATGTTCAAATAATTTATATTCTTAGTATTTTTTGTTATCCATCTATCATTCTCTGATAGAAGTGTGTTCAAATCTTCAGTGTTGGAGAACAAAATGGCAACCCACTCCAGTATTCTTGCCTAGAGAATCCCTTGGATGGAGGAGCCTGGTGGGCTACAGTCCATGGGGTTGCAAAGAGTCGGACACGACTGAGTGACTTAACTAACTAACTAACTATCATTCTCTGATAGAAGTGTGTTCAAATCTTCAGTGTAACTGATTTATCACTATCATCTTATACAGTTCTTTGGGTTGTTGATTCAGTTATCTATATTAATACTAATTGTCTGTTTTTTAATTTGGGATTAGAGCTCAATTTAATGGGATGGTGTTTGTACCATTGTTTTCTTTCATTCTCTCTTGTACTCTTCCCTCCCTAATAGTTTGCACAGTTCCTTAGCCCCTAATCAAGAACCAGGTCCTTATTTATATTGGTGGCTTGGGTCTCCTGCTGTGTGGTAATATTACACTAGACAGAAGCAGCATGGTTCAGTCTCTGGGGGTGAAACTAGGCCACCTGTTTCAAGTACCAGGGAGTACTTTTAGTCCACAGAGCCCAGTAGAAGATGCCTGCCTGTTTCTGGACTTGGAGCACAGTAGGTCTGAGTCTTCATGTTTGTGACCTTAGAGATAATTTTTCTCTCTCCTATTCTCCCCTTATCTTTTCTCTGCCTTTAAATTTCTATATGCCTTTCTGACTTTCTGTATTTTATTGATCTTTGTTTTTGGAAGAGAGCAGAAGAATCAAAGCATGAACTTAGAGCACCATCTCTACTGGCATTCCATACACTACTTTTTACAATCAGGAAAAAAAAAAGTATCATTTTAGGGAAAAAAGAATCTTCTCAGTTTATATCCTCTGAATATAACTTTTGCTCTTCTCTACTTTATTAGAATCATTCCTGAAAACAAAACCTTCTGATTTTTCTTTTCTTTCTTTCTTTTTTTTTTGAGTGTGTGATTTGAATACTCTTAAAGGCTGGTTATTGAGGGGAAGAGGGAGAAAAAACATTTAAATCTAGTTTGTAGAAACTCTGATTTGTCAAGCTCTTAATTCAGTGTTAAGACTGCATTTGTCCTCTTTAAACTGGGCAGTCGGGTGTAAACTGACTGGTCTACTCAGTGGATGGCACAAATAGGAACGAGGAATGAATGCCTTGTTAGCTCATCTCTCCTGCCAAAGTTAATATTTTACCCTCCTTTGCTTTTCTTTAGTGTTTTAGTCAATCAATCTTAACTGACTTTGTCAATGGCATTTTCCACTAGACTGAAAAAAATAAGATTGTTCCATAGCTAGCTGCTGTCAACATTAGGAACTACTTAGTCCTATGAACTGAATATCCCCTGCTTAATGTTTTTCCATTCCATGAACCTGTCTAAGCAATTCCTATCACTTCCTCGGGTCTTTTCTTTTCAAGCCCATATAGTTACTATTATCTCTATTTCTTGGTGTGCTTAGTCGAGGAAAGCAAGAATGTAGACACTTTAATCTTCTGTCCTGAGGCGCTGTCTCAGCACTGGTGTTTACATGTGTTCTGTTTCATGGATTATCCTGATGGCTGGCAGCTATTCAGAACACCATGAAGTACTTTATAGCTGAGCGTATTAGTATGAGGCTGGCTTATTTTCTAAACCATGAAGCACAAGCTCCACTTGTTTTCTAATGTGTTCCTTAACTTCTTGGTTCTCTTGTGAATACACATACAATTAAGCCATTGAACTAGGTGATCTTCCTGGATCCAGCACTTGAGAGGAAGAGATGAAGGTAGTAATGGCCATCTGATAGTTCTGAAACAGCCTCAAAGTGGATGGTAAAAATTGCTTCAGGCTTTCCTTTCTGCTTCACTTTCTTTTCCATTTCCCCATCTTGCTTTCTTTAATGTTTCTTCTCCCTGTAAGGAAACCAACTTAAAGCCTGTTTGATTTTTGTTCCAAGTTCTTTTTTCTAGAGTGCAAAATGAAAGGCGTCTAAGAGAATTCTGGTTATTACCCCAACAATCATTGTTTTGTATATATGTATGTATATACATATGTATATACTCACATCATTAATCATTATATCATATTATGTCTTTGTGTATATTGACTCATTTTATTAGCAATTATATGTCAATATATTAACTCAACTCACATTATTAATCATTTATATATGGTAAGCATACATATGTGTATATATATGTGTGTGTGTGTGTGTGTGAATAGATATATGTATATGTATTTGTGTGTATATAAGCCAACTCCTGAAGTTTAGTCCCCACTGCCCATCTCCGCCACAAGCTGCCCCAAATATTTGCCACTTCTGAGATTTACTATTTCAGTTAATAGAACCATTATGTAATAAGTAACTGAAACTAGAAACCGCAGAGTAATCTGAGTGTTTCTTACCATTTACGTTCAATAGCCTCAAAGTTCTGTTGCTTCTACATTGAAGCATCAGTTCTAGCCTCTCCTTCCCAGACATTCTACCACTGTCTTTACTCTGACTTTGATAGTCTCTCCTGGAAATTTTCCTGTGCACTTGCTTTTTCACTTGCAGACAGAACACTCTTCCTTTTTATCAGTTCTTAATATGACTTCTAGTTATATTTCTAAAACATACATTTGCCTCTCTCATGCCTCAGAACATTTGATAATTGTCTGTTGTCTACACAATAAAGTTCAAACTGCTCAACATTCAAGGTCTAAAGCCTCTGCTGCCAACTTAACTTTTGACTTTCCTTTCCGGTCCTCAGCTTCACTCTATCCTCGTCCCTCCTCCCCGTGGTCAGTTGATGCTTGTATTGACTCTGTATTTTTGCATATGTCGTTCCTGTGAGAGATATAATGTACCAGACAATTGAGATATTTCATCTGGGCTGTTGCAATAGGAAGAGCACTAATTTATGAGGAACATCTCAAAAGAAAGGGAGCCTGGGGTCTTTCAGATGCATATAGACAAAGAAGTTAGATGCATCATTTGTGCAGTGTAGACGAGTCATGAGGAATGATAGAGACAGGTCTTATTTTGAAATGTTCTAGGGTGGGGTGGTTCGTCAAGGTTAGCCAAATCTTGAAGACAAAGCAATGGAAGTATTTCTTTATCATTATGCCATTTTGGGGGAGCAGGGCTCAGGTAAAGTTCAACATTGTCACTTCTGTACTGACTGTTCTTTGCAAACCCCACTTCCCCCCTCTCTTATTGGGTTTTCTTCCTTTAGCTCAGTGCTTTGAAGTTTGATCCATATGTACTGAACCACTTGGATTTTTTTGTCCTCTGACTTTCAGGTGAGTTTGATAAACAGGAGGAATCAACAGAAGATTTAAGAGCTGAAGGAGAGAGAGATTTGAGGTAGTTATTCTCCTTGTCCTTTTCTCTGCCAGTTGTGGAGGTGGTTGGATTCTTCCAAGGCCCATCACACCATGGCCCCAGCTCCTCCAGGTCACCAATAACTTTATCCCCTCCCTCCTTCACTCCCTCCTGTGTCTCCTCAGAGCTAAGGGTGTTGACGACTCTCTGTCTAGTCCCAGAGAAACTCACCATTCCTTATTGGTTTCTTTACCTATTCCTTTTATTGAATTAGTTTCAGTTAAAACATTTTGAGTGTCCTCTCTGTTTTCTGGCAAAACCTTGAATGATTTGGTCCCTCAACCTGGAAAAGTTCATCCACTTTTCAGCCTAGAGTATATCTGCTCCCGCTTTAGGACGTATTTCACATGGAAATTTCTCCAGCACCCTCTTCTGTGCACTTGTAGAATTTTGACCATGATTTGTGGTGTGATTATATCTTTGTGAACAGTCTCCCCCTCTGTACTATGTTGTGAGTACAAGGGAAGGACATAATTTCTGCCTTGGTATTTCCAGACCCTATCACAATGCCTGGTACCATAAGTATTTGGTAAGTGTTGATTGGCTGAATAAATGACTAAATTACTTCATCATCATAATGAGGGATTTATCAAGAAAGATGGCAGTGAGCGATCATTTAATTCATTCTTTTGCCCTATATGTTAGTCCTCTTGTGGAAAAAAAAGGAATTAAAATAACTCAGTTCAGTTCAGTTCAGTCGTTCAGTTGCGTCCAACTCTTTGTGACCCCATGGACTGCAGCACGAAAGACCTCCCTGTCTATCATCAACTCCCAAAGCTTACTCATACTCATGTCCATTGAATCAGTGATGCCATCCAACCTTCTCATCCTGTGTCGTCCCCTTCTCTTCCTGCCTTCAATCTTTCCCAGCATCAAGTTCTATTCAAATAAGTCAGTTCTTTGCTTCAGGTGGCCAAAGTGCTGGACTTTCAGTTTCAGCATCAGTCCTTCCAATGAATATTCAGGACTGAGTTCCTTTAGGATGGATCTCCTTGCTATCCAAGGGACTCTCAGGAGTCATCTCCAACACCACAGTTGGAGCATCAGTTGTTCAGTGATTTCTTTACAGTCAAACTCTCACATCCATACAAGACTACTGGAAAAACCATAGCTTTGACTAGACAGACCTTTCTTGACAAAGCAATGTCTCTGCTTTTTAATATGCTGTCTAAGTTGGTCATAACTTTCCTTCCAAGAGCAAGCATCTTTTAATTTCATGGCTGCAGTCACCATCTGCAGTGATTTTGGAGCCCCCCAAAACAAAGTCTGACACTGTTTCCCCATCTATTTGCCATGAAGTGACAGGACCAGATGTCATGATCTTAGTTTTCTGAATGTTGAGCTTTAAGCCAACTTTTTCACTCTCCTCTTTTACTTTCACTTTCATCAAGAGGCTCTTTAGTTCTTCTTCACTTTCCTCTATAAAGGTGGTATCATCTGCATATCTGAGGTTACTGATATTTCTCCTGGAAATCTTGATTCCAGCTTTTGCTTCTTCCAGCCCAGTGTTTCTCATGATGTGCCCTGAGTATAAGTTAAATAAGCAGGGTGACAATATACAGCCTTGACATACTCCTTTTCCTATTTGGAACCAGTCTGTTGTTCCATGTCCAGTTCTAATTGTTGCTTCCTGACCTTCATACAGATTTCTCAGGAGACAGGTCAGGTGGTTTGGTATTCCCATCTCTTTCAGAATTTTCCACAGTTTGTGGTTATCCACACAGTCAAAGGCTTTGGCATAGTCAATAAAGCAGAAGTAGATGTTTTTCTGGAACTCTCTTGCTTTTTCGATGATCCAACAGATGTTGGCAATTTGATCTCTGGTTCCTCTGCCTTTTCTAAATCTAGCTAGAACATCTGGAAGTTCACGGTTCATGTACAGTTGAAGCCTGGCTTGGAGAATTTTGAGCATTACTTTGCTAGTGTGTGAGATGAGTGTGGTAGTTTGAACATTCTTTGGCATTGCCTTTCTTAGGGATTGGAATGAAAATTGATCTTTTCCAGTCCTGTGGCCACTGCTGAGTTTTCCAAATTTGCTGGCATATTGAGTGCAGCACTTTCACAGCATCATCTTTCAGGATTTGAAATAGCTCAACTGGAATTCCATCACCTCCACTAGTTTTGTTCATAGTGATGCTTCCTAAGGTCCACTTGGCTTCTCATTCCAGCATGTCTGGCTCTAGGTGAGTGATCATACCATCATGATTATCTGGCTCATGAAGATCATTTTTGTATAGTTCTTCTGTGTATTCTTGCCACCTCTTCTTAATATCTTCTGCTTCTGTTAGGTCCATACCATTTCTGTCCTTTATTGAACCCATCTTTACATGAAATGTTCCCTTGGTATCTCTAATTTTCTTGAAGGGATCTCGAGTCTTTCCCATTCTGTTGTTTTTCCTCTATTTCTTTGCACTGATCACTGAGGAAGGCTTTCTTATCTCTCCTTGCTGTTCTTTGGAACTCTGCATTCAAATGGGAATATCTTTCCTTTTCTCCTTTGCCTCTTGCTTCTTTTCTTTTCACAGCTGTTTGTAAGACCTCCTCAGACAACCATTTTGCCTTTTTGCATTTCTTTTTCTTGAGCATAGTCTTGATCACTGCCTCCTGTACAATGATATGAACCTCCATCCATAGTTCTTCAGGCATTCTGTCTAATCTAATCAGATCTAATCCCTTCAATCTATTTGTCACTTCCACTGTGTAGTAGTAAGGGATTTGATTTAGGTCATACCTGAATAGTCTAGTGGTTTTCCCTACTTTCTTCAATTTAAGTCTGAATTTGGCAATAAGGAGTTCATGATCTGAGCTAGAGTCAGCTCCTGGTCTTGTTTTTGCTGACTGTATAGAGCTTCTCCACCTTTGGCTTCAAAGAATATAATCAATCTGATTTCAGTGTTGACCATCTGGTGATGTCCATGTGTAGAGTCTTCTCTTGTGTTGTTGGAAGAGGGTGTTTGCTATGACCAGTGCGTTCTCTTGGCAGAACTCTATTAGCCTTTGCCCTGCTTCATTCTGTACTCCAAGGCCAAATTTGCCTGTTACTCCAGGTGTTTCTTGACTTCCTACTTTTGCATTCCAGCCCCCATAATGAAAAGGACATCTTTTTTCAGTGTTCTAGAAGGTCTTGTAGGTCTTCATAGAACCGTTCAACTTCAGCTTCTTCAGTGTTACTGGTCAGGGCATAGACTTGGATTACTGTGATATTAAGTGGTTTGCCTTGAAAACAAACAGAAATCTTTCTGTTGTTTTGGAGATTGCATCCAAGTACTGCATTTCAAACTCTTTTTTTTTTTTTTAACTATGATGGCTACTCCATTTCTTCTAAGGGATTCTTGCCCACAGTAGTAGATATAATGATCATCTGAGTTAATTTCACCCATTCCAGTCCATTTTAGTTTGCTGATTCCTAAAATGTTGACATTCACTCTTGCCATTTCCTGTTTGACCACTTCCAATTTGCCTTGACTCATGGACCTAACATTCCAGGTTCCTATGCAATATTGCTCTTTACAGCATCAGACCTTGCTTCCGTCACCAATCACATCCACAACTGGGTGTTGTTTTTGCTTTGGCTCCATCCCTTCATTCTTTCTGGAGTTATTTCTCCACTGATCTCCAGTAGCATATTGGGCACCTACCAACGTGGGGAGTTCACCTTTCAGTGTCCTATCTTTTTGCCTTTTCATTCTGTTCTTGGGGTTCTCAAGGCAAGAATACAGAAGTGGTTTGCCATTCCCTTCTCCAGTGGTCCACATTTTGTCATACACAGAAAAATACACAAAAGAACTTTACAAAAAAGATCTTCACGACCCAGATAATCATGATGGTGTGATCACTCACCTAGAGCCAGACATCCTGGAATGTGAACTCAAGTGGGCCTTAGGAAGCATCACTATGAACAAAACTAGTGAAGGTGATGGAATTGTGGTTGAGCTAGTTCAGATTCTAAAAGATGATGCTGTGAAAGTGCCAGCAAATTTGGAAAACTCAGCAGTGGCCACAGGACTGGAAAAGGTCAGTTTTCATTCCAATCCCTAAGAAAGGCAATGCCAAAGAATGCTCAAACTACCACACAATTGCACTTATCTCACATGCTAGCAAAGTAATGCTCAAAATTCTCCAAGCCAGGCTTCAACTATATGTGAACCATGAACTTCCAGATGTTCAAGCTGGTTTTAGAAAAGGCAGAGGAACCAGAGATCAAATTGCCAACATCCGTTGGATCATCGAAAAAGCAAGAGAGTACCAGAAAAACATCTATTTCTGCTTTATTGACTATGCCAAAGCCTTTGACTGTGTCAATCACCACAAACTTTGGAAAATTCTGAAAGAGGTGGGCATACCAGACCACCTGACCTGCCTCTTAAGAAACCTGTATGCAGGTCAGGAAATAACAGTTAGAACCAGACATGGGACAACAGACTCGTTCCACATAGGAAAAGGAGTACATCAAGGCTGTATATTGTCACCCTGCTTATTTAACTCATATGCAGAGTACATCATGAGAAATGCTGGACTGGAAGAAGCACAAGCAGGAATCAAGATTGCTGGGAGAAATATCAGTAACCTCAGATATGCAGATGACACCACCCTTATGGCAGAAAGTGAAGAAGAACTAAAAAGCCTCCTGATGAAAGTGAAAGAGGAGAGTGAAAAAGTTGGCTTAAAACTCAACATTCAGAAAACTAAGATCATGACATCTGGTCCTGTCACTTCATGGCAAATAGATGGGGAAACAGTGGCAGATTTTATTTTTGGGGGCTCCAAAATCACTGCAGATGGTGACTGCAGCCATGTAATTAAAAGATGCTTGCTCTTGGAAGGAAAGTTATGACCAACCTAGACAGCATATTAAAAAGCAGAGACATTTCTTTGCCAACAAAGGTCCATCTAGTCAAGGCTATGGTTTTTCCAGTAGTCATATATGGATGTGAGTGTTGGACTATAAAGAAAGCTGAGTGCTGAAGAATTGATGCTTTTGAACTGTGGTTTTGGAGCAGACTCTTGAGAGTCCCTTGGACTGCAAAGTTCCTTGGACTGATTTCCTGAATATTCATTGGAAGGACTGATGTTGAAACTGAAACTCCAGTACTTTGGCCACCTATTGTGAAGAACTGACTCATTTGAAAAGACCCTGATTCTGGAAAGTTGGAAGGCAGGAGGAAAAGGGGACAACAGAAGATGAGATGGTTGGATGGCATCGCTGACTTAATGGACATGAGTTTGAGTGAACTCTGGAAGTTGGTGATGGACAGGGAGGCCTGGCGTGCTGCAGTCCGTGGGGTCACAAAGAGTCAAACATGACTGAGTGACTGAATTGAACTGATCTGAATTGTTCATGGGGTTCTCAAGGCAAGGATACTGAAGTGGTTTGCCATTCTCTTCTCCAGTGGACCATGTTTTGTCAGAACTCTCCACCATGACCCGTCCGTCTTGGGTGGCCCTGCAGTGCATTGCTCACAGTTTCACTGAGTTAGACAAAGCTGTGGCCCAAGTGATCAGATTGGTTAGTTTTCAGTGATTGTTGTTTTCAGTCTCTGCCCTCTGATGGAGAAGGATAAGAGGCTTATGGAAGCGTCCTGTAGGGAGAGACTGACTGAAGGGGAAAATGGGTCTTGTTCTGATGGGCAGGGCCATGCTCAGTAAATCTTGAATCCAGTTTTCTGTTGAAGGGCAGGGCTGTGTTCCCTCCTGTTATTTGACCTGAGGCCAAACTATGGTGCAGGTAATGAAGATAATGATGACCTCCTTCAAAAGGTCCCATGCACTCACTGCTACACTCAGTGCCCCCAACCCTGCAGCAGGCTACTGCTGACCCACACCTCCGCCAGAGACTCCTGGACACTCACGGGCAAGTCTGGGTCAGTCTATTGTGGGGTCACTGCTCCTTTCTCCTGGGTCCTGGTGCACACAAGGTTCTGTTTGTGCCCTCCAAGAGTCTGTTTCCCCAGTCCTGTTTAAGTTCCAGTGACTCTATGGTGGGTTAATGGTGACCTCCTCCAAGAGGGCTTATGCCATACCCAGGTCTACTGCACCCAGAGCCCCTGCCCCCACAGCAGTCCACTGCTGACCTGTACCTCCTCAGGAGACACCCAAACACAGTTCTGGCTCAGTTTCTATGGGGTCTCTGGGTCCTGGTGTGCACAAGGTATGTTTGAGGCCCCTGAGCAACTCTGGAGGGTATGGGGTTTGATTTAAGAAAAGTATAACCCCAAAAATGGTGATTACTTATTTGATCAGTTGTATTTTCTTTTTGGTAGCAGGAATATCTGTTTGAGCATAGCATTTTTTTAAAGTTGTTTTTAAATTAAAAAAAGAAGAAAACAGAGAAACCAGGCCAACCAGTGCTTGACAAATATGCAAATCAAAAAGGCTTCTGTCCATGGAACTTTTCCAAAGAACAGTCATAGATGCTTGCGGATATTTTGTTTACTTTCTGTACTGCCTTCCCCGGGGGGTGTAATGCCTAGGGCTGATCCACAGCCAGAGGAACTTGGAACTGTTTGTTCAATTTCATTGACCTATAAGCCACTTATGATGTTTCTCATGTAAGATTCCCTTTTTAGTGTATGTGTGCATTTATATATTTATTTAATCTACATTCATTTAGTGCATCTATAATAAAAATCAAAATTGGAATTAGAGAATAGATTTTTAAAATTTAGAAGCTAAGAACCATTCGAATTGTCCAAGTCAAGAATAAAACATGTACCTTATTCTCATTTGTTTGTGCTTTCATCTATTTTTTATTGGTCATAACCTCCATAGTGACCCTACATATCCCATTAGACTGCATCAAAATTTTTTAGCTGTTTTTGCTGTTTCAGTTTTTTAACCCAGGTGTCTGACTGTAAATAATTTTCAACTTGGGCACATTATAGTTTTAACAAATTCCTTTTAAAAATATAAGTTGTTTGGCCATGGCTGCCTAGAGTTTTGCTTTTCAAACACAAATATTTTTGAAAGTGAAAGGGGCTACTTTTAATAATTGTCACATGACAACAAGTTCAATCAGAGTGGGATGGTCCCATGACAACTGGGACATACGCATGTCCTCAGTTATACTCCCCAACACTCATCCTGGTGCCTAAAATTTCTATCATTACAGTGTTGTTTCAAATGAAAAGATTTTGATTCCAGGAATCTTCTTTCTGAACTAGAGATAAATTACATGGGAACACAGATATGTTAATCTATCACCAACCGTTAATAGCTTGGCAGAAAATAACTAGCTGACTTGTTTCAGAGATCAGTCTGGGCCAGAAGTTAGCAATTTTTTTTTCTGTAAAGAGCCAGCTGGTAAATATTGTCGACTTCATGGGCCATGAGGTCTCTGCTCAACCCTACTGTCATAGCAAAAAGCAGCCATAGGTAATATTTAAATTAATGAGTGGGCTCTGTTAAAATAAAACTCTATTTTTAAAAAACAGATAGAGGCCAGATTTGGCTTACAGTGTTTTTTTGCCTACTGTGGCTCTGGAGGAATGGGAGGCAAGCAGGTGAGTTTATAGCTATGTAAAACTGTATATATACAGAACTATAAAACTTCTTTGCCATTTATCTTGCTGTCCTCAAGGCCAAGGCCCGTGTGTTTGTTGCCTTAAGGACTCAATATTCTGGTAACTTTGAGATTATAAACTTAATCTCAGATTGCCCTAAATTCAGAAAATCTGTGAGGGAATTCCACTGGCAATCTTGTGTTCTTGAATATGTGATTTAGAGTAAGATTTCTGTGAAAAATCTTAAGATTTACTCCCAAATGTTTTTGAAGCCCTTTGCGGTCTGATGGTTTGGAACCTGACTAACTTTATGCACCGTATGGAGCCAAGGATGGTGTTTTGCCACATCCTTGATCATATATGGCTGACAGTCAACAATGCGTTTGTCTTCAAAGCTTCATTGCTCTGTTTATATTTAATCACTGTCTTGATGAAACTCAACAAAGCTAGTGGAGGTGATGGAATTCCAGTTGAGCTATTTCAAATCCTGAAAGATGATGCTGTGAAAGTGCTGCACTCAATATGCCAGCAAATTTGGAAAACTCAGCAGTGACCACGGGACTGGAAAAGGTCAGTTTTCATTCCAATCCCTAAGAAAGGCAATGCCAAAGAATGCTCAAATTGCACTCATCTCACACGCTAGTAAAGTAATGCTGAAAATTCTCCAAGCCAGGCTTCAGCAATACGTGAACTGAGAACTTCCAGATGTTCAAGCTGGTTTTAGAAAAGGCAGAGGAACCAGAGATCAAATTGCCAACATCTGTTGGATCATCGAAAAAGCAAGACAGTTCCAGTAAAACATCTATTTCTGCTTTATTGACTATGTCAAAGCCTTTGACTGTGTGGATCACAATAAACTATGGAAAATTCTGAAAGAGATGGGCATACCAGACCACCTGACCCACCTCTTAAGAAACTTATATGCAGGTCAGGAAACAACAGTTAGAACCAGACATGGAACAACAGACTGGTTTCAAATAGGAAAAGGAGTATGTCAAGGCTGTATATTGTCACCCTGCTTATTTAACTTATATGCAGAGTACATCATGAGAAATGCTGGACTGGAAGAAGCACAAGCTGGAATCAAGACTGCTGAGAGAAATATCAATAACCTCAGATATACATATGACACCACCCTTTTGGCAGAAAGTGAAGAAGAACTAAAGAGCCTCTTGATGAAAGTGAAAGTGAAAGAGGAGAGTGAAAAAGTTGGCTTAAAGCTCAACATTTAGAAAACTAAGATCATGACATCTGGTCCTGTCACTTCATGGCAAATAGATGGGGAAACAGTGTCAGACTTTGTTTTGGGGGGCTCCAAAATCACTGCAGATGGTGACTGCAGCCATGAAATTAAAAGATGCTTGCTCTTGGAAGGAAAGTTATGATCAACCTAGACAGCATATTAAAAAGCAGAGACATTACTTTGCCAACAAAGATCCATCTAGTCAAGGCTATGGTTTTTCCAGTGGTCACGTATGGATGTGAGACTTGGACTATAAAGAAAGCTGAGAGCTGAAGAATTGATGCTTTTGAACTGTGGTGTTGGAGAAGACTCTTGAGAGTCCCTTGGACTGCAAGGAGATCCAACCAGTCCATCCTAAAGGAGATCAGTCCTGGGTGTTCTTTGGAAGGACTGATGTTGAAGCTGAAACTCCAATTCTTTGGTTACCTGATGCGAAGAGCTGACTCATTTGAAAAGACCCTGATACTGGAAAAGACTGAGGGCAGGAGAAGGGGATGACAGAGGATGAGCTAGTTGAATGGCATCACCGACTGAATCATGAGCCTGGGTGGACTCCGGGAGTTGGTGATGGGTAGGGAGGCCTGGCGTGCTGTGATTCATGGGGTCGCAACGAGTCGGACATGACTGAGTGACTGAACTGAACTGAACTGAAGCCTGCTTCTCTTTTATTCTTGCATTGTTTGTTATCAGCTAATTGTTGTATTTCTCTTACCCACCATTTCAGATTCCCATCTGTGTCTCTGAAAAATACTCTTTTACATAAGTTATTGGAGGTTCCTAGTTTGCTCAGTGTTAAAGAATCTGCCTGCCAATGCATAAGAGACTCAGGTTCGATCCCTGGGGTCAGAAGATCCCCTGGAGTAGGAATTGGCAACCAGCTCCAATATTCTTGCCTGTAAAATTCCATAGACAGAGGAGCCTGGTGGGCTACAGTCCCATGGGTTGGCAAAGAGTCGGTGGACTGAGCATGCACACACACACAATAGCCCATAATAGCTTTGTTCAACTGTAATTAACTTTACAGAAGCAAATTTATGTTATTTCATGTGTAAAAATATTTTTATATACTTCATACATTTTCCAAGTATGTAAGTACTTCATCTCCTTTTTGCTTATACTTTTACTCAATTAATTGCCAAAAGCATTTAAGGCAACCCTCAGCAAAAATACAAAAATTCATAGTGAACAAATTTTCTGAGTGCTTACTGTATGCCAGAAACATACTGGAATGCAAGGCAAACTTTCAAATCAAAAGGAAGAAAGAGAAAGCAGATGTAAGTAAAATGCAACGAAATCAACAAACTCAAAACCAAATTGTGCTGCAAGAAATGGTACAACTTTGAACCTAGGGATTTTTTCTGAGCTTTTCAAAAGCCAAAGTAAAAGGTAAAAATGAGTAGATTTTATAATTCCTTTGGCTTAGTAAAAGGAACACATCAAGAAAATTTCCTCTGCTGTTTTTCAGAATTAGGTTTCAGAGTGTCTGATCCCGACTCACAAATGTGAATTTTGAAAACATTTGCTTTCTCTTACAGTCTAATTTTCACTTTTAAGTTTAATTTTTTTTCCTCTTTAAAATATTAATTCTTGGGAATTCCCTGGCTGTCCAGTGGTCAGAGCTGCACACTGTCATTGCTGAGGGCCGTACTTCCATCCCTGATTGGGGAACTAAGATCCCATAAGCCATATGACACAGCCAGATGTTTTTAAGAAATTAGTTCTTTTAAGTTTAGAGACCTTATTTTGTATCTCTCTATCTTTGCTATCCAGTACTTGATACACATTGGACGATCAATATTTAGCCAAAGATGCATCAAAATTAGTATTATCCTCATTTTTCTTCTAAAGACACAAGAACCTAAAAATCATAAAAGTTGTGAGGTTAGGGAACATAATCTATAGTACTGCTTTCTCTTCTGATACCAATTACAAGCTCAGGAATTCTCAAGACCATGCTCAAACTCCATAATTTGCTAGAAGGTCTCACAGAATTCACTGAAAGCTATTACACATATGGTCATGGTTTATTATGAGAAAAAAATACAAATTGAAGTCAACCAAGGGAGAGGTGCATAGGCAGAGCCCAGAAAGGTCCAAAAGTGGTGCTTCCAGTTGTCATCTCTCCATGGAGTCATGGAGAACATTAACTTCTCCCAGCAGTGATATGAGACAACATGCATCAAATATTGCCGGCCAGAGAAGGTCACTCTAGCCTTGGCATCCAGAGTCTTAGCTGGGGCTTGGTCACTAAAACCTATTTAACCACCCACATGGATGCCCTCTGTCTCCATGCCCTCTGGAAGTCAACTGATATCATGTAACCCAAAGCCTCCACCCTAAATCACATTGTTGATGTGGCTCAAAGCCACTATGCTAAGTTATGTTGTTATTGTCTGGCTGGCCCAGGGCACCCAGGTAAACAAAGACACTTTATCAAGGCTGGACATTCCGAGGACTTAGAGGTTACCTCCCAGGAGACAAGAGCAAAGACCAGACCTTTCTTTGGGTAAGCGTACTTCTTTCCTACGCACAAGGTCAACACCATGGTTAATGAATCAAATATCTAATGTTGACCAGGACACCATGGGCTGGTTTATTGTGGAACACAACTAGTACTTTCCATGATATAGAGTGCTAAAGTTGAAATAAGCATAATCCTTGACTTTCCCTTTACTCTTTAAACACGAATTTAGAAAATAAAACCCTAAAATAAAATAAAATAATTGACCCTGTTTTTCTTTTGAGCATATGATTTATGTTAGAATAAAAAGTTCAAGCATCTTAGAAAAAAAATTATTTCTTCCTTTTGATGGTTTTAAAAAGCTGTCTTTTACATTTCAAGAGTTCTGACATTTCATTGAGGTCCTTGTTTATCTTATCCATTCTCTTTATGGTTCTAAAGCTATAAGTTACATAGCTTTAAGATTTTAGGATTTCATGTTACATTTCTTTTAAGCTTCTATTCCTCAGAGGGATTTTTTTTTAATTCTTAAAAGATCTTTCTTCTTTTTAAATCTCTGAACATTTTTCAGGTTTGTTTCTTAAGGTATAGAAAGCATAAGTTCACTTTTTATTCCAGGGAGCACTAATTTTGATGATCCAGGGCAAATTTAGCTCCCTCTGTAAAGTAAGCTCCATGCATGCAGGAATTTTTTTTTTTTTTTTTACTTTCACATGTGTAGCCCTGGTGCCTATTTCACTACTTGACAAATGCACTCAGTACATATTTGTTGTGTCAAATAACAGTTTTCAAAAAGTTGAAAACCTAATCCTTGCAAAAAGCTAAAACAAGCATGTATCAAAGATGCAGTTAACTCACTAATGAGAGAAGTCAACAAGACAGTGGTCAGTTCTAAAATAGGCGCTGAAGGAATGCAGGCACAAGATTGCCGTGTGGTTGCTTACTAAGTTGCTTCAGTCGTCTGACTGTGATCTGATGGACTGTAGGCTGCCAGGCTCCTCCTCTGTCCATGGGATTCTCCAGGCAAGAATACTGGGGTGGGTTGCCACGCCCTCCTCTGGGGGATTTTCCTGATCCAGGGATCAAGCCCACATCTATTACTTCTCCTGTATTGGCAGGCAGGTTCTTTACCACCTGTATCTTCCAGGGCTTCCCTGGTGGTTCAGATGGTAAAGAATCTGCCTGTAATGCAGGAGACCAGAGTTCAATTCCTAGATCAGGAAGATCCCCTGGAGGAGGGAATGGTTATCCACTCTCCAGTATTCTTGCCTGAAGAATCCCATGGATAGAGGAGCCTGGCAGACTATAGTCCATGGGGTTGCAAAGAGTCGGACATAACTAACACTTTCACTGTCTTCTAGGACAATAAAATTTTAAATTATGTGCTTATCTTTTCTTCTGCACAGAAGCCATTCCCATTTCTACTTGAATAAAATTCATTTGCATTGCTACAGGACACAAATCATTTTCATAATGTCAAGCTATTCTTTCTTGCCCCAGTGACTTCCTGAGTGACAGCATTCACCCTCCTTGTTTTGAACTTCTGTTCAGTTATTGCCCAGTTATTACTGGGTACCCATCCTCAGCATATGTGTTCAAACCACAAGCCTCATGATGATTTCCCTGTGTTTACTCCTTATCTCCTTTCCATGTAGACCAGTCACATTCAGATTACAAGGGGCAAACTTCCTGAATGCCACAAGTTACCCTCCATATGACCCTCAATAAAGGCCTTTACCCGGGTGTCCTTGGTCTGCTCTCTTCCTTTTGTGACCTGTAGTGACCAAACTTTGAGCTTTGCGTGGCTTTCTGTGGTCTTTTGGGCATGCTATGCCCTCCTCTCCAGGACCTATATGATAAATCATTTAGTTTCACATGCCTTTCTGAGTGTAATTTCTGTAGCTATGTTTAGAGTGAGCCTCAAAGACCCCACAAAGGGGACTTACCCCCCCATTTACAATCCAGTTGATATCAGTTTTTCAGAAATTAACCTCTATCCTTTCAGAATTGTAGAGTATTCTAATCAGTAGTAAAAATTAAGCCAAGTAAAGTTCAGGTATGACCTAAATCAAATCTGTTATGATTATACAGTGAAAGTAATAGATAGATTCAAGGGATTAGATCTGATAGAGTGCCTGAAGAACTGTGGATGGAGATTCGTGACACCGTACAGGAGGTAAAACCATCCCAAAGAGAAATGTGAGAAGGCATAGTGATTGAGGAGGCTTTACAAATAGCTGAGAAAGGAAGAGAAGTGAAAGGCAAGAGAGAAAGATATACCCAACTGAATGCAGAATTGCAGAGAAAGCAAGGAGAGATAAGAAAGCCTTTTTAAGTGAACAACGATTCTCGCCGCTTCTACCTAATCTCTTCTGCTTCTGTTAAGTCATTACTCTTTCTGTCCTTTATTGTGCCCATCCTTGCACAATCCTTGTACCATCCTTGGTATTTCCAACTTTCTTGAAGAGATTTCTAGTCTTTCCTCTTCTGTTATTTTTCTCTATTTCTTTGCATTATTTACTTAAGAAGGCTTTCTTATCTCTCCTTGCTCTCTCTGCAATTCTGCATTCAATTGGCTATATCTTTATCCCTTGCCTTTCACTTCTCTTCTTTCCTCAGCTATTTGTAAAGCCTCCTCAGACAACCACTTTGCCTTCTTATATTTCTTTTTCTTTGGAATTGTTTTGGTCACTGCCTCCTGTATAGTGTCACAAACCTCCATTCATAGTTCTTCAGACACTCTGCCTACCAGACCTAATCCCTTGAATCTGTTCATCACCTCCACTGTATAATCATAAGGGATTTGATTTAGGTTATACCTGAATGGCCTAGTGGCTTTCCCTACTTTCTTCAATTTAAGCCTGAATTTTGTAATAAGGAACTGATGATCTGAACCACAGTCAGCTCCTGGTATTATTTTTGCTGACTGTATAGAGCGTCTCCGTCTTCATCTGCAATGAATATAATTAATCTGATTTAGGTATTGATCATTTGGTGATGTCCATGTGTAGAGTCATCCACGTATTGTTGGAAAAAGCTGTTTCCTATGACCACTGTGCTCTCTTAGCAAATCTCTGTTAGGCTTTGCCCTGCTTCATTTTGTACTCCAAGGCCAAATTTGCCTGTTTCTCCATATATCTCTTGGCTTCCTACTTTTGCATCCCAATCCCCTATGATAAAAAGGACATTTTTCATTTTGGTGTTAGTTCTAGAAAGTGTTGTAGGTCTTCATAAAACCGATCAGCTTCAACTTCTTCAGCATTAGTGGTCGGGGCATATACTTGGATTACTGTGATGTTGAATGACTTGCCTTAGAAACAAACTGAGATCATACTGTCGTTTTTGAGATTACACCCAAGTTCTACATTTTGTACTCTTTTGTTGACTATGAGGGCTGCTCTGTTTCTTCTAAGGGATTCTTGCCCACAGTAGTAGATTTAATAGTCATCTGAGTTAAATTTGCCCATTCCCGTCCATTTTAGTTCACTGTTTCCTAAGATGTCAATGTTCACACTTGCCATCTCCTGCTTGACCACGAACAATTTACCTTGATTCATGGACCTAACATTCCAGGTACCTATGCAATATTGTTCTTTACAGCACTGGACTTTAACCACAAGATACACCCACAATTGAGTGTTGTTTCCACTTTAGCCCCGCTGCTTCATTCTTTCTAGAACTGTTAGTAATTGCCTTCTACTGTTCCCTAGTAGTTTTTGCTGTGTAATAAAGAAGCCCCAAATTGTTTATACCTATAGATCTGGTACATATGGAGAGGGAATAGCCAGGATGGTTTCCCTCTTCCTTGGATATCTGGGACCGCACTTAGAAAAATTTGGAGATCATGGGTAATTTAATGGCTGGGAACTAGAATCATCTGAAGGTTTGTTTGCTTATATTTCTGGCACCTGGGCTGGAAGGGCTTAAACACTGGAGCTGCTGACCAGAGCATCTACATGTGACTCCTCTGTATGGTTGCCTCCCTTTAAGCATAGTGTCCTGAGGGTAGGTGGGCTTCTTACATGGTGTCTCAGGACTCCAGGCACAAGTATTCCATGCAGATGACACAGAAGCTGCAGTGGCTTTTATGACAACCTCAGAAGGCACATTTGATATCTCTTCTATATATTCTATTTGTTGTAGTGGTCTGAAGCCCACCTAGATTCAAGGGAGGAAGCATAGACCCTACCACTTGGTAGGAGGGTGGCAGGGTCACATTGGAGAGAAGAATGTGGAATAGGAGGGATTGCTGTGGCCGTCTTGGAAAATGAAATTTGCCACAATGAGTGATTTTGTAGAGGCTTATTTCACATTAGAATATTAAATGAAATATGTCCTGTAGTTGTGAAGGGTATTTCCTTTTAGTTGAGCTATTGTCACTGCCCTGCATTTAGCTAGTCACACGCAATTTTCTTTGTGATGGGCTTTTCTTTCATCTTTTTCCTAATGTTACATTTTCTTAGTTTGGGTTCATTACCTCACTGATAAAGCTGTTTTAATATTTAATCTATTCCCAGTTCCAAAATCATTTTCTCAAGTGCCCATCAATTCCTTATAAGTGGTTAATTTAAATGGCCTTTGAAGCATGACTGCATCTGGCTAAGGCAAATCTAAATGTCAGCCTTGGAAGCATCCAGTGACATTCAGATGACTCCTTTCAGTACAGGGACTCTTTTCCTGTCACGTGGTCTATCTTGTCAAAAGAGGGCCAGAAATCGTGCCTTTCCCACTGCATATTTTTAGTGTTGTTGAAAAAACCCTGCACTCTAGAGGCATACAGACCTGCTTTAATCCCAGTTGCCTCATTTAGTTGTGTGAAGCAGGCAAGTTTCTTAAAAATTATGGGTTAGTTTCCTCATCTATATACTGAAGGTAAAAATCCCCATTTTATAGAGTTGTAACAGGGAAATTAAATAATCAAAGAATCTTCTGATGTAGGGCCTTAAGGACCACATCACACTAGATTATAGGAAGGACTTAATAATAGCTAATAATGAGTTTGTAATGGGGAAATTAAGTAATCAAAGAACTTTCTGATGTAGGGCCTGGTTTATAGGAAAGACTCAGTCATAGCTAATGATAAAAAACACTGCCTCTGCATTTTCTGTGCTCATAAATTACCTGTCAGCATAATGGGTCTTAATCAGGCTCTTGCACCAATCATGCCAGTTTCACTAGACAGAGGAGGGAGGAAGTATCCACACTAGGGATGATCTTTGAAGAAAGTGTCTTTTTTAAAGTTACCTTTTGCAGGTGGCAAAATAAAATTCACCTGAGAACAACCAGGGACGGTAACTTTAGGAGCCTGGAGTTGATGGAGGGCAACCCTTTGAAAGATATTTTGTCTCTACCAGGTTCTCCATGGATGGTGAACTGGGTTGCTTAAAGGGCAGGAAAAAAATTAGTTCAAACAAGATGTCCCTTTGCCTGACCACCACAGGATTTTTACACCTTATTGCATATATATTAATATATGCACATTTAGAAATATATTTAGACTTTAGCAATATGTGCCATGTAAGAAATGTTACCAAATGTAGGATAGAATTTTCTCTTGTCCCTCAGGATTTCTCCACTTAAAATCTGTCTTTAATCTCCAATTATTGTAATAGTCATTATAGAGATGAAAAGTGTTTATTGGATTATTTTAAACTGTGAGAAAGCTTTGATTGACGGGGATTTATTGTCTTTCTGTGTGGCAGGTGGTGAAGTTTACCAAATCCTTCGAACTGATGTCCCCAAAGTGCAGTGCTGATGCTGAGAACAGGTAGGCACGTGAGTTTCAGTTTTGTCTTTAATCCTCATCTTCGATCCTTGGTGTTGACAGCGCTGCATAATTTCTGAGGACAGGAGTTGTCCTTTCTTCAGATCATCAGGTGAAGCCAAGTATCACCACTTCTCTGTATTTCAGAGTTTAAATAAAAACTACACATAAAAAATACATGTATATATATATATCTAAAACTGCTAATGAATAAAGTCGATTTTAGATTTTCCCTAACTACATAGATAGCTTTTTTTTTTTTGCTTTATTTAGATCCTTTGTTTATCTTTCTCCCTTTTGTTTGCTTGTGTTTGACCATTAATCCTGGGGACAAGAGTAAGAGCTTCCAGTACTTCATGTTTTGTGCCCGTTGCTATCTTTGAGGCTCTAGCAGGGTAAAAGTAAGGGTTAGGGACAATCAGTGAGCTTTCTTTTAGCTTTGGATTACCTTCAATAATAGTTTAGCTGCTACAAAAAATATTGATTCTTTTTATTTTGGTCAGTTCTAGAAGTGCTAAAAAGAAAAAAAAAAAATGTGAAATTGACCAAAATGCAAAAATATGGACAAAGACAAATAAAGCATGATAATGATAATGATGACAATACCAGTGATGGTAATATCAGCTAGGTAAGCTATTTCCATTCATTCAGTGCTGAGTGTGCCAGGTACTATTCTAAATACTTTATAAACACTGAATCCTGCCAAACAACTTGATGAAGTAGGCATCATTCCTCATGCATGACAGAGGAGAAAACCAAGGTTCAGTGCATTTACATAACTTGTTCAAGGTCCTGCAGCCAGTAAATGGTAGTTATACCTCAGAACAAGATCATCTAAGACCCTCTCAACCTCTGAATTTTGATCCAACTGCCACACATGGTCTATATAGAGTGAATGTCTGCTGGATTAATGTTGCCCAAATCTGGCTGGATCAATCAGAATCAAACCTGGAGAATTGAATAAAAACTAAAATTTCAGGACCCACATGAACAATTTTGATTCGATATGCTGAAAGTGAATCCCTAAAGATCAATCTACATATTCAAAAGGCTCTCTGGGTAATACCTGTTTCAAGATGTAATTGTTATGGGTAATTTGATTTTATATATCTATTATTGCCTTTAATTCAGAATATAGAAATCAGTACATTAAAATGGGCACTTCAGCTGCTTCACTTTTATCAAATGTATGAAATTAAATAAAAGAGTCAATTTATAATTCCATTTATATTCTTTTTTTCCTATTTTTTGGCCACATCTCAAGGCATGCAGGGTCTTAGTTTCCTGACCCACAAGGGATCAAACCCATGCCCCATTGGTGGAAGCATGGTGTCTTAACTACTGGACTGCCAGAGAAGTGCCTATAGAGAATTCTTGAAAAAGCAGAATTATAGGAGCAGAAAGCAGATCAGTAGTTGCCAGGGTATGGAGGCAGAGAGAAGGGTTTACTGGGAGGGGGTACAGGGAAATTTGGGGTTGTGAAGGAACCATTCTATGTCTTGCTTGTGGTGGCAGTTGTATAGCTGCATTTGCAAAAACTTGCAGTACTATGCACTTAAAAAGCATAAATTTTACTGTTTATAAATTATACCTTAAAATGGGAAGCAAAAGACCTTCTGTAAGAGGTTTTTGTTTTCAGGAAAATGTATGTTCACATCCATATTTAATGTCAGCTAATCTATACCTAACAAAGATTTAGACATAAAGTTACTAGTGATGTATTCATTTTCCTAAAAATTTCATGCAAAGTAGCATGAAACAGTGGGTTGGCCAAAATGTTTGGGTTTTTCTGTAACATTTTATAGAAATGTAAATGTTCTACTCATACTTACTCCTTTGGCTAATTACCACTTCATACAGGTTCTCTCTCTCATATGTGAAGGGGAAAGATTTCCTTTGAAATTCTAATACTTTAATATTGTTCTCAAAAAAAATACTAAATATGCCCTCATGGTCACTACAGAGTTAAGTATTTCATTATTTTTACTGCTGAGAGTACGTCTATGTCAAAATGAAATGACCCAAGGCCTAGACTGCCCTTGGCAAACTTCTGATAATAAAAAAAGAAAGAAAGAAAGGTCAGATTTTCTTTAAAGAGGCATTTGAAAAGTGCCTTTGAACTTTGGCATTATGAGATAGTATTCTCCATCATTCTATTTGTGGCCTTTATGTAGAATATCCATTTATCTCAGAAGACCTTTCCTGCATTGTCTAGTAATTGTCCTCTGGTGGATATGGGATCCTTTGGTCGTTTATTGAAAGTTAAAGGAATAAAGACAAGTGGCTCTAGCATTTACTTTGCCAGTGGCCATTGAAGAGACATTGAAACAGGCTATGAGTCTACAAATCACAGCCTGCTCTCAACATGTTGTAAATCTTTTCTTTAACCTTTCATCACTTAACATCTTCCCTATAGCTAAAGTTCATTAGATACCTTAGTCCTCTGGACATCGTTCAGAGTTATGATAGGATAGCTCTTGAAGGTAATATCTAGGGCTTCATCCAACAATGTTTCAGGACACTATTTTAATTCTGATAAATTAATTTAATTTAAATTAATTTAATTCTCTGATTTAAAGCTTGCTGATTTTTATAGACAGTCCTTGAAGACTTTTAAAAACCAGTTCTGTTGCTGACTCATCATTTCTGCTTTCTGTCTTATGTGGGTAACATTTTTGTTTTGACCAGTAATTAATACTGGTCTCCATGTAATTAATACCAAGCAGTTTGAGAGCTGGAAATCATTGATCCATCTCTCTCCATATGTATCTCTTTGGGGACATTCTTGATGACTCTTCTTTTCAGTGAAAAGATTCTCACTGTGTCATGATGGGCTTTTTCCACTGATGGTGAGTTCTAATTGTTAGAAAGCCCTTTTATGTTGAATCAGATTTTTGTGACTTTGACCTATTTATCCTTTGGAGATAGTTATCCCTTTATTAATTTTATCATTTCATTCAACAGACATATGGTGAGTACCTATTCTCCAATAGGTAATGGGACTACAGAGAATTTATTTTAAAATCAGCAGTCTCTGCCCTCATGGATCTCAAAGCCAATAAAGGGGGTAGGAGTAGGTTAAGAATGTAATATAACCATAACCAGATTTCACCAGCCCTCCAGACCATGGCTATAAGTAAAGTCACAGTAACAGTGATAATTTAGACTTGACTGCTTGGTCATTTCTCCCTTGTAGCGTAAGAACCCAAGCCCTTTGCAAAAGCCACTCTTGAAGTAGCTCTGGGAATCCCCAAGGTTTCTTGAAATTTTCGTTGCTCACTCATCATTTCTTCAAGTGTCCCTGAAGTCCTCTTCTTCTAAACACGGCAGAGTGGAACCTGTTGGCATGGACTCCTGGCCCACTCCAGATTCCCATGGACCTCCCTGGGTCCCTCACCAGTGCTTACCACAGCTCCCCAGCACTGTCTCACATGCACCGGTGGCCTTTCCACATCCAGACAAGGCTGGGTAATCAGTGCAGGAGTGGGAAGAAGGTTCACTTTCCCTACCATGTATTATAGTTTGCTGCCTGGCCCTCAATCAGTCCTGTGTGTACCTCATTTTTCTTTTTTTTTAAACCAGTCTTTTAGTTCTTAAAGCTTTTATCTGCAGCCCTTCTTTCTCTATAGGATTTGGACCAAGTTCATGGGATCAGGCTTAGGACTGAGTCCCCAAACTGAGGGCCAGCCACTAAGTTGTTCTTTGGATTTCCTCACCTTTCTTCCATCTCTGCCACCAGGCTCTGAGGCTCAAGACCTCCTCCTCCCAGGAAAGCCCTTTCCTTCCATGCATGTCAGTTTGTACAAATAAATGCCCCCTCATGTAGAGATGTGTCCCAGGTTAAGCTCACAGGTCCTGCTATCAAGTAAATCATGATGGCAAAGCAATTCAATATTTTCTGCGAAAGTTATGTATATGTTAACGGGGGCTTGCCTGGTTGCTCAGATGGTAAAGAATCTGCCTGCAATGCAGGAGACATGGCTTCTCCCTGGGTTGGGAAGATCCCCTGGAGAAGGGAATGGCTATCCACTCCAGTACTCCTGCCTGGGAAATCCCATGAGCTCATGGGTGACAGATGAGTGTAGATGAGTGTCATCTGAGTGACAGATGAGCCTGGCGGGCTACAGTCCGTGGGATCACAAAGAGTCAGACACAACTGAATGACTAACACTTTGGCTTTTTTCATATGTATAAGTGATTCACTTTGTGGTACAGCAGAAGCTAACACAACATTTTAAAGCAACTATACTCCAATAAAAATTAATTTAACAAGTAACAAAATGAGTTTCCCTGCTAAAGAAAAGGTTTGTCCTAGGTGACATTTTAATATAGAGGAAGGGACACCCATCTCATCTGGGGAAACCTGGAAGGTGAGCTTCAGGGAGAGCTTTCAGACTTGGTGGAACTTCACTTAGGTCCTGTAGGATGGTGGGAAGTTAGTGACAGGGCAACCTCCCAGGGAAAGGAAACACTGTAAACAGAAGCAGAGAAGTGGGAGAGAAAACATGGCGTGTTTCAGGACCTTTAATTAGGTGGGAGAGAAAATATGGTGTGTTTCAGGGTCTTTAATAGCTGTAATCTGTTGTCACGAGGTTCACTGTAATTGATGGTGATGGCCCTTTGCTCCTCCTGAGGGTATCCATCTCCCCAGAATGCCATCTGATGGGGATTTGGGAACTACCTGGTCCTTCTCAGCTGCTCAGACCCTCTTAATTGTCCTGGAGCCTGACTACATGCCTGCTTACTCATGGGAGAGTAAGCAGGTAGTGCATGACATATTAAGATTTGTCTTGAAAATCATCTGAGCAGTAGTGTGGGAGAATGGCAAACTAAAGCCACCAAGGATTAAATCTAGTGCCTTACCCACTTGGCACTGGTTCAGTCCTGAAAGACTGCACAGATCCACTGTACTTACCTTTTCCAGGTCAGCAGCTGTGATTTTTAGACTATTTTCATATTTCATGGTCCCAGACTCTTCACCACTTTTTTGATTTTCCTATGGATATGCCCCAGCTTGCTTGAGTCCTTCTTATTCTGCTATTTCTTAAAAATGGAACATGGTTTTCTGTTTGTTTGTTTTTTTTCAGAATCATACCAAATTAGAAGGGACATGTGTCTTTCTTTTTCAGAATGTAATATTGCTGCATTTATTAGTCCAACCTTCTGTGTTTATGAATACTAACTTTCAGTACTGACCTTACAAAAAACTTAAGATCTTTTCTGATCTGTTTGACCCTCCCCCTCCTCAGATCTCACTTTAGGACTTCTCCTGTGAAGCCTGACTTAATAATATTTAGTGAATCAGCCTGAATAAATTTTCTTGAATCTCTTATTCAAGCTTTAATGAACCTCTTTCTGCCCTCAATGGAAATAGGTAGTCTGAATTATCATATGTACCTGAAAGTAGGAATGAACATTCATAAACATCTTAAGAGTTAGAAATTTTTATTTAGTATAAAATATATTTGGCTGGATTTTACTGACGTATCACCTAAGTATAAATATGGACACTTTGGAAATTGCACTTTCTCAGCACTGCTACTTGAAGAATTTTTTTTTTTAAAGTTAAATGTCTGTAATTTCTAGAAGGTAACAACCGACTAAGAGGATATTTTCACTTAATCATTTAATGGAATATAGTGGAAATAATTATTATTTAAAGCCCAAGTTCTGTAACTACTTCAGCCTTTGGGGAGTAAGGGAGTTGAAGGGAAAAAAATTTACTTCAATGGGAAGCAATCTTTTTTAAAGAAAATTTAATCTTCTTACTATATTTTTTATTTAGTGCAACTGGAAGGGGAAGAGTAAAATAAAACTAGAAATCTCAGAGCAGTTAAAAGGCAAGCCTTTCTGTTTAATGAGCCTGTCAGCATGCAGGTCAGCTTGGAGGGTGGAGAGCTAAAGCATTCTTTGAAAAGACAAAGGTGTATGTACAGTAGGCAGAGTAATGCCCCCCTCAAAGATATCCAGATCTGAATATGTGGAATCTGTGAATGTTACTTGGAAAAGGGACTTTGCAGATGTGATTAAGAATCTTGAGATGGGGGCATTATCCTGAATTATCTGGATGGGTCCAGTATAATCAAAATGCAGCATTTCAGCACGAGGCCATGCATAACATCAGATGGTTAAAACTTGCCACCATATTTAATTTTAAATAACAAAGTCAAACTAAAGGTGGTAGACAGAATTTGGGACCCCATGACCTTCACCCGCTCTTGTCATATTCATGAATATGTTACATTACATGGCCAAAGAGACTTTGCAGATGTAACTAAGGTGGTTAATCAATTGATGTTAAAATAGGGAGATTATTCTGGAATTAGCTAGGTGGATACAACGTAATCACAAACTCTTAGATATAGAGTTTTCTCCCAGTTGAGTATTAAAAAGGAAGTTAGATAGGTGCAACAGAAGGCGGGAATCAGAGAAATTTGAAGTATGAGCAGGATTCAACACATATTGCTGGTTTAAATACACACAGGACCTCATGTCAAGGAGATCAGGACCTACATGCTACAACTATAGCAAATTGAACTCTTCCAACAACCTGAGTGAGCTTGATTCTTCCCCAGAACCTCCCGAAGGGAATGAACTTCTGCAAGCACCATGATTTTGGTCTTGTGGGATCCTAAGCAGCAAATCCAGCTGACAAACGCCATAATAAATTTCTGATCTCTAAGAATTGTGTGATAATAAAAGAGTGTTGTTTTTAGCTGCTAATTTTGTAATAGTTTGTTATGCAGAAATAGGAAATGAATGCAGTATTAGTGTATGAGTTTGAACCCCGTATCATATGAGAATAAGATTGAACTCAATGTTGCTGTGTGTGTGTGTGTGTATGTGCACATCTTTTCTGCCCCGTGGAACACATGACCAGGAGCCCTACATGAGCTTCCAAGTTATGTTAGGTCTTGACACAGTTTTCAAACATGTATCTGCACAGTCTAATAAAAGAATTGCTGGTGGTATGGCTGAACAATAGCAAACCCTTAAAATTTCTGTCAACACGCCAAGTAAGGGATACTGAAGGAAGGAAGGTGAGTCTGGTCATTATCTAAAAACCTGCCAATATACCTCTTACTAAGTTCAGTAGAATGGCAGCACTGAAATTTGCAGGAGGGGTTGGCAGCTCAGAAGAGTCCTAAAGGTGATAGTGAAGCACTCTTCTAAAGAAGGCTGCATCCTGGTGACTCAAAGCTCATATCTGTGAACATTGAAGACTCTGTATTGAAAAGTGATTCAGAAGAGTGACACTGAATTTGAAGAAATTTTAGAAATGTCTTAGTCAATTTCTTTTGCTCATAAGTTTTCCTTCTATATATAATCAACTTACATAGTTAAAATTTTCCTTCAAGAGTGGCATGTGTTAAAATCTATGTCTAATCTAAAAGATCTCTAAAATAAGATGAAAATATTAATATTTTAAGTGAAAAGAATACATTGACTCATTGCAGCATTTTTTTTCTTCTTTCAGTGGTTCAAAAATAACAGTGCATTTTACAATTGATTTATTGCAGATTCAATGAAATAGTATGGCCCTTTCAGTGTTTTTCTTGTGGCTTTTCTATCCCTTAACTTAACTACATCTATCCCCTGAGGGTACGTCTCAACTTTAAGAAGTATCTTGGAGACTTTTAGGGTTTATTTCATTTCTCAGATTGGATAGCCCTATGATTCTTCTCAACATTAGTTTTCTGCATTGCATTTTTGGGATCAAAATACTGAAACTCAAGTTTCAATGCCTTATTGATTTTTTTTTTCTTTTCCTTTTCAATTTTATGTGGAATCTAGTTTTATGAACAAATTTTTTCCTTCAAGCACTCCTCACTTCTCTGTAACTGATTCTTTTAGGCTTCCAGCCCCCATGGCCCAAATCTGATCTTTTGAGAGGTGGGAAGGAACTAACTTCCATGAGATGCGACTATAATGAGACAAAACTATATGATGAGCTATAGCCTTGGGTCAAGAATCTGTAAACAAGACTCCTAGAGATGTTCTTTATTTTTGTCCAGCAGCAGTGACATTTTCAGGAATAAACTTGGAATAGATTGTGTTAGCCTGGAGAGACTAAGTATGATGAGGATTTTGTTCATCACAATTTACTGTGATTGTACCTTACAGTCATATTGTACATTTCATAACTCTGACACAAACCTGGCCCAGGTGAGGTGATCTCCAGCAGTTATGTAGATTATGAATATGATTTGGGGCTTGTGCTTCCAGAAAGTGTGATGTGATTCATCCCTGCTTTGACGTTACCACTGAAAAACATGCCATCCTGATGATGCTTTGGGGAAGGAGGAATTCTGCTCATACCATGGACAATATTGCTAATATCTCTACCGTGAATCCTAACTGTGCCAACTTCACTGTGTATCCCCTAGCTTGTGACTTTCAACCTTTTTTACTGCAACTTACAGCGAAAGTAAACATTTTATATCCAAACCTAGTTAATGTATATAAATATATACACAAATGCACACACACATATATCTAAAACATGTTTCTTGAAACTATACTTACCTTTACTATGTATATATCTTCTGATTTAGTCTGTTCTTTAAAAAAAAAACCCACCTGCTGTCTGGATCCACAGAATTAATTTCATTATTCACTATATTGTTGTGACCCATAACAAAAATTTAGATATTTAAGACATTTTTGATTAACACTTGCAGTGTGTGTGGCCTCAATCAGAGCCTATGTGGTTATTTTAAAATATAAGAGTTGTGTGACACTGATTTTTCCCAAACATTTCAGAACTTCTTCACTCAAATACATTTTGTTGTTGTTGTTGTTCGTGCCCAACTCTTTGCAACCCCATGGACTGCAGAACGCCAGGTTTCCCTGTCCTTCACTGTCTCCCAGAGTTTGCTGAAATTCATGTCCATTGAGTTGGTGATGCTCTCTAACCATCTCATCCTCTGCTGTTCTCCTCTCCTTTTGCCATCAACCTTTCTCTGCATCAAGGTCTTTCCAGTGAGTCAGCTCTTTGTATCCGGTAGGCAACGTACTGGAGCTTCAGCTTCAGCATCCGTCCTTCCAATGAATATTCGGGACTGATTTCCTTTAGGATTGACTGGTTTAATCTCTTTGCTGTCCAAGGGACTCAAGAGTACTTTCCAGCACAATTCAAAAGCATCAATTCTTCGGTGCTCAGCCTTCTTTATGGTCCAATTTTCACATCTGTACATGACTAGAAAAACCATCTGTATGTGACTACTAGAAAACCAAAAATTACTAGAAAAAAAGCTTTGGCTATATGGACCTTTGTCGACAAAGTGATGTCTTTGCTTTTCAATATGCTGTCTAGGTTTGTCATAGCTTTCCTTCCAAGGAGTAAACGTCTTTTAATTTTATGGCTACAGTCACCATTGACAGTGATTTTGGAGCCCAGAAAATAAAATCTGTCACTGCTTCTATGTTTTTCGCCTTCTATTTGTCATGAAGTGATGAGACCAGATGCCATGATCTTAGTTTTTCTAATGTAGAGGTTTAAGCCAGCTTTTTCACTCAAATACATATTGTGCTTCAAATTAGGCACCTTGGGGAGGATTTGTTTGAGGTATATATATTTTCATCTTTTTACTTTTAACCTGTTTGTGTCTTTGAACCTAAAGTATGTCTCTAATAAACAGCATATAGTTGTTATATGGGCTCATGTTATTGTATCTGTTCTGCCAATCGTTGCCTTTTGTTTGGGGTGTTTAATTCATTTATATTTAAAATGGTTACTTATAAAGTAGAATATTTACATCTACCTTTTTTGTTATTTGTTTTCTACATGTCTTAAGTCTCTTTGTCCCTCTATTTCTTCATTTCTGCCTTCTTTTGTAGTAAACAGATAGTTTTTAATGTGCCATTTAAATTATCTTGTCATTTCTCTTGTTATTTTTTCAATGATTTTCTTAGTGATTGGCCTGGGGATTACAATTAACATCTTAACTTGTAGCAGCCTAATTTGGATTAATACCAACTTAAATTTTGTAGTACGAAAAAATTTACTCATATAGTTCCTACCCTTGTGTTATTGCTGTCTCACAAATTGTATGTTTTTACATTATAACCCCATAAATAAAATTTACTATTGTTTCATTATGCAGTTGTCTTTTAAATGAGACAGGAGAGAAAAAAAAAGGTTGCAAGCAAAAAATACACTTATGCTATCTTTTGTGTTTATTATAGAGTTACTTTTTCAGTGCTCTTTTCTTCTTCATGTGGGTTCAGATTACTCTCTAGTGTTCTTTAATTTCAGCCTGAATGACAACCTTTAGCATTTCTTCTAGGGCACATCTGCTGGTAAAGAATCTTCTCAGTTCTTGTTTATTTGAAAATGTCTTCACCTCTCCTTTATTTTTAAAGGATAATTTTGCTGGACTTACAGCTCTTCCTTAATAGTCTTTTTCTTTGAGCACTTTGACTGTCATTCAACTGCCTTCTGGCTTCCATGAGTTTTCAATAGTCTGTTAATGATATGTCTAGGTGTGGATCCTTGTGAGTTTATCTTACTTGGATTTTGTCGAGCTTCTTAAATGTATAGATTAATGTTTCTTTTGGTCAATACCGAAATCAGATTGAATATATTCTTTGCAGCCAAAGAAGGAGAAGTTCTATACAGTCAGCAAAAATAAGACCAGGAGCTGACAGTGGCTCGGATCATGAACTCCTTATTGCCAAATTCAGACTTAAGTTGAAGAAAGTAGGGAAAACCACTAGACCATTCAGGTATGACCTAAATCAGATCCCTTACGATTATAGTGGAAGTGAGAAATAGAGTCAAGGGATTAGATCTGATAGAGTGCCTGAAGAACTATGAACAGACGTTCATGACATTGTACAGGAGGCAGGAATCAAGACCATCCCCAAGGAAAAGAAATGCAAAAAGGCAAAATGGTTGTTTGAGGAGCCCTTACAAATAGCTGTGAATAGAAGAAAAGTGAAAGACAAAGGAGAAAAGGAAAGATATACCCATTCGAATGCAGAGTTCCAAAGAATAGCAAGGAGAGATAAGAAAGCATTCCTCAGCGGTTAATGCAAAGAAATAGAGGAAAACAACAGAATGGGAAAGACTAGAGATCTCTTTGAGAAAATCAGAGATACCAAGGGAACATTTCATGCAAAGATGGGCACAATATAGGACAGAAATGGTATGGACTTAACAGAAGCAGAAGATATTAAGAAGAGGTGGCAAGAATACATAGAACGATACAAAAAAGATCTTCATGACCCAGATAATCATGATGGTGTGATCACTCACCTAGAGCCAGACATCCTTGAATGAGAAGCCAAGTGGGCCTTAGGAAGCATCACCGCGAACAAAGCTAGTGGAGGTAACGGAATTTCAGTTGAGCTACTTGAAATCCTAAAAGATGATGCTGTGAAAGTGCTGCACTCAATATGCCAGCAACTCTGGAAAACTCAGCAGTGACCACAGGACTGGAAAAGATCAATTTTCATTCCAACCCAAAGAAAGAATGCCAAAGAATAGTCAAAGTACTGCACAACTGCACTCATCTCACATGCTAGCAAAGCAATGCTCAAAATTCTCCAAGCCAGGCTTCAACAGTACGTGAACTGTGACCTTCCAGATGTTCAAGCTAGATTTAGAAAAGGCAGAGGAACCAGAGATCAAATTGCCAACACCTGCTGGATCATTGAAAAAGCAAGAGAGTTCCAGAAAAACATCTATTTCTGCTTTATTAACTATGCCAAAACCTTTGACTGTGTGGACCACAACAAACTGTGGAAAATTCTGAAAGACAAGGGAATACCAGATCACCTGACCTGCCTCTTGAGAACTCCGTATACTGTTCAGGAATCAACAGTTAGTACCATACATGGAACAACGGACTGGTTCCAAATAGGGAAAGGAGTACGTCAAGGCTGTATACTGTCACCCTGTTTATTTAACTTATATGCAGAGTACATCATGAGAAATGCCAGGCTAGATGAAGCACAAGCTGGAATCAAGATTGTTGGGAGAAATATCAATAGCCTCAGATATGCAGATGATACCACCCTTATGGCAGAAAGTGAAGAACTAGAGAGCCTCTTAATGAAAGTGAAAGAGGAGAGTGAAAAAGTTGGCTTAAAACTCAACATTCAGAAAACTAAGATCATGGCATCTGGCCCCATCACTTCATGGCAAATAGATGGATAAACAGTGGAAACAGTGACAGACTTTATTTTGGGGGGCTCCAAAATCACTGCAGATGGTGATTGCAGCCATGTAATTAAAAGACACATGCTCCTTGGAAGAAAAGTTATGACCAACCTAGACAGCATATTAAAAAGCAGAGATATTACTTTGCTGACAAAGGTCGATCTAGTCAAAGCTATGGTTTTTCCAGTAGTCATGTATGGATGTGAGAGTTGGACTATAAAGAAAGCTAAACACTGAAGAATTGATGCTTTTGAACTCTGGTGTTGGAGAAGACTCTTGACAGTCCCTTGGACTGCAAGGAGATCCAGCCTGTCCATCCTAAAGGAGATCAGTCCTGAATATTCATTGGAAGGACTGATGCTGAAGCTGAAACTCCAATCCTTTGGCCACCTGATGCGAAGAACTGACTTATTTGAAAAGACCCTGATGCTGGGAAAGTTTGAAGGCTGGAGGAGAAAGGGATGACAGAGGATGAGATGTCTGGATGGCATCACCGGCTCAAAGGACATGAGTTTGAGTAAACTCCAGGAGTTGGTGATGGACAGGGAGGCCTGGCTTGCAGCAGTCCATTGGGTTGCAAAGAGTCGGACACAAATGAGTGACTGAATTGAGCTGACTGAATGTTTATTTTAGTCAAATATGTGATATTTTGTCCCATGTTTCTTCAAATATCCTTTCTTCTCCTTTTCCTGTTTCATGTGTGGGGTACCTTCAATTCTCTGACAGGAAGTTTACTTAGCTTTTAGTTTCTGCTTTCACAGAACATCAAGGTCAACCAGAGATGGGAGTTTAAGACCTTCTCTGGTCTTTTCTGAGCATACATTCAACTCTATATTTCCAGGAATATGTCAGAACATTTCAAATCTCCCTAGTAATATCTTATTCCCCCACTTCTTCTTTTAGGTTTTCTGGTCAGCTTCTTGTTAGCTGTAAGTGTTTCTCTGCTTAAAGCAGTTGTGATATTAAACAGTTACTGCCATTTTCTCCCCCACAAATGCTTTGGGATAAAGGGTGTTCTTAGTGAGCAAGCTCCAAGTCAGGTCAAATAAAAAAAGCTTTATGAGTGGAGGTTTCCATGGAGCCGTCAAATAGGTCAAATAATAACAATTCTCTATGAATGTGACTTTTGGGGAGCTCCAAACCCATTCTTCCTCTGCCACTGGCTACTTGGCCACTAGTTTTCACAGCTAGCATGATTATGAGTCTGTTGGTTTTCACCACTACCCCAGAGCTTGAGATAGGGAGATGAGAATAAGGTAAGTTAAAATAACACACAACTTGCTGTCCTTATAGAGATTCAACTATTTTTCTTGAAGGAACACTCTTTGGATTTTCATAAGCCTCTCTTTAATTTCCACAGTTTTCAAAACGTTGATTTTGACCATTTTTTGCTAGTATTCTCATTCATTTATGGAGGGACAAATTTTTAGTGGGCTTTAGCAATTTGGAAAGTCTCTCTGTTCTACCTATCTTCTTTGAAATTTCTCTATTACCTAGAGTAATAGGTTAGACAAACTTACACACTGATGTAAGACAGAATACTTCTATAATATATCATGAATATATTCTCTTTTGCTTTCTTGTTCATGGATCTCCTTTCTTTGACTATATCTCTGCTAGGAAGCATGTGATTGGTGTTTTGTAGTAATAAAAATGTGATACTTATTCTAATTTCAAGGAAAGAAGAAAATCTTTAAAATATTAAACATTAAAATAGCACCATCACCACCATGACCAGTCATCTTGAAATGTAAGATTTGTGTTATTGTGTAACTTCCTTTAAACGAGAACCTTAGGACATTCTTTTTGATTGTCTATTGTCTGGCAAATTCAGGGCTGCTGAACCTTATTATGCCGATATTTAATGTTGCTAGTTGAAAAATAAAAGATCCAGATGGCCCAACTCCCTTTTGATAGTTTAGCAAGGAAGTGGATCAGTAGATCTATCTTCCAGGTACTAGCAACTGAGCTCTGAGGCTCCCACTTGGTGCCAAGGCTGCTTCTTTATCAGGAAGCTCCATTGTTAGAGCCATCTAGTTGTATCCAACCTCCTTTCCCCACAAAATATAGAGAATATTATATGGATGGAGTGTTGACACTGGAACAATTTATGCCTGACCTGATGCTTTTGAACTGTGGTGTTGGAGAAGACTCTTGAGAGACCCTTGGACTGCAAGGAGATCCAACCGGTCCATCCTAAAAGAGATCGGTCCTGGGTGTTCATTGGAAGGACTGATGCTGAAGCTGAAACTCCAGTCCTTTGGCCACCTGATGCGAAGAGTTGATTCATTTGAAAAGACCCTGATGCTGGGAAAGATTGAAGGCAGGAGGAGAAGGGGACGACAGAGGATGAGATAGTTGGATGGCATCACCAACTCAATGGACATGAGTTTGGGTAAATTCCAGGAGTTGGTGATAGACAGGGAGGCCTGGCGTGCTGCAGTTCATGGGGTTGCAAAGAATCGGACACGACTGAGCGACTGAACTGAACTGGACTGTGCAGGGATAATATCACTTTGATATTTCTGGCTTTATATGGCCCCAAATCCCCCTCCCCAAATATAGCCCTATTTTATAAATAACCTCCATAGCAGTAGTAATGTATGTGTCTATACCCTATTTGCATAATGCTAATTATAATAATCAAACATCAGTGAAGTAAAGGAAATATTTCTAATAAACTTTTGTGTCTTGCAAAAATCTTAGGAAACTCAAGGAAACATTTCCTAAACATCTAGCTTTCACCTCTCAAATATATTTAATTTATTTTTTTTTCTTTTTCCTGACTTAGAATATGAAGACTAAATGAAAGACAAACCTTCTCATTACCCTGTTCATTTTGGGTCAGTGGCCTTATCACTTTAGTAAAACTGTCACAGAGAAGGATAAAAGCTATAAAAAAACATTCCATGAAAACAAGGCACATGAAGAAGTACTGAGATCAAACATAAAATAGTAGCCTATGTGGGTCAGCTGTCCCCTATATTGATGCCACACAGTAAACAGAATCATGGCAACTTGGAAGTCTTAATGTTTGGTTTTTTTATGCTTTACTCTCTCATTTTTTTAGGTCTCTCATTTAACATGCCTTCGTTAATATTTTAACTAAGTTAAAATATTTTAAGTTAATATTTTATAATAAGTTAATATTTTAGCATTGAGTCCACTTCTCCTTTCTTGCTGTGTAGAGGTATGTACAGGACCTGTGGGAAGGTATGCCCTCAATCCAGAGCAGATGGGTGGAGGTGCCCACAGGCGCCCCAAAGGGAAATGGGATAGGGCTACTTGGCACATCTAGATGGGTAGAATTTTAATCTTATCCTTTATTGTCAACAATTTTACCAGCTAGCATATTTTTACTTCAGCACCTCTCCAAATCTGACAACAATGCCACAGCCAAAAAACAGTAACATCTTTCCTGTCCCAGTAGATAAGCAATTAAACAGACCACACCTCACCTAGTATTTTTAATAAAAGAAGAATCTTTGGGCTATAAGGAACTAATAGTGAGAGCTTTCTATGTGCTATGCATTATTCAATATTATATTGTTGTATCCTCAAGACAACCCTGTAAAATGGGCTGTATTTCCCCTAATTTCTATTATGGAAACTAGCAGTCAGAGTTATTAAAATTTGATCTGTTATTAAAATTTGCTATGAGACTTCATAGCAAGGAAATGATGTTGGGCCAAGATACAAAGAAAAACAAAAAACAGAAACAACCCCCCAAACCCAGATTTGCTCAGCTATGAAACCAAGCAGTTGTCACTACATGATACTAAATTGTAAACACCAACCACTCAAAGTAATGCCATTTGACACCCAACTGAGAGGTGCAAGACACTTCTCAAAATGACACCAACTCCTTGGAGTGATAAATCTCATCATTCCAATTGTACAACTTGAGGAAATGAAGGACAGAAAATGTGTTATTTGGTTTCCAATGCCTAAAATGAGAAATACAAGTGTAATGAAGTGTCCTCAAGATAGACCATAACAGCAAGTCCATTAACAGGTTCAGGTCATGATAAAATTCAGGAAGGTCTGCAACTTAGAGCATCTTCCTCTCCCATCACAGTATAACAACTGACAGGTTGGTTCTACTTGCTAATTAAGTTCTCTCCCTTTACCTTTTATGTCTAAGACTTACTTGGTAACCTTCAAAGATATACTGAGGGCAGTGGGAAATTATTAATGTCCTAGATCTAGGCGTTTGAGATCCTCCTGCTGGGGTCCTAGCTTTGAGTTCAACTGATATTGACTTAGTTCCTTAATCTCCTAATTAAAAGACAACTTCAAACAATGTTGCACAGCTCAAAGCTTCAGGAAGGACCCAGGGATAGACAGGCTTACTTGAGAAGAAAAAGTAAGGAAGGGCATTTCTCTTTGTGAACCAAAAGTTCAGACTGACGTCCAGTCAACAAAGCAAGATGGAAGCTAGTACCAGGTACGAGGTGTAGATCAAAAACCAGTTTCTGTTTACAAAGCATAAAAAAAGACATTTCTGTCTGTGTTCCTGATTCTTCATCTCTCTGAATCCTACCCCTACTGGATAATACTCAGCCTATCAGAGGGCAGTTGATAATCAATCATGACCTGAAAATAAGAAAACAGATTGTGTCTATGTTGAAACTTCTATTCCTTACCCAATGATCTGTGGCCACAGTTTTTTTTTTTTTTTTTTTTTTTTATTAATGATTGTTAACACATCAAGGAGAGTATGTTAGTTCAATCTTGCAAATGTTAAATTTGAGGTGTCTGTGGATAACCAGGAGGAAATGTCCAGAAAGTGCTTAGATGCATATGTAGGGAACTTAGGACTCAATGGGCTGCTGACATGTGTGTGGGAACCATAAGTATAAATGTAGTTGTGTTTGTGCATGGAACCACACAATATAGAGGCTGGCCTCCTCTATTAGAGCCTTATTCATCACTTCTGCCATTTAGTCTAAGTTTTAGCTCTATTGTTCATTATACCAGTACAGAAAACCTCACACTTCTAAAGCTTTAGTCCTGTTGTGGTTTTGTCGGAATTGCTTTTACCTTCTTTCTCTGCCAGATGACTCTTACTTATCCTCCTTATAAGATCAGCTTATACCAACTTCCTTTGTGAAGTAGTTCCCAAGTATCATTCCCAGCCTAGACAGAACTGATCCTTCTTTTCTCTGTTTCCATAATGTCTTTACATCTTCATTTAGAGCATCACAATCCATTGTCATTGCTTGTGAGCTTCCTGAAGGTGGGGCCTCTTTAGCTTCTGTCTATATCTCTTTCTGTACAGGTAGGGGGAGGGGCTGAGGAGACCATATGTATATAGATGGGTTCCTATGTATCAATTCCCTTTTGTCAGGAAAAAAAGAAAAGACCCTTATAGATCACTTGATCCAAGATTCACTTACGACTTTCCAACATTTTGCAGCAGCCCAACTAATGGTCATTCTTGAAAGACTGAAGTATTGGGAGTCTCTAGGAAAGACAAGTCCCATCACTTCATGGCTAATAGAAGGGGGAAAAGTAGAAACTGTGTCAGATTTTCATTTCTTGGGCTCCGAGTGACAGTGACTGCAGCCATGAAATTAAAAGATGCTTGCTCCTTGGAAGAAAAGCTATGACAAACCTAGACAGTGTATTAAAAAGCAGAGACATTACTTTGCTGATAAAGGTCCATATAGTCAAAGCTATGGTTTTTCTAGTAGTCATGTATGGATGTGAGAGCTGGACTGTAAAGAAAGCTGAGCACTAAAGAATTGATGCCTTTGAATTGTGCTGCAGAAGACTCTTGAGAGTCTCTTGGACTGCAGGGAGATCAAATCAGTCAATCCTAAGGGAAATCAGCCTCTCTGATTTTGAGAACAAAACCATCAATACAGACACAGTCTAATGATTAACATTATTTTATTCAGATATTTTGTCTTCTAATTTAGAGGCTCATTTTGAGAATTAATCCTAAAAAATAGTCTTATTTATTTTCATACAGCTTTCTATGTTTGAACCTTTAGCTGAGAGAGGTTTTTCAGACAATTAAACTTGGTGAAGTTCCTTGTCCTGGGGTATTTTATTTGTCTGATTTGTTTTACTTGTATTGATTTCTCTCCTATGCCGCTTGGCACCTTGTCGACCCTGATGTTTATATTTACTCACTGGGCCTCATTTCACGGACAGCCACATTTCAGGAATTATGTGTTTTGTGCAATAGGGCAATTCTCTTTTATCCCCCCACGGTCACTATGTTTAAGCTCATGAAGTTCTCTTTGAAGTCAGTGTGAGTCTCACACTTGGAATCAAGATACCACTGAGGAAGAGGAATCAAACTGTAGCTCTTTACAGGAAACTCACTTAAAAACCCAAGCTTCTTATGTGCCTGGTCCTAGTAAAATACAAGCTAAAGGATTTCTTTACTATTTTCTTGTTACTTTAAACTAATCTTGATCTTAACTCTTTAAAGAGTTAAAAAAAACCTAACTGGCTATTTTGCAGTTATGCACATGGCAACCAAGATCCACTGAGCTAACACGATCTCATCTGCACTCACAGCCTATGGAGGAATCAAATTATTGATGTGTTTCTAAACTGCAGTGAATCTTAGATTGATTGTGAAAGTGAAAGTGTTAGTGACTTAGTCGTGTCCAACTGTTTGTGACCCACCAGGCTCCTCTGTCCATGGAATTCTCTAGACAAGAATATTGGAGTGGGTTGTCATGTCCTGCTCAAGGATATCTTCCCAACCCAGGGATCAAACCCCACTCCCTTGCATTGCTGGACTGCCTGGTGGCTCAGATGGGAAAGAATCATCCTGCAATGCAGGAGACTCAGGTTCAATCCCTGGGTTGGGAAGATCCCCTGAAGAAGGAAATGGCAACTCACTCCAATATTCCTGTGTGGAGAAATTCATGGACAGAGGAGCCTGGTGGGCTACAGTCCATGGGGGTGCAAAGAGTCAGACACGACTGAGTGACCAACACTTTCACTTTCACTCTTGCATTGCAGGCAGATTCTTGACCATCTGAACCATCAGAGAAGCCCTTAGATTGATTATGGCCCCAACTGACCTTCCTCAGTTCTCAGATCCCTGCTTAGCCTCCCCCAACCCCAGCATATCTTTCTCATTTCCTTCCCTAGCTCATCCCCAGGGTCCCACCACAGCTCTACTCATCACACTGTAGGTCAGCACTTTCTACACTGTTTCATCACAGAAGATGTAAAAAAAAGGTATGGTACACAAGCAGCACAGAATGAATCAACTGATCAACGAATCTCTGCAAGAAATGATCAGCATTCAATCACACCCTTTTATAAACTGACAAATGATTTCATTAAATTGGATCCTTATATCAGGCGCATTTTCATGTTTCTTTCTGTATTCTGCTTTCATTGCAGCACAATGTGAAATTTCACTTCTCATGGGCATAATCAACAGAAAATAGAACATGGACTTTTTTTGTTGTCTTTTTGCTTGTTTGGGAAAATAAAGACCTTGTCTTCTCTTTGAAGTCCTCAGTCTCTTTATTTCTTTGATTTAGCCACCACCAGAGAAATTCACCTCTTCTTTTTATTAATGCTTCCATTTTCAGCCAGAGATCCGTAAGGAATAAGTTTATGTACAAGTAACATTTAATAGGCAATAAGGACTGAATAACAAGCATCACAAATCCATGTTGAACTTATCAGATGCAGACCAACGGTCATTACAGATGAGATGTATTAATGGTGGTAAATACTGTCTGTGCTTCCCTCTCATTCACGTATCCAGTGGCCTCTGCATGCCAGTTCCTGGCATTCCCAGTACAGCACAAATTCCACACAGACACATTATTGATTGCATAGTAACAATGACTATGTACAGAATTTAGTGTTTTTCTTATGTACACTGCAGCTTAGATTAAAAAGTCAATAGGGTTATTATTCTTACTATAGTATACTCATTAAAATCTTCAGGAACCCCAGGTTCCACAGAATGTAGTTTGAAAAGCATTGCCCTGTACACTTACATTCATTTACGTAGTTTCAGTTATTACTGGCCAAGCCATAAACCTAACATCCTCCAGGAAATCTTCCTTGATGTCGCTAATTTGAACAGTACTCCAGTTTGCATTTCTGCAGCTCCTGGCAGTACTCAGTGGGTATAGGAGGAAGAAATGATGGAAGGGAGGGATGAAGTGGGGAATCTTACTAATTCTTATGGCATTTGTGTAAATTTGACCTTTGTAGTGAAAGGGGCACAGGGGAAAGTTAACAAAATCATTTAACATAAAATTCCTTGTTAAAATCATACATGGATGTATTTTAAATTATTAATGTCAAGGGTAGAGTTAAAACATGTTTCTCAGTAAGATTGTGTAAGTAGGAAATGTATTTTTGTTAAGAAATATACTCTGAAACTACAAAAAATGGTTACAGAACACTAAGATGGAGTCTAGACGTGCTCTTTTGCTACACTTAAACTTTTGTAAATTTTCAATTTATTTCTGAGTTCTTCCTCATTCTTGGGTTTCATTTTCCCTAGTATCAAGCATCTAGTCTGCTCTGTTAAGAGGTGTGGGCTTAGGAGGGTGAGTGTAATTTATTATGCCATGGCATTGGCATCTTATTGTCAATTTTGGTCATTTCCGGATTATCTGTTCTACCTCTACCTGCTTTGGGGACTAAATAAAACCTAGAGTTGTTCTCTGGATCGTAAAGAATCTATAATTTCTACCCATGGAGCTGATTATTTTACAAGATAGCAGGTAAGTCATTTTGACGTAGCTGCTGCTAATTACCTTGCTCAACGTTGTTCTGTGACTGAGGTCACATACCCCTTCTTAATGAGGATGGATAGTTCTGCTACGGGAGTACTTTTACAGGCTAGCTTTCAGGTAAACTGATGTTTTTCTCTCTTCTTTCTGCCTGCCTTGGTGTTCTGATAGTTTCAAAGAAAGCATGGAGAAATCATCGTACTCCGACTGGCTAATAAATAACAGTGTTGCCGAGCTGGTGGCTTCCACCGGCCTTCCAGTGAACATCAGTGATGCCTACCAGGATCCCCGCTTTGATGCCGAGGTAAGAGGAGGCCTCTGGTTGCATTTTTTAAGGTTCCATTGTCACCCTGTGGATGCATTGCTGGCCAGAGCCCCAAAGGAACATCATACAAATCCACAGTAACTCCTGAGTTGACTGGCGGTTCTTCTGAATCTTTCCCCTGTGATCTGACTTTCCGCATCTCCTACTGCTGACCGACAGGCTTCCCTCATGGCTCAGTTGGTAAAGAATCCCCCCTGCAATGCAGGAGACCCTGGCTGGATTCCTGGGTGGGGAAGATCTGCTGGAGAAGGGATAGGATACCCACTCCAGTATTCTTGGACTTCCCTTGTGGCTCAACTGGTAAAGAATCCACCTGCAATGCGGGAGACCTGGGTTTGATCCTGGGTTGCGAAGATCTTCTAGAGAAGGGAAAGGCTACCCACTCTAGTATTCTGGTCTGGAGAATTCCATGGGCTGTAAAGTCAATGGGGCTGCAAAGAGTTGGACACAACTGAGTATAAATGCTGTGTTTGACAGGAAATCTTCCTTTCTCTACACTGATTTGTGGCAAAATGGCTATATAGTTTCACTGCATATATTTGACCCTGCCACTTACATTGTTCCATTTTCCACACCTCTGAAGTTTATATAATTGAATTATACTGTACATATTCTTCTGTGTCTTGCTTTTTCACTCAGTGTATATTCCTGAGTCACATGCGTGTGTAATTCATTCATTTTCACTGCTGCAAAGTATTGCATTGTATGAATCAGCATCATTTTTTAAATCAATTATGGTGTTGAAAGACATTTGGATTCAGTGTTTCACTGTTACACCCATAACTGCCAAAGACACTCAACTCTCTAGCATGATGCTCTTTTACTATGGGGAACATTTTATATTAAACATGTAATTAAACCTGTGCAATTAAATATATTCAGGCACATTTTGTGTTAAACATAGTTTATGTTAAACAATGAAATGGTTAGTAATAAAAATGTGTATATAACATAATTATTTCCCAATAGATATTAGAACAGCTACCGTATTTTAAAAGATTTCTCCCAAGAAATAGTACATTGGCTTCTGTTACTGTTTAATGTTAATTATGTAGGCGTGCATTGCACTGATGTGCAGAATATATTAAGACAATGTAGATTCTGAGTTGGCAGAAGTTTAATTCTAAGGTAGTATAGGGTATCATATAGATAAATTTACATGAACTCATAAAATGTCTCCACATGTGTGTGTGTGTGTGGTGTGTATTCAATAAATTAGGAGATTAAATTACTAGGTTACCAAGCTAAGGTCTGAATAGTAGCAGGAGTGTTATGGTAACGATGGTGATGAGATATGTGTTCCAGGCAAGGCTGAGATCATGAGGAGTCTGGGAACAGAGATGAGTTAACGTAGCTGGAGGGCCGGGTAGATGAGGCGGGAGGAGAAAGCAGGGGCCAGATCATCCAGAGGCTTTGAAAGACATGTTAAGAAGTTTGAGTATTTATCATGGGCAAGGGGGAATCAGTAGTCAAGTTATCGATGAGGGAGAAGAAGGAATTATACTTTAGAAAGATCACACTGGCTGCAGAACAGAGACTAGATCAGTAATGATAACTGAACATTTAATTGAAAGTGAGATTTAGTCCTGGTTTCTCAGACTCCAAAGCCCAGCCTCTGAATCCTGCCCTATGCTGTCTCCAGTGTCTGGAGTGGGATGCAACAATGGTGGGGAGGTTGGAATCCAGGTCAAATTGATAACTTCATTCAGATTTTCTCAAATCTCTTCATGGGCTTCCCAGGTGGCACAGTGGTAAAAAATCCACCTACCAATGCAGGAGCAGCAGATGTGGGTTGGATCCCTGGTAACCCACTCCAGTCTTTTTGCCTGGGAAATCCCATGGACAGAGAAGCCTGACAGGCTACAGTCCATGGGGTCGCAAAGAGTCAGACACGACTGAGCGACCAAACATGGCATGGAAAGCTTAAAGTCCTGAAATTTACGTTTCTACAGCTGCCTAGAATTCTCTTCCCCCAGGTCACGTCTTCTATGTATTTCCTATTTATTCTCCAGCATCTAACTGAGATGACTGTATCTTGGACATCCTTTCTTGAGCTCCCTGTCTGGGTTGGGTGTCTCCAGTATAGTAGTATAGTGGGGTAGTGTCTTAGCTACCCCAGTGCTAACCACCCTCTGGCTATCTTCAGTTTCTCCCATCCAAGTACTAACCAGGCCCGACCCTGCTTAGCTTCCGAGATCAGACGAGATCGGGCACGTTCAGGGTGGTATGGCCGTAGACTGTCTTCAGTTTCTGATACATTATTTCTGAGCTTTGAGGTACCTTCCTTGGGAAAGTAGACAATCCAGAACTTCTTTAGTTCTCCTCCTATAAAGTAAAACACCACCAACCTTGGTTCAGTGACTAGCAGAGGAGAAATGATTTAAAGGTATCAATATATGTATTAACATTATGATTGGATTAGGACTGATGTTATGAAGTTTTGCCTTTTGCTATGCTTCTTGCCTTCTTGATTTCAGAATGCTGAACAACAGATTTGTAAACACACAGTTTTATGAAGAAATGATCTCAGTATTCTATTATTAACATCAGTAGTACTGAACAAACTGAAAGGCTCACTACAGAAAAAAAAATCGTTAATTGCCCATCCATTGTTACAAAGTCAACATATTATATTAGATAGTTAAGAGATGATGGTTGATTCCTACCCCAAATTATAGTGCTGAATTTGGCATGGATTGCTCTTATTCTGCTCTTAGCCCCAGAATTTGACCAAAAGTCAAATTCTGGGGAATCAAAAAGAGTCAACATATTTACACCATTTTAAAAGTTGGTTCATAAGACATATGCAAAAGTATAATAAAACATGATGAATCTTCCCAATAAAACATGATAGAGTAAATGCCCACCACCCAATTTAAGAGAAAGAAGTCAATCATTACTTCTGAATCCTTGTATTGATCTTCCTTAATTCAGTCTCCTTTATTCCCCACACAGAGGTAAACCACTATCCTAAGTTGAATTTAACAATTTTTTTGCTTTTCATTGGGGCTTCCTGGTGGCTTAGTGATAAAAATCTGCCTGCCAAAGCAGGAGACATGTGTTCGATCTCTGGGTTGGGAAGATCCCCTGGAGAAGGAAATAGCAACCCACTCCAGTATTCTTGCCTGGGAAATCCCATGGACAGAGGAGCTTGGCAGGCTATAGTCCATGGGGTTGCAAAAGAGTTGGACACAACTTAACAACTAAACAACAATAGTTTCATCATGTAGGTTTGAATCCCTGCCAAATATATTACATTTTTTACATGTTATTACATGTTTTGCACATCTCTGAACTTTATATGAATTGAATTATGCTGTACATCTTCTTCTGTGGCTTGCCTTTTCAAATTCAATATAAACTCCTGAATCATGAGCACTTGTAATTTGTTCATTGGTTTTCAGTGCTGGTATGTATTCTACTGTATGAATGTGTCACTTCATCCACTATAGTGTTGATGGACATTTGCATGATGCTACATGCATAGCTACATTCTTCGTCATTCCTGTCCATACCTCCAAGTACACATGTGCAAGAGCTCTTCCAGCATCTGTACCTAGGAGAGTGACCTGCTCAGTCAGTCACAGGCTACAAGTGTCTTCACCTTTAACAGGAGAATAAAAAGTTCTTGCCCAATTATTGCCCTTTTTCCTTATGAAAAACAGCATATGTAGTAAAAAACAAGTAGTATCTTAAGAATACTTCTTGCTAATACAATACAATGAGCCTGAATATCCCATATCCTTATATCTACAGGCAGACTCTTATCACATCTCTTCCTGATTAGTGATTTACTGTCAGTTTACATTATCCTCATCACTTACAGTCCATTCCAATATAAGACAGCCTGCTCGCTCATTTACAAAAAAGAACAATTTGGACTCTTGAGCAGAAATGCAACAGTTAGTTCTATGGGATTGAACATAAAAATTTCATGCCCTGATCCAGTAGTTAGAGGCAGTGATGTCTGAAGACAGTTAACTGTGGTAAGTTAAGCAGTGACCATTTTGTGAAATCACTTTCTTCCCTATGATAAAATAAAGCAAGTATCTAGACCATCATTATTTCTTGGCCTTCCCCCTAAAATGCTTTCAATCTGCCACACAACTAATACCAATTTTAAATGCAGATCTGGCTATATATCGTGATTTCTACATGTTCTCTTTGAGTGGTGCTTAAATTTAAAATTTCCTTATGTTTCCTTTCTCATGTGGAGGAAGAAAATTGGAAAAGAATTAATCAATGCAGATAGAGGTGAAAGAGAGTGGGAATTCTGCCTAAATAGATTGTCCTACAAATGTATGTGTGTTATGGCGTGTGTATCATGTATCATACTAGGAAAAGAAAATTATTTATCTGCTTAGGCTTCCTCCCTTTTCAAGGATATTTTGCTTCACTGATGGGTGTCAACTGCTTGTGTTAATGATGAATGAAACAGACTCCAGACTGAGTCACCACAGTGCTCTCCCCCAAGAGGCTAAGAAGCATGAAACTTCTCCTTTCAAAGCCTGATGTAAGATGGTATAGATCATAACGTAAAGACCGTCAACTCAGATAATTTCTTTCATTAACATAGTATTTTCCTCAAGGTAAAAATATACTAAGGCAAAATGGAATTGTTTCACCCTTTCACTAAAGGTAATTCTAGGATTATCTTAGAGGCAGAAGGTACCTTTTAGTCTTCTTGCAAAGGTTTGAGTCCTCTCTTCTTAAGTCTGGTACACGGGTCCATAGTTTTTCCCAGTAATTATAATAAGTCATTGTTTATCAGTGGTAGAATATAAGGAAATCATTTTTTAAATATAGGATTAATGGATTATCTCCAGTAGATATCTCCACTGGAGAAAGCGTGTGCTTTCATATTCTCTACCTTACTGACTTCCCCAAATAATTTGAAGTTGGTTAACAAAAATGATAATTTGCAGAGAGGTTTCATGGGGAATCCTTTTCAAAGCACTTGCTACTTTTTCGTACAGATTTTCTCAATATAAGTCGATTCTGAGCACTGGTGTCTATCCTACGTTTTTCAGTGGCTCACTGGCTAATCCTGGCCATTTGAATGCTCTTCACTGAACATGAATAAAGACCCCAATCATTAGAGAGTAGTAAACTGGAATAGAGCTCCCCTAGTGGATTGGCCTTATTTCTGGGGTTTCACACTGTAGTACAGCAACTTGCAGTTAATATAAATATTAGAGATTTCTTTAATTTACAAGTGAGGAAGCAGAGGCTCAGAGAGCTGAAGTGACTTGCCTAAGGCCACACAGCTTCCTTGAAATCGGGCACAGAACAGCCTGTGGACCTTCTGGTACCTAGTTCACTCCTCTCTCCCTAAGTGGCCTCTCAGGGGGCCCAGCTACTCAGGGGCTGCCTGGAAAACGGGGTCACCACTCTGTCATTTCTCTCTCCACAGAGATGTGAACTTGTGGCCAGCAAACCAACCTTTTTGTCCCATCTGCTCCAGTCACCAGCTGGGTGGTCTTAGGCATACTACTTTTATACATATTGTAGCATATAAAATTCTATATAAATGTTTTGTAAATCATGCTTATTGTTATAGTCCTGTAACTATATAAATATTTAAATGTCAGGTGAAGATTTTAATCTGGTTGAGGACTAGGATTTTGGTTCTGAGGGAGTGCTGGAGGCAGGTCCTTTCTCTAAATGAGAACATCTTTACACGGCACCACAGATGAGCAGATCTTAATCATGGACAAACCAACGTGAATGTCCTCTTCCTCCAGAGACACAGTGGGGAAGAGGAAAGTCTCTAGCTAAAGAGAGGAATAAAGCATGATTGTTCGTTGGCAGTAAAGAAGAGATGGTAGCAATAATCTGATGACTTGTAGGTCTTCAAGAAAGCCAGGTCTTTACCTGCCTGGCCAGAGAAGAACAATAGCATGTGTTAGCTACGAAGATGTACAAGGCTGGACATATGTTCTGTGGCCCCTGGGGGGATGTTCCCCATATCCTCCCATGTAGGGACCAACCATATGTGACCCTGGCTCTTCACAAGAGTGGCCGGCCAGTTATCCAGGGCCAGGCTACCTATAAACATTGTTGTTGTTTAGTTGCTAAGTCATGTCCGACCCTTTTGTGACTCCATGATCTGTAGCCTTCCAGGCTCCTCTGTCCATGGCATTCCCCAAGCAAGAATATTGGAGTGGGTTCCCATTTCCCTGTCCAGGAGATCCTCCCCACCGAGGGAACAAATCTGTATCTCTTGCATTGCAGGCGGATTCTTTACCACTGAGCAACCAGGGAAGCCCACCTATGCACATAAGAGATGATCAGATTTGGGGAGCTAGCTACTCTGTCCAGGTCCAAGCAACCCACCAATCTTTAAAACATACAACAAAATTCCAGTGGCTAATCAGAGAATTTATTCCATCAAGGTTTGCCTTAGCTGTACTGTTAAAGTAGAAACTGTATTTCTAACTTCTTTGCCTTCCCTGTGTGTGTGCTAAGTTGCTTTAGTCACATCTGACTCTTTGCAACCCCACGGACTGTAGCCCGCCAGGCTCCTCTGTCCATGGCATTCTCCAGGCAAGAATACTGGAGTGGGTTGCCCTGCCCTCCTCCAGGGCATCTTCCCAACCCAGGGATCGAACCCAGGTCTCCTGCTTGGCAAGTTAATTCTTTACCACTAGTGCCACTTGGGAAGCCCTCTTTGTCTTCACTATTTTGAAATCTCAGTTGTGAAACTATCAGCCCTCTTTTTGATAGAATCTACAAAGGGATGTCATTAATGTGATGTAAACCTCCTCCCAGGTGCTGTCAGGCACTCGCTGTGAGGGCTGTGGGGCAAGTAATCATCGTTGTCCACCTGCTGCGTGTTCTCTTTGTGATTGTTTTAAATATTTAATGGAGTTCCCTCCTTGTGGCGAACAGAGCGGCTTAGCCAGTGAGGCACAGTGATTACTTGCCTTCTGTCTGCCTGTTTGAGTTGACTCCTAAGAGTGGTGCCTGCTGGGCTTGATAGCATGCTTGGTTTTAAGGCCAAACTCTTTGATTTATGTGTGGAAAATTATGACAGAATGGTTACATAAGATAGGTACCAAGCCAGAATCAAATTTCTGGTGTTTAAATTCTATAGTCTTATAAAGATTACTGTATGTTTGTTCTGTTATAAGGTTCTGCAATCCTCAAAAAGAAAAACAGAAAAAAACCTATTAAGTATAACTGATTATATTTACTAACAGTGACTCAAGAAACACTCATTTTCATGGGTTATTATGCTAGTGAGTTTTGTAATCTAATCAGTCATTTGCTCCATGGTGGGGGTATTCAGGCTTGGCTTCTAAAGACATTGACAGGAATATCATGTATGTTAATTTTCTTTTGCTGTGTAACAAATCACTACAAATGTAGAAGCTTAAGGCAAACATCTGTTTATTATCTCACAGTTTCTGGCATGGCATCATTGGTTTCCCTGCTAGAGTCTCATGGGGTGGAAAGCAGGAGCTGGCCAGGTGACATTCTCACTTCGTCTTGGCATTCTTTTCAAAGCCTGTTCAGGTTGTTGGTAGAATTGAGTTCCTTACAGTTTCAGACTGAGGTTCCCATTTTCTTACTGACTGCTGACCGAAAGTCTCTACTCGCTCCCTGAGCTTGCCTTCAGGTTCAAGCCACATGGCCCTCTCACAACATGGCAGCTAACTTCTTCAAAGCCAAGGGGAAGAACTCCATTTGGCTCTCACAGAAGCTCACATAATGTCAGGAGTGACTTGTGTATTCACAGAGATGGCTGTGCCATCACCTTTGCCTTATAACATGACCCGGGAAGTGACAGTCCTGTCATATTCCCAGGTCCTGCCTGCCCACACTTGAGGAATGGGGATTATGCCAGATCTGTACAAAATGGAGAATGGGCACGTGTGAATCTTAGCAGCCATCTTTAGAATCCTGCCTACCACACCATAATAAAGACTAAACTTGAGTCTATATAAAGTATCCCATGAAATAATCTATATGTCCTGATATGGAAAAATGTCCACAAGAATAAAAGCAAACATAGAGAAGTAAGTTTAGAATAATATACTTTTAAAAGTATATATAGAATAATATATGTGGGTATATATATATATATATTTTTTTTTTTTTTCCTAAAAGACACCTCAAACTTAGCATGTCCAAAACAGAACTCAATTTTTTTTCTTCCAAGCTTGCTTCCACTTCGCGACACTCAGCTGCTACCACCCAGATCCAGGCCACCATCATCTCTGGACTATTTCATGGATATAACTTCATAATCTATTGCTTGGCTTCCACTCTTTCCCTCCACACCCTGTTCTTAATACATTAGCCAGAGGTTTAAAGTTTTTAAGTATGTTGTATCACAAATCTGCTCACAAACTCTTCACGGTCTCATTTCACTAGAGTAAAATCCAAATTCACAATTCTTTCAGAGCCTTACAATGCCTTACACAACGTGTTGCCTAATTATCTATCCCCAGACCTCATTCACACTTCTCCAGCCACACTGGTCTCCTGGTTATTCCTAGAACATGCCACTCACTCAGGGCTTTTGTACTGACTACTCCTCTGCCAAAATACTCTTCCTTCAATATCTGCATGGATCACATCCTTAGTTTTTATGGTCATTATTCAAATATTATCTGTTAGTAAGGTCTGGCACCCTTGTGTTTCTAATCCCTTTTATCCTGCTCTACTTTTTCCCCATAATTTTAATACCTTCTCACATATAATTTATTTAAATATTTTTTGTATTGTTTACCATCTGTCTTCTCTCACTAGAATGTGAGCTCAGTAAAGGTAAGAATTTTGTTGGTTTTACTCACTGATGTATCCCTAAAAACTAATAGGCATTATTGTTGAATATTGTTCAGTATTGTTGAACATATTATCTGTTATTTATTAATAATTATGTATTAATATGTTATAAATAGATATGTAACATATTATTTTCAGGAAAAGATCCAGAAGAACTTATCCCAAATGGTTAATGTTGCCATTTCTGGAGATGGCAAGATTATAGCTTTTAACTTAAAATTTTCATAAATATATATATTATTTTTTAATCATACAAAATTATAAAGATGTTTAAAAGCATTAGACCTTTTATGTCTTTAGTGAAATTATATTTTATCAGGCTATTGTGAGCCTTCTAAAAACTATAAACTGCCACTCAAAACCAGAATTTAGATAATGCAAGATCTAAGTACACTAACTTGCCTTGCTGTATCTTTGAGGCATTATTTTTCATTGCCCTTGCCAGCACAGAGTTTTGGTTGGATTTTATTCTAAGATCCTTGTCTGAGGCTGTCCCAGCAGCATGTATACAAACCATTTGCAGATGACCTGCCCTTGTATCAGGTGGCTTCTTGAAACACATTCTATATTTATAAATACCTTCACCATGAAACATTTATTCTGGCCTTGCCTTTAGAAGGCATTGTGCTTGGGAACTCAGCTCCCAATAATTAGTTGCACTTTAGCACATCATCTGTGCAGCTTTCTGCCTTTTTTTTTCATACTAGATCAAAAGAACACCTTAAAACAAGCACACTAATGCACAGCCAGCTATTATTTAATCAATATAAGGTATACTACTCTGTTGCTTAATTTAATATTTCCCTCCATTTGTATAGTTATGGGTGAAGAGTTTTCCGAGCCATTTCATGAAGAATTTGTTTTCTGCCTGCAACAAAAATGAACAATTGTACCCAGCATTTAAACAAGAAAAGCGTTCAGCAAGGGGAATGGCAGAAAGTAGCTAAGAAGTAGGGCAAGTCTTATGCACGGATGGTTTGGTGGTCTGTGTGTTACAGAATCAGGAGTGGGGGGAAATCCGTCAGCACCCAGCTCTCGTCTGCCATGGGGAATTCATCTCCAGAGCTACTCAGTTAAATCTGAGGTGGCAGGATATTAAGTCTGTCACTCTTCAGTCTCATGCAGTTCTTCCCTGTAAAGTTCTTTCTTTTCTTTTTTTTTTTTTGTATTAAAGCCTGTTATAGACAAGTCAACAGTTCTTCCCCTTGCTATGTAGCACTTAAGGATAATGGGGCTTCAGGCTCTGAGATCCTTTGACTTAGAGCATTAAAGCTCCTTTCACCTGCCAGATCTTCACAGCAAAGCACTGCTGCAATCTGGGATGCTGAGTGCTAGCCCGGCAGGACAGCTCCTTTTTCATTCTTTATGACGCCTTCTGGTCTATCAGTTATGCTTCTGTTACAAAAGGAAATGTGCAAAAATGGAAGCATTAAGAGACAGGGCTCTGTGAATCTGCCAAGGTGTATTTGCTCCCAGTAATCTCTCAGTTGCTGATACTGGGTGTAAACCAGTTCGGGAGCCTTTCCAGAGAGTCGGGTTTGGTAGGGAAGACTGGATAATGGATACTGGATTTCCAGGTGACTAGGAGGGCAAGCAGAGTCAGCAGGATTACTGAGACTTCAATAAGGTATCCAATGGGGAAGCTGTAAGTATGGGGTCCCATAGTTCTAAGTCAAACAGACTTTGCTGCATCAGTGGTGGATATGATGCCTCTGCTTTAAGCCGAAATGTTGGTTATTTTTGAGGAGTGCTTTTGTCAGAAATTTAAGGAATCATTTGTTGGCAGTGTTCTAGAAGCCTACATGCAGATGAGGTTGGCGTAAAGAAATGTCCCTTTGTTCCAGAGAAGTCAGGGGACAGACTCAGAACATCTCCCTCACTTCTCCTAGAGCCAGAATTTCCCACTGGTAGATTGGCATTTGAGGGGTAAAATATTACCTTAGATTACTGTTAAAGTTGCACATATTGTTCTAGGGAAAGAAAATACATTATACAGTAATGAATAATATTATGTTATCACCAATTCTTTTAATATTGCCTTTGAGTGCCTTTGAGAGTCTGGAAAATATGACTATATTTTGATGACTCCATGAGGTAAACAGTCTTAAATTATATCCATTAACTGGAAAGACCCAGTGAGGACAGAGACTAAGCAAAAATTTTGGTATATACATCTTTAATTGGAAAGAACTAGGCACCCCTAGATAATATATTTCTTTTAATACTAGCCTCCTGGAAAGGCTACTTAGTCTCACATGGCCTAACATTTGAGATTCTAATGGTGTAAATTTTAATCTCAGAATGATGGAGCAGGGACCCTGTGGAACAATGGAGCAAATATTTCTGGAAAGGTGTTTTCTTTCAATACTAGTAATATTGACTAGTAATATTGTTTTGATGACAAAACATCTTACACAGTTTGAAGCCCTTTCACACACATATTCTTATAAAATGACCTGGAAAATAAGAAAAAGCGGAATGAAGAAATGATGAGAAGGTGCTCTAATGCCAACATCTGGAGATAACTAGTGTTAATAGTTTGGTGTGCAAAAGGTAAACATTGATGAGAAAATTGAGGCATGAAGAGTTCTGGGGACTTGGTCGGGATTGAGAGGCCAACAGATATTTTTGAGCTCATTGACTGATGCGATCTGCAGACTTGGGTTACCTGATGCACAGAGATGATTCCTCCATTCTTTCTTCTTCCTCCTTACACTGTTTGGCATTCATTTTTCAAGGTCTTGTGCTTCTGTGAGGGCTTCATCTCCCGTCTCCTTCTCTTGCAATCCCTACGAGGGATCACCAGGCACTCCCAGGCCTTCCTATCTCACGTAGTCATATCAGTTCAGTTCAGTTCAGTCGCTTAGTCATGTCTGTCTCTTTGCGACCCCATGGACTGCAGCATGCCAGGGTTACCTGTCCATCACCAACTCCCGGAGCTGTAGTCATATAACCTAACCTAAATTAGCTTAACTTTCCAGAAACAATGGCCATAGCCACAAACAGACAACCAGAGAATTGCTTTAATGATCTTAAAATCAGAAAACTCACTCTCGTCACACTCTGTCATCCTTTTTCCTTCCCCTCTCCCGTCTTGTTGGGCTCATCAGCCAGCAAATCGTCACCACCCCTTCTCTCTGCTCTCATAGCCAGTGAGTGCTGTCCCACTTCTCTCCTTCAGCCACGGTGGGAGAGACTAGAAACATTCTCAGCATTCTCAGTCACCTCAGTCACCTCTCCCCTCCTCCTGGGCTCAGCCCACGTGGGACTCTAGCTCTGTTCCTAGACTCTAGCTCAGTTCCTCTCCTCCAGAACTAACCACTTAACTTCTGTTCCTGATCCCACTCCTTCTTCCCTTGACTGTCTTTGCCTTCAGCTATCCTTCTGTGTTACTAAAGCCAGTAGCCCATTTTCAGCACTTATCCTATTTGACTGTTCTGCACCATTGGACACCATTGTTCCCCTTTAGCTCTATTTAGAAAATAACCATGTCTCTTGTATACAGGTAATTCATTATCTCCAATTTAGAATATAGAAACAGTAGTTAAAAAAACTCCCATAGGCAGAGTTCTTTCACGGTATATACATATATCGAATCATCATGTTGTACACTTTAAATAAGTTACAGTTTTGTCAATTATACCTCAATAGAGCTAGAAGGAAAAAGGATCAGTGATTGTCAGAGGGATGGGTAGATGACTAGGTGGCATACAGAGGACTTTTAGGGCAGTGAAGCTACACCGTATGATCCTATAATGGTAGATATGTGACATTATAAAGTTGTTAAAACATAGAATGTACAGCATTGATCGTGAACGCTAATGTAAACTATGGAATTTGAGTAATAATGATGAATCAGTGTGGGTTCATCAGTTGCAACAAATGTACCACTCTGGTGAGTGATGTTGATAGTGAAAGGTGTGTCACTATGTGTATGTGTGGTAGTGGAAGGTATTTGGGAACTCTGTATTTGATCTCATTAGTTATGAACCTATTTGTTTGTTTTTTTTTAATAAAGCCTATTTTAAAAGCAAAGAAACAAACACTTCTGTAGACAAATAATTCAAGGGGAACTATTAAGCTTATAATTTTTCCAGGATTTTCCAATGTGCATAATATGTATTTGTACAGGTACTAAGACCAGTAGCACTTAATATATTAAATTTTTCCCTGTTTATAAATATTCTTCTACAGCATGATTTTAATTAGATGGATAATATTCCACTGTGCTGTGATTTACTTAATCAGCTTCCTTCAGTGTAATGTTCAGGTTGTATCCAGTACATCATTAGTATAAATAATGCTATGGCTTGATTTCTTTGGAATGTACATTGTGATGTTTTAACTGGAAAGAGACAGGCAAGTATATGCATTAAAATTATGTCTTTTTAAAAGTTGCTTTTAAATGCCTGTTATGAAGAGTGGTAAGCCATATGTCTGAAATGGGTAGATAATATTTAATTTTAATTAATTACTTTCATATGTCCTAGGCTGACCAGATATCTGGTTTTCACATAAGATCGGTTCTCTGCGTCCCTATTTGGAATAGCAACCACCAAATAATTGGTAAGACATTACCTAAATTGTCAAACTTCTTTTGTTAGAACAAAAATGCAATTTACTTTAAAGTATATCTATCGTTTTTTTGAATGTACCCCTTTTCATGTCCAGGACTCATCAACTTATGTTTCATAGTCTTGTGTAATCTCACAAGTGAAGACTCCTGATGAATCAACATTAAGCAGGACAATGCACAAATATTTATTCCTTTAAATAAGAACCAATCATTTTGAAGTTGGTAGAGATTTCAGAAAGCAGCTAACTGAACTCTTTTATCTTACTCTGTGGAAATTGAGGCCCAAAGAGAGAGAAAAGATTTGAATAAGATCACAAAGTGAGTTATTAGCAGAATCCCAAATAAAACTCAGGCTTCTTAATCCTAGTACATCTATATGTTTTTACACATGGGACAAATGCAAAGGAAGTATTGTTAGACATAGACTGAAATGTGTTTTTCTGCCTCGATGGTTCCAAAATAGGTTACACTTTCCCCTGAATATGGAAATTGTGGGCCAGAGCAGTTTCCAATTTTTCTCTCCCTCCCTGCTCCTTTCCTTTCCCTCGAAAATTCATTCAGGAAAATCTCAAACCTAAAATTAAGCAAGAAGGGGTCAGTAGTTAAAGTCAAGAAGTGGGAAGACAGTAGTTGTTTAAACATAATGAAAATGTGTCTTTCTTCTAACAGATGTAAGATAACTAATACATTTGGGAACTAATATAAATTTGTCTCTCTTTGCTTTACCCTAAGGCTGCCTCTTAAACTCTAAGATATTGGACTTTCCAAAGGATTTAGTTTTCTATAAATATTAACACTTGAATTCTAAGAGAATTTTTTCATCAGTTTTCTTAATTTGCAGAAAATATTAGTATTTTTAACATAAAGTATATTCTAAGATTTGAGAATTTGAATCTCTAGAGCAAAGCATTAAATTACATCATGTGTCAAGTTTTAAATATATTCAAGGTTTGCTTGTTTATTTTGGCTGTGCTGTAGCATGCTGGATCTTAGTTCCCATATGAGGGAACCCCTTCCCTCTGCAGTGGAAGCATGGAATCCTAACCACTGGACCACCTTGGGAAGTCCCAGAATATATTTAATGAGAAGAGAAATTCCATGAGAAACAGCTTGCATTATCTGTAGATGTCCAACGGCAATCTCACATGCAGTCTTACATTTCATTCTTAAGTGTAAACATCTATTTTCTTTTACAGCTAAGACTGTAGTTTGCCTGTTACACACTAAAAGCTTTGTATTTTATTATACATGTCTTCTACCATATGATGGCATAGCTCCCTGATGGGAAGTTAGGTGTTTTTAAAAAATAAAAGCATTTAGAATTACAGTTATATATATATATGTGTGTGTGTGTGTGTGTGTGTGTGTGTTAGGGACACAAGGGAATGTTTTCAAGATTGTTGAATTTTTCTAGTTAAACTTGTTTTCTTTGATAGTACCATGATCCCTGGGTCATGCCCAAAACATCTAGTATAATTCTGGACATGAATTTGGAAAGAAGACCCACATAAGTTAAATTTTGTAAAACTAGTTTAGCCCCATTGGTAGCAGGCAACAAAACTAGCCTTCCTTTGAAAGTTAACTGGATCATAATTCTTAACATTTCTTGAATGTTCTCTCCATGTGGAGCAATATGCTTTACAAACATTATTCAAATGTTATTTTGTTTAATCTTCATAACCCACTGAGATAGTTAACATTTTAATCCTCATTTTACCAATGAAGAAATTCAGTGTTAAGTTAGGTAATGTGCTCACAGTAACACTACTAACAATGGAGTTGAAATTCAAACCAAGGCTGTTTAACTCCAAAGCCTATGTTCTTAATCACTATGCCATGCTGCCTCATTCAAGCACTATGCTTCAGAGAACTGAAAACATTTTAATTATATTTTTTAAAAACTTGTATATTTATATAGTTATATATGGCTTCCCAGGAGGTACAGTGGTAAAGAATCTGCCTGCCAATGCAGGAGGTGCAAGAGATGTGGGTTCCTGACCTTCCTGAGTCAGGAAGGTCCCCTGGAGAAGGAAATGGCAACTCACTCCAGTATTCTTGCCTGGAAAATTCCACAGACAAAGGAGTCTGGCAGGCTACAGTCCATGGGGCCACAAAGAGTCAGACACAACTGAGCACACACACACACATGCATATATATGTATATATGTGTACACCATGATATATCAATTATTGTACACAGTCATCTTGAAAACCATTTTTTGGGAATCTGGTTAATACCTGGTACAACTCCAGGCTTCAGTGAGACATGGTCTGGATATCAGAGCTGGAAAATGGACTGCATCCCTGTACATCTCATATCTGCTCTCACAGAGGCAGCAGGTGTTAGAGCAACCTGGGATTAAGCTGAGTGTCTGCACTTAAAGGAGGCTAGAGTCATCTTGAGAAGGAAGTGGCAACCCACTCCAGTACTCTTGCCTGGAAAATCCCATGGACGGAGGAGACTGGTAGGCTACAGTCCATGGGGTCGCAAAGAGTTGGACACGAGTGAGCGACTTCACTTCAGAGTCATCTTACTGTCTGTAGGAACACGATGTCCAGTGTCAAAAAATGACCACATCTCCCAACCTGTTCTCACAGGAGTGGCTCAAGTGTTAAATAGACTCGATGGAAAACCTTTCGATGATGATGATCAACGACTTTTCGAGGTAAGAAAATAAATGTCTGAACCAGGGATTATAGCTGAGTCAGTAGTAGTCTCCTGGTTACAGCTTGCCCAGGAAGGATAAATAATTATTAATGGATAATTTTTAATCATTATACTTTGACAGCATGATGAAATTTAAAGGAAGATTTAAAGAATGTATCAGTGTTTAGGTAAGATTTGATTCTCTTGTTCATGAATCAGGTTTTTTTTTTATCCTAATTGATTGCTTTTTATGGAACTGAATTGCCTTCTTCTTCTCACTAAAGTGTAAATCGTCTTATCTTTTTCTTGTTCGTGTGTGTTCAGCCTTGAGACCTCTAACCAGGTGCACTGCCATCCCCTGTCTTCTGTTCCCAGGCTTCCATTTATTTACTCCCGTCTGCCCTCAGCTGGAGAGGCTAGCCTTGAACAGGCTTCCTGGTAGACTTTGCACCAGGAGCCAACATGAGAACCCCATGATTATTTTTCTCTAGCTGAGAATATGTCAGAACTTCTTTACTAACTGGTTCAAAATCTGAATCCTCCTCCGTCCCCTTAACATTTACCTTATGGATACAATCACTTGGTTTCTTTACCAAACTCTTTTATACCCTAGCTTTTGAAAGAGGTTGCTTTTGGTTAAATGGAATGAAATGACCAAAATCAGTTCACAACCTAAATAAAGTAAGAACACGTTTAAGTGGACTATATGTTTCTAAATGTATAAAGTTATTTCTTCACAATAACATTAAATTAATAATTTTTCTCTTGTGCAGTGTGAGCGATAAAGCTGTTACATGACAATAGTAATTAAGAATTTTATTGTACATATTTCCCTAAGGCCTACCTCTGTGTACAATAAAATTATATTTTCAGGCCCATTCCTGATGCCTGTCTGCTTTTATATTAGATTATGCCAATGATTTATTACACTTTTTAATTAGTGAACTCTCTCTTTCCTAGGCTTTTGTCATCTTTTGTGGCCTTGGCATCAACAATACAATTATGTATGATCAAGTGAAGAAGTCATGGGCCAAGCAGTCTGTGGCTCTTGATGTAAGTGCAATATATTTATGTCAGAATTTATGCTAAAAGCTCTAATCTTTGAGTGGAAAAAGTCCTTGTTATAGAGTTTAGCTTTTCAATTTTTAATTATTTATTTATGGGGTCAAATTTTAGTGTCATAGATTTGAATTTGATGAAAGCTTCAGACCCTCTCTAGAAAACTATACATGTGCACATAGTTTTACATATAATTTCAGGGATTATAATTCAGGTATAATCACAGATCCCCTGCAGCCCAACCATATATGTTGTATAACGCATGAGTGGTCAGTTGTATCTGACTCTTGGTGACCCCATAGACTGTAGCTCACCAGGCTCCTCTGTCCATGGAATTTTCCAGGTAAGAATATTGGAGTTCATTGACATTTCCTACTTTTTACCTATTCTTTACCATTGCGTCACCTGTGTACAGTTATTATAAGTACAGATTTAAAATTTTAGATTTACTAAAAGGGATGATCCAGAATTAATTTGTCAGGATTTAAAATGTATTAAGAACATATTTTGAATATGTATAGATAATGTGGAAATTCACAACTTTTATTACTGTAAGAAAAAAACTCCACTGTGATAATGTGTGATGTAGATGGGGGAAACTGATCTTGTCACCATGCAAGCCCCTCCCCGCTCCCTGCCACAGACATGAGCATCCCGCTGAGAACTCAGCCCTGTTTCCTGGGCCTGTACTCCATCTCCTCTAAGACCCACGAAGTTCTAAAAGTATAGCTCTACCTTCTCTAGTTGTTTTAGGTGTAGAATTAGGTTATTTATTTGACTTTTTTCTTGTTTCTTGAGGTAAGCCTATGATGCTATGAACCTTCCCTTTAGCACTGTTTTTACAGTGTCCCATAGGTTTCGGGTTGTTGTGTTTTCATTTTCATTCATTTCTATGCATATTTTGATTTCTTTTTTGATTTCTTCTATGATTTGTTGGTTATTCAGAAGCGTGTTATTTAGCCTCCATATGTTTGAATTTTTAATAGTTTTTTTCCTGTAATTGAGATCTAATCTTACTGCATTGTGGTCAGAAAGGATGACTGGAATGATTTCAATTTTTTTGAATTTACCAAGGCTAGATTTATGGCCCAGGATGTGATCTATTCTGGAGAAGGTTCCGTGTGCACTGTGAAATTGATTGTTTTGGGGTGAAATGTCCTATAGATATCAATTATGTCTAGCTGGTCCATTGTGTCATTTAAAGTTTGTTTCCTAGTTAATTTTCTGTTTAGTTGATCTATCCATAGGTGTGAGTGGGGTATTAAAGTCACCCACTATTATTGTGTTATTGTTAATTTCCCCTTTCATACTTGTTAGCAATTGCCTTACACGTTGTGGTGCTCCTATGTTGGGTGCATATATATTTATAATTGTTATATCTTCTTCTTGGATTGAACCTTTGATCATTATGTAGTGTTCTTCTTTGTCTCTTTTCACAACCTTTATTTTAAAGTCTATTCTATCTGATATGAGTATTGCAACTCCTGCTTTCTTTTTGTCTCCGTTTGCATGAAATATTTTTTTCCAGCCCTTCACTTTCAGTCTGTATGTGTCCCTTGTTTTGAGGTGGGTCTCTTGTAGACAACATATATAGGGATCTTGCTTTTGTATCCATTCAGCCCATCCTTGTCTTCTGATTGGGGCATTCAACCCATTTACGTTTAAGGTAGTTATTGATAAGTATGGTCCCGTTGCCATTTGCTTTGTTGTTTTGGATTCACGTTCATACAGCCTTTCTGTGTTTCCTGTCTAGAGAAGATCCTTTAGCATTTGTTGAAGAGCTGGTTTGGTGGTGCTGAATTCTCTCAGCTTTTGCTTGTCTGTAAAGCTTTTGAATTCTGTTTGCAGATGACATGATCCTCCACATAGAAAACCCTAAAGACTCTACCAGAAAATTACTAGAGCTAATCAATGAATATAGTAAAGTTGCAGGATATAAAACTAACACACAGAAATCCCTTGCATTCATATACACTAACAATGAGAAAACAGAAAGAGAAATTAAGGAAACAATACCATTCACCATTGCAACAAAAAGAATAAAATACTTAGGAGTATATCTACCTAAAGAAACAAAAGACCTATACATAGAAAACTATAAAACACTGATGAAAGAAATCAAAGAGGACACAAACAGATGGAGAAATATACCGTGTTCATGGATTGGAAGAATCAATATTGTGAAAATGAGTATACTACTCAAAGCAATCTATAGATTCAATGCACTCCCTATCAAGCTACCAATGGTATTCTTCACAGAACTAGACCAAATAATTTCTCAATTTGTATGGAAATACAAAAAACCTCGAATAGCCAAAGTAATCTTGAGAAAGAAGAATGGAACTGGAGGAATCAACCTGCCTGACTTCAGACTCTACTACAAAGCCACAGTCATCAAGACAGTATGGTACTGGCACAAAGACAGAAATATAGATCAATGGAACGAAATAGAAAGCCCAGAGATAAATCCACATACCTATGGACACCTTATCTTTGACAAAGGAGGCAAGAATATACAGTGGAAAAAAGACAACCTCTTTAATAAATGATGCTGGGAAAACTGGTCAACCACTTGTAAAAGAATGAAACTAGGACACTTTCTAACACCATACACAAAAATAAACTCAAAATGGATTAAAGATCTAAATGTAAGACCAGAAACTATAAAACTCCTAGAGGAGAACATAGGCAAAACACTCTCCGACATAAACATCCTCTATGACCCACCTCCCAGAATATTGGAAATAAAAGCAAAAATAAACAAATGGGACCTAATTAAACTTAAAAGCTTTTGCACAACAAAGGAAACTATAAGCAAAGTGAAAAAACACTCTTCAAAATGGGAGCAAATAATAGCAAACAAAGCAACAAACAAACGATTAATCTCAAAAATATACAAGCAGCTCCTGCAGCTCAACTCCAGAAAAATAAATGACCCAATCAAAAAAATGGGCCAAAGAACTAAATAGACATTTCTCCAAAGAAGACATACAGATGGCTAACAAACACATGAAAAGATGCTCAACATCACTCATTATCAGAGAAATGCAAATCAAAACCACAATGAGGTACCACTACACACCAGTCAGAATGTCTACTATCGAAAAGTCTACAAGCAATAAATGCTGGAGAGGGTGTGGAGAAAAGGGAACCCTATTACACTGTTGGTGGGAATGCAAACTAGTACAGCCACTATGGAGAACAGTGTGGAGGTTCCTTAAAAAACTGGAAATAGAACTGCCATATGACCCAGCAATCCCACTCCTGGGCATACACACCGAGGAAACCAGATCTGAAAGAGACACGTGTACCCCACTGTTCATCACAGCACTGTCTATAATAGCCAGGACATGGAAGCAACCTAGATGCCCATCAGCAGATGAATGGATAAGGAAGCTGTGGTACATATACACAATGGAATATTACTCAGCCATTAAAAAGAATACATTTGAATCAGTTCTAATGAGGTGGATGAAACTGGAGCCCATTGTACAGAGTGAAGTAAGCCAGAAAGATAAACACCAATACAGTATACTAACACATATATATGGAATTTTAAAAGATGGTAACAATAACCCTATATGCAGGACAGAGAAAGAGACACAGATATATAGAACAGACTTTTGGACTCTGTGGGAGAAGGTGAGGGTGGGATGATCTGAGAGAATAGCATTGAAACAAGTATACTGTCAAGGGTGAAACAGATCACCAGCCCAGGTTGGATGCATGAGACAAGTGCTCAGGGCTGGTGCACCGAGAAGACCCAGAGGGATGGGATGGGGAGGGAGGTGGGAGGGGGGATCAGGATGGGGAACACATGTAAATCCATGGCTAATTCATGTCAATGTATGGCAAAAACCACTACAATATTGTAAAGTAATTAGCCTCCAACTAATAAAAATAAATGAAAGAAAATAAAATAAAAGTATAGCTCTAGTCTCCCCTGAATCACAGCTTGTTTAGACCCAATACATATTTTTTTCCAACTTCTTTGCTATAGCTATTAGCAAAGATTTTATTTATATCTATGAAATAAGTTTGGCTTCCCTGGTGGCTCATATAGTAAAGAATATGCTTGCAATGTAGGAGACCCAGATTCGATCTCTAGGTTGGGAAGATCCCCTGGAGAAGGAAATGGCAACCCACTCCAAAATTCTTGCTTGGAGAATTCCATGGACAGAGGAGACTGGTGGGCTATACAGTCCTGGGGTCGCAAGAGTCAGACACGACTGAGTGACTAACCCACATGGAATAAGTAGAGCAGATAAAATGTCAGTGTCTAGATAACATATGGTACAGTATGATATAAGACATGTGCAATCTTCAAAATATTCCGTGTATGAAGTGAGGCATTGTTAGGAAGGGAAAACCAAGGAAGAGGGTAAATAGGGGAGTCAGTGATACCTGCAGAATTCTGGTTTAAGGTTTAGAAGACTTAAAATTAATAGCCAACCATCTATGTGGGGCTTCCCTGGTACCTCAGCTGGTAAAGCAGGAGACTCCCAGGTCAATTCCTGGGTCGGGAAGATCCCCTGGAGAAGCAATAGGCTACCCACTCCAGTATTCTTGCCTAGAGAATCCCCATGCAGGCTACAGTCCATGGGGTCGCAAAGAGTCAAACGCTCAGTGAAGCATGACCATCTATATACTTTTCCTTTCCTAACCAGACCTTGATGTCTGGAAGCAACAGGGATCTGTGTCTTTTTTTCTTTTGCAACCATATTTCCAGAGTCTAGCAGGGTACTTTGGTGTTTATTGAATAGTTTTGGATGAATAGATGAAGGGGAAAAAGAAGGAGGAAGGAAAGAACGGGGGGAAGGGACTTTTTGCTCTCCCTCTGAGATAGTCCAGCTTTGTTTATAGGTAACATCTCTCCAGTAAGAAATAAACACAATATCTATGGGTTGAGTTAATATACAGGTGAACTTTAAACATGCAGCCAGCAAATAAGAATCACTAGTAGATATTCAACATAGTGTTGGAAGTGCTGGCCACAGCAATCAGAGCAGAAAAAGAAGTAAAAGGAATCCAGATAGGAAAAGAAGAAGTAAAACTCTCACTGTTTGCAGATGACATGATCCTCTACATAGAAAACCCTAAAGATTCTACCAGAAAATTACTAGAGCTAATCAATGAATATAGTAAAGTTGCAGGATATAAAATTAACACACAGAAATCCCTTGCATTCCTATATACTAACAATGAAAAAACAGACAGAGAAATTAAGGAAACAATACCATTCACCATTGCAACAAAAAGAATAAAATACTTAGGAGTATATCTACCTAAAGAAACAAAGGACCTATACATAGAAAACTATAAAACACTGATGAAAGAAATCAAAGAGGACACAAACAGATGGAGAAACATACCGTGTTCATGGATTGGAAGAATTAATATTGTCAAAATGGCTATTCTACCCAAAGCAGTCTATAGATTCAATGCAATCCCTATCAAGCTACCAACGGTATTTTTCACAGAACTAGACCAAAGAATTTCACAATTTGTATGGAAATACAAAAAACCTCGAATAGCCAAAGTAATCTTGAGAAAGAAGAATGGAACTGGAGGAATCAACCTGCCTGACTTCAGACTCTACTACAAAGCCACAGTCATCAAGACAGTATGGTACTGGCACAAAGACAGAAATATAGATCAATGGAACAGAATAGAAAGCCCAGAGATAAATCCACGAACCTATGGACACCTTATCTTTGACAAAGGAGGCAAGGATATACAATGGAAAAAAGACAACCTCTTTAACAAGTGGTGCTGGGAAAACTGGTCAACCGCTTGTAAAAGAATGAAACTAGAACACTTTCTAACACCATACACAAAAATAAACTCAAAATGGATTAAAGATCTAAATGTAAGACCAGAAACTATAAAACTCCTAGAGGAGAACATAGGCAAAACACTCTCCGACATAAATCAAAGCAAGATCCTCTATGACCCACCTCCCAGAATATTGGAAATAAAAGCAAAACTAAACAAATGGGACCTAATGAAACTTAAAAGCTTTTGCACTACAAAGGAAACTATAAGTAAGGTGAAAAGACAGCCCTCAGATTGGGAGAAAATAATAGCAAATGAAGAAACAGACAAAGGATTAATCTCAAAAATATACAAGCAACTCCTGCAGCTCAATTCCAGAAAAATAAATGACCCAATCAAAAAATGGGCCAAAGAACTAAACAGACACTTCTCCAAAGAAGACATACAGATGGCTAACAAACACATGAAAAGATGCTCAAAATCACTCATTATTAGAGAAATGCAAATCAAAACCACAATGAGGTACCATTACACGCCAGCCAGGATGGCTGCTATCCAAAAGTTTACAAGCAATAAATGCTGGAGAGGGTGTGGAGAAAAGGGAACCCTCTTACACTGTTGGTGGGAATGCAAACTAGTACAGCCGCTATGGAAAACAGTGTGGAGATTTCTTAAAAAACTGGACATAGAACTGCCATATGACCCAGCAATCCCACTTCTGGGCATACACACTGAGGAAACCAGATCTGAAAGAGACACGTGCACCCCAATGTTCATCGCAGCACTGTTTATAATAGCCAGGACATGGAAGCAACCTAGATGCCCATCAGCAGATGAATGGATAAGGAAGCTGTGGTACATATACACCATGGAATATTACTCAGCCATTAAAAAGAATTCATTTGAACCAGTCCTAATGAGATGGATGAAGCTGGAGCCCATTATACAGAGCGAAGTAAGCCAGAAAGATAAAGAACATTACAGCATACTGACACATGTATATGGAATTTAGAAAGGTGATAACGATAACCCTATATGCAAAACAGAAAAAGAGACACAGAAATACAGAACAGACTTTTGAACTTTGTGGGAGAATGTGAGGGTGGGATATTTCAAAAGAACAGCATGTATACTATCTATGGTGAAACAGATCACCAGCCCAGGAGGGATGCACGAGACAAGTGCTCCGGCCTGGTGCACTGGGAAGACCCAGAGGAATCGGGTGGAGAGGGAGGTGGGAGGGGGGATCGGGATTGGGAATACATGTAAATCCATGGCTGATTCATATCAATGTATGACAAAACCCACTGGAAAAAAATAATAATAATAATAAAAAAAAATATTAAAAAAAAAAAAAAAAAGAATCACTAGTAGAACATTAAGGTCTGTGTGCAGAACCGTTTTTAAATGATGGCTCTGTCACCTGCCTCAATGGTGAGAATTAAATGAGGTGATACATGTGAAGATTTTAGGATGTGGTCAATAAAATTATGGCAATAGTAACAGTCACTTTATTACTTATAATTGTATTTTTGTTAGTGAGAAATTATCATGAATTGGAAGAAAGAGCAAAAGACAGGAATTTGGAACAGCAAATGTTGAGTAATGCCTCCTTCACTCTCATTGAATTCGGATCTCTAGAGAGTTACTTCATCCATTGTTTCATAATTTCTGAAACTATATAAAGGAGAACACACTATAAGCTAGCCCCACTTAAACCCTACTTCATATTGCCATGATGGAATTCTCTCTTTCTCTCTCTCTTTCACACACACACACAGAATATCTCATGTAAACTCATTTTCTCACTCCTTGCCTACCTCCTAGTGGCTACTGAAGAGGGCCAAGATAACTGGGTTGAAGCATGAATGGCCATTTACCAATGAAAGCCAGCATTCTCACTGGTTCCACTGCTTTTTAAAAATTGAAATGTAGTTGATTTATAATGTTGTGTAATATACAGCAAAATGATTCAGTTATTTAGGTAATCTTTTTCAGATTCTTTTCCTTTATAGGTTATCGTAACTTACTGAATGTAGTTCCTTGTGCCATGCAGTAGGACCTTGTTCTTTATCTATTTTGTATATAGTAGTGTGTCTATTCCTCCCCCACCCTTTCCCCTTTGGTAATTGTAAGCTTGTTTTCTATATCTGTGAGTTTATTTCTGTTTTGTAAATAAGTTCACTTGTATCATTTTTAAATGATTCCACATAAAAGTGATATAATACTGTTAGAATAGGCAAGTAGCTAGATATGAGCAGAGAAAGGGGTCATGGGCCAAATGGCAGGAAACCATACATCTTGTGAACAACGGGGATCTGTGGGCAGACAAAGAAAAACAGGAACATCCAGACTGACAGGAAACCACACATTTTGGGGTGACAAAGGTCCTGGAGGCAAAGATCTATCTGACTTACTTTGTTTTCACTGGTACCACTTCTTAATTATCTACCTACCAGACCTAGGGAACCCCACAATTCCCATTACCTAGAAAGTACTACTATCGTAATCTCCTTACCCAGTAATTGATCATTTGACCCGCTTGTTTGTGTGACTCAAATACCTCTTGTCCTTAGACACAAAAATTATTCCTGACACTCCCAAATTTTCAGCCCATCTCTGAGCCTTGTAACAATCTCACCTTTTAGAGGCTGATTTATTTGTGTGGACTTGTATGTTCCGTGTGCTTTATTTGTGCCAGTGTCAAAAGTGGCATTCCCAGTCAGAATTCTGGTGTTGCCATCTTGGTTTTGTCCCTCCACTCAACCCCTACCCCACCAATCACCAAACTCTGTAATTATCAAGGGGTATCCACCGCCCTCCCTAGCCCAGGAATCCATATGCAAGAATATCTGGAAGGATTTCTTATCTCAGAACTTTATGAAGACAGTATGATGTTTTGAGAGCAACTAAACGCAAACTTTGGAATGAGATCTACATATGCTATAATATACATTAGCTTCTGAATGAATCTGTAGTTTAAAATTATGTATTTGTAAATATTATATGTGAATATGAATAGTGTAATATTTACATAAATATTTAATAGAATTATGTGTCTATATCTATGTACTTATGTCAGTGTAGTTCAATGAGGGATGTAAGGTACTTTGCAGGAAAATTTAGCAAGCCTTTTTAAGGGTAAAATAGCAATAATAACAATAATAGGGAAAAGAGAAAGAGAGAGAGGGAGACCATGAAAGCAAGTGAGAGGCCGTGTAAGCCAGGGGGACAGAACCCTGCTGGGGACAGAACAGCAGTGCTTTCCTTGTACCATCTCCCCCAGGACAGGACCTGGGCTCATCCACTCCCTTATCCCATCATGGCCAAGCAAAGGTTCCCACTTGGCTCGGGACAGGTTCCTCTTGTGTTGTCTCATATTTGCTTATTCTCTCCAGTTTTTATTCTTGTCCCAAGATCTGTGTCTGAGTGTGGCTTTCTCCTTCCCCTAATCTTACTACACTGTCTTTTTTTTTCAGTTGGTAGTGAGAGGGGAAGGAAATAATCTAGGCCCCAGCCCCCAGTGACAATATCCCCACCCCTACCGCACCTCCCTCCCCCTAGACCATCCCCTCCCCAGAGGGAGGTGCCAGAGCTCCTGGCCTAGAGCGGTCCTCTGAATACACTCCTTCCTGCTGCCCTTAAGACCTTAAGACATAGAACTGCCATATGACCCAGCAATCCCACTTCTGGGCATACACACTGAGGAAACCAGATCTGAAAGAGACACGTGCACCCCAATGTTCATCGCAGCACTGTTTATAATAGCCAGGACATGGAAGCAACCTAGATGCCCATCAGCAGATGAATGGATAAGGAAGCTGTGGTACATATACACCATGGAATATTACTCAGCCATTAAAAAGAATTCATTTGAACCAGTCCTAATGAGATGGATGAAGCTGGAGCCCATTATACAGAGTGAAATAAGCCAGAAAGATAAAGAACATTACAGCATACTGACACATGTATATGGAATTTAGAAAGGTGATAACGATAACCCTATATGCAAAACAGAAAAAGAGACACAGAAATACAGAACAGACTTTTGAACTTTGTGGGAGAATGTGAGGGTGGGATATTTCAAAAGAACAGCATGTATACTATCTATGGTGAAACAGATCACCAGCCCAGGAGGGATGCACGAGACAAGTGCTCCGGCCTGGTGCACTGGGAAGACCCAGAGGAATCGGGTGGAGAGGGAGGTGGGAGGGGGGATCGGGATTGGGAATACATGTAAATCCATGGCTGATTCATATCAATGTATGACAAAACCCACTGGAAAAAAATAATAATAATAATAAAAAAAAAATTAAAAAAAAAAAAAAAAAAAGACCTTAAGAAGGCACAATACTCTCTTCTTTCTTTTAAAAATTCTTTCCCCAGGCACTTTAAATAAAAATACCCTTTTGGTACATCCTCAGGAAGTAAACATTCTCCAAATAAGTTCTCTGGGAAGGCTAATCCTCACAGGTGATCCCAGAAATGTTCAGAGCTCACTAGAAGTACACTTTTAAGGCAGGGGCCCCCACTCCCATCCATTTTCCCCTGCAGAAGGAGGCTTCAGGCTTTATCCCAGTGAAAGGCAGTGCAGGGAGATTTAAAGCCTTGTCTCTGGCATTAGTCTGGTTAGGATTGAATCCTGGTTTAGTAGCTGTCTATCTTGGACAAGATACTTACCCTTTCAGTCTTAGTTTTTTTCACGTATGCTAAGAAAGTTAAACAGTTAAATTGCTTTGACAGTTAAACAGTTAAATCGAGTAGGATAAAGCTGGAGAAAATAAGCAAATGTGAGACAACAAAAGAAGAACGGTCCTGATTTGAGTGGGAAACCTTTGCTTGGCCACTTTGATAGGATAAGGGGAGTGGGTGAGCCCAGGTCCCAGGGGAGATGATACAAGGATAGCACTGCATGGGTTCCGTCCCCCTGGCTTGCACGCCCTCTCACTTACTCTCAGTTAAATAATGCAGGGAAAGTGTTTAGAGAGAACCTTTAGTTAGAGTTAGCTATTCTATTACCCAGAGCACTCACTGTCCCTAATCAGCACTGAGTTCTGAGTCTGCTCAGCCCAAGATTTGCTGTAAAACCACTGACTGAGGGGCTGGGCAAGAACTGTAATTTTTTGCTTCTTTTATTACAAAGATAATTTCCAGCTTGAAGTGAGAGCTGAAAACGGGCCACTCATTTCCTGATTCCTTGACAGAATTCCCCATGTCAAAAACAGCATGTAAGTCATACAAAGTTGCACACGTCCAAAGGCAAAGCCTCTCCCAAAAGACTTGCCATACTGACAGTTTCAGCTCATTTTAGTTTAATTCACAAATGGTGAAAAATAGAACTATAAGCATACAAAATATTTTCTACTTTTCTGGCCTTTAAAAATGAAGTGACTAACACATTATCTGGATTTTGCTTAACAGGTGAATTATAAACTTTGTTTATAAACTTTATAAATAGGTAAATTATAAATTAGTTACTTTTCTGATTGCTTTTCTTAATTGTTCATGATTTAGTTATGTAGTTCTATTGTTAAACTCTTTTGTTCCTAAATATATAAAATTAATACTCTGAAGCTTTTAGAGAATAGAGATGCTCTTAAAGCTGAATAACAGAACAAAAAGAGGAATTTACTATCATGTTTAATAACTTTACTTCTGTGATCTTGATTTCCATTTTGTATGAGCAGCAGAAATTTCACAAGAAATGTACTGATGTGTGTTTACATTTTCTGACAGTAAGGATCCTATGATAAGAGTGGGAAAGCTTTACCTCTAAGTCTATAGGTAATACAGAGAAAATACAACACAGCTGTAGATATAGGATATTACTTTTTCATTTTGAACATCAAGAATTGTCCTTTGGAGTGTCTTTCATAGAGACTGCGGAAGATCCCCTGAAAGAGGGCAAGGCAACCCACTCCAGTACTCCTGCCTAGAGAATCCCACAGACAAAGGAGCCTGGGGGGGCTGCAGTCCATAGGGTCACAGAGAGTCAGACACGACTGCCGCGACTAAGCACCAGCAGCAGCACACACCTTTATGATCAAAAGAGGAAAGGAATGAAGGGCAAACAGGAAGTGTGAAAAGGGCATATGCAATCAGGAGCAGCCCCCTTGATTCTCCCTCGCAAAAGCCTCTTCCATCCATTTCCTCCTTCCCAATTGCCGCAGCCGTTGGAAAGCCTCTTCCTACTTAGAGGCTTCATTGCCTCCTGACAGAGCAAATGTACTAGCCTTCTATTTGTTCTTCCTAAACCATATTTTAGATTGCATCATTCACCGACTTGCAAACCTTAAATTATTTCCAAATTACCTATCAAAGTACAAACTTCTGGCCTTTGAGGTCCCTGGAAATCACATACCAAACAAACTTCCTGCCTCTGGCCCTCATTTCTCTTCTCAGAGTATTCTGTGCTAATTACAAAACTCAGCTACATCATAGTCTACAAATCAACCACCTGCTTCTCTGCCCTCTGATTTTTGTTCTAACATCCTCTCCACTTTATTCTGTTCCAGTTATGCCATCTCCCCTCAAAATTGTCCCATCATTCAAAGCTTGATTTACATGTAATCTTCTCTGTATAAAGCTTCTGATCTCATGGTTATATGTTCCTCTCTTTGCCCTATATTGCAGTTAATGGCAAGTCAGTGTTTTCCTCTGTTAGAACATGTGTCCATCAAAGCATATGATCATGTCTTAGCTACCTTTTATTCTGTTTGATGTTTTATATAAATATAATGGTACTCGATACAAGTATATTGAATAAATGAAGGTGTGCAGCCATGAATTTCTCCATGAGAAATCTCCTAAGCTCCAAGAGGAGATTTCTCTCTAACTGGGTGATTGAAAATGTTAGACTCCTAAGATGCCAGCAGAATGCCATTTGATTCTTTCTCAACCCTCTTCCTTTAAAATTACTCTGCTAAATCAGAAAAAAAAAAAAATAATAAAATAAAATTACTCTGCTAAATCAGTCTTCCCCACTCCAGGGTGAACTCTGGGAGATTCTACGGCTCTTCTGACATACTCAGGAGTTATACAGCCCCCGAGCTGTTCCCCTTGTTTAGGATAAGAAGCCTGTGTCCAGGAGAGGGTCATTCGTTGTTCAGTCGCTAAGTCGTGTCTGACTCTTTGTGACCACATGGACTGTAGCATGACAGGCTTCCCTATCCCTCACCATCTCCCGGAGTTTGCTCAAACTCATGTCCATTGAGTCCATTGAGTCCATTGATTCGGACATGGAGAGGGTCATGTTACTCTTGTTACTGAGCCTTGTTACTCTTGAGCCTTATTACTCTTCCTCGGTTCACTTCCTCCCCCAAGACAGATGCAGGAAGGTTGGATGAGAGGGCAAAGCCTTACTTGACAGATGCTGCCCTAATTTGGTTTCAGGGCCCTCAGATACCAGCATTCTTTTTCTATCATGAGTTGCTTTTATAAATTCTTCAGAGGACTCTTAGGACTAGCAACCTCCTGATATGAGTGTGCCTCTCCTAATGACTGGTTATAATCCCCCCTCAGCCCCTGACTTCTAGGGGCCCATCCGCACCCTTCCTCATGGGGATCATCTCACTCTTCCAGGAATTCCTCTAGGTCAAGGCCTATTTTTGTTTCTTATCTTTAACCGTGGTAAAATAGACACAGCATAAAATTTACTACTTTTAATTATACAGTTCAGTGGCATTAAGTACATTCACATTGTTATGCAACCATCACCATCATCCATCGCCAGAACTTTTTCATCTTCCCAAAGTGAAAGTCGGTGCCCATTAAACATTAACTCCTCATTTTTCCTTGCATGCAGCCCATGGCAACCACCATTCTCCTTTTCATCTATGTATTTCTCTACTCAGGGTACCTCTTATAGCAAAATCTTAATTGTCCATATGCAACTGGCTTATTTCACTTAGCATAATATTTTCAAGATTCATCTATGTTGAAACGTGTCCAAAAATCCTTCCTTTTTAAGGCTGATTAGTATTCCATTATATGTGTCTATTACATGTGTTCATTCATTCATCTGTTGATAAACACTTGGGTTGCTTTCAGGTCAAAGTCCTTTTAAACCTGGATATCTTTCATAGATCCATTTGATCTATGGGGAAAATCACATATTTTCAGCCATTAGATTGAAGTGCAAGTCCTCCTCAAAACACCTCTCTCTTTATGCTCACTAACTTCTGTAGTTTTTAGGTGTGAATCAGGTACCAGTCTCTGTTCCCACACTACACTAAGGTGAAAGACACAGTAGGTCCCCCAAATGATTCTCAGGAAGGAACTCTGAAGAAACCCTAAGATATCCTCAATATGCATACTCAGTTGCTCAGTGTTGTCTGGCTCTTTGCGACCCTTTGGACTGTAGGTCACCAGGCTCCCCTGTCCATGGGATTCTTCAGGCAAGAATACTGGAGTGGGTTGCCGTGCCCTCCTCCAGGGGATCTTCCTGATCCAGGGATGGAACCTGCATCTCCCTCATTGGCAGATGGATTCTTTACCACTGAGCCATCAGGGAAGCCCATCTCCTCAATATGGGGCTCTCATAAATTGTTATCCTTTTTACACAATGCAGAGTGGGAAACAAGTACCTTAACTTGGAGGCAGGAGAACTAGTTTGGGGCACCTTCTTTCCAAGTCCTACATAAAAGGCCTAGATGGCCTGGCACTCCCTTTAGATTGTAGTACCTATTTGTCTCAACTATAAACTCAGGCAGAAAGAGTCTCATTTAAACATCCTATTTTGTCTACCAAAATAGTTTTTTCTAGACCAGGTTACTGTCAGACAACAATCCAATGACTGCCCAAATGGTAAGTATCAACCCTGGAAAGACCCATGTTTATTTGTAGGTGCAATGGATACAAGTGTGCAATTACAAAGCCAAATGGAATGCATCAACAGAAATGGAATTATTCCCACTTGTAAATTCTTTTTTACTGACAATATGATGGATTATGTAAACACTTCTTTTGGAGAAAAGAAAAAAAGAAACACAAATTACTCTCTTCAAATGGTTATGTACTAATTAGTTCCCTGTTGTGGTCACTACTACATCATTTGTTGTTCAGTTGCTCAGTTGTGTCTGACTTTTTGTGACCCCGTGGACTGCAGCACACCAGGCTTCCCTGTCCTTCACCATCTCCCAGAGCTTGTCAAACTCATGTCCATTGAATCGGTGATGCCATCCAACCATCTCATCCTCTGTCATCCCATTCTCCTCCTGCTTTCAATCTTTCCCAGCATCAGGGTCTTTTCAAATGAGTTGACCTTTGCATCAGGTGGCCAAAGTATTGGAGCTTTAGTTTCAGCATCAATCCTTCCAATGAATATTCAGGGTTGAGTTCCTTTAGTGTTGACTGGTTTGATCTCCTTGCTGTCCAAGGGACTCTCAAGAGTCTTCTCCAACACCACAGTTCAAAAGCATCAATTCTTCGGTGCTCAGCCTTATTTATGGTCCAACTCTCACATCTATACATGACTACTGGAAAAACCATAGCTTTGACTAGATGGACCTTTGTCAGCAAAGTAATGTCTCTGCTTTTTAATATGCTATCTAGGTTTGTCATAGCTTTTCCTCCAAGAAGCAAGTGTCTTTTAATTTCATGGCTGGAGTACCATCTGTAGTGGTTTTTGAGCCCCCCAAAATCAAGTCTTTCACTGTTTCCCCATCTATTTGCCATGAAGTAATAGGACCAGATGCCATGATCTTAGTTTTTGAATGTTTAGTTTTAAGCCAGCTTTTTCACTCTCCTCTTTCACCTTCATCAAGAGGCTCTTTAGTTCCTCTTCCCTTTCTGCCATAAGGCTGGTGTTATCTGCGTATCTGAGGTTGTTGATATTTCTCCCGGAAATCTTGATTCTAGCTTGTGCTTCATTCAGCCTGGCATTTCTCATGATGTACGCTGCACATAAGTTAAATAAACAGGGTGACAGTATACTGCCTTGATGTACTCCTTTGCCAATTTTGAACCAGTCCATTGTTCCATGTCCGGTTCTAACTGTTGCTTCTTTACCTGCATACAGGTTTCACAGGAAGCAGGTAAGGTGGTCTGGTATTCTCATCTCTTTAAGAATTTCCCACAGTTTGTTGTGACACACACAGTCAAAGGCTTCAGCATAGTCAATGAAGCAGAAGTAGATGTTTTTCTGGAACTATCTTGCTTTTTTGATGATCCAACAGATGTTGGCAATTTGATCTCTGGTTCCCCTGCCTTTCCTAAATCCAGCTTGAACATCTGGAAGTTCATGGTTCATGTACTATTGAAGCCTCGCTTATAGAATTTTGAGCATTACTTTTCAAACATTCTTTGGCATTGCCTTTCTTTGGGATTGGAATGAAAACTGACCTTTTCCAGTCCTGTGGCCACTGCTGAGTTTTCCAAATTTGCTGACATATTGAGTACAGCACTTTCACCTTATAAGTTACCTTAAAAAAAAAAGAAGAAGATTTGGAAACTGTTCTCTCTGAAAATTCCAGGGTCTTATTGAGTTGGTTTATCAATATAAATTTATGATCGTGCATGTGTGCTCAGCCATGTACGACTCTTTGTGACCCCATAGACTATAGCCTGCCACTCTTCTCTGTCCATGGAATTCTCCAGGCAAGAATACTGGAGTGGGTTGCCATTCCCTTCTCCAGGGGATCTTCCAGACCCAAGGACTGAAATTTTGTGTCCTGTGTCTCCTGCATTGACAGGCAAATTCTTTTTTTTTTCCACTTTATTTTTTAATTGAAGGATAATTGCTTTACAGAATTTTTTTGTTTTCTGTCAAACATCAACAAGAATCAGCCTTAGGTACTCCCTAGTACCTAAGACTACTCCTTAGTCCTCTTCCTCCCAAACTTCGCTCCTCAGCCTGCCTCCCATCTCCCTCCCCACCCACCCTTCCAGATTGTCACAGAGCCCCTGTTTGAGTTCCCTGAGTCATAGAGCAAGTTCCCGTTGGCTATCTCTTCTACATATGGTATTGTAAGTTTCCATGTTACTCTCTCTGTGCATCTCTCCCTCACCCTCCTCCCCGCCCCCCATGTCCATAGGTCTGTTCTCTAGGTCTGTTTCTCCACTGGTGCCCTGCAAATAAATTCATCAGTACCATCTTTCTAGAGTCCATATATATGCATCAGTATATGATATTTATATTTCTCTTTCTGACTTACTTCACTCTGTATAGTCGGTTCTAGGTTCATCTACCTTATTAGAACTGACTCAAATGAATTCCTTTTTATGGCTGAGTAATATCCCATTGTAAATATGGACCACAGTTTCTTTATCCATTCGTTTGTCAATGGACATGTAGGTTGCTTCCAAGTCCTAGCTATTGTAATTAGTGCTGTAGTCAACATTGGGGTGCATGTGTCTTTTTCAGTTTTGGTTTCCTCAGAGTATATACCTAGGAGTTTTTTGCTGGGTCATATGGTGGTTTTATTCCTAGTTTTTTAAGGAATCTCTGTACCATCTTCTGCAGTAGCTGTATCAATTTACATTTCCACCAGCAATGCAAAAGAGTTCCCCTTTCTCCACACCCTCTCCCAGCATTCATTGTAGACTTTTTGATGATGGCCATTCTGATGGTGTGAGGTGATATCACACTGTAGTTTTGATTTGTATTTCTCTAATAATGAGTGATGTTGAGCATCTTTTCATGTGTTTGCTAGCTGTCTGTATGTCTTTTTTGGAGAAATGTTTGTTTAGGTCTTTTTTCCAATTTTTGATTGGGTTATTTGTTTTGTTTTGTTGTTGCTTTTTTTTTTTTTTTGGTATTGAGTTGTATGAGCTGCTTGTATATTTTGGAAATTAATTCTTTGTCAGTTGTTTCCTTTGCTATTATTTTCTCCCATTCTGCTTGTCTTTTCACCTTCTTGTGGTTTCCTTTGCTGTGCAAAAGCTTTTAAGTTTAATTAGGTTCTACTTGTTTATTTTTGTTTTTATTTCCATTATTCTAGGTGGTGGGTCATAGAAGATCTTGCTTTGATTTATGTCATCGAGTGTTCTGATTGTTTTCCTCTGAGAATTTTACAGTTTCTGGTCTTAGATTTTGGTCTTTAATCCATTTTGAGTTTATCTTTGTGTATGGCATTAGGAAGTGTTCTAATTTCATTCTTTTACATGTAGCTGTCCAGTTTTCCCAGCACCACTTATTGAAGAGGCTGTCTTTGCCCCATTGTATATTCTTGCCTCTTTTGTCAAAAATAAGGTACCCATAGGTGCGTGGGTTTATCTCTGGGCTCTCTATCTTGTTCAGTAGGTCTATATTTCTGTTTTTGTGCCAGTGCCATACTGTCTTGATGACCGTAACTTTGTAGTAGAGTCTGAAGTCAGGAAGGTTGATTCCTCCAGCTCCATTCTTCTTTCTCAAGACTGCTTTGGCTTCGGGTCTTTTGTGTTTCCATATAAACTGTGATTTTTTTGTTCTAGTCTTTTGAAAAATTCCATTGGTAATTTGATAAGGATTGCATTGAATCTGTAGATTGCATTTGGTAGTATAGTCAGTTCCTACCCAGGAACATGAAATATCTCTCCATCTGTTTATGTCATCTTTGATTTCTTCCCTCAGTATCTTATAATTTTCTGTATACAGTTCTTTTGTCTCCTTAGGTAGGTTTATTCCTAGATATTTTATTCTTGAATAAATTGAATGAGATTGATTCCTTAATTTCTCTTTCTGATTTTTCATTGTTAGGGTATAGGAATGCAAGTGATTTCTGTGTATCGACCTTGTATCCTGTGACTTTGCTGAATTCAGTGATTAGCTCTAGTAATTTTCTGATAGCTTCTTTTGGGTTTTCTATGTATTTATCATGTCATCTGTGAACAGTGAGAGTTTTACTTCTTCTTTTCTGATCTACATTCCTTTTATTACTTTTTCTTCTCCAACTGCTGTAGCTAGGACTTCCAAAACTATGTTGAATAATAGTGGTGAGAGTGGACACCCTTGTCTTGTTCCTGATCTTAGAGGGAATGCTTTTAGTTTTTCAGCATTGAGAATAATGTTTGCCGTGGGCTTATCGTATATAGCCTTTACTGTGTTGAGGTAGGTTCCTTCTATGTTCATGTTTTGAAGTGTTTTTACCATAAGTGTGTGCTGAATTTTGTTGAAGGCTTTTTCTGCATCTATTCAGATAAACATGTGGTTTTTACCTTTCAATTTGTTAATATGGTGTATCACACTGATTGATTTTCATATATTGAAGAATCCTTGCATCTCTGGAAAAACCTGACTTGATCATGGTATATGAGCTTTTTAATGTGTTGCTGAATTCTGTTTGCTAGAATTTTGTTGAGGATTTTTGCATCTATGTTCATCGGTGTTATCATCCTGTAATTTTCTTTTTGTGTGTTCTCTTTGCCTGCTTTTGGTATCAGGGTGACCGTGGCCTCATAGGATGAGGTTGGAAGTGTTCCTCCCTCTGCAATTTTTAGGAGGAGTTTCAGAAAAATAGGCATTAGCTCTTCTCTAAATGTTTGATAGAATTTCTCTGTGAAGCCCTCTGGCCCTGGGCTTTTGTTTTTGTTTGGGGGAGATTTTTTTTTTAAATTACAGTTTCTATTTCAGTGTTTGTAATTGGCTTGTTCATAATTTCTATTTCTTCCTGTTTCAGTCTTGGGAGGTTGAACTTTTCTAAGAATCTGTCCATTTCCTCTAGGTTGTCCATTTTATTAGCATATAGTTGCTCACAATATTCTCTTATGATCCTTTGTATTTCTGTGTTGTCTGTTGTAACCTCTCTTTTTTCATTTCTAATTTTGTTGATTTGATTTTTCTCCCTTTTTCTCATGATGAGTCTGGCTAGTGGTTTGTCAATTTTGTTTATCTTCTCAAAGAGCCAGCTTTTAGTTTCATTAATCTTTGCTAGTACTTCCTTCATTTCTTTTTTCATTTATTTCTCCTCTGATCTTTATGATTTCTTTCCTTCTGGCAGATGAATTCTTTACCACCAGTGCCACCTGGAAAACCAAACTGTGACTTTAAAAAAATCCCTAAGAAAATATTCATGCTAAATTTCTTGTACTTCTTTGATAGCCCAGTAAAGACAAGCTAAACAGATAGTGTGAGCTTCAAATTTTCATTTGCTGATTTCTGTTGCCCAAAGAAAGATCTCACAATGGCATACTGATTGAACTTTCAGGATATTCTAGCATAGCCCACACATTATAATAAACAGGGGTGCTTTTTAAAAATATTGGTGCCTGGACCCTTTTCTAAACTGACATATCAGAAATCTCTGAAAGTGGAGACTAAGCATATGCATCTACAAAAAGTTCTCCATGTGATTCTGATGTACAAAGCGAGAAGCATTGATATAGAGTGATCTATTGATATTTGTGTGATAATTTCTCCAATACTTTCTTTCACAAAAGGCAACCATTATATTGGATATTAGTACTTCCTTTATAAGTATTTGTTGAAAGATTAGATTGAAGAGAGTAGGTGAATTGAAGTGAGGTTAAAGGGTGCTGTCTCCTCCCAGATCTGAATACCCATTTATTCTTTGACTCCTAATGGTTTCCATCCCCACCTCTCTTTGGAGGTATTATCTGGAAGGCTATCAGTGAACACCTGTGTTCAGTTCCCATTCTCAGTCCTTCTCTTACCTGTTCATGCTGCTGACTCTTTTCCCCCAATCACAGAAAAGAAAACCAGTCTACTATGGTAATTAACCTGTAAATGACTAGTTTATTTCATGGTCATAGGATCCAGAGCAAAGATAGATGAACCTTAAAAACAGGAAATGGGGCAACAATTTTAGTATTACAAGGCTCATTGTGTAATTTATTAGAATTTTATAGTTTTAAATTTTTCTTTAGTAAAAGGAGAAACAGTTTCTATTCCAATGCCAAGAATAGTATTAATACTTGACATATAGTAGATACAAATATTTGCTTAATGTTATCATTTATTTATTTGTTTATGAATGAACATAATTTCATACCTAATCTTATACCTAATGGTATCTGAAGCATTTTTTTACTTACTAACAGCTCCTGTAAGCACCTGTTTTTGCAAATTTAGGACACAGACTAGTGAAATATCTATGAAAACTGTGATTGCCAGTTTATAACTTTGCACATAAAGTCCACAAATTTTGTGAAGCTGGATCTGTGGGCCATTCTTTGAGCTAGCAATGAGGAAGTATATATGTTTTGTTTCTTTTGTCTCAATAATACCTGCTATAGATTATTAGGGTCACAAAGTATTTTTTTAAATCTTCTTGTTTGGAGGCAGATCAATCATAACTCTAGCAATTTTTCTGCTGTCTATGTTTTCTACTGTATCCTCCCTTGGCTTCTATGACTCTACTTAAGTGATTCTTTCACTCTTAAATCTCTTCAGCCCTCTTCTGAATATTCTTTGAGGTTGAATCATGTGACCTATTTGCTCCTATTTTCTCTCCGTAAACTTCATCCCTGAGCAATTTCAGCTACTCATTTGGCTTTAACTGAGATGACTCCCAATATGTATTCCTAGTTCACTCTTTCTCTGTCCTTGAAGCTTCAGACTTTTATTTCCTGCTAACTCTTAGCTCTTGTTTGTACCTCCAAAATTTCAGACTTAACATATTTAACAGTCACAATCCCCATTAGAAAAAGAATATACATATATTCTTTTTTAATATATTCTTTTAATATGTATATATATTTATATTATTATTATTAATAGAATATTGAGGCACTTCCCTGGGAGTCCAGTATTTAAGATTCCTTGCTTTCAAGTCAGGGGTGAGGGTTTGATCCCTGGTCAGGGAACTAAGATCTGCATGCTGTGGAGTGCAGTCACATAAATACACATTAAAAATAAATAAGTAGGGCTTTCCTGGTGGCTCAGTGTAAAGAATCCACCTGCCAATGCAAGAGACATAGGTTCGATCCCTGATCAGGGAAGATACCACACGCCACGGAGCAACTAAGCCCATGTACGGCAACTATTGAGCGGTGCTCCAGAGCCCAGGAGCCGCAACTACCGAAGCACGTGCACCTTAGAGCCAGTGCTCTGCAACAAGCCACCGCAATGAGAAACCCACACGGGGCAACCAGGGAGTGTCGCCTGCTTGCCACAACTGGAGAAAAGCCCGAGCAGCAGTGAAGACCCAGCACAGCCAAAAATAGATAAGTAAATAAAAGTATAAAATGAGTAAATAAATACAATCCCTCCACTGGAAAAAACAGAACAGTGATATGGTGGTTTCATTCACAGTGGTTTATCACTAACTTCTCCCTGACTTTGCACATCTAGCCATTTGCCAGGCTGTCCTTTGCTTCCTGCACCATCTCCTTCTTCACTGCCATCTCTGTAGTGCAGGTCTTTATTTCCTCTTTCCTGTATTGATGTTGCTTACTCAAGCTGATAATCCTGGCTCTAGTTTCTTATTTTCCCTGTGCATAATACTTACAATATTTGGATTTGTCTTCCTAAATCATAATTCTGGTTGTATCTGCTCTAAAAAAAAAAAAAAATTAGTGACTTCCCATTGCATACAAATTAGGGCTTTCAAGAACCTCCCCTATTGATGACAGTGTTTTTTTAACCTTAGTTTTCATTTCCTCCATCTAGGAAAAAAATCTCTATTATTATGTGTTTCTCAAAAATATCTTGAGATTCCCACTCTGGGTCTTTTCTGCATCTGCTTTTAAAAACCTTTCAACAGGCCTCAAATTTCACCTTTTCTTCTAATGTTTCCTGTTGTGTCCCCAATAGATGTGATTGTCCCTTTCTTTTAATCTCTTTATTTAAAAGGCTATTGTCACATGAAATCTCTGCTATGTTGCTTGATATTCAAATAGAAATATTTTGCAGAGACTAATAAAAACATAGTGCTTACCACTCAGATATTTGATAATAAAGATAAAGATTAGTCAAATTGTTTTCTTATGATTCTTCTATACTAAGTATGACCCCTATAGGATATAATTATTTCTTATCTTTTAAAATGTTTTTAAGTTAAGTTTAAATAATTTATCATTATAGAGATATAAAAAGTCTTTAGAAGAAATCAAATCAGTGGTAACCCATGGCTAGAGTTTACTACCTTTCCATTTGGGTTGACAATTTTTTCTTTCTTTTTTTTTTTTTCTTTCAGCTTTTTTAAGATGTCACTGTTATACAGATTCTACTGTTACTAATGAAAACTCTGCCCTTATTTTTGTAAATGTGATGTGTCTTTCTTTCTCATTTCTGTTAACATTTTCTTTTTGATCTTTGCTTTACAGTCATTTGGTTGTGATGTATCTAGGTGTGTTTTTCTTTGTATTTCTTTTGCTTGGGGTTCATTGAGTTTCTTGGCTCAAAGGGTTAATAGCTTTCATAAATTTTAGAAAATATTTGGCTAATATCTCTTAAAATATTTATTTTTCTTTATTCTCTCTCCTTCTGAGCCCAGTTACATGCATGGTGAATCATGTAATATTGGCCTACAGATCTCTGACACGTAATTTTTTCATTTTTTTTTTCCTCTGTTCTTCAGTTTGGGAGTTTTCCATTCAATTTTCTCAGAGTTTGCTGATTCTTTTTTCTTTCTAATCTTCTATAAAGTCATTTTCTATAAAGACTTCTATAAAGTCTTCTATAAAGTCCATTTCTGATATTTTATGGTACTATGTTGTATTAATATTGTTTGTTTCAATTCTAGACATTTTGACTTGGTTCTTTTATACACTTTAATTTCTCTGCTTGAAATATCCCAACAATTACTATGTCTAACTTTTCCTTTAAACTTTTAACATACAGTTCTTCACAAGTTATTTTATATTTCTCATCTATTTTTCTAACATCAGGGCATCCATGAGTCTGCCTCTATTGATTGCTTCTTTTCTCAGTTAGGAATCATATTTTTCTGTTTCTTTGACTGTCTTTGTCAATATTTATTGCATACCAAACATCTTGTGTAGAAGAACAAAAGTAGATGAAGTTTTTGGTAGATACTGTTTGAGCTAAATAATATTTTTTATTGCATTCTGTTTTTCCACATAGGATATAAGAGGATATGTGATCGCGTTATGTCAGAGAGATCTGACATAAAGATTGCTTAGAGATCTGACAGCTAGCATGAGAAGCTGATTATTCAAATTCAGCTATCTGTAGTGCTTGGCTGAAAATAGGTGAAGTTTTTATTACCTTCAGTTTATTTCTGATTTCCAAAGAGACTGTAGAGATCTCCTTTTGCCCTTCAACCCAACTCTAACTGCTCAGGCTACACTGAGTGGGTGGCCACGTTTAGGATTTGAGTTGAAGGAGTTTGAGTTGCAGCGTAAGTTCATTTCAGTTCACTTCTGGGTTCAAGTCCATCGGGGCCTGAAACCTAATAGGAATATAAGACTTCTATTTTCCAGCTCTGCACTCACCATCACTTTCACAGGAAACTTCCCATGGAAGAGATTTCAAGCTGAGAATTTACATCCATGGCTGTTCCAGATACTTGTATGTTGTGCCAGGCCACACTGTTATTAAAAACTTGGCTAGCTCTCTTCCTTTCAGCAGTCACTCTACTGAGCATAGGCTCATCCTCCTGCTGGAAGCTTTGGTCCCGGCTATGGAAGCAGCCTCTCCTCTGCGTTCATTTATAAAGGACATCTCTTGACTGGAATGTAGCTCATTTGGATTTATCTATGTCCACCACTCACTCTTTGACAGCTTTAAAATGAAGTGTGAATTTTATTTTGTCTTTTGTTCTTATTGCTATAAAGGGAGTAGCAATATTTTAAGATATTGTTTATCCTATTAGGAAGTGAAAATGTCTGGCCAGTTCTTTTTACTTTCCATAATTGATATCATCTGTTAGATATTAACTTTTTTTTGGTAATTTCGTATTTTGTCAGGAAGGGAGTTGAATATTTTTATAGTGTGTTTCATCAATCTTCTGCTTGAATTGTTAATATTTCTTGTGTTCTATAATTTTGATTTCATATTTCTTGCAAAAATAGATTCACAACTGAGAATTATTTCTTTGAAAGATTTGAAATTACTCTTTTTATTCAATCGCTTTTAACTTTGAAAACTCCTTTGTTTGAAATTAATGTTGTCATCTGTGTTCATATTTTTTTGTTTATTGTATTTTTAAGAATACATCTGTTCAATGAATATTTCCTATGTTCCAAGCACTTTTCTGGTCACTGGAGATAAAGCAATGAGCAAAGCAGACCTGAGGCCTTTCTTTACAGAGCTTAGAATGTGAAGTAAACAACAACCAAAAAAGTCTTACAAATCAGAATCTAATCAGTTGTGCTAAATTCTGTGTGGAAAAAATACAGGATATCATAAGAAAATCTAGTGTGGGACATAAACTGGGGTTTTAGATAAGTCTTCTATAAAGGATATATGTTTACATTGACACTTCTTTACTTATTCCTTTATTACTTCTAGGTAATTTTGTTTTAGGCATATTTCTTATAAACTGCATACATCTGAATTTAATTTTTTACTCCATTCTGAGAATCTTTTTTTAAAAAAACAAGGGGTTTGTTTCTATGTCTATCATATTATCTCTCTGAATTTTTACTATGTTTTTCTTTTTCTGAGTTTTACTATACATATTATATTTTGCTTTATTTGTTTACTTCAGTGAAGTGAAAGTTATCATGCTCCTTTGACAAAAGCATTCTTTAATCTATATATCTCTAATTAATAAAGACAAAACTAAAACAGTATCTTCTAACTCCCCACTATGTAGGAAAATGAATTGAGTAAGTGTTTACCTGCAGTTTGCTTGTTTTTGTTCATGTATTAAAGGATTTTAATTACATTATAAATAGTAAATTGTTACATTTACAAAATGCATTATTTTCCCAAGCAACACTACTTATATTTATTCATATTAATGTAACTATATTTCTAATATTAATTTGAACATAGATTTTGTTTGGTAATCTAATCTTGTCTATCAAACCACCCCAAACTTGTTAGCTTAAAATAACAATTTGTTTATTTCTCAGTTGAAAATACATCTTTATATGTCATCACCCAAAAAAATTCCCCTATGCATCTTCCAAGAGACACCCCTCTCCAGAGACAATTACTGTTCTAATTTTTCCACCAGGGATTAGTTTTATCTGTTTAGAATTTCATATAAATGAAACTATACAATATGTACTCTCTTGTATAAGGCTTCTTTCAACCAGCATAATGCACTTGAGATTTACTCATGTTGAATATGTAAGTTTTTCCTTTTAATTGCTAAATAGTATTCCATTGTGGGATTATACCACAGGATTTTTTTATCCATTCTCCTGTTGATCAATACATCAGTGCTTCCAGCTTGGGGCTATATGAATTATTGCCGTGAGCATTTTTGTGTTCATATTTTTTTGTGACATATCCTTTTCTCTTGAGCTAATACATAGTATTAGAATGACTGGTCAAAAGGTCAGTGTATATTTAGTTTTTCTGTTTGTTTTCTTTATTCTCAACAACTCCCTAAAGAGTATCTTTTTTTAAAAAAATTATTTAATTAATTTATTTATTTGGCTGTGCCGTGCAGTTTGTGGGATCTTAATTCCCTGACAGGGATGGAACCCAGGTTCCCAGAAGTGGAAGTAAGGAGTCCTAACCACTGGATTGCCAGGGAACTCCCGTTGTGCATTTAGTTTTACAAGAAATTACAAGGTTCTTTTTCAGAGTAATTGTACTATTGTAGTTTCCTACTAAGTAACTATTAAAGTTTCAGCTGTTTCACAGTCTCACCAATATTTGGTGCTATCATTGTTTTTAATTTTAGCCTTTCCAGTAGGTCTGTAATGGTATTTTATTGTGGTTTTAATTTTCATTTCTGTGATGACTAATAATGTTATATATTTTTCCTGTACTTATTTACAATTTGTTTATCCTCTCTTATGAACACTCCAAATTTTTTGCCACATTTAATTGGACTATTTGTCTTTCTATTATTGAGCAGTAGGAGTTCTTTATATGTCCTAAATACCAGTGTTTGATCAGATATATGCATTGTGAATATTTTCTCCAAATCTGTACCTTGCCTATTCATTTTCTGAAAAGTGTCTTTTAAAAAAAAGGTTTATTTATTTTATTTTTTTCCGGCTCTGGTGGGTCTTTGTTGATATACGTAGGCTTAGTCTAGTTGCGGCAAATGGGGTAGCAATGCTACTCCACGTTGCAGCGTTCAGGGGTCTCACTGTAGTGGCTTCTCATTGCAGAGCTTGGGCTCTAGGCACCCGGGCTTCAGTAGCTGCAGCGTGTAAACTCAGTATTTGTGCTCCACAGGCTTAGTTGTTCTGCAGCATGTGGGATCACCCCAAACCAGGGGTCAAACTGCATTGCAAGGCAGATTCTTGACCACTGGACCACCAGGGAAACCCTGAAAGGCATCTTTCTCTGCCTGTGTGTCTGGTTCACTTCTGTGTGTCCAGTGACAGCACAAGACCTGGCACATGGTAGACAACCAAAAAATATTTGTTGAATGAATCCAGTAAAGGACAAGTAAAGATCACAATTAAAGTACAGTAAGAATCAATCAATCCTCAGTAAACACTGCTAGTAGGATTTTTATGAAGTGCAATAGAATGATTAAAAGTGTGGGCTTTAAAATTAGACTGTTAGGATTTTCATTCTAAACAATTTCTGTGTATCTCTCAGCAAGTTACTTAACTTCTCTGTGCTTTGTTTTTCTCACTTCCAACCTTGTTGGATTTTGTAATGAAGAAGAAAGGATATAATGCAAGTGAAATCTTTAGCACAGTGCTCATAAAAGATCAATAATAATTGTTACTTATGTTATAACATCCTCTCATCATAGTGTTTTATTTGCAGTGATTCTGTCCCCCAAGGAAATGGCAACCCACTCCAGTACTCTTGCCTGGAGAATCCCATGGATGGAGGAGCCTGGTAGGCTACAGTCCATGGGGTCGCTAAGAGTTGGATACGACTTCACTTTCACTTTTCACTTTCATGCATTGGAGAAGGAAATGGCAACCCACTCCAGCGTTCTTGCCTGGAGAATTCCAGGGACAGAGGAGCCTGGTGGGCTGCCGTCTATGGAGTTGCACAGAGTCGGACACGACTGAAGCGACTTAGCAGCAGCAGCAGCTGCCCCCCAAGGTGAAGGCTAATACTTCAAAAAACAGCTGTCATTCAGTAGGTCACCTGACTAATTTTCTGGTTAGTGCAGAGCCTGGGTCTCTGAGTGAGAGCCCTGACAGCAGGGAGATGGGCAATGCTCCCCCCAACCCCCATCCAGCTTCTTTCAGGCAAGGAATGCTTTATTTCAGGAGTGAAACATGGTTACGCTGCCAGGCGTTTTCCTCACTTCAGTTGCCTCTGCCTTGTAAATGGGGGAAATCCTTCCCGGAATCTAGCAGTGGGTTGTCAGTTTTAGTGATGATTTCTGGATATTCATTTAGGCGTTTTGTGCAAAGCAGGAGACCCTACATGGAAAATCAGCCAGGTAACATTTTAAAAAATAAACTCTGTTTTTAGGACAGTTTTAGATTGACTGAAAAATTGGAAAGATAGTACAGGGAATTTCTACATATGCTGCACTGAGTTTGCTCAGTTATCAGCATCTCATATCAATGTGGTATGTTTGTTATAGTTAATGAACTGGTATTGCTACATTACTATTAACTACAGTCCATATTATCTTCATATTTAGTTAGCCTTTACCTAACATCCTTTTTCTTTTCTAGGATCCCATTCAGAAAAACCTATTACATTTAGTTACCATGTCTCAGGCTCCTCTTGGGAAACACTTTTTCAGGCTTTCTTTTTTTGATGACTTTGATAATTTTGATAAATACCGATCAGGTATTTTGTGAAAATGTCCCTATATTGTTATTGTAAGAGGTAAAGTGCTTTTCATCACATCATGTCAAGGTTACATACTTTGAAAATGTTAATGTGGACCTTGATCACTCGGCTGGGGTAGTGCTTGTCAGGTCTCTCCACTGTGGACTTTCTCTCCCCCCCACCTCTCCACACTGAAATCTGGGAAGGAAGTCACTATGCACAGGCACACCTAAGGAGTGGGGAGTTATGCTTGACCTCCTTGACGAAGAAGTAGCTACATATATTATTTTGAATTGTTCCATACAGGATGTTTGTCTCATTTATCCACTTATTTATTCAATTATTTATTCATCTCAGTATAGACTCAAGGATATTTATTTTATACTTTGAGTTATAATATAATAATAAATAAAATACTACTTTATTTATCAGATTTCATTTTATACCAGAATCCAGTCATGTAACTTCTTAATGACAATGAAGAACTCATGGATATAAACAAGTGGTACTTTTCTGCAAAAACAGTCAACTGGGAAGTCTGTGGGCTTCTCCAATAATCCTATCATCATTTAACTATTTCTGAAACATTTTAGAAAGGACAGAGGAACCAGAGATCAAATTGCCAACATCCTCTGGATCATTGAAAAAGCAAGAGAATTCCAGAAAAACATCTATTTCTGCTTTATTGACTATGCCAAAGCCTTTGACTGCATGGATCACAATAAACTGTGGAAAATTATTAAAGAGATGGGAATACCAGACCACATGACCTGCCTCTTGAGAAATCTGTATGCAGATCAGGAAGCAACAGTTAGAACTGGACATGGAACAACAGACTGGTTCCAAATAGGAAAAGGAGTATGTCAAGGCTGTATATTGTCTCCCTGCTTATTTACCTTATATGCAGAATACATCATGAGAAACGCTGGGCTGGAAGAAGCACAAGCTGGAATCAAGATTGCCAGGAGAAATATCAATAACCTCAGATATGCAGATGACACCACCCTTATGGCAGAAAGTGAAGAGGAACTAAAGAGCCTCTTGATGAAAGTGAAAGAGGAGAGTGAAAAAGTTGGTTTAAAGCTTAACATTCAGAAATCTAAGATCATGGCATCAGGTCCCATCACTTCATGGCAAATAGATGGGGAAACAGTGGAAACAGTGGCTGACTTTATTTTTCTGGGCTCCAAAATCACTGCAGATGGTGATTGCAGCCATGACATTAAAAGACGCTTACTCCTTGGAAGGAAAGTTATGACCAACCTAGACAGCATATTAAAAAGCAGAGACAACACTTTGTCAACAAAGGTCCGTCTGGTCAAGGCTATGGTTTTTGCAGTAGTCATGTATGGATGTGAGAGTTGGACTATAAAGCTGAGCACCGAAGAATTGATTTTCTGAACTATGGTGTTGGAGAAGACTCTTGAGAGTCCCTTGGGCTACAAGGAGATCCAACCAGTCCATCCTAAAGGAGATCAGTTCTGGGTGTTCATTGGAAGGACTGATGTTGAAGCTGAAACTCCAATACTTTGGCCACCTGATGCGAAGAGCTGACTCATTTGAAAAGACCCTGATACTGGGAAAGATTGAAGGCAGGAGGAGAAGGGGACTACAGAAGAGGATGAGATGGTTGGATGGTATCACCGACTCGATGGGCATGATTTTGAGTAAACTCTGGGAGTTGGTGACGGGCAGGGAGGCCTGGCGTGCTGTGGTTCATGGGGTCACAAAGAGTTAGACACGACTGAGTGACTGAACTGAACTGAAACACTTTAATGGAAACAATGAGGTTTGCAAGAAGTAATTATTATAATGAGTGGATTACCTGTTATGTGCCAAGAACTCACTTAACCCTGAGGTATATACATCCAAACCTCATACACTACATACTTTTTAATGTCTCTCCAAAGCAAGACGGCCTAGACAGCATGTAAATTTCATAAGCCATGGTACAATACTTCAAGTAATTTCAGTGGTTGTCATACAGAGTGATGAGTTCTAGCAGAGGTTTAAAAGCATGAAGGGGGCATATCTAAGGCAGAGAGTTCAGCTGTTGCTGCTTTGCAGAGAAGGTAACTTCTGAGTGACAGGTGTCAAGGAGCTCTACAGTTTTGAAAGACAGGAGCACTCCAGGCAGAAGGAGGCCTGTGGCAGAAGCAGGGAGAGCTGAGGTGATGCTGTGCTGGCTGTCTCAGTTCACCCCTGGACAGAGGCAGGGCCTGAGGCTGCAGAAGTAGCAGGGACCGGATCGCCAAGATGCCTGTGATGCTGGAAGGAACTGGAACTTGATTGTGAAGGCTGTGGAGAATCGCTGGAGGAGTTTCAGCAAGAGAGAAACATGATCGGCTTGACGTTTTAGAGGGATTATTCTGGCATATCATTCTGGCATCTACAAGAGAAAATTCATCTCAGTACTTCATAGTCATCATACTTTGTTTTTTTAATGGAAAGTTGACCATGTTTTCATTTTATTTTCTGTTCAGTGATATTTGGTGGTTTTCCAAAATCAAATCCATGCCCAAATGATTTGCCATCTCTGTTGTCTCAGGAACGTGCTATGGAATCCTGGACAAGAGTTCCCAGACAGCAGGATTTTGCATAGTCCCCATGCATGGTAACTTGTTCTGGCTTATTTGCTTAAACATTTTTTTCTTTTATTAATTTACATTCTTACTCTTTCTCCTCCTTTCATTGTTATTCTTTGGTACTTTTTATAATACCAAATGTCAGGCACTCTATTAAGTTATATGTATATTTCATTTAGCCTTCACCAAATACTCATCTCATTTAACCTTCACCAAAGCAGTATGAAGGAGACAGTACAATTGTGTGCATGCACAGTCGTGTCCAACTTTTTGTGACCCCATGGACTATAGCAAGCCAGACTCCTCTGTTCATGGAATTTTTCAGGCAAGAATACTAGAGTGGAAATTGCCATTTCCTCCTCCAAGGAATCTTTCCCACCCAGGGATCGAACCTGAATCTCCTGCATTGGCAGGTAGATTCTTTACCACTGTGTCATCAGGGAAGCTCAGACAATATCATTACTATTTGGCAAATGAGCAAACTGGGGTTCAGGAAGATTTAGAATCTTGCCGAGAGAGGTTTTATGGCTTGCTTTGCACCACTGGAAGTGGAGCCAGGGTTCAAGCTCAAGTCTGTTTCAAGGGGCCACACTGTGCAGACTGTGCCTGCAGCTGTCCTTCAGGGGCTGTCCCGTCAACTGCAGGACTGCGTTTACCACTGGAGCTTCTGACCTGCCTGGAGCTTTTGATGGGGGTGGGAAGAGAGTCAGAGTCAAGGGCCTCTTCACGGGTTAAGGGACAAATAATGAAGAAGAGCCAGTTGATCTACAAGCTCAAGTTGAATAAAGCACCTTGGAAATGAATTGTCCTCCTCCTCTTTTGCATCACTGAAAGTTACGACCTTTATTTGTCAGTAGGGAAACTGTTCCTTTCTGTCCTACAGCACAGATTCTAGGAGTGATAGCCTGGGTCTGTGCTGAGCACCAGCAACACCGTCTTTAATTCCGTCTCGACAGAAGCAGATGCTGAGCCGGGTCAGTTGGCACGGGTTACTCCTCAGTGGGAGAACTGCATTCTGCAGAGGGGCAGCCCTGCCCTAGGGCCTGCTTCTCTAGTGACATGCTGGCCTGTGAACCCAAGCTGAGTAAGAAATTGACCTTCGCTCAGGATCTGACTCAGGATCTGGGTGCTGAGTGTCTTGATAGTGCTGTAGACCAGGGAGCAGAAAGGGGCTGCCGCTTTCAAAAGGCGGTAAATCACACCCAGGAAGCACCCGCTGGCCCCAAGCCCACAAAGCCTTCCTCCTCTCGACAACCCACCAGCTCCCTGCACTGTGCTCAATGTGTACACATGTGACCCTCCCAGCCCGTGCGGTCCAGCCCCTGTCCACTGCCCGGCAAATAGCCCCCACCCGGAGCTGCACTCAGAGGACGCCACATCTGGAGAAGAAGCCTGTGCAGGTCCTGGCAGTGGGCTGGGGCCTGTGGGGTGCCTGGGGGACATTCTGGAATGCCTGGAGTTTAGTCTGGGTGATGCCAAGTATCTCCTACATAGTCTGGGTGGACCTGTCCTCTGGACCCCAAGGACTTTTCTCCCCAGGAGGGCGGACCGCAGCCCAGGAGCACCAGAGTTGAGCCCTTCACTGCATAGTGCAGACTTGGATGGCCAGGGTCTCGAGCAAGACCGCTGTGTAAGCGTCACAAAGAGGAAGACAGAGCCTGAGCACTCCCCTGGTTCTGGTTCTTTTTTCCAGATTCCACAGACCTTGATCCCCACTTCTACTGTCCTGGCCCAGCTGCTGTTCTCTCTCTCCCATCCACTCTTGTCTACCTCCAATCCATCCTGTATAGCAACTGGGATCATGTTCTACATGTAATGGGAATCTGCTTTTCTTAGTTTAGGAATAGGCAAAACTACATAATATACCGAGGGGAAAAATGCCTTGAAAGTAGGGGTGGTGGTCACATCTGGAGTGGAATATAATTGAAGAAGAGTGCATAAAGGGCTGCCCAGGTCACAGTCAATCTCTTGCCCCAAACTCCTCCGTGTCTTCCCACTGAGGACAGTAAAAACCCTATATTAACTTAGAAAGCTCTGGATGACCTGGCCTATACCCAGCCCTCCCTCCTCACCTCAGGTCTCGCCTGCCTCACCCACATTGCCCTCCAGGCAACTTCACCTGCCACCCAAAATACCTTCCCTCTGCCTCTTGCCCTGGCTAGCTCCTTTCTATTTTCTGGGTTTGGCTTAAAGTACCATCTCAGAGAAGGAGTCCGTAACCCACTTTCCTGCCACCTTCCCGCACTCTGCCCACCCCCCATTGTCTCTCTCAGCGTTTTGCTAGTTGACTTTATAGACATTATTTCAGTGCACACGTTTGCCTGTTTAGTGTATATCTCTACTGCTCAAGCAGAAGTTCCATTAAGACAGGGACCATGTGCAGAGTACTTGGAGCAAATCAACTCCTCAATAGATATTTTTTTTTAATTTATCTTATTGAAACATGTTGTGTTCATTTCTGCTGCACGGCAGTGATCCAGTTATACACACACATATGTATTCTTCTTTATATTCTTTTCCATTATGGTTTATTACAGGATATTGAATATAGCTCCTTGTGTTATACAGTAGGACCTTTTTGTTTATCCATTCTATATACAACAGTTTGCATCTGCTAATCCCAAACCCTGAATCCTTCCTTCCCACACCCTCCTTCCCCCTTGGAAACCACAAGTCTGTTCTTTGTGTGTGTGTATCTGCTCCTGTTTTTGTAGATACGTTCCATTTGGTTCATATTTTAGATTCCACACATTAAGTGATACAGTATTTTTCTTTCTCTTTCTGACTTACTTCATTTAGTATTCATATGATAATAGCATCATTTCATTCTTTTTTATAACTGAGTATTCCACTGTATATATATACCACATCTTCTTTTTCCACTTACCTGCTTTGGACATTTAGTTTGTTTCCATGTCTTGGCTATTGTGAATAGTGCTATTAAGAGTGTAAGATGCATGTATCTTTTGAATTATTGGTTTTTTCCTGGATATATGCCCAGGAGTGAGATTGCTGGCTTATATAGCAACTCTTTTTTGTGGGTTTTTGAAGGAAACTCCATACTGTTTTCCACAGTGGCTGCAACAATTTATATTCCCATCAATAGTGTCAGATGGTTCCCTGTTCTCCACACCCTCTCCAGTGTTTATTATTTATAGACTTTTTTATTATGATGGCCAATATGACTGGTGTGAAGGGATGCCTCATGGTGGTTTTGATTTATATTTCTCAACTAATTAGTGATGTACTCTGCATAGAACTTAAATAAGCAGGGTGACAATATACAGTCTTGACGTACTCCTTTCCTGATTTGGAACCAGTCTGTTGTTCCATGTCCAGTTCTAACTGTTGCTTCCTGACCTGCATACAGATTTCTCAAGAGGCAGGTCAGGTGGTCTGGAGTTCCCATCTCTCAGAATTTTCCACAGTTTATTGTGATCCACACAGTCAAAGGCTTTGGCATACTCAATAAAGCAGAAATAGATGTTTTTCTGGAACTCTCTTGCTTTTTCGATGATCCAGCGGATGTTGGCAATTTGATCTCTGGTTCCTCTGCCTTTCCTAAAACCAGCTTGAACATCTGGAACTTCACGGTTCACGTATTGCTGAAGCCTGTCTTGGAGAATTTTGAGCATTACTTTACTAGCGTGTGAGATGAGTACAATTATGCAGTAATCTGAGCATTCTTTGGCATTGTCTTTCTTTGGGATTGGAGTGAAAACTGACCTTTTCCAGTCCTGTGGCCACTGCTGAGTTTTACAAATTTGCTGGCATATTGAGTGCAGCACTTTCACAGCATCATCTTTTAGGATTTGAAATAGCTCAACTGGAATTCCATCACCTCCACTAGCTTTGTTCATAGTGATGCTTCCTAAGGTCCACTTGATTTCACATTCCAGGATGTCTGGCTCTAGGTGAGTGGTCACAGCATCTGATTCCAAATCAGGAAAGGAGTATGTCAAGGCTGTATATTGTCACCCTGCTTATTTAACTTATATGCAGAGTACATCTTGAGAAACACTGGGCTGGGTGAAGCACGAGCTGGAATCAAAATTGCTGGGAGAAATATCAATAACCTCAGATATGCAGATGACACCACCCTTATGGCGGAAAGCAAAGAACTAAAGAGCCTCTTGATGAAAGTGAAAGACGAGAGTAAAAAGTTTGGCTTAAATCTCAACATTCAGAAAACTAAGATTATGGCATCCGGGCCCATCACTTCATGGCAAGTAGATGGGGAAACAGTGGAAACAGTGGCTGACTTTATTTTTTTGGGGGGGGGGCTCCAAAATCGCTGCAGATGGTGACTGCAGCCATGAAATTAAAAGACACTTTCTCCTTGGAAGGAAAGTTATGACCAACCTAGATAGCATATTAAAAAGCAGAGACATTACTTTGCCAACAAAGGTCCATCTCATCAAGGCTATGGTTTTTCCAGTAGTCATGTATGGATGTGAGAGTTGGACTGTAAAGAAAGCTGAGCACCAAAGAATTGATGCTTTTAAACTGGGGTGTTGGAGAAGATTCTTGAGAGTCCCTTGGACTTCAAGGAGATTCAACCAGTCCATCCTAGGGGAGATCAGTCCTGGGTGTTCATTGGAAGGACTGATGTTGAAGCTGAACTCCAATACTTTGGCCACCTGATGCAAAGAGCTGACTCATTTGAAAAGACCCTGATGCTGGGAAAGATTGAGGGCAGGAGGAGAAGGGGACAACAGAGGATGAGATGGTTGGATGGCATCACCGACTGAATGGACATGAGTTTGAGTAAACTCTGGGAGTTGGTGATGGACAGGGAGGCCTGGCGTGCTGCAGTTCATCGGGTCGCCAAGAGTCGGATACAACTGAGCAACTGAATTGAACTGAACTGAACTAATTAGTGATGATGAGCTTGTTTTCAAGTGCATTTTGGCCATCTGTATGTCTTCCTTAGAGAAATGTCTACTTAGGTCTTCTGCCCATTTTTTTGATTGAGTTATTTGGGTTTTTTGTTATTGAGTTGTATGAGCTGTTTGTATATTTTGAAAATTAAGCCCTGTCAGTCACATCATTTGCAAATATTTTCTTCCAGTCTTTTCATTTTGTTTATGGTTTTCTTTGCTGTGCAAAAGCTTATAACTTTGATTAGGTCAAACATTTGTTTATTTTTGTTTTTATTTCTATTGCTTTGGGAGACTGATCTAAGAAAATGTTGGTAACATTTATGCCAGAGAATGTTTTGCAAGTCCTTAATAGATACTTCTTGATTGAATGGCTCATGATTTAGATACTCAACTGCTTGTATACTATTCCCTGACTTACTCCCTCAGATCTAATCTTATCTCTGTATCCACCAACCTTGCCCAGACAGCTTGAAAGCTGCCCTTTTTCACTCTTACTTTTGGACTTCTCTTTCCTCCATGGCAACTGTTTGCCCTTGTGGCCCCAGTCAGTTTGACAGTGGCCCAAACTAGGCCTCGTCCCTTCTTACCCCTTTTACTTCAGGGGTAGCTTCAAGCAAAACCACACTGCTTCCAACGTAAAGTTCTCTATGGTGTTCCTGCAGAGTCAATGCAAATAATCAAGGTATTTCTTCTCAGATCATCAACCATGGTAGTCTTGTTGATTATGCAAAAACCATGAGGGGAGAGGTACAGAAAATAAATATGTATTCAATAACAAGCTACTTTGAAATATGGCATTAAGTGAAATCAGATCTGGCATTAAAAAACATCAGTTCCAAATATTTAAATTATAGATTTGAAAAAGCATTGACACATATTATAGTTATTTTAGAAACAGAAATAACCAATCCAAGTTGTTCAATTAGTCCAAAAGAAGGCTATATTCTCTTCTTTTGCTATTAACAAGTAAGAAAACAAGTAAGCAATGAGTTCATTAGAAAAGCACTTGTGAAATATTAATACTCTTAATCACCTACATGATTAAAAAAACAGCCTCACTTTCACACATAATGTGGGGAGTCATGCAATTGTGAGAAAGGAACATTTGTTTTGAAACAGTTGTAAATTATAGTGTAATATGCATATGTATAGAACTATATTAAATTACAGTAAGAATTAATCCAAAAAAGAGTTCTGAATTTAAGTGTTAATGGCTGAGATCTTTTATGAGAAACAACTAAAAACTTTTTAAAAATTAGAATTATTGCCACATGCAACTTTTTGGAAAGAAATAGACTATTTCTTTCACCCTAAGGACATTGGAGTGATTGAAATCGGTAGCTAAGCAGTTCCTAAAAGCTATGGAACTGAATTAACCCAATAATAACCTTTCGTTATAATAATTTTCTTCTATGGGTATCACAATGTATTTAGTCAAATCAGCAATGTTTAGTGACCATATGCTACATGTACTAAAATATGTTAAATATAAAGAGTGTAATAAGGTTATACCATAATCCCACTTATTTGAAGATCCTGTGTACCACACATAACTCTTTGAAATACAGAAGAGAATCAGGAAAGAAGCAAAAATTAAAAAGCACCGTAAAATTCATATGCTTTGGTTCATATATTGGATTCATTTGCCCTGATTTCAAAAACAATTCTAATTCTACTTGCGGTTTGACTGACTGAACCATTGTGGTGGTCTTTAGAGCCCATCCCCTGCTGAGCCTGCTGGAGGGCTATACCTTCCACTCCCCTGAAGTTAGACAGAGCCATGGGACTTTCTCCAGCTAGTGAAATGTGAGTGGGAAATGCAGGTATTCCCTGCTTTTTACTGATAGGTAAACTGAGACTCAGCGAGTTTAGATAATTAAGGGCTAGTGGACCAGGATTATGAGCCCAGGCCATCTAATTCCAGCGTCCCTGTGTTCAACCAACAAGCTATGCTGCTTCCGAATGCTGGTGTACTAAGTGACCACAAATTAAGAAGATGAAACTACTAAATGGAAGAAAATGACCTGCTGTAAGAATGCTATAGATAATTCATAAAGCAATTAATCTACATAAGCAAAATCAAGTACTACTACTGACCCCAATAGACAGGGAGAAAATGAAGTCATTCTCTAAACCAGTGCAATACGGGGGATAAATTCTGATTTCTGGGCCCAGAAATGTCGAAGAGTTGACTTACATGATGACATAATTTTAAGCAAGATCTTTACCAAATTGCTTGCATAAGCCCAAGTGTTCTAAATAAATCCAACAAAACTAATTTCATGGCGTTTTTATCTCCATTGTCAATGAAATTCAGAAGTATAAAGAAATACAGTCTGAAAACCAACTAGCAAAATAAAACTAAAGAAACATTTCTAAGCATCTTAAAGCTATTCAAATCACACTGGGATTTGGGAGAAGACCCAAACCACTTTATTTCTTTCATTTCTGCTCACTCCTCCCCTCTAATCTAGACATTTTAAACCTAGAATCCATCAGTGGGAATCAGAACAGTGGTTCTCACAGTGTAGTTCCCAGACAAGCAGCATCAACCTCACCTGGGAACTTGTTAGAAGTGCAGCTTTTAAGGTCCCACCTTAGCTGCACTGAACCAGGAATTCTAGAGGCAGACATCTCTGTTCTGATGCATGTTAACGTTTGTGACCCACTGAGCTAATGAATGAGAATTTCTGAAGTGTAAGAATGTAGGTGAAAAATTATCTAACTTTGGCATTGGGATTCCATGGGAAGATTCTTGACAAGCCTTCCCAGGATAGTAAATATATGAGGGAATAAATTTTGACTGCCTCCAACAACCAGAGGGTTTGGAAAACCGTTCTCAATGATAAAGGAATAGAATGTTGTTATTTTACATTTGAAGTGGAGAAATAGGGGAGAAAAGGTGAAAAGGAAGGTTATATTGGAGAGAGCTCCTGCTGTTGCTGTTCAGTCGCTAAGTCATGTCAGACTCTTTGTAATCCCATGGACTGCAGCATACCACACTTCCCGGTCCTTCACTATTTCCCTGAGCTTGCTCAAACTCATGTCCATTGAGTCAGTGATGCAATCTAACCATGTCACCTTCTGCCACCCCCTCCTCCTCCTGCCCTCAATCTTTTCTAGCATCAGGGTCTTTCCAAATGAGTCAGCTCTTTGCATTATGTGGCCAAAATATTGGAGCTTCAGCTTCAACATCAGTCCTTCCAATGAATATTCAGGGTTGATTTCCTTTAGGGTTGACTTATTTGATCTCCTTGCTGTTCTAGGGACTCTCAAGAGTCTTCTCTAGCACCACAGTTCAAAAGCATCAATTCTTCAGTGCTCAGCCTTCTTTATGGTCCAACTCTTACATCCATACACAACTATACAGACCTCTGTCAGCAGTGACATCTCTACTTTTGTAATGTGCTGTATAACTTTGTCATAGCTTTTCTGCCAAGGAGCAAGTGTCTTTTAATTTTGTGGCTGCAATCACTGTCCACAGTGATTTTGGAGCTCAAGAAAAAAATATGCTACTGTTTCTGCTTTTTACCCATCTATTTGCCATAAAGTGATGGGACTGGATGCCATGTAGTTTTTTGAATGTTCAGTTTTAAGCCAGCTTTTTCACTCTCCTCTTTCACCCTCATCAAGAGCCTCTTTAGTTACTCTTCACTTTCTGCCATTGTGGTATCATCTGCATATCTGAGATTATAGATATTTCTCCCAGCAGTCTTGATTCCAGCTTGTGATTCATCCAGCTGGGTACTTCGCATGATGTACTCTGCATAGAACTCCTGCTGAGCTCTTCCTTGAAAATGAAGTGAAAGTGTTAGTTGCTCAGTCATGTCCAACTCTTTGGGACTCCATGGACTGTAGCCTACCAGGCTCCTCTGTCCATGGGATTCTCCAGCCAAGAATACTGGAGTGGGAAGATCCAAGGGATCTTCCTGACCCAGGGATTGAACCCAGGTCTCCTGCATTGCAGGCAGATTCTTTACCATCTGAGTCACCTTAAGCCTCAACAAAGCACTGTATGAAGCACAGTGCTTCATACAACTACCAGCATTCAGATAAAACTGAGGCCTCCAATTTCCTCATAGCTCAATCGGGAAAGAATCTGCCTGCAATGCAGGAGACCCAGGTTTGATTCCTGGGTCAGGAAGATCCCCTGGAGAAGGAAATGGCAACCCACTGCAGTGTTCTTGCCTGGAGAATCCTATGGACAGAGGAGCCTGGCAGGCTACAGGCCATGGGATCACAAGAGTCAGACACAACTTGGTGACAAAACCACCACCAATAAAATCTATTTGCCAGGATAGGAAAAAGAAGACCAAAATATCTATCACAATGATTTACACATAGTAGGCACACAATACATATATGCTGATGCGAACTACGAGTGTGACCCTTCTTTCCTGCAGATAGTAGTTAAAAGGCAGCTGAACTGACGTCATTCTGACAATTGACTGTTTTGTTTATTACCCTAGATTCTGCAGGAATCTTTTATTCTGCTTTAAATTCCAAAAGATTTCATCTTTTTTAGAATATTAAAAATATGTTTTATGACAGATATAGTCCAAAGGCTGTGATAACGGGTCACTCAGCAGACACAGTTATTTGAAGTTATCTTTCTGAACATTTTATTCCATTAAACAGCAGACACTTTCTTAAATATTTAATAGTAGAACCTGATGATTTCTCAGTTTCCCTGAATTCGTTCAGTTGCAGGGTATTTGAAGCCTATCATCCTCTTGTTAAGAAATTCTAGAGAATGGCTTTTTACTCAGATAGCCCTTCTATCAAGTCACCCCAAGTAAATTGGCTTTTCATTCCTTGTGGTTTGCCACCTTTGGCAGAGGCCTGCTGCTGATCACAAAGTTTCTTTACTTCTTCCGAGCTCATCAGTATAAAGTATTTGCGATTTTCCTGCAGGCCACCTTCACTCTGATACCAGTTTTTCTCAAATGCCACCAAGTGCCGCCTTGCCTCCTGAACTGTAAACACATGAGTAAATATTCAGGCCTCCCGAGACAGCCCATCTGGGTCCTCAGCAAGGTCTGCGTTCCTGCTCCCTGTGAAGTGGTTCTTTATGTTTGTATTTCTGGCAGCCAGCATTTGCAATGGTTCATTTCTCATTCCAGGAGCAAATGGCTTCCTAGATCCGCAATAAATTAACATTCAGTACTCTCTTGTCAGAGATTTGCCCTCCGCTACTTAGGGGCAGTTCCTGGGATTGCAAGGCAAGCATTTGGCTCTGGTCTTGAACCGCATATGGCAGAGGGCAAGGCTTGCTACAGTGGTCCTATTGCATAGCTCTGCTCATTGTTTTTCTTTTGAAATATAGTTAACTGTCTTTTCCTGCTGTGGAAACACGACACAAAAACATGGCTTCTTTAGTCTGTTGTGCATGGGTCTAACAGTTGCTTTCTTTTACATTTTCTTGCTGCTGTTTCTTTGTTTTGCTAGGAGCAAGTTCAATCCAAAAGATAATTAAAGTTGGTAGGGTTTTGCAAATAATGATTTATTTTTGGAACTATAGAGATTTCTTCAGTCAGAGCTCACCAATGAAACTGAGTCACTAGATTTTACTTTAAAATATTTTCAAAATTAATACAGCTACAAAAGATAAAGCTATCAGGAATAGACATTTTCTTGTGAAAGTTTAATGTTTGTTAAGTGCTCTGTGGGTCAGCTGTTTACTTTTGTAAGTAAACTTTATACAAACTCGATTTAGCTGTCAAAAAAATCTTGTGAGTGTGTATGTAATGGCTAAACTCTCATAAACTAACAATGTTCTTCATAGAGAAAGTGTACATATAAGATTTGCAAATGCTTCTTTCTTCAAAACCATTACAGTACATTCATTTAAACCTTTTTTATTCTATCAAATATATTATTACTCAGAAATAAATAGTATCTCTAGCTCCTTGGTATGAAATAAATAGCTTAAGGGATTCTTTTAAAGTTAATGTGCTCTAGAAACATGGAGGAAACCTTAACTTATCCAAAAGGGTTTAACAACAATAGTAGCTTAAAAAATAAATTCTTGTTTTTTAATTCTCTACCACAGAAACCTGCATGAGTTTTAGTCATCAGCTGTGCCATATGGTCACACCTGCATGTGCACACACATACACACACACACACACAATGATTGTCTTTGGAATATTGGTTATGCTACAAGTAATCAGGAATTACTTTGATTTGATTATAGTTCTTTCAATGGCATCCATCGGTTAGTCTCAGATCTTAGATTAGTGAGGTTATTTGATTTTGCTGAAAATACTCTAGACTTGAGATATTTGCTAGGTTTGCCAGATAAAATACTGGGAAGAAAAAGTCACTGGGAGGGGTTGAGTGAGGAATATGAAAAAATTTTGGAATGTGGCTTAAAGTTTTCCATATTTGTTTCCAGACTTTTTAATTTCAAGAGAGGAGAAGTAAGGTTACTGGGTAAAAACAGAAAGACAACCAGTTAAATTTGAACTTTAGATCAACAACAAATAATATTCTCAGTATAACTATGTCTCAAATAGTGCAGATATTAGTGATTTATCTGAAATTCAAATTCAATGGGGTCTCCTGTATTTTTATTTCTTAAAACTGGCAACCCTTCCTACACTGTTCAGTTTATGCTCTAAGACATATCATGATTTTGTTGAGGAAAAGACATAAATTAAGGCCACTCATAATACAAGCAGAGAAGCATATGAGAAATAGATTCTTTTCTTTTAAGATTATTTTCTATTTCATGATTCATTAAATATTTGCTGAGTGCCAACTAAGTATCAGGCATTCTTCTAGGGACAGGGTATCCATTGGCAACCAAAACCAGATCTGATCCTTGCCTTCATGGTGCTTGCAGTCTAGAGGGGGAGGCAGGTGACAGACAAGCTAACACATAACTCCAACTGTGATAAGTGGTGTGAAGAAAACAGCCTATGAATACAGAGTAATGGTGAGTGAGGTGGTTTCTCAAGGCACTGATTGAAGACCTTATTGAAGAGGTAACATTTAACCTAATTTCAGAAGGATGAAAATATCAACCAGGAGATAAGGGCAAGTAAGGCTGTAAGATGGAAAAGAGCTTGGTATATAGAAAACTCAAAAGGAGGTGAGCATGTCCAGAGAATATATAGAAGAGAGTGCAGTGCATGCAGTGTGATTTGAGAGGGCGCCAGGGGCCACATCGCAAGGACCTGTCAGGTCACTGTCTGGGAATTGGATGTTAGTCTAAGTGTAACTGGAGTCACTGATGACTGATGAGTTTTCAGCTGGAGGATGGCAAGATCGGATTTATATTTCTTAGGTATCACTCTGGCTGATGTATGCCAAAGAGAACAGAAGGGGTCAGGGTAGAAAGATTATTGTCAGGGCCCAGGTAGGAGAGGATGGCGAACTGGACCTGGGTAGTGGTGGTGAAACTGGAAAGAGTCAGAATACAGGAGTGGAAGTGACATATTGTTCTGCTGGATTCACTGTGAGGGAAAGAGGGAGGGAAAAAAAAAAAAAAAATCAAGGATCACCCACAGGTTTTTCTACTTTAAATAATTGATTGGATGAAGTTTCATCATGTTGCTGGGAAGACTGGAAGAAAAAGAGATTGGTGACATCCATTTCCCCTGGCTCCTGTAGCAAGTTAGCACAAACTTTGTGGGTTAAAACAACAGACAGAACTTTATTATCTTGAAGTTCTGGAGGTCAGAAGTCTGAAACGGCTCTCCTTGAGCTAAAATCAAAGTGTGAGTAGGATGTGTTTCTTCTAGGGGAGGCTCTGGGGGACAGTCTGTTTCCTTGCCTTTTCTAGTTTCTAGAGGCTTCCTGCATTTGTGGGCTCATGTCTCCCTTCCGTCTTTAGAGTTAGCAATGGAGCATTGATATTTCTCATGTCACATCACTGGTTCTGACTCTCCTGCTTTCTCCTTTGACTCCTGTGACTACGTTATGTTCACCTAGATAATCCAGGATCATCTTCCTATCTACAGGTTAGCTGATGAGCATCCTTAAATCCACTGGCACCTAAATTCCCCCTTGCCGTGTAACATAAATATGTGCACGTTTCAGGGACTGGGATGTGGACATCATGAGGGGACAAGGAGCATCATTCTGTCTACTACGATGGGAAAATCAGGGGACATGTTTAGGTGTGTTAAGTTTGAGATGCTACCGAGTCAACCGAGTTGGAAGTTAGCGACGTAAACAGCAGGATATGTGAATTTGAAGCTCAAGGAGAGATTGGGGCTAAATTTTAAAGTTGTCAACCTATAGATGATATATAAGGTCACGAGCATGTGTGACATCACTGAAGAAGAGACTGAGTAAATGTTTCCATTTAGAGTTCAAATAGAGGAGGCAGGCTGAAAGAGAACACAGAGAAAGAACAGACAGGAATGAGGTATGACAACCAAAATAGTGTGGTGTCAAGAAGACCCTCTTCAGAAACGGCAAGAGCAATCACCTGCATTCAATGTTGCTGCGAACTACATTTGCAGATCTGTCCAGAGAGATTTGGATTTGATGGCAAGAAATCAAAAACCTTCATACAAGCTGTTTCAGTGAAATTATGAGGGAACAACCAAAGCTGATGCAGTTTGAGGAGTAAAATGGATGTGATCCCTGACCACAGGTGATGAGGAAAAGTCCTGTGTGCCCCTTTTGTGGATGCTCATTAGGAAGAGTGAGGTGGTCACATTTGATCAGAGGCTTTACTACAGTGAGAAGCTAGGAGCTAAGCAAGATCGCTGTTGTGTATCTCTGTCTGGTCAGTTGCGTGGTAGCTAATGATGCTGTACATGAAAGGGGTGCAGACGTTACTAGGTTCTCATCGCTGTGCTCTGCGTGTAAAGCACATCCTGAGGCTAACTGGAGCAATGACACATGATCACCTTCCTGATGCATTCCAGGGAACCCTTTAGGACCAAACAGCAGAAACTGCTTGGAAGGATCAAATCAGAGCATTCTATAGCAGGATGCAAGGCTCTCTTGTCCTGAGGAATCTGCTTTGCTGGCTTGTTGCCCTCCTAGGGATTCTTTGAGGGGACAATGTCGCCTCCTCCTAGACTGCAGCTTACCAAAGGGTCTGCTCCTGCAAGAACAAGGTACTCTTCCTGGCTGATGATACGGCCCTGCTCACCAACAAGAGACTGTCAGTATCAGAAGAAATGTATTACTTTACTTTTCGGAGCAAAATATGCACTGAGATTCTCTAAAGCTGTAGTTGAAGAGGGATTTAACCTTTCTCAGATTTATTTGATATTTGTATAGATTAAGGATGGAACTGGTAGCATGTGTATAATACATACACTGTGTTTGTGTGTGCATGAATGTGTTCATATGCCTTGTAACATCCAATACTGACTCAAGGAAATGTGAGTTTATTTGTTCTACAGAACAATAAGTCTGGAACAGGGCAGACCAGGGTCAGCTTCATATCTCTTTCCCTTTCTGCTCTAGATCTATAGCAAGGAATCTATTCACACTTATGACCATAACCTCATAGATGACAGATTTTGCTGCATGTCTAGGCCTTACAGCCATTTTCCAGGGAAAACAAAGAAAGGATACAGGTAGACCCAACACTCCCACATATATTTCATCGATCAGAGGAATGTCACACAACCACCCCACATGACCACCCCTAGTGGTGGGGAGCCTTCTAATTGGGTTTTTGATTTTCAAACTCTATCAGTAAGTTGTGATGCGATGATAAAGCACAAAAGTTGATTTCTTGCTCATGTGACACAGCATCGGCAGTGTGTTGGCTAGCTCCATGCATCTCCTTCACCTGGAGACCCAGGCTGAGAGGGGCAATACCTCTCAGGGCCATGCCCTTCCCATGGTGGAGGGAAAGAATATGGCAGAACCACATGATGGCTCTTAAAAGCTGTTCTCAAAGGTGGCATCATCACTTTCCTCTACCATCTATTGACTAAAATAAATCATATACTAAGGTTGATGTCCATGAAACAGGGAAATATAATCCTCTTACAAAAAACATTGCAGGGGGCTTCCCTTATAGTCCACTGGTTAGGAGTCTGTCTTCCAATGCAGGGGACGTGGGTTCAATTCCTGGTCAGGAAACTAAGATCCCACATGCAACAGGGTGTGGCCAATGAAAAAAGAAAATTGCAGATGGCTGGGAATAACAATATAATCTTTCCTAGAGAACAAAAGCAGGCAAATGAGAATAGACCAGACATGGAAGTTGAGTCAGCAAGTTACAGTGTCTGCCACAGGACACACACATAGACATACACACACAAATATGCACATACATACATGTGCACACATACACATACCTTTTAATTTATTTGCATTTCAAAGCGTTTTGTGGGAGAAATATTCACACCTTGGGAACAGTGGTCTGGAGCCACATGTCTCTTGGATAAAGTAACTACTTATAAAAACATCCTGGTATAAAATATGTAGCCTTTAACATGGATTGTCATTCCATTCCTCATTGTAATGGATTTCATTGTAGTGGCACAGGAGATAATCTGTATCACAGATGGTTACTGGGAATTTCTCATCATATATTAGCACCCACTGTTATGTCAAGGTGGTGTACTTGAACAAAGTTTAATTTTGTGCCAGGAGAATTTCAGAAAATTAAGTCATGTCTAGTTATTGAAGTTTTGTGTTTTTTTTCCTTTTTTTCTGAACCAGGTGCTATCTTATCATGCAACATGTTCAAAAGCTGAAGTTGACAAGTTTAAGGTAAGGAAGCAAATATTGCATAAAGTTAAACTTCCCAGGGCTTTTGGGCCCTTTGTCTCTTGCCTCTACGACTAGTCCTGCCCACTGGATGTTGGGGAAATAGAACTGGGTAAGGCCCATTTGCATATTTCAGTTTTAGAGGGGAAAAGAAATTTATGTATAACTGAATGGCCCATTCCTAATCATTTAAATGATTCAGTATTTCTTTCTTTCCTTTTTTAAGTATGCAGGATATCAGGGGAAAAAAATCTGTGTAATATGGTGAGAATTGGGATACCTGATTTTGGCATTTGTCTTACCTCTAACTTTCTGTTCACTTAAAATCTTAGGGTGTATATCTTGATCTGTAAAAATAAGTAAAGAGATGATTAGGAGAATAGTAGCTACCATTTACCAATTGCTTACTGTGGACCAGGTACAATACAAAGCGTTCTATCTGTATTAATCTGAGTCTCATACTCCTATGAAGTAGGTACTATTTTACAGATGAGTAAACTGAAGCTCAAAGATATTGAGCAGACAGGCCAATGTCAAATGATTGTAAGGGGTACAGTCAAGCAATCTGGCCTTAGAACTGGAGTCCCCTAACCACTGTGCTACACAGCTACCCAGCAGGACCCCCTTCCAGCTCTGATATGAGTCTCAGATGTTCCTTTCCCCTCAGTCACCCCCCTTCCCTTCAAGGCAGGTCAGGACTCTTGCTCATCTCCCTGCACTTCTGAGTGGTCAAAACAGGGGAGTATGGGCACCCCGATTTTCCCTCCTTTGGGAAGTTTAGGTGTCTGTCTTTTTCAGATTTTGCAGAGGTCCAGAGAATTATCGGGCTTCCTTTGTGGCTCAGCTGGTAAAGAATCCGCCTGCAATGCAGGAGACCTGGGTTCGATCCCTGGGTTGGAAAGATGCCCTGGAGAAGGGAAAGGCTACTCACTCCAGTATTCTGGCCTGGAGAATTCTGTGGACTGTATAGTCCGTGGGGTTGCAAAGAGTCGGACACGATTGAGCGACTTTCACTTCAGAAAATTATCAGCTAAGTTACTACAATCATAAGAAAGAAAATGTAATATGTATTTGTAGTAACACTTGATGGTGGCTACTCTTGAGCGTGTCATTTGAATATAAATGCATTTTTGTCTTCCCAGGAAAAAGTGGCCTGGAGACCTTTGGGCCTCATGATTGAATCAGATTATTAGGGTTCAGTCACACTGCTTAAAAAAAGAAAACAAGGGAAGAACCTAAACTCAGAGCAGGGATGAGGGAACTGCTAGGAAAGTCAGGGAGCAGCACGTGGGCAGCAAACATAAGGTGAGCCGCTTGGACTCCATCCAGGGATATAGTTTCTCATTGGCTTGGAGAGATGCTTAGGAAAAGACCTGCCATGATGACCCAGACCAAGAGAGCCATGGTGTCAGTGAGGTGACAGCAGACAACAGAGGAAAAGACAGGGGAATCAAAACCACAGCAGTCGGGGTCTGTCTGCTGTGGAGATAAACATGCTACGTAAGCCCAGAACGGGAGCAGCCACAGGGCGGTGCTTTTGACACACTTTGTTCACTGTTCTAGCTCCACCGCCTTTCACAGTTCTTGGAACATAGTAGCACTCAATGATACTTGTCAAATGGATGAATGAATGATTGAATGACTGAATCAACCCCAAAAGCTTTAGTGTTCTATAACTCAAAACAGGTATTCATTAAGAAAATGTTAAAAAAATATGGTGATATATAATTATATTTTATTTATTTATTTTTATATTTACTTTTATAGATTTTGTTGTTTTCTTCTTTATTATTGACGTATAATCGCTTTACAATGTTGTGTTAGTTTCTGCTGTATAAAAAAGTGAGTCAGCTACGTTATTTTTTATATTTTATATATACTTATATATATTTTATAAGCATTTCCATCAAAAATATTAAGGCTTTTTTACTCTAATCACGTTTAGTTATGTAGACATTCCATATAAATATTTTACTGTTTTATGCTTTATATTTTTACTATTTTATAAATATCATCATTGCTAAAAGATGGAAGGGGCAGGCAGGCAGAAAAATAGCAAGGCTCAGAATGGACTAAATATGACGGCAAGAGCCATGCGATGTGACATGTCCAGTACTGAAGCAGCCAAAATCAATAGCTGTCTACTTTCTAAAAGTCCTGCCCTATGTTCAGGCTTAATTCTTTCCTTAGAATAAGGAAAACACATCGTCTTGGAATTTGCCGTGCTTTTTTATTTTTAGCTCACAAACCTACTAAAAATATGAAGTTTTTAAATTTGAGGGAAAAAAGGGTTATTTCATCTTAAAATGATCAAGATTATTAACTAAACTGATTTATTCCAGATTTTTATCCTGTAAGATATTAGTGAATATTTTATTAGAATGTAATTGAGATATAGTAGATAATTTTAACTTAGCGGCTTTTTTTCTTGAAATATAAAGTAAATAAAACATTATCATAATTGGTAGCTGATGTCTTATAATTGCAGCAATAACATGAAAATGTAGTGGGCTTAAAATAATCCTGCACATAGAAAAGTATTTACTGAAATTTCACACTAGAGTATGTGCAATGGCAGTTTCCTAACATTGTAGCTAAATAGTAGTGAATAAGTGCTTTGTTTTACAAATAAATTATGCATATATTAAAAAATATTATAACCTTGGCTACTACAATACTTTTTTTAACAGAGCTGCTTGCTAAGTCGCTTCAATCATGTCTGACTCCTTGCAACCGTATGGACTGTATCTCGCCAGGCTCCTCTGTCTATATATATATATAATATATATATTATATATATATATATAAACACACACATAACTCTAGTTATAGAGAAAGGGAGGGAGAGAAAGGAGAAATTTGAAATGTAGAATCAGAGTTATCCATGAGATTTCATAAGTGGAAGAATGGCTGAGTTTCAATGTGTTGTATTATACCCAGTTGGGACCAAGCTAGTGATCAGTGATTCAGAGATTAGGTCAGAATTTGGGGAGAATACGGTTTCATCATCGAGTGCTATAAAGATCTGGAGGTCAAATACTCAGGCCAGACTCCAGTTGCAGCCTATGCTTCACCACATCTGGGATTCAGACATGTCTTAAAGACCAGTGAGATGTGGTCTGTTTACATGAGAGTCCTCTGAGTAAAAAATTCTTCCTATTGGGAGTTGAGGCCATGGGCTTCAGTGTCTGGATAACTCCAAGTTCAGCATGGAATCTGCCTCTTGGATTTGTCTCTTACTCCAGCCTACCATGGGTTCATGTTCTCAGCTAAGGACGTGAGTGGACACAAAAGGCATGGACTTAATATAGTTTCAGTGAATTAAATGCCCCCAAGAGCACAGGGATTCCAGAGTGTCAGTAGCACACAACAGGCTACAGCAGCCCAATAGAAGGACGCATTGATATGACCAGAGGCAAGGCACCTGCCTACCAGTATGACCAGCAGAGGCTGAAGGACTCACTGCAGACTGAGTGGTCACATCCTCAGGACAAGAACCTTGAGAGATGGAGAGCCCCAATACTGGAGGGTGTGATACACACCATTAATCACTTTCAATTCACTATTATCTGTACTCCTAGGTGATATGGCCTAAAGCAACACAGACAGATTTTCTATATGATAAACCTGTAGTGAATCTTCAATAATCATTCATGCTAGGCTGGTACCACATTACTTTTCCTTGTATCTTATCTTCCAATTTCATACTTTTCCATGTTGGGGATTTCTCTTCCTATTCTAGAATGCCATAAGGTGGGGGGCAGTGTTTTCATTTCTGTTTTGTTCTCTTAATCCTATTTCTCCTGTAGGGAAAAGTCTCCTTGAGGGGTATGTGGTGGTGGGCAGGGGGTGGGTTAGAGAGTGAAAACCTTTCTAGAAGTGTCCCTGGATTGTCTAACCAAAATAAGTAGGTGAAACAACATATAATCGCTCATCCAACAATATCAGAACCCAAGCCCATTTTTTTTCTTTCTGATACATCATTTATACCTTGGGAAACAGTCCTTTCTATAGAGCCACCTGTGCACAAAAAGATTACAGAACTTCCTTGAACTAATGAGCTAAGTTTTTAAGAGTACAGGTTATAATATAACCTGTAAGTTTTTACATAATATATAATATTATATATATAATATTATATAATAATATTATAATATAATATATATAATATAATATTATATATAATATATAATTATATATAATATTATTATGTATTACATTTTATATAATATAGCCTTAAGTTTTTAATGAGTACAGGTTATAATATTAATTTATCACTTATGGGTTGGTCACCCTATGCATTGAATGAGGAAACCAAGATCTAAAGAAAGGTGTTTATCCTTTTAACATTTACTGATCTTTCTTGAACTTGAAATAAGAAAGATGTGTCCAGAAAAATCTGTGCAGATTCTAGTGCCTGTGTGCTTCTCTTCTGCTCTGTGCAGAGAGGAATAATGTATAAAGACCATATTGACAATTAGATCTCTTTGAAGATGACTGGTTTTTAAAGGCTTTTAATAACCTGAAGATGCCAGCTGCGATAACATAAGAAAATGAGTTTAGTACACCAGTTATATGCTCCCATAATTCTATGCACTTTCCTAGGATTCCGATGCAGTGGACATACCAAATAGTTATCACCGTATATGCCAGTTTACCAATTAAAATCAACTCATGGTCATCTTCATGTTATATTGCCATCTTCTATCATCCCTTCTTTCAATTCCAAACTGCAAGGGTTATGGCTGCCATCAAAGCTGAACTCGTTTACAGCACTGTTTAACTGCCTCAGTAATTAAACACCAATAACTCACATTGGGTATTTGGGTTTGGACTACCTCTTGCATATTTTAAGTTTTCAGTGTTATTGTCTAGGCCACAGATTAATATCCTGGTAAAATAAAGTACCGAGAATAGGTACACCCTGTGGACTTTACCTACAAAAATAGGAATGGCTACATCAAAAATATGGTTTCCTCTGTGAAAAGAAAGTCATGGGCCCGGCTGGGCAATGAGAAGGGCTGTGCTAGCCTCTTATTTTCTTAGTAGTTAAGTTTCAGGAGATCCGTTCGATCCATGAAATAGTCTGGTGTTACAAGAAATCTCCGCCCTCAGAACTGTCCTTGCTGTCCTGCAGGGAGATGTGTGTGTCACAGGCCTTGAACGAGAGTCCCTGCCTGTGCAATGCGCATGCTCAGTTGCCCAGTCATGTCTGACTCTTTGCAACCCCATGGACTGTAGCCCTCCAGACAGACTGTAGCCTGTCCATGGGATTTCCCAGGCAAGAAAACTGGAGTGGGTTGCCATTTCCTTCTCCAGGGGATCATCCCAACTCAGGGGCTGAACTCTCGTCTCCTGGTGGGCTGGCAGAATCTTTACCACTGAGCCACCGATGAAGCCCTGCCTGCACAAGGGAGGCAGTCGTGGGGACTGAGCCCCACCGGGCTGGCAGGTGCATGGGATGCTGTTTAGGAATTGAGCCTCCAGAGGGCGCACCTTGTTCTAGTTGCAGGAAGGCAGATCATGTGCTGGCCATCACCTTTCCAATCTCCTTTGAGTGGAAAAGCCCATGCCTTGCAGCCGCTTGTTGCAGAGGACAAATGCACCGTGTAGAGAGAGCCTAGAACCTTGACATTTACCCAATGCCAGGTGATGCGGCGACTCCTGAGGAGGGGAGCGGAGGGGAGGGTCTGGGACACATGTCCCCCACCCCAATCGGTAGGGAGCAGCTCCCAGCTCCTCTTCCACAGGCTGGCTACCTTTGGGAATCTCAACAGCAGTGACCTTCCAGTTCACTCCAGCTTATTTCTAGGCTTGTTTATAGATGATCACACAGCATTATGAACAGAATTTGGGTATTATCTGACACCTAACCTATTCTATCTCTTCTCTGAGCCCCCAACCTCTTGAATCAAGGCGGGTTGTTTTGACTTTAAATAGTATTTATGCCAAGTTTAATATCTGAGTTTTTTTTTTTTCATCGTCAGTGAAAGTTATTGAACCTTCAGCAGGAAATTGACTGTGGGGGACACGGCTGAGTCAGCATCTTAAAGGGCACGTCCTGCTCCTAAGGCAGCAGCCTGAGCCGACGGCCTCACTGCTTAGGACAAGACCATAAATATGTGGGTGCCTTGTGTTCAGATGTCTGCGTGTTCATACGGGGTTCTCTTTATGAATTGTGTCTTAATCCAATGCCACATCAGAGAAAAGATGGCTGTACTTTGTCACTCTTGAGTATTGAAAATATTGGGGGCGGGAGGTGATGGAAGGGAAGGCAGGGCTGCAAGTCCAGGCTGACCTTTTATCCTGCTGAACTAAGTGGCTCTGCATGGAGGGCTCTTCAAGGACCCACCTGGTCAGGTACATCCTGGGGTGACCCTGACCACCTCTCAGATCACCTTAAACAGCCACTGTCTGTCACTTCTTTCCATTTGAAAACTGTCTCCCAGAGGACACTATGAGCAGCTACTTTTCCTGGGAGAAGATTCTCCCATCTTCTCTCCTCCACCTATTGTTAACACAGTGGGTTCAACTGCATTCCTTACTTGAAGACCCAGAGAGTCTGAGCCTAAGGGAATGTAATCAAAGGCAATTCAGTTTTCGTTTCAGAGAAGTGACAGCCCTGCCGGTCAGGGGAAGACAGCTTGGAGGGCAATAGGGAGGCCCAGTTAGAGCCCCAAACAGTGAAGGGAACTGTAAAGGCCAAAGGGGTCAGAAGCTTCCAGAACACTAGGGCCTCTGGGCCTGGATCACTCTCCCTTCTTTCTGGTTTTCTCTAGTTAGAGCCATCAGCCACTACAGAGATGGAATCGGAACTAAAGAATTGATAGCTCCTCACTTCAGTGATGGGCTTCCTCGATGGCTCAGCGGGTAAAGAATCTGCCTGCCAATGCAGGAAAAGGGGCTTCCCCGGTGGCTCAGACAGAAAAGAATCTGCCTGCAATGCAGGAGACCCGGGTTCAATCCCTGGGTCAGGAAGGTCCCCGGAGAAGCGAATGGCGTACCTGCTCCAGTATTCTTGCCTGGAGAATTCCATGGCGAGAGGAGCCTGGTGGGATCCAGTCCGAAGGGTCGCAAAGAGTCAGCTATGATGGAGCACAAGCACACTTCAATGATATGGGCGGGGCTTAGCCATCACTAGGGTTTCTTCACTTCACCCAGAAACTGTGAACTCCTGACGGCGATGGAGTTCAGCCTCCTCTTCAGAAGTCCACCGTGGATGTAACTGTACAGTTATCTTTGAGTCCTCACGCCCCCGCTTCCGTGTGCCGTCCCCTCCATTCTGACTCGGACACCTCTGGTCATCCTTGCAGTCACCGTAGTTCACATCCGCCTTCCCTCTTAGGCAGACGTTGACTAGGCGCGCGCTCCGGTCCGGGCCCCCTGCTCCATCCCCAGAGGGGTCCTGCACTTAGGCTGCCAGATCAGCAGCAGTCTTATGTTGGCGCCAGTTTCCTTCTGACCAAGCTTAGCATCTTCTTTAAGTCTTTAGAGTCCATCACTTCAAATTTCTTTAAATGGGCATTAAAAGTGCTCTGAGCTCTAACCTCCAGTTCACTTCTCCACCCTGTTTCTCACGCTCCCACGTACCCACCCTTCACAGGCGTTCCAGGTGATGTGTCCAGTCCATACTCTGCCCTTCCTATCTTTGTCCCATCCCCATTCCTCTGTCTGCATACTTAAAGCCTCTACCATCCATCTGATCCTCCTCAATTGCCCTTCCACGTGAAGTTGCTCTTACTGTCCTTCAGGCAAAAGTGATCTGCTCATTCTTTCATCGTACTTATCATGTCTACCTTGTGATATAAATCTTCCTGCACCTGTCATCTGGTTAAACTAGGAGAATTTTTCGGGGAGAATACCCTTGTCTGATTCATTTTTGTAACCCTTAAATCACCTAAAGCCAAGCCTTGCTCCTGGTGCTGAAGAGATCGCTACCAAGTGACCAATTCATTGATCTATTTGCAATTTTGATGGCAGAGGAAGTTACAACATGTGAGTAGAATTCTGAAGCAGGACTCTGTGACAATGAGAATGCTGCAAATCCTCTCAGCCCCTTGTTTTAAGTTCCTGATTTTTAATTTCCTGGATTTCCCATGAAGCATTAAGTATATGAAAATAAAGGGATTCTTTGTCTTTGCTTAAGATATTCTCTTTGAGTATTCAGTAATGACAATATCCGTCCTTCTCTGGTCTACAGCAGGGCAAATGTCCCTTGCCATTAATTCTTGGTTAATTCAGCAATTTAATATTATAGAAATTGCTGAAGTGAGATTCTTCATTCATATGTCCTGCTATCACTACTCTGCTGACTAAATTCTTCAAAACTATTATTTTCTTGAATCTTGAAATTTCTAATTCTTTTTATTTGTATGGTTCTATATTCTGTCCCTTCTACCTATTTTTGAAATTATTTACTACTTTGATAATTCTGTATGTTTTCTCTCAGTTGAAAATGGATCTATTAAAAATCTTACAAGCATGTACAAATCATGATTGTGTTGGTTCCAAGGTACCATCTGAAATATGAAATCAGGACATACTGTCTGATCTAAGGGTTTTCTACAGTCTTAGCAGCCAGAGCTCCCCTTTTAAGACAGTCTTTATAAGGCTGCAGACACAGTAAGATAAGAAAGAGCAAACATGTCAGCAGACAAAGCAGCCCCTAGACCTCTTGGCTCATTTAAAATTTCCAGGCCTCAGATTTCCAATCTGAAAAACAAAGTGATCTCCAGCTATAACATGCTATCACTTTACGAGCTTGTAAAACTTATATCTAGGAGGGAAAGGGAAAATAAAACACAAAGCAACATAAAGTTGACAAAACATTTTGGGGTCCTTAGAATTTCTAAATACCCAAAGTTTTAAATATAAGCTCTATTTAAAAATGTGAGTATTTGGTAGAAGACTTGGCTCAACTTGATGTGATTATATATTATAAGTGATTTCCAAAGCCCACCATGGCTCTGTTAACATTTGAATGGTAATATAGTATACAGTTGGGGCTTCCCCAGCGGCTCAGCAGTAAAGAATCTGCCTCCAATGTAGGAGCCGCAGAAGACATGGGTTTGATCCCTGGGTCGGGAAGATCCCCTGGAGGGAGGGCATGGCAATCCACTCCAGTACTCTTGCCTAGAGAATCCCATGGACAGAGGACCCTGGCGCACTACAGTCCATGGGGTCGCAAAGAGTCGGACTTGACTGAGCAACTAATCACAGCACAGGTGGCGCTGGTGGTAAAGAATCCATCTGCCAGTGCAGGAGACACAGGAGATGTGGGTTCAATCTCTGGGTTGGGAAGATGCTCTGGAGGAGGAAATGGCAGCTCACTCCAATATCCTTGCCTGGAGAATTCCATGGACAGAGGAACCTGGTAGGCTACAGTCTATAGGGTTGCAAAGAGTTGCACATGACTCAAGTGACTTAGCACGCACGCATAGTATACTATAGTACTTGTGCAGAAGATAAGTGATTATTTTAGGTAAGACAAGAATCTCAGTCTCATCAGTATAAAAACTTACACTTGTGCCACCTCTAAATGTTTAAATAGTAATATCTTAAGTAATGACTTAGCAGTGTATAAAAACCTTTTCTCTCACATGAGTCTCATAAGCTCTTGGTGAGGGCAGCTTTATTACAGCTGCATTTTACATGTGAGACAACTAGCACCAAAGCACCAGAGAGAACAATGCACGGACTTGGCTTTGATTTCCACCCCGCCCCCCTAGTGTTTTGTTTTGGTTTTGAAGACAGTTCTTTTTAAGTAGCTGAATAGGAAAATATCATGCAATATAAGCAATATCATGGAATTTTATGTTGAAGTCACTTCTCTTGATTTAACTTTTTTATCTTGGAACTTCTGTGGCACTTCCACAGCCTGGGGAACCAAACAAGCATGAATGGTGGATGATGTCTGAGAAAAAAAGAATTTTTTGGCTGAATTTAGGCATTGAAAAAGAGACTTTTCATGGTATTCTTTGGACAATCAATATATTTTGTTATTAACTATTTTGTTAGAAGCATCTCTTTGTATTATGGTTGTGTCATCCATGTGACTTCTTGCCCTAGGGTTTCACACTGCTTAGAAACCTAAGGAAATTGGAAATAGCAAACGTTATGAAGATATTGCATCATTCTCAGCAAGAGGGTGTATGATCCATTATTCTGACATCTTGCTTGTCTTCTTTACAGTCTGATTGGTTATCTAGCTGTATAGAAATCTTTCAACATCTGGAAAGCTCAAAGGAAAAAAGAACAGACCCACTTTATTATTCTGTGCTCTCCAGGCCTGCCAAGTACCTTATAAGAAAGATAACAGGGATATGAGATTGCAAACATCAGTTTAATGATAAAGCACTTGTCAGGAGATAAAGTCTTATGTTTAAGGCATGAGAACTCATGAGCTAGAGACTATTCGGGGAAGATATGAAGTAAAGAATGTGAGGCTGGGTTAATGTTTGTATGGTGTTTCCTAGGGTGATGTACGACATTAGGGACATCACGGGCACTGATCTGCATATGTGCACTATGATGACTTTAACCCAAGACATTGATGGTAAATCTTTGAGGCTTTTTAGAAGTTATTCTGAATTAATCTCTGTATACTGCCCCAACTTCTGTGTGTGTGTGTGTGTGTGTGTGTGTGTGTGTGTGAGTGCACGTCAGCTTAAAACAGATAGTCAGGTGATTTGGAGCTTCAACTCTGGCTCTAGAAAAAAGATCCTGTGGCTTTCATTGTTCCCAAAGAGAAAAGCCAACAGAAAAATCTTCAAGGAAACAAGATCTGAGATGAAACACTTTGGCCACTGGGTGCCATCCTTGCTCCACGCAAGGATTTGCTGAGCTGCCTTTCTAGGAAAATGGTTAAAACCCAAAAGACAGTAATGTAAAAGTAATTCCAAGATATAATAATGTTTGTGTGTGTGCATGACCTGGAATATGTTAGTGACACAGGCAGCTTATTCATTTGCCCAGGCGCGAGGCCAAAGAACTGGGAAGAATCTCAGTTCAGCCTTATCAACAGAGCCTGGTCCAAGCGTCCGCTGGCTCTGTCCCGGCCAGTGGGTGTCAGGGGAGGGGCTGGGAGCTGACAGTGAGGTGGTGGTCTCAGACGCTCCACTAATGATCTCTACTCTTGTGTGTAGCACTGCGTGTGACAGGGCCTGAAGCTCGTCGTCTGTGGGCGGTGCGCTGTCCCCTCCGACGAAGCCCTTTCATTCCCAGACCCGGGGACCTTTTCCTCACTCTCCTTCCTAGGAATGCCGCTCGTTGGGGAAATAGTGAATCTATTTCTGGTCCTTTTTGTCTCCCTAGAAGCCATTCATGGAGTTCATACAGATACCACCTCAGAAGCCCCGCAGTCAATAGCACAGTATCTGTGCAGGATTTTGCTATCTTTGTATTAGACACTTCTATACAGGAAACCAAGAAATTAAACTTGGCATTATGAACAAGAATAGCCACAGAGAGTGTTCTCCGACTGTCAGGTAATACAGGCTGATGTTTCCATCCAAGGCCTCAAACATTTCGTTGGGATTAAAAGGAATTAGGGTGTGAACAAGGAAGAATTTTAATAAAAATTGAAAATTGGTCAGTCACACTCTAACAGGGAAAACTCTAGAATCCTTTCTGTGAGATCACCTTATGGATGGGATCCAAAGTCAGGATAGATTTTGCCTCATTCCTCCAGGTGGGGAACCATGCAGCTGGCCTCCTAGTTGGCCCTAGAAGGTGGCACAGTGATGCCTATGCGTACTTCTTTAGATTCACTGTAATCAAATCCATGCCTCCATGAAAGGACAAAGGGTGAGAAGGGTTGGTGAGAACTTACCGGAGGGCAGACTCTCTTCAACCTTCCCGGGATAAAAGGCTTATATACTATTCCGCTGTTAAGCATCTCCAGGTGGACGGAGTTTAGAATACATTTTCTAGGCTTACTGCAGGAAAACCTGATACCAATCATTTTATACTTCTAAATATTGCTGTTCGCTCAAAGCAGTGCTATTATAGCTGTAGCATTCTTGCTGATTCCAAGAGCTTTCATAGCTCTTATTTCATTGAATGTTAACAGAGCCTTTAAAGAGGACTTGGTGGCCGTATCCTATTTATGAATTGGGCAGCTGAGGGAGAGACCGCTCACTGCCAGTTTTGGGGGCCTGGCTTCTCACTGCTGAGTTCTTTTCCCTAGACTCTCCTGCTCAGCACCTGTGCAATCTGCTCCGTGTGACAGTCACCTGGAAAACAACAAATGTCTCATGAATGTTTTACCATGTGCCAGGTCTGCTTCCAGTGCCTTACCTATAGTAGCTCACTTAATCCTCAGAAAACCCCAACTATTATTTTTCATATTTTCTAGATGATGAAACTGGGGTACAGAGAAATGCCCAATTAATTATAGTGTACAGATAAAAAAAAAGCAAGGTGAAAGTTGTCACACTGAATTTGTTATATTCCCTTTCAAAATGATGTGGAACCCTGTTTGTTTTAGGTTTTTCTGGTCCTGGTTTGACCCTGTCCTTATGGTCAGATTATGAACCTTTCTGTAACCGTGGCTTAGTTCCTTAATAGACGAGTTCAAATTTCAATAGTCTCTGATGTGGCTGTTTGGATTGATTGGTTTGTTTTTAAGCTTACGTAGACTGTGAGGTTACCCAGCCCTACTGTTTCAGCAAATGCTCTTTCTCTGCCTTCAGCATGCTGAAAAAGCAACTTCAAGGGAGAGGTCTGTGAAATCTAAAAGCAATTTCCCCCCCCAAAGGATAAATCCCAAACATATCTTGTGCTGAATGATCCCATTCCTCTCTCTCCTAGGTTTATTTTCCTCACATACACTGTAATTCATCTTAGGCCTTTCCAGAGGTGGAAGGAAGTTCTATGAAAACCAAGCTTGGTGATGGTTTCTGCAGCAACAGGTGGCCATCCTCACCACTGGGCTTACGTTTGTCAAACAACTCCGTGAAGCCCTGAAGTTGGATCCTAAGGGAGGACACTTTGTATACTTCCCCTCACCGTCCAGAGGAAAGCCCTAGAATTCCGAAAAGAAAGACAAGAGGGAGAGAGGCTTTCTGTGAGTTCATTGCTCCAAAATGAAAAATCATGGGAATCTGTCTCCCTTTAAAACCATGGAGAAATTTATGCTCCTGCCTGAAATATCTTTCAAATCATCCATGATCTTGTTAAAAATAGCTTTCCTCTGGTTCTCTGAGAAGTTATGTTGAGAGCACAGGCTGAGTTATTTTGATAACCCCCTTAAACACCAAAGGTCCACGTGTCATATTTTTGGGGATATCTCTGTGTTTGCTGGGCAGCATTCAGCATCTCCCCCACTGGAGCTTTGTGTAGGGAGAGCCTGCACTGTAATTCTCTCAGGAGGAGGCAGGATTGCTTAGGGTGTGAGGTCCCAGGTAAATATTCATCTATATATAAGCTCAGAGTTCCTCCCAGGAAACATTACAAACAAGAGTATGTGTGTGCATGTGTGCTCAGCTGCAACCAATTCTTTGCACTCCTGTGGACTGTAGCCTGCCAGGCTCCTCTGTCCATGGGGATTTTCCAGGCAAGAATACTGGAGTGGGTTGCCATGCCGTCCTCCAGGGAATCTTCCCGACCCAGGGGTGGAACCTGTGTCTCTTGCATCTTCCTGCCTTGTCAGGCAGATTCTTTATCACTGAGCCAGCTGGGAAGCCCCAAACAAGAGTACACTGCATACCAAGAGGAATATCTGCCCCATGAGATTAGACTCGAGAAACCAACTGACCGCTCCTGGAATGGGTGGCAGCAAGCCCCTGAATGTGTCCTCGAGTCAAATGGGCAGACCACATCACTGCAGCATTGAGCCCCTGGTTGTGCTGACTGCAGCCTGGCTTTGCTTTATAAAGGAGTCACCATAGCTTCTATCAGGGCCTAAGTTTCTCATCTTTCAGCAGCTCCCTCTAGAAAGAACTGTTACCAAGTTCCAGTTTGGAGAATGTTAGGGAACTTTTCCACTTGGTCCAGTTTGGGCCAAGTGGCCATCCTGGGACCAACCAACTGTGCCAGGGCATAGTCACTGAAGAACATGTCAGCTCCCAGGTGCAAACATGATGTGAGTGGGAGAAGGAGCAGTGCCCCTGGAGAGGAGCGGTACTGGGTGGATAGTGTCACGGCTGTCCTTCACAGGGGAGTGTCTGCATGGCACGCTCAGATTCCCTGATACAAAGGGGAGGCGCTTACAATTCATAGTTTGTAGACACTGGGTGACCCCTGCCAGTGACCTACCTGCTGAAGTGGTTTCTCAAGAGACTTTGTCTAAATCACATTATTAAGTCCTCAAAGCATTTCTATATCCATAGCTAATCCCACTAATGGTCACCCTGATCTGCCTCTCAAACTCACCCAAATCTGATAAGGCAAATAAATATAACTTCCAGATATGTGCCAATTAAATCGGCCCAGGAATTCCTCTTTAACAACTGCTTCAGAATCTGGTCATAGCGTAACAGCGTCTCTATTGCACGTGGACACTGGAGGCTCTGATGTATACTATAACCAGAGAAGTCCCCTTCAACAGGATCCACCAATAACCCACAGATACCTTCTGGAATAGTTTTTTCATGAACTAATTAGGACCTACGGAAGGATTAATAAGATCAAAGTCTAACATCCCTATGTCTGATGTTTGAAACTCACAGTAAAATAGTTCAATTCCTAATCTACTTCCTGGCCTCGTTAGAATTCAATTAGTAGAAGGACATTCTTTCCTAGAGGCTCTTTGGCAGATTTGTGTATGAACAGTTAACCCGGTGTTAGCAAAAGCAGTTATTTGTATCCAAACAGCTCTCTGGCAGCAAAGAGAATCCCAAAGCTGTTTAGACAAGACTTTGCTTGGTCCTCCCACCAGGATGCAAATATTTGAAGTGGACAGAGAGGGATAAAATGCAGTCCATGCTGGTCCCCACACTGACCACATCCTGTGGCTGCCGGATATTTGGACTTGAAGGTCAGGGGAGGAAGGTGAAGGAAGGGGCGCTGGAGACAAGGAGACAAAAGAAAAATTTAAAAGGCCTCCTGACAGTGTTTAAATTATTTCCCTGAACAAACAAGTCTGGATTTTAAAATGTATCGACACACAAGTACAAAAGATACGGAGAAATGCACATATATTTCTAGGTAGATCTGCTAATCAGACCATGAAAAGCAGGATATTGAGGGTAAGACAACCTTGAGGGTTTTTTTTTTCTTTCTTTTTTTTCCCGTAACTGTTCTTCAGATACCTAAATGTAGACTCAGGGAGATTTATTTTTCTTCCATGGGGTATGTTATAGTTGTCACTCAGCCTTGAAATAGTTTTCCTCTCCAGTGGAACATCAGGCCAGTGATATATTTGCATAGCTGTTCCCACCTGTCACTCATGTCAGCCTCATGCGTCACCGTGCACAGAATGCTCACCCAGCCAATGGCAGGCTTTTAAGCTGCTGCATTTACGGGACATGTTTTCAAAATATTCGCAGTCACCCAGCAACAGGAAAAGACATTTCATTGGTTCTCTCCTTGTCAGCTAGGAAAGAGAACAGTCCAGATGGACTTCAGCTGTGAAGAACAAGATGAGGCAGTGGAAAGGTGGGGAGGCTGGATGTCCGAATACCCGAGCCTCTCGGTGACAAATGTGATCTTTTATCAATACAAAGCATGATGCTTTTGTCCTCCCCGCCCCCCCCCCCCAAATAAAAATCCAATGTTAAAGAATAACTGTCATGAAGCACACAGTTTTCATCTGCAGGGTCATAAGGATGCATAAAAGATCAACCTTGGCCCCCCGTGTTATCTGCCCAATCAAAGGAAGTCTGCTGAACATGGAGCCTCCATGAAAAATAAATTGGGGCTTTTTGCTATGGAAACAATTAGCCTCTCTCTGCTAGAGGTGAGATGCCATCGATAGTGGGTATTCTAAATGTGATATAGACCCCTTAGGTTACTTTACCAGTATCTGATCTTGTGAATTATTTTGCTCTTAGAAAGTTCTACCTCCTCTTCAGGCTACCTCTCCCCCAACCCACCCAACTCCCCACCCAGAGAAGAATCAAGGAGAGAGCCAAGGAACAAATCAAGGTGACCTGGCCCTGAACAGCCAGCTATCTGGCCACCCCAGGCTCCTCCAGTTTCTCCTTCACAGGGTCCTGTGCAAACCACACAGGAAGACAGGATTTTCTCTTTGTTTCTGCTCTTTTGTTGTGACTATGGGGCAGCAAATTAATATCGACTGCATGCATAGGTAAAATCAAAGCAATTAGAGAACCAAAGAGCAAATCAAAGCTCCGAAAAGAACTCGCTATAAACCAGACAAGGAAAAAAAAAATTAATGAATCAACTGACAACACCCAGTTCTTGCTGAGGTCCCAGCCTCCCCTCACTTCAGGCTGTATGACGGAAGGGTCTACACTTTTAGTGTAGTGATTAAACACAGCTAAACTCTAAAGGCTTCTATGCCAGGAATGCGTGCATATCTTGTCACTGATTAAGGACGCTGGCAGAATGCAGAGCAGGCAGTGGGAAGTGGAAACTTGCTCAGCGTAACTCTTCCCTGCCCACTGCCCTGAGCAGCCACTCTTGGCTGGCTCAGAACAGCCAGATGGAGGGAAGGTGCTGTCTGCTCTTTCTGAGAGTCAGTGAGGTTGGAAATTAACACAGTCGATAGTGATTATAATTAACAAGCCCAGTGTTAACTGGGCTTCCCTGGTGGCTCAGATGTTAAAGAATCTGCCTGCAATGTAGGAGAACTGGGTTCAATTCCTCTGTCAGGAAGATCCCCTGGAGAAGGAAATGGCAACCCACTCCAGTATTCTTGCCTGGAGAATCCTATGGACAGAGGAGCCTGGCTGGCTATAGTTCATGGGGTCACAAAGAGTCAGACACAACTTAGCGACTAACACAAGCAATGTATTAATAGTAGATCCAATACTATTCCATGCCTATTAATTCTGTAGACTCACATTAATAAATTAGTACACGAGTGTCATTTCTGTATATTTTTTATGGTTATACAGATGTCACAAATGACAAGCCTTGGAAAGTTGTAAAACATTTCAATCTTCTTTTAATTGTTTGAGTGTATGTGTCTTGTTCAGTTGCTCAGTCTGACTCTGATCCCACGGACTGCAGCACGCCAGTCTTCCCTGCGCTTCACCATCTCCTGGAGTTTGCTCAAACTCATGTCCCCTGAGTCGGTGATGCCATCCAACCATCTCATTCTCTGTAATCCCCTTTTCCTCCTTCCCTCAGTCTTTCCCAGAATCAGGGTCTTTGCATAGGTGGCCAGAGTATTGGAGCTTCAGCTTCAGCATCAGTCCTTCCAATGATTATTCAGGGTTGATTTCCTTTAGGAGCGGTCCTGAAAAGCCAGCACATCATCAACCCGTGGGCTAAAACTTCAGGAGCAATTATAATTCAGATGTGATCCCAAAGAAGGCCTTCTCCGACACATCAGAGCTTTGCAAGGCTTTTTTTCTCTCTCACTTACTAGAGCTCTGAGTACCAGAGAGGAGGTAATTGAGAAGCAGGGGAGGCCCAAGTGGCAGGCCTGGGTCAGAGTGAGTGTCCTGGCTGGACATTAAACTCACCTAGACACCAAAGCTCTTAAAGACAATGCCAATATGCGAGCATCACCCCCACACAGTTTGGAGGGAAAAAATGGGGCAGAGGACTAGTGTTGGTATGTTTTAAAACTCTCAGTTCATTCTGTGATGGAGCTAGGAATGAAAAGCCCAGATCTAGGTTGGTTCCCAAGTTGGTATCTCACAGAGCACCAACTAATATGTGCCACATATCTACAAAAAGTGTTCTGGTGAATACTCAACTAAATAAAGTTAAATAGTTGACTTTTCTGAGACTTCATACCCTCCTGGGCATTGTGCCTTCTCTGGTAGGGTACGTACCAACTTTTGCCCACATCTCTGTCCAAGGCCACCTGCTAATGGCGTCTGTAACAGGGTGCCAGGAAACACCAGCCCGGGCACCCTCTGCCCCGGGTCCTCACATCAGCAAAGGAAGGAAAGGCACAGAGAATCCTGAGAAGAATAAGTCGGGGCATCCGCCAGGGGCCATGCTCTGTAATCTGAAAAGCCACGGAACATCCAGATCCTAGCATTGATTCTGTTCAGAGAAAAAGCCTTAATTATTGTGTTTATCATTTAAATAGTAGTTGCAATAAAGACTTGTCTCAGGAATTTCCAAAGAGCAAGTCACTTAAATTACAGCAATGTATATTTCAAAGCTGTTCCCATTTTTATTGTCAGTATTTCTACCCTGAAAAGAAAATACGTTGCTGTTTTGAGTTGTAAATTGCCTCAAAGGATGGGAGCTCCTTAAGATTCATCTTACCTTAGAATATCCACAGACGCCCAGAGAGCAGGGCTTTACCTCCAACTGGGGATCTTGGAAAGGAGGTAGAAATAAAACGGAATTGACAGTGATACTGAGCCCAAGTATGTGCAGGAATTAACGATGTACTAACTATCTAACTGCCTAAAATAAAAATTGGTGGTCGGTGATTTGTGTTTTACTGGGCAGAGGTGGCAAGGTTTCTTATGTGAGATTATGTACTGTTGTAAATGAAACCTCGACTCCAGTTTTCAGGGTCTGAGAAGGGAGCCATATGAGCCTGCATCTGCATCTTCCCTTCTGCCCAGGACATTCTCTGAATATCTGACCTATTCCCTTTCCCAGTGACCTCATCATTTTTCCATTCACAATGTCAGTAATATATAACAGTCAGCAATTTCTAAGTCACAGTAAAATAATGACTATACTCTGTCACAAGCATCCAAGGACCTCAGAAATTATTCAGGTTGTTTGTGTTTAAAATAATAGCTTTAGCTATTATTATTATTACAGCTATCATTTATTGAGCACCTACTACATCCCAGGCACCTTACATGTTGTATAGTAAGTTAATCATCAAAATAATTCTCTGAAATTAGTGATTTGTCCCTTCTTGACCCGCTGACTCCTTTGAAAAGACCTTGATGCTGGGAAAGATTGAGGGCAGGAGGAGAAGGGAACGACAGAGGATGAGATGGTTGGATGGCATCACTGACTCAATGGACATGAGTTTGGGTGAACTCCAGGAGTTGGTGATGGACAGGGAGGCCTGGCGGGCTGTAGTTCATGGGGTCGCAGAGTCGGACATGACTGAGCAACTGAACTGAACTAACCTGATGGGGCACTATAGTTTAGAGAGATAAAATGACTTGCTCCAGTTAGTATCAAAACTGGGATTGGAACTACTGTCTGTAAATGTTCTTCACAGTAAAGTGTGCTCTTAAATGTGTGGTATACCTTGTTCCATTAGTTAAGGGATATAGCAATTAATACAAAGGAGATAATGATGTGTATTTATAACTTCACATGTGAACTCTTTCAGTATATTGAGACCTTAATCTCTAAGTATAATTTTACAGCATTTTTTAATTTTTAAAAGAATATTTGGCATCATATAATTGTGACCCTTATTTGCAAAATGGTTTAGGGGCTGAAAATAGCAGATTAGTGGATACATATATATTTATACAGACATGTGCCAACTGTGATTTTGTCTAGTGAGCATCCTTTGATGTCTGCATCAGGGGAAGATGACTTTCCAGACTCATCTCTGTGACATGTTAACTCCTAGTTGTTTGGGGAGCTGTGATATCTGGCCACATTCCTTTAATGAGCCTTTTCATGATACATTTATTGATGAGAAAGCTAGCTGAAGTGAGGGCCCTGTCTGTAGCCATAGAAAGCAACAAAGCTAACTAGCTTCTTAATCTCACTGTCACTGCCCGGAAAGAGGAGAATAATTTTGACATCCTTAATCTGACTGAAATATGAATCTAATGTTTGATGACCTCTGAAAGAAAGTGTTAGGAAGGACAATAACAATAACCAGAAAAAAAGCAGTTAAAAGATGAATTCATATATGTCCAGCAAAAATAATGGTAGACGGTTGCTAACATGTATTGTGTCTCATGAGAAACTAGTCTATGCTCGCCTATGCTTGCAATAACATACCCTGTATTTGACTCAAAGAAAATATCTTTTGGCATTTATCCACATTATTTTTCACCACCTAATTCAAAAGCAAAAAATTTCTACTTATTTCGATATTTTATTTTTATTCCCCAGAAAACAGCTTCTGATGCCAAACAATAGTTTTATCAATATAAATAATCTACCTTCAGGTGTTTTATATCATATTCAATGACAAACTGTGAAATGTAGCATTTTTTCTTTGACAGCCCATGAAATCCATCATCTGTTTTCATAGATCTTTCATTCAGAAAAAGATGTGAATTTTAAAGATTTATGGTCTGATATTTGATTTTAAGATTTGTAGCTTTTAAAGTCAATAACAGGATTTACTAGTAAAAATCTAAATTCAGTGGGTGAAATGTTATTGTAATCATTTATCCTTTGTGACCTTTGAAAGGATAAAAAAATAACTGCTGTCTCATGCCTATAGTTTATATCCAGTCACACTAGATAAGAACAAGAAGCTTTTTTCCTTCACCTGGCAGTTCATGACTCTTCCACGAATTGCTCGTATACTGTTGCTAGGGGCTGAGCACACTGAATGATCTCAGTATTTAATAAGACATGAAGAGATAAGACAGAAAAGGGGCTTTACTCACCTGGTGTGTGTTTATAAGAGTAACTGGCATGATGAGAAATATGACCTGATTCATTTTTAGAAGATAAATTTATAATCCATTGACTCTCTTTCTTAGATGGGTTAGTGTACAGATCTCCTATATGGATCCATAAAATGGGTTCAATCTAAAGTTTCCATGTAATCAAATTATTATTATAAAGGAAAACTATTCTCAGGGGTAATTACAATCTTTAAGAATATTCTCTTTTGGATAAACTGTATTATTTACTCTTTATTAGATGAATCAAAAATATTTCCATGTGCTGAAATTCTCCTGGTATAGAAGTATAGCTATGACCATGATGCTAAATGCATCATCTAAAATGCCTCATAGTCAAGGCAAAGCTACAGAAGGCTACTGAGTAGGTCAGATCTAAGACAGAGATGGAGCAGAGCGCCCTGAATGTTTGTAAATCCTGCCTCAAACTGGAAGTCCTGGACAGGGAATCAGGAGAGCCTGATCCTAAATCTGACAACAACAGTTACTCTCGCCTTGGGCAAGTCATTCAACCTCGCTGGCATTAGACTAGAAGGAGCCAGTCTTCTGTCATTTACAGACAGAGTGATATTCAGAGGCCCACACCTATTCTCCTTTGTTCCTAATATGCTGAATAAGATTGAGACAAGGTCTCAAGGCTCTCCTGAAGTCCCAGAATGCTACAAGCAATCCATTGAAAGGAAGGCTGCAATTCACCCAAGAACCCAAAGATTCAAAATGGAGCTCAGAATTAGAAGAACCACAGGTAAGGATGGAGGGACTCATGTCAGCTTCCCTAAGGACTTTAACTGGTCCAAGAGAGCTGTTTGGAACGCTGTCCTAGAACAATTCTGTCCTGAGCTTGGAGACTGGAGCTCCCTGGGGCTTGACCCAGACTCTCCCTTGCAGACCCCCTGTGCTGCCTTCCACCCACCCATCAATGCAGTGTGGTGACTCAGGCGCAGGGAGGGCAGAAGCCAGCTGCTGGGAGTGCAGGGCCCACAGCAAATGAGTTCAAAGTGGAGTGCAGAATAGGGCAGAGCAGGATGAACTCAGCCCACCTGTCAAAATGGGGCCCAGTTGAGGGATCATGAGGTAGTATTTCAGGAGCAGTGAAGCAGGTCCCTGAAAAAATTTTTGGTGCTTCTCAAGCTACTTCTTCTCCACTAGTGAGAACGCCACCTCCAGAATACTTGGTATCACATGGAAGCTACAAGTCAACATTTCCCACTGCATCTTCCAGCACCAGCTAAGTAAACCTTTCAGACGTATCCGCTCCCCTCCTCCAATCAGCTGAGATCATGGGATGTTTTCTTCCCTGGTCTTCCCTCCTGTGCCCACTTACTTCATCTCCATCACCCCAACCCGCAGTTTTGCTGTCACAGTTTAATACTTTCTTGTGGATAGTTATTAGGTTTCCCCAGGCCATCAATATCTATCTTATTTCAGTAATATTTGACACTTAGATAATCCCAGTCAATCTTCTATTGTCTCTCAATTAGACTGAGCTCTTTACATCTCAAGTTTCATCGTTCACCACCTTTTCCCTCTCCTCTTCATCGCTCACTCTCTTGAAATCTCTGTCCACACCCACTTGTTTGATTAGGGGCTCTGAATCCTTACCTAGCATCAGTAGCTTTCTCTCTTGCTGGCAGGTGAAGCTTGTCTTTGCTGGGTGTAGGAATCTAGAGTTGCATTGTTTTTTGTTTTGTTTTTTTTTTGGGGGTCTCACTTCTGCAGAGATGTTATCTTTTTGTGTTCAATGTTGTATTGAGAAATCAATACCAGTCAGATTATTTTTCCTTTTTAAGTTACTCATTGTTTCTGTTTGGCAGCTTATAGATTTGTTTTTCCTCCAACCTTAGATTTCAGGAATTTTATCAGAACATGCCTGGATGTAGGCATCCAGATTTCATCATTTCTGTAGCCTCTGGTCTTTCTTCAATTTAGGAAGGTGGCCTATTTCGGTTATTTAATTATTTTCTGTCCTCAATAGGTTCCATATTCTCCTTCTGGAATTCCTGATGTTTGCTTATTTTCCTCCTGGATCTATCCTCCAAGCATTTTGTTTTTCCCTCTACATTTTCAAATGTTTGTGTTTTTCTTTGTGTGTCTTTCTTTTCTTTCTTCTAGTTGATCTTCCAACTCACTACTTGGAATAGGAACCATCTTCTTTATTTATCTACTGAATTTTGTTTCTAAAAATTCATTTTTGGTCCCATTGCTCTGCTGTTAATACTTCAATGTGGTGGTGATCATGGTGATAATCCTTAAATGTTGGTGATAATGTGTGTGCATGCGTGCATGCTAAATTGCTTCAGTCATATCTGACTCTGTGTGACCGTAAGGACTGTAGCCCACTGGGCTCCTCTGCCCATGGGATTCTCCAGGCAAAGATACTGGAGTGGGTTGCCATGCCCTCTTCCAAGGGATCTTCCCAACCCAGGGATCGAACCCCCGTCTCCTATGGCTCCTGCATTGGCAGGAGGGTTCTCTACCACTGAGCACCACCCGAGAACCCCCCAAGTGATGATGGTGTCCCCCCAAAGTGTCTTCTGTCTCCTCCAGTGGCTCTGTTTCTCTCTGGCTCCTGGGTCCCTTCCTAGAGTTGCTCTTTTCTTCTGTTCACGGGGGCTTAGGTCCACCTCCTGGGAGACTTCAGTAGCGTCAGTCCAAAGAGCATGGGAAGATGCAGAGACCCCCTGGGTGAGCTATGAGCTGATAGGCAAGTTTTTAACCTCTCTGGGGACTTCAGCGAAGATCTCTTGGCTTCCTGGGTCCCTTGTCTGACTGCAGAGGCTGATGCCATTCCTGCTCCTCAGCAGTGGAGGAGGACTGAGCCCAACTGATGAGCCTGGGGAGAGGGTGAGGAGGAGCCTGGGAGGAAAGATACTCATGTCATTGCTACTTCCACCCTCTCCACAAAGGGCCACAGGGGGCGAGGTGCTCCTCCAACTGGAGGAGCTCTCTAGCACTGGGCCCAGACTCTCATCTGGCCCAGAGAAGCCAGCCTCCAAGCCAATCTTATCAGAATCCTGGCAGAGCCTGGGTTTTCCTAGCACCCTCAAGGGCCTACACGCCTGCCAGTGGAGGTGAGGCTGGTGATGACTTTCCAACCCAATGTCTCATCAGCTAGAAAATAAGGATTCTAGGCCCCCCATCCTAGACTTACGGAATCAGAATCTCAAGGCACAACCGGGAATCTGTATTTGTCATCTACTCAGGTGAGTCAAGAGCAGAATTGAGTATTGAAACCACTGACTTAAGCTGATGCTACCACCTAAGGGTACTAAGAACCCATTCTAGATGTGCTAGGAGCTGAAGGTGCCCTGGTGAGAGTTCTGACCCTTGTGATTTTACACCCAAAGGTGCTAACTCACCCAAAGACCTGACATACACTTAGACTCTTTTTCTTTCTCAATAGCCAGTTTTCCTTTCTCTCCTTAGATCATAATTTTTCTATGACATTCTAAATCTGCTACAGTCGGGATAAGAATGAAAAATATTCCTGAGTGGAAACAATCATTCTTTACTATGGACACCAAACCTGTAAAACCAGGGCAATGTAAAATGAGGAGAGGGTACAGAGGAAAGGGTCATTATAGCAACTTTCCTTAGGTTATACAGAGGAAAGAACCATAAGAAAGGTTTGTTCTAGCTGTCATTATGCATCAGCTGTGGGTCAACTGTAGCTCTGTGGCTCCTCCCACACATCTTCATTCTAGGATTCAAGCATAAGAGCTATCAAAACCACACAACAGCCTTAGAGATTTGCTACGTGTGTATGTAGGGTGGGTTGGTACAATCATCTCCACTCACCTTCCTTGGACCAAAGCTGGTCATAGCCAAGCCTGAAGTCAGTGGGCAGGGAAGTATCTCCATTCCATGGGTGGAGCTAGGTCATTGGTGGTACAAAGGCAAGTGACTCTTTTCACATGGACATGGAGGGAGCAAATAGTCAGGGCCAATAGTGCCATTCATCATACTTACTGGGCAGGAAAACATCTCTTTCAGAAATTATCCCAATTAAGAGGCCCAATAAGGAAAATTACCCGATAGGCAGGGACTGAATATAAGGACGAGTGGCCTGTTGTTCCTCCCAACTGGTGGATCTGTGGGAGGTCCTCTGTGGTTCAGGAAGAGGGGAGATGTTCTTTCTCTTCTTGCCTTCCACAGCGTGAATGTAGAAAAAGGAATTCAAAGAATGTTTGCACATACTTTGGGTTCATGCTGAACATTCTAGTGTTATTACACAGATAAACAGAGCATGGAGCATTCAGAGCAGTCCAACCCATCACCACTGTCCCACAGCACACAGCATCACTGTCAGACCTTGGGGACATCCCACTAGGACACCAGGACGTAGTTCTTCTCTTGCCTCCCACTCAGAGCTCTCCCACACACTCTTTTCCTCCCCTCCCCCAGTATCTCAGGTTTTGCTCTTTCTAGCCCTTCAAGATACCCTCCTCCCTGTTTTCTAAGCTGGTGTCTCCCTTTGGTCTTAGAAATGTTTAAGTCTCCAGCCCAGCTCTTCCCTTCACGGCTGGGCAGGGGCAGAGGAAGAGGGGAAGGGAGAAAAGCCCCAAGGTGGTCTGGACGCCAGGGAAGCGATCCAGATGCCTAAAAACATGAGCTATCTCACCCAGCCAAGGCTGACATAGATTGTAGGCTCCCCTGCTCACACATTCTCTCATTTCCAACTTGAATTTCATGCTTGGGCCTGTCCCATGATCTCTTCCTCATTCTTGGCTGTGAGAGTTACATAACTGTCCAAATTCTTATGCTTCCACCCCTCTCCCCTTTCCCTTTGGATTTTTCACATCTTTTTAACTTGTTCAAGCTTCTTACCAACAAGTTGGTTAACCTCTGTGAGCCTCAGAGGGGTGTGAGATTCAATGAGAAATTCATTGCAGGTGGTGTGTGGAGGGGGGGTGGGGACAAGCACTCAGTCATGTCCAACTCTTTGTGACCCCATGTACTGTAGCCAGCCAGGCTCCTCTGTCCATGGAATTTTCCAGGCAAGAATACTAAAACGGGTTGCTATTCCCTCCTCCAAGGGATCTTCCTGACCTAGGTAGCTGCTCAGAAAATGCTAATTCTATTTCTCTTCAAAGGATCTGAGTGTACCACTGCTTCTTGGCTGTCCTGAATCAGATGAGGTTGATTTTAGAGGCATTTCTACACTGTACTCTCTTATCGGATGCTTGCACAGTTCAAAGCATACAGTAGGTGCTCAATGAGCACTTGATGAGCCAGTGTCCCTTCCTCCTCCCTCACCAGCCTTCCCCTCACCTCATCAGCTCTAAGCGCTCTCTGCACACGTCCTGTTCTTTGCTCCATCACAGGGGAAACCCCGAGAGCAGCACTTGCACGTTTGACTCATGGGTGGGGCTAACAGTCTGTGACACTAATGGTCAGAGATGATGAGAGTTTATCAGAAAATCAGGAAGGCAGTGAAGTACCATTGTTTAAATCTTCAGTTCTACTTCCTGTGTCTGTAGTGAGCATCTTTATCAGGCTTTGACTCTTCAGTCCCTCTCCTTGTCCCAAAGAGAACCAAAGACAAACCAGTATAAATGGCTTCATCAAGCAACTTTTCACATCATTAGATCACTTTGCTGTTTATGTAGTAGCAGGACACAAATTCAGAAACACATCACACACAAACTGGAGTAGCAGCAGAGGAGAGAGCCGCTGCTACAGAGCTGCCTGGTAACCATGGACGTGGTTGATGATGAGGTTGGTCCCTAGCATGACCCTCCTGCTGGCTCAGCCGCGTCCCCCTCTGAGCCAGGGTCCCCTCTTTTCGAGTAGAAATAGAGTTGAAACCTCTGTTACCTCTCTTGCCCATTGGAAATGGAGCTTTTCCTCAAAACCCAAGATACCACCTTCTTTACTTTCCTAACCACCTCTTCCTTCAGAGGAAATTGTTCTCAGAGAAATTATCCTTTTACATCTGTCAATCAAATTAGGCTGACTTTTAGGGAAAGCCATCTGGATGGTACGGAAATGAACCTGACACAGATCTGCCCTGCCCTCCAGGGGGTCCCTGTCTAGTGGGATGAATGAACGCACATCGCTCTGCAAGCACCTGGCATACAGGAAGCCCTCACTAAGTATTTGTTAAATGAATGAGCGAAAGAATGACTGCACAATAATTTTAACAGATGATAGCAAATGCTGTAGGAGAATAAAGGACAAAATATACTGGGGGACTTGACTTGAGAGATGTGCTGTGGTTAGAGGCTTCAGGGTGGGCTTCATGAAGGGAGACAGATAAGACCAGAGCCTTGCAGATGGAGGCTGTTGAGCCTGGGAGGGTGAGACAAATTGAGGATGGCACACCGGGGCTCTCCTGGGAGAAGGAATCTTTCCTGGGCCTTATTTCAGCAGCATAGCCCTGCAGTCATTTTCTAAATAAGGGAAGTACCACAAAAGGAGCACAGGGTTGGTAAGGGCTCGCTCAACAAGATCTTAGGCCGAAGCATAACACGGTTGCCAGCTCTCCACAAGAGGATCACAGCCCTGGGAGGATGGGCAGCCTGATTTCAGATTCAACAAGGTCACAGTCCCCTTGATCCTTATCTTTTGAGATGATGAACTTGAACTTGATGAATCATGTTTTTCTCCAATGTGTTTTGGATATCCAAGCCCAGAATACATTTCTTTGCAAGAGTGGATACGGCACAGTTTGCTAGGGAGAGGAAGCCTTTCTCAATTGCCTTCTCTAAGGAACCAGGGAAAGACGAGACTAGAAATGTCATCAGGATACTTTGGAAGAGGGCCACCATGGATCTGGAGTGAATATTTATCTTGAATTCCTAGAGATTTAGTATTCAGTTCATCTGTGATAATGGTAATTATCTGTTATGGATGAAATTGAATTTCCTTCCCCTCCTAAATTCATATGTTGAAACCCAACCCCTAGTACCTTGGAATGTGACTGTATTTAAAGATAGGGTCCTTAAAGAAGTAATTAAGTCTAAAGGAGATCGTGGGGCGGGGGGGGGGGGGGTGCTAATATAAAATGACTGGTGTCCTTATAAGAAGAGGAAGAGGCACCAGGGATGCACACACACACACAGAAGAAAGGCCATGTGAGGACAAAGCAAGTCAGGAGCCATCTGCAAGCCAAAGAAAAAGGTACAGGAGAAACCACACTTGCCAACACCTTGATCTTGGACTTCCAGCCTCCAGAACTGAGAGAAAAGGAATCTGCATTGTTAAAGCCCCCCAGTTCAGTTCAGTCACTCAGTCGTGTCCGACTCTTTGTGACCCCATGAACCACAGCACACCAGGCCTCCCTGTCCATCACCAACTGCCAGAGTTTACCCAAGCTCATGTCCATTGAGTCGGTGATACCATCCAACCATCTCATCCTCTGTTGTCCCCTTCTCCTCCTGCCCTCAATCTTTCCCAGCATCAGGGTCTTTTCAAATGAGTCAGCTCTTTGCATCAGGTGGCCAAAGGATTGGAGTTTCAGCTTCAACATCAGTCCTTCCAATGAACACCCAGGACTGATCTCCCCTAGGATGGACTGGTTGGATCTCCTTGCAGTCCAAGGGACTCTTAAGAGACTTCTCCAACACCACAGTTCAAAAGCATCAATTCTTCGGTGCTCAGCTTTCTTGATAGTCCAATTCTCACATCCATACATGACTACTGGAAACACCATAGCCTTGACTAGATGGATCTTTGTTGACAAAGTAATGTCTCTGCTTTTTAATATGCTGTCTAGGTTGGTCATAACTTTCCTTCCAAGGAGTAAGCATCTTTTAATTTCATGGCTGCAATCACCATCTGCAGTGATTTTGGAGCCCCCAAAAATAAAGTCAGCCACTGTTTCCCCTGTTTCCCCATCTATTTGCCATGAAGTGAAGGGCCCGGATGCCATGATCTTAGTTTTCTGAATGTTGAGCTTTAAGCCAACTTTTTCGCTCTCCTCTTTCACTTTTATCAAGAGGCTCTTTAGTTCTTCTTCACTTTCTGCCGTAAAGGTGGTGTCATCTGCATGTCTGAGGTTATTGATATTTTCCCGGCAATCTTAATTCCAGCTTGTGCTTCTTCCAGCCCAGCATTTCTCATGATGTACCCTGCATATAAGTTAATTAAGCAAGGTGACCATATACAGCTTTGATGTACTCCTTTTCAGTTGTGGCAGCCCTAGCATGGGAATACACTGATATATATTGAGGGCCTCTTATGAACCTGGCACAAGTATTTTATCTCAATTTTTTTAATGACTATGAAAGATAGTTATTGTTATATTCCCTTTTTCAGAAGCGACAAAATAGATGCCCAAGGCTACAGCTCTAGCAAGTGGTGCAAACTCAGAGTCTAAGGCACATCTGTCTGGCTCCAGACATGATGCACTTAGCATACCACCAACCCACATTTGTGGTGTACCAGTCATGAAAGAAATGCTAGGCTGTAATAATTGCTGACATCTGAGAACTTAAACCTTTCCTTATGGAACTTATAAATGATGAGAGACAGACTTAGGAAGATAAATAAATAAATAAGTACTGCCTGGACCAGACCGTCTGGAATCAATAATGCCATGGCAACGCCACAGTGAATCTAAACTGAGAGAACATTCAAATGATTGTGAAGACAGCATAAGGGAGTGGCTGCAGACCTAGGGGCTGGGGGAAGATTCAGCAGCTTTCTAGTTACAGGAACTTGGGCTTTTATTCTTACTTATGTCCTTAACCTCATCAGTTTCCTCATCTGTGCTGGGGGGCTAAATTGGGACTAATGGTGGAATATTACCCCCTGGGTTGTTGGAGGATTAAATAAGATAATATAAAGCACTTTTCATGATGCTTGGTACATAGTACATCTCAGTAAATGTACCATGGTGGGAAAAAACATTCTACTAATGCATATTTTACTAGGTACTAACAAAAGAGCCAACCCATCTAAATGTGTTTGAGTTCCTGTTTAAATGAAAATTCTAAATGTTGTTAAATTTATGTGTATTTTCACTGACACTTATATGTTTCCAAATATAATTTCGTTTCCAAAATATGTTTGCCCTCTCAGGACATTCAGCTTAAATAAATACCAACATATACTATCACCAACACAGTCAAGGCAAAATTAAAATGTTCATCAGTGCGGAAGGACAGTCCAAAGAAAGGCAAGACAGAAAGGACTAAGAAAATACTGATAGAAGTCAGAGCAATTAAAAATAATGTGTGTGCGTGTGTGTGTGTGTGAGAGAGACACTGCGTGCATTGATGGACATGTGAGTGTGTTTTGGGGCACACCTGCGCCCATCTGAGAATAAATGCAGGCACAATTCTAGACAGTGAATTGTGCCTGGGGAATCCGTCCCCCACCCTGCCTGCCTTACTTGATAGATTGTTTCTTCACTGCAGGTGATTGCTTTCTTCAGCCTCAAGAGTAGAAACTTTTTTATAATGCTTCCTGTGCTTTTATAGCAAAATCCAATATAAATATTTACTGGATCTATAAGTAAAAGAGTATAAAGTCTTATTTATCTTGCTGCATAGAGAAACCATGAAAAACATGTGGAAAGTTGAGTCTATTTTTCTCCAGGAAGACATTCAACTATATGCTGCGGCAAAGCAGAGATGCTTAGTTTCAGAGGTGACAGAGGAACTCTGTTATACTTTTGGTTCACAGGATTTCCATTGTTTCTGCATGTGCGTGAATATTGAAATATTTCTCTGACTAGTTCTTGGGAAGTGATATTGCCTGGCCAACCACATATGTTTGCAATGACAGATTGCACCCCCAACCCCAACTAACAGGCCACAATGATGGGGCTTCAGATGCAGAACAAGGGGAGAGAAAGTGGGATCAGGCCAATGGCACGAATGGAAAACCCAAGCCAAGCCATGCACTGGTCAGCAGCCCCACACGCTCCCTCCCAGTGTGGCCCCACTGTGGCTATCAGCTATGAGTTCTAATCCCAACCGTCAGGTTTTGCCCCTCCCTGGTTCTGCTCCCATGGAGGGGTGTGGAACTTTGAAACAGGGCATTGGGACCCATCATCCCAGCGCACGAGGGTAAGATCAGGTGGGACTTTTGCCAGAACCACAAACAGGGGAGGCTGAGGTTCCAGTTCCCTTTGATGCCCTGCGTTGGCCTTCTCTACCACTTCACAGGTCTCCAGGCTCCATCCGCTTGCTGTCCCCTCTGCTTTAGGCATAGCGTCATGATTCAATATCAGAGTTCACTTATTCCTGTGATTCTTATTAGTGGAAATCCTTTGATAAACCTGTAATTTCAAACTGCAGAAACAAAACCATGTGATGTTCCTTAGCCTTTAGCTGTGTTCTTAGTCGCTCAGTTGTGGCCGACTCTCTGCAACCCCGTGGTCTGCAGCCCACCAGGCTCCTCTGTCCATGGGGATCTTCCAGGCAAGAATACGGGAGTGGGTTGCTATACCTTCCTCTAGGATTACCAATTTCCAAACCCAGATCCATAATCAAGAGCTGAGGCTGTCCCGGACATCAGCTCTTGGACAGCCTCAGCTCTTTCTTACAAAGGTCTTTCACCTTCTTTCTCCTTCATTCTTTTCTATCTGGTTGTCAAGTTGTTGTCACATTTCTTAGGGAATTATTCTCATTTTCTGTCCTGCTTTATGAGCCTTTCCTTCCACCCCATTGCCTCCAAGGTATTTTCACATTAATAGGGAATAATTCTCTGATTTATGTTAATGAAACTCTAATGATGATGTTTCAGGCAGGCAGAAGAGAGCCCTCACCTGAAATTTTAGATCTTTCCTCCCAGCCTGGAATGCAAGCAGTTATCGTTTCAACCCATGTTGAAATCATATTTGTCCATAAAACTGCATTTTTTTCCTTTGCACCATTCCCACCAACAGTTGGGAATTTCTGACCATCTTTTATAAGTTTCTGTTTATGAAATTAACATCTGAGTCTGCTCACTAAATTCAAACCTTTAGAAAAACTGCAGCGTGCTGATGCTAATAGCAGAAAAGTTAAAGGTTCTGGGTGAAGTTTTTGTTTTCTAAGATGCCTAGATTGTTCTGAAGCTAATATAGAAGGGCTCTTGGTTAGAGTAGTTAGTATTTAAGCTATAGGAAGCTAACATTTGAAGTGTCTTTTTGTAAATGGAAGCAATGTTGAGTAAGTCTGTATTATTCATTACAGACTCTGTATTACTTCCTAAACGATGGCCAAGGTTATCATCTATAAATCTCTTTAGTAATATTGTTTAATTTCCTACCCTCTTTTAATACTCTTCAGGTGGACCTAGAGACTTAGATAAACTACCAGTGAGTGCAGAGCATACCCCCATCCATCTCACAATTATAGAATCCTTGCCATGTGCCCTGTAAGCTACCAGGCACTCTGGAGCATGGAAGAAGCACATCTCAGGTGAGGCTGCAGCTGAGAGGGGCAGCAAGGACTCAAGCAAAACCCACAGCTCAGCACGTTGAGGTTGAGGTGGGCAGGAAGCCATTAAGGTCTAACCGAGGGCATCAGTCAGAGAGGCAGTGTACACACGGGATGGTGGTTCTGTCAGAGCCAAGACTGAAGGCGACAATTCCCTGGGCTGGAAAGGCCATGCTGGACAAAGCACTTGCTTTAGGGTGTTCTTACCTCACAACTTTCTAACAGGTTGCCAGGTGATGTTGATGTAGTTGGTCTGGGGTCCAACTCTGAGAATCACTGGCTTGGGAAACTTTTCTATGAAAAACACGGAAGATGTATCTCCGTAGATTCAGAAATAACATAGCTATGTCTCTGTGGGTTTCCTTTGCCCCTGCTTTTTAAAAAATCTTTTGAACACTGTAAATCATCTAATATATCAGATTATCTTTGTAGTCATTATTAGGAAGCCTGCAGACTAATTTCTGGCTATCCTTACAAATGCATTGCTGCTGTGGCATGCATTTTGTCTAGTAACTTCATTTCTGAAGTTTACATTCCTATCCTTAGTTTCCCTTTGATTTGTCTTTCTGGCCAGTTTTAATTTCTCTTTTCTCTGTTATTGCCTGGATCTTTGAAATCCACATTAAACATTTTTAACAGGTTTAACAAAACAGGTTATGTCTCTTTCACTGCCACCAGCAACAACAAAACAACCCTTTGATATACTATATTGAGTAAACTTTAGTAAGAAAGCAGTAAACTTTAATAACAGAAACATTTTCTTTTCAAAGAGAAATTACTTTGGCGTGCCAGCCTCACTTAGGGACCATAGGCTAGATGAGCAGACATTTGAAATTAAAGTTTCAGATTAATTTAATTTGAAATTAAAGTTTCAACACATCATCTTCTCTTAGGGCTGGTTCTATTTACCAAATACAGTGCTTTTAAGATCACCGTAACAGACAAAATCCAAGGTGGATTAATCTTGCAATCTTACTTGTAAACAATCTTCTTTCATAAAGCAACTATGGAAAACATGGAAATACATAGTCATATACTATAGCAACTGCATGTGTTAAAGAGGAAACACTTGATACCTTTCTTTTAAAAACTTGTACTCAGTGGTATGTAAGTAATTTTTATTTACCTGTTTATTTGTAGCCACATTGCTGGGTCTTTATTGCTACGCGAGCTTTTTCTCTAGCTGTGGTGAGCGGGGGCTACTCTCTAGTTGTGATGCCCTGGCTTCTTATTGCCATGGTTTCTGTCATTGCAGAGCATAGGCCCTAGGCACCCGGGCTTCAGGAGTTGCAGCACGTGGGTCCAGCAGCTCGGGTCCCAGGCTCTAGAGCACAGGCTCAGTAGTTGAGGTGCAGGGGTTCAGTTGCTCTGAGGCATGTGGGATCTTCCCAAACCAGGGATCGAACCCGTGTCTCCTGCACTGGCCGGCAGATTCTTTACCACTTGCCCACCAGGGAAGCCCAGTACTGAATGGTTTTCTACTTTATTTTAAATGTTATATACTAGGAAAAAAGAAAATCTCTTTTGAAATGACTTGTTTCTGTTGAAATGCATTATTTAAATTTTCAGTGCTGCTAATGAGAACTGTTTCTTTGACAAATGTAAATAATGAGGGCATATTATTAGTAGAAGTCTCCAACAGCCATGGTTGAAAAGACAGTTCACATAAGGGAAAGTTTTTCTATTTCAAAAGGAGGTAGCCACCATGATGTTTCTTTTTCTTTTGCTTCTCACCATGACAAGAAAAATATGTGGGAATCATGCTTTCTCATGAAGGTTGTGTTGCTGCATGAAAGATAACAAAGGCAGTTTCTGAGATTAACAGGAAACAGTTATAGATAAGATTGTTTCACCAAAATAGCTCAAGCAGAAATAAAGGAAAGGCCCTATGGTTTTTAACTTATGGTGAAATTTCTGAAAATCACATATGAAGAGATGATAGAAGTTTCATCCTCCTATTAAGAGGAACAAAGTAAAAGGTCTGTTCAAGCCTAGAAAACCAAAGTGAATGATACAATCATTGAGTATAATTAAATTTTAGCAAGAGAAGGGAAATATTGCACCCAGAGTTTGTATTTCTTTAAACTTTGCTCTCTTTTTCAATATAGTGATATTGACTACTAATCTTCCTTGCTTTTATACACTTAAAAAAGACAAATATATAAAATGCCATTTGACTTACTTAGCCCTGTTATGGGAAGCTCTGCCATTCCAAGGAAAGCTTAGGTATTCACAGGTACCAGGACCCTAGGGACTTCCCCAGCCTCTAGGGAAGTTCTTCTCAAACACGAGTGTGTATAAGGATCACCTGGGGATTGTGTCCAGTTAAAAACCCATGTTAAACTATAGAGGAATCAGAATAAAGCTATGGACCTCCTTCCCCAAATCACACATAAACACATTCAAGCCAATCTGCCTACATGATTCAGGAACCTAATTCCTGCTCTAAGGGGTATATTTGAAAACCTCAGTATAAAGTGACAATAAATGTTATAGTGATCTATACAACCACAGAGAAGGGTACGGTCACTGTGGGATAAGAAGGGATGAGTGAATGGGAATGAACTTCTACAGAAGATGAGACTTAAATTTCAACTGGCAGAGTAAGGAGGAAGTCAAGCCCTGTGGCTGGAAGGGTAGAATAATCTGAAGCCATGGAGGTAGAGATGAGAAAAAGGAGGATAAATTCCCCAGCCTGATGGTTCCATGGAAAACTAGAAGATGATAACCCTGGATGGGCAATGCGGAGCCAGTTGCTTAAGAACCTTGGATGCCAACTAAGGAATTCACTTCATTCAAGAGGCCACATTCAGTCCTTAAAGACATTTAAAGAGGGAATGACATAATAAAAATAGTATGGGTTGAATTAAAAGGATAAAGTCTAAGTTTTTACATGTAAACATATACTATGTTTATTATTGGCTTTAGCATGAGATAGCATAGGGCCTTGTAATTCTTTTTTAAAAACTATTTCTTGGCATTTCTTGGACATTTATATTCACTCTTAGGTTCTAAATTTTACTGCTTCTGCATATAAATTTAGCCCATGAACTGCAGAGTTTGACTATACCATTGTGTGCCTGGCCCCAAGAACACAAGGAGGACTCAGATCTTCTCATCCCTGCCACCCGTGCCAACAGATGGCTGCCCAGCCTTCTCTAGTTTCTGTGTTGTGTGTAGATGAGTGAGCCTGTGTAGCCTGCGAATGTGCTGGGCCCACACCTTCTTAGTCAACTGATGGTGCACTGCCTAAGCTTCATTGCTCCCTGTCTTTGAAATTCTGTGTCTTTCCCAAGTTTCACATGCAGTAGAGAAGCCTGTGAGGCACCTAAATGCCCCGGCTTTCCCTCTTCAGAAGCTGGTGTAAGTTCAGTAAGCAGCCTCATATACTGCGCTGTGTTCAGTCGTGTCCGACTCATTGCAACCCCATGGAATGGAGCCTACTAGGCGCCTCTGTCCATGGGATTTCCCAGGCAAGAATACTGGAGTGGGTTGCTCTTCCCTTCTCCAAGGGGTCTTCCCGACCCAAGGATCAAAGGATTGAAGCCTCATCTCTTGAGTCTCCTGCTTTGGTAGGAGGATTCTTTACCACTAGCACTAGCTGGGAAGCAAGCCCTCATACTGAGATTCATAAGGACCTGTGTCCTCCTTTCTTTAGGAAGAATAAAATTAGTTACAATTTCTTCCTTCACCACCAGAGAGGGGACTAGGTACCATCCAAATTACTAGTTACTTCTGGCTATCCTTACAAATGACTAGTAACTTTTGTACTATGCGTCCCTCTAAAGCCTGAGTGCATGTGTTTTGAGCATATCTCAGCTGTGTCCCAGATGTCCAAGAGAAACCTTCCCAGAACCCCATCTGGACAGAAGGCCCCCTCATCTCCCTGCTCTCCACCCACCATCCCACCTGCTTGCTGCTTCCCTTATTTTACTCTGCTACCTTGCCCAGCCAAGCGTGGTGTCAGAGTCCCATCAGTGCTCTGCTGGTCAGTGCGAGCTAAGGTCTTTTGCCTGAAGTCTGCCTCTGCTCCTGCGGAGGACAGGTTAGTTTTTTTAGGATGGTCTTGAGAGTATTGAGCTGATTCTGTGTTCACATTAATCAAAACAAAGCTAACACCTGGAGCTTATTCCAAGAGCAGTTGTGAGTTTAGAGACCTCCCCAAGTGGATTCATCCAAGTACATTGTCCCTTCAAATGGATTCAGGTTGACCATCATAAAAAATGGATCAAGAGGCTAGTCATGCAGGAACTCCAAGCACTGTTCACGGTGCACCTACATTAGCTGCATAATGCAGGCTTAGGAAACCCTTTGGCTTGGCAGTGGTCCATTTTTACAGGCAGTATAGTAGTTAGGAGCCAGGCTCTAGAAAAGATGCCTCAGGTTCAAATCCATCTCTATCAATCACAACTGTGCAAATGTGAACAAATTGTCTATCATCTGTTCCAGTTGCCTCATCTGTAACATGGGATTAGGAATATTCCCTACCTCTAGGGTCCTTGTGAAAGTCAAATGAATTAACATACATACAGCGCTAGAAGAGTGCCTGTCATGTATGTAGTAAGTGCTATAACAGTGCTGGCAAAACAAAGAACTTTGCAGTCCCTTCTGGATCACCACAGTCCAGGGTCCTGTCTTCATTATTTCATTCATCCCAGGATCTTCTTGTCAAGAGGGATAAGTGGGTGAGTGGCTGAGACTGGCAACACAGTTCCCCTTTCAATTGCTAGGGCAGGACCACCATCCACTTTGTTGTTTCTTCCCATTTTCTGAGCATTATAAAATGTAATATTCATGTGTCAAGGGATCCAGGCTAGTATTTTAACATTTTACAGCCTCTTTGTAAAGCTACCTTTTTAGTTTTAGAGGAGGCAGTTTTATGACTCCCTTTGATAACCACTTAACTATGAAGACCCAAACAAAGAAGAGGAATGGTCAGAGGATATCAGGAACTCCCAGACAGCTAGAGTCTCACTTCTTGAACATTATTCAAATTAGCTCCAGGACTCATAATTCTGTGTTTTCATTTATTGCTGCAATAAAGTAAATGGTTCTTTTATCCAAATGTTATTTCCTGGCTATTAATTCAGTAGCTATTTTGGATTGTAGCACTCCTCTTTGATTTAGGGAAATGGTACCTTATAAATATTTAAAAGTTGAAGACTGACAGTTGGGAGAAATTGACTTTGATTTGTTTTGTTAATATCCTATGGCTAGAGTCATTACAGATTTGGAAGATGCGGTCCCATTCTCTACTTATAAGAGATGGGGTGCTTGTGGCTCTATAACAAGGAAATTTGGGGATGCTCTTCTCAAATATTTTGTGGACTAGATCTCCATGTACGCCTCCAGGGGACACACACGACTCTTTCTTCTTCATATATTTCTCCAGAAACTACTTTTGAACCCAAGAATGTAGTTGAAAACTATCAATACTTCTCAAAATAGCTGAAAAGGGTCATAGGCTTGGGACTTTCTCTGCATCTACGAGTGTCAGCAAGGGCTTACGACAGGGCCCAGGATGATCTATACACTGGTATGATTTAACCATGGATCAATCAACCTATTAGGGGGAAAAAGACAAGGTCAATAAGGATGGGTCTTGGTGAACCAGAGGTCATCCTACATTTTTCAACCTAATGTTCTTATTTCCTTTCCATTAACATTTCATAATGAAAAAATGCCTATATTCTTTAATTTTTAAGATAATTAAGTGAATTTAGTGCCTTTGAAGGATAGAGGATTTATAATGGCATCAGGGAATACACGATAAATAACCCGCGAGACAAGGGCCACCTGGAGAGCAGCAGTGCAGTCCTCATCATCATTGCTGCTTCTTAGCAATGAACTGTAAAAGGGTTATCTTCCTGGGGCAGTGCAGAACCAAACTCCTCTCCTTAGACCAGAAAGGCCTGTGTGTTCTGGGACAGGGCTTCTACCCTCTTGGGAAGTGGTTTTCCAGCTGTATTTGAATTTGAACAAATTATAACAAACACAGAACATTCTAAGTACATGGCATTCTCTGTATGCAAAGCCCTGAAATGTGTGATGGAAGTAGACCGTCATTCTGGAGCTTCTCTAGGGGAAAGAAACATGCCATCTGCCTCTGAGATAATTACAGCCTAGTGAGTGAGGTCAGGATGACACAAGTGAACATACCAGGCACAGAAGCAGAGAGAGAGGTCTTCATGGTTGCAGCCAGCCTCGTGCACATAGGTACACAGGGACTTCGTCCAAAGGCTGGCTTACCTGTGAGCTCTCCAAGCTGACCATTAAGGCACTATTTCATAAAGATCATTTCAGTGATTACTAGATAAAGATGGTACAGTGAATACACTCATTTTCTTTTGTTCAAGCCCAACTACAATAACAACAAAAGGACATTTTTAAGGGCATATATTCTCAAAGATATAGAAATTAGGCAAGGACTTAACAATGATAAACTTTTGAAAGCTAGAAAACAGATGGATAAATACTAAGTAATTCTGCAAACCCAAGAAAGACAAAATAAACTATCAGTGGGAAAAGCTGAAAGGTAAACAGATTTATACCACAGACCCCTCCCCATCAAACAGCTCAGAAACTGGCTAAGTAAGTACCTTTGGAAATAGAGATGAAGGGAAGGCTATAAACAAGAAACAGAATCTAAGAAGCAGTTTGACCTCCAGATTCTTTATCCCACCCTCCACTCTATAACGACTAAAGGCTTATCCTCTGAAGAGGGTATAACAGCAGGTCTCTGGGATGGGGTTAAACAAGTGCAGAGCTTGAAGGTGGGAATATAGGCTGAAAACAAGAGGATTGAATGAAGTTATAGACCAGTGCTGAGTTTCTTCTCCAATTCCTGTTCCTGTAATACCAGAAGATTCTTCTCTGGGGAAGCTGAGTAGCTAAAGTACAAAGACCCAAAGATACAGACATTTGATGGCTTTCCCAAGGAAAGGGGTCAGTCAGATCTCTGTCCACAGAAGCCCCCAGAAGCTCTGATAGAAGGAGCTCTCAGGGCTCTGCTTTTAAACAGGGACAGAAAACCAGAGATCACCACACAGCTGGGCAAAGTCTCTACTACCTCTAAAGCCTTGACTATGTTAAAATGATTTAAGGAAAGATAAACTGACTGAGAAACAGACTAAACTATCAACCATGAGTGGATTAAGAATGTATTTACCATTGTGCTGAATACCTAGAATGGAATATTATTCAGCTTTAAAAAAGAAGGAAATACTTTTCTATGGTACCTTGTGGATGACCCCTGAAGACATTTTGCTAAGTGAAGTAAGCCAATCACAAAACGACAAATACTGCATGATACCATATCTGAGGTATCTAAAGAAGTCAAACTCATAGAGAGAAATAAGAATGATTGTTTCCGGGGACGTGGGGGGCAGTGGCGGATTGAAAGTTGTTCATTGAGTACAGTTGCAGTCTTGCAAGATGAAAAAGTTCTAGACATCTGTTGTACAATAATGTAAATATAGTAAATAATACTGTGCACTTTTAAAAATTTTAGAGGATAAACTTATGCCATATTTTTTTAAGGGAAGCTCCAGTGGTTTGGTGGTAAAGAATCCTCCTGCCAATCCAAGAGACATGAGAGACGCAGGTTCTATCCCTGGGTCAGGAAGATCCCCTGGAGAAGGGAATGGCAACCCACTCCAGTATTCCTGCCTGGGAAATTCCATGGACAGAGGAGCCTGGCAGGCTACAGTCCATAGGGTCACAAAGAATCAGACAGGACTTGGGGATTAAACAACAACAATGTATGTTTTTTTTAACCGCAATAAAAAAGAGAGAGGCTAAAACAAACAAAAAAAAGAGAGTGACATAAACTCTGAAGGGAGAAGAAAATGTCAAGTAGAATTATTGACATCCTCAGAGTGGTAAGAGAAGATATTGCATCCATGAAACAAAATTAAGGTGCTATTAAAAAATAACAAAAAAAGAAACCCAGACAAAAAGAAAACTCTTAGAAATGAAAGCTGTAGTATTAAAATATTAAGGAGAGGTTATATTTCCTAGAAAGAGCAAAAAGAAATAGAATGAAATACAGGACAGGAGGGAAAGGAAAAAAGGAAAAAACAGCCCAAAGTTCAGATAAAGGGAATTCCAGAAAACTAACAGATGGGGAAAAATCATTAAAGAGTGCATTTTCCATTTTTTTTTAGAATTGCAGTTCATGGTTTTCCAGATTAAAAGACACACAAAGTACCTAGGGTCATAAATGAAAATAAGCTCACACCTCGGCACCTTTTCATGACATTTCAGAACTCCGCAAAAAGAAGATCCCACAGAAACAAAGAGGGAGAAGGAATCATTTCCAAAGGCAATGGGTTCACAATAGCTTCTGACTTCTCCAAAGTAGATCTAAAACTAAAAGAGAATGCCCTCAACATTCTATTGGCATGACTTCCAACCTAGAAACTGATATATAGACAAACCTTCAATCAAATGTGACAATAATATAAAAACATACCAGACATGCAAGCTCTCATAAATTTACCTAGCACATGCATCTTTTCTTGGGAAGCTATTGTAAGATGTGTCTCACCAAAATAAGAAGAGAGCCAGGAAAGAGAAAGATGTGGGATATAGAAATAAAAGAGAGATGAAGGCACCCCCATAATTATGGTGAAGAAACGTCTAGGATGAAAGCTATATATGAGGCAGAGAAGACTGCAAGTCCCGATTATAGTTCAGAAAGTTCCAGCGGAGATTTCTTCATAAAACTGTTGGAATACCCAAAGCATCTGAACATTTTCAGATGAGATTTAGATAATTAGTGGAGAGTTTAGAGGTTGAATTAGTGATCAGGGTGGAGAAAACTAAGTTCACATTAAAGAAGACAGTTCTTAACTGTGAGGATACAAAATTCCATCAAGGAAAAGTAACCATAGTAAATTGCATGACTTAGCTGTGAATTTCTTTTACAGAGTCATTACACTATAAATCCTGAATATTTCTCTAAACAAAGTTACTATATTATTTATACTGAGGAGTGAAAAGGGATGGTATATGAGGTAGCAAAAGTTGATAGATACAGAATAAGACAGCTTCATCTTCAACAGGGAGGAAGCTAATAGATAATGCTTAAAACAGAAAATCATTTAAAAATAAAATCACAAGTACCTTCCTTAGTCAAATACAAAAAAAAAAAAAATGTATCTAGATGATTTGAAAGTGGTTTCCTCAAAGTAAGGGAAAGTTTTGGCACTCAAAGAATTCTGCTAGTGTGTGTCACTAACCTTGCAGATCTAACTCACTCTTAAAACTATGTGCATGTATAACTTTGATTTTAAATTATTTCTAAAGCAAAAAAAGAAAAAGAAAAAAAAACCACAACCAGATAATAAAGTGCTTAACATGAGTCCAGGAACTCCAAACAAGGACACCTCCACACAAAGACCGTTTCCATCACCACCGTGTTGGAATTTCACAAACCTTACCTTTTTCATTCCAAGGAGTTAGATTCTACAAATATGTTACTATAGTAAAGTGATTCACTGAAAGATAAGCCGACTGATTTTTTTGAGCTACTACTTTTAAACTGTATTTGTGTATTCATTTTTGGCTATACTGGGTCTTCCTTGCTGTGCGCAGGCTTTCCCCTGTCATGGGCAGGCTTCTCATTGCAGTGGCTTATCTTGTTGCAAAGCATGGGCTCTAGGGTGTATATGCTTCAGCAGTTCTGGTTCCCAGACTCTAGAGCACAGGTTCGATAGTTGCTGCTCAGGGACTTAGTTGCTCTACGGCATGTGGGATCCTCCTGGATCAGGGATCCAGCCTGTGTCTCCTGCATTGGCAGGCAGACTCTCCACCACTAAGCCACCAGAGAAGCCCCCAAGCTGATTAATTTTTAATAAAATTAAGCAGCAGAATAGCAGGCAGATAGTCTGTATGTACTTGTTCATTGTTCTTCCACGTTGTGGTGAATAACCAGTGCTTGGATTTTAGCCTAGAGATGTGTGTTTCTGTGGAGGAGAATGGGGCTGGGAAGGAAGGGTTGATTCAGTGGTTTCTGGGATGCTTATAGGGAGGAGAACTGGATTTTATTGCTCAGTCTAAGTGGTCCCAGAGCATAAATTACTCCTTGGATAATTTACACCCAGTGAATAGACTAGGACTCTGAATACAGAATGGTCCCTGATAATCCGAAAACAGAGAAATGATTCCCTTACCAAGCATGGCCCAAAGAATGTGGTAAACCCAGTGAAACTAGAAAAAAGAAAAATATTCCCAAAGAATTTTTCTTGCCTTTGAATTTGAGTAGGGCAACAGATTGACAACTGCCTAACATGAGTGTTTTGAAAACACTGAATCTGTACGACCAGTATTATAACGATGTTGTGATGCTTTTATAGAATGACACTAAACTATATTGCAAATTTATTCCTTCAATGAAACATATGCCCTCATTAACCCTCCAAACATCTCTATCCTATGAAGAAACACATTTTGCACTAGAGACGTGTTGTCTAATCCCTTCCATCTTTCTGAATATACAGAATGCGTGTGTAACAAAGAGCAACTGCACAGCGACAGGATATAAGGCTGCAAGAAAGACGGCAGAGTGTGTATTCCCCTGTCCTTCTCCCAAATAGCAGCAATTAAAATTCACAGCTGCTGGCTGCCTGGATGTTTTTTGCATTCGGTGCTCTGTAATATGCATCTGAATATACTGTCTGACTGCAGTTTCAGTAAACTAGACAGCTTTGTATTCTAAATTCAGCAGACTAGATCCAGTGTGTATATTTTTTCTCCAGATTAGCTTCCCTCTCCCTTCTCCCCTCCCCTCCTCTTCGTTTGCTTAGGCCATGAGCAGTTCAGAGACAAAAGACATTTCTAGCTCAGAATTTAGCTGTATCAGAGTGTAAGTGCAGGTCAGGTCTGATTTATGTGGCATGTCTGATAAGCAGGAGAGGAGAGCAGGATGAAGGGCTTGGAAAAGCTGGTGAACTTGGCTTGACTTATATCTGGTGCTTTTGTAGGCAGCCAACATCCCCCTGGTGTCAGAACTTGCCATCGATGACATACACTTTGATGACTTTTCTCTCGACGTTGACGCCATGATCACAGCTGCTCTTCGGATGTTCATGGAGCTGGGGATGGTACAGAAATTCAAGATTGACTATGAGGTAAGATGTTCGGTCATGGGGATCCCAGGAGTGCACCCAAGAACAACGTGGTAGCCACTTTGGGCCTTGGGTTTCCCAAATATAAATCAGGGGTGATCATACTTTCCCTGCATACCTGGTGGGATTACTGTGGGAATCGTGTGAGATGTTTGTGGAAGGACCTCAATGTTGAGGGTTCCTCAGACATAAGGTATCATTTTGATCATGGCCCACTGGAGACACATGCAGCTGCCTGATGTAAACTTTCCCTTCCCATTTCAGACACTGTGTAGGTGGCTTCTGACAGTGAGGAAGAATTACCGAATGGTTCTGTACCACAACTGGAGACACGCCTTCAACGTGTGCCAGCTGATGTTCGCCATGTTGACTGTAAGTGTGTTTGCTGACAGTGGAAGATCACCTGTCACTTGTGAGGACCTACTGGCTTCCCCTTCACATTCCCATTTCTCTGACAAACTGCCCAGTGATTAACTTCACGTTGGAACTTACCTACCCTGGTGTTGGGAGTGTATATTTCACAACGACCTCTGCGCTTTAAGCTGTAAAATCACTGACACCTTGGAGCAGGTATAGTCTTTGAATGATTGCTTGAGTCTCTTTTTAATGTTTTATCTTGGGAAACTTGTTTTTTATGAACAAAAGAAATGCTTGGGTTTTCAAAGCCACCTTTTTTGCAGAGGATATGGGGATGAATGACTAAACAAAGAGATCTGCTGGATAAGACCTCATAGGCTGGTAGAAAGCCAAAGAAGGGATGTGTGAACATTACCCACAGGGACATGGGAATCCTGAGAGATGCTTATCTGGAGAAGGTCCAGGGAGGCCCTGGGAAGGAAGTAGTAGGAGGGTATGTTCTCAGGGTTTAGGGCACACCAGGCTTCAAAGCTCTGCTCCAGGCACTGTAACCTAGTAAACGTGGCCAGTCTGTTTTATAGAAACAGCTGGGGCAGCTGGCCGGAGGTAAGCCTTGGAATTTAATCTAACAGCAAATGTTTGTGGCAAAAACTAAAATAGAATCCTCTCTTCATCTCCATTTTCTGGCAAGAAATAAGGCTCATTTGGTCTTATTTCTACTCACACTGTCAAGCTATTATCAATTAAAATGGTTTCTGGCTTAAATATATTTATTGGTTTCTTTAGCCTCAAGGTGATATGTACATACATGTGTGTCCATATGTGTGTATGTAAGCATACCTGCCACACAGAAAAAGAGAAGATGAGTTTAAGAGTCTCTTAACGTAAATCTAAACACCTTACATCTTTGCACCCAGATTAAAATTTAAATCCGAAAGAGGGAACGCCCAATGACAAACATTTTCCTTTGGTCCATGTGAAGGAAGATTTCTGCTCCTTCCTCATGAAGTGCTCTGTGCTCTTCTCTGCCTACTAAAATTTTGCTCATTCTTTAAAATACATTGATCTAATGCTGATTTTCCCATGAAGTCTTTCCTTTTCAATAATCATCAATAATTTCAATAATCATCAGTAATCGTCAATAATTACTTATTTCCCTGCACTGTGTCTTGTACACACATCTTTCTTCCTGCTGTGTATCTGAAGTTCAAGATCTCTCATTCTCCTGCAAAGTAAGTAGCTTGAGGCTAAAGAGGTCATTTCTTGTTCTTGCAATAACCTTCATTTACTTGCTCAGCTATCTGTTGAGCATGTCACCAGCACCCTCTACTAAATCCTGTATTTGGTAAGCTTTCAACAAATTTGCGTTGGATTGATTTGAACTGAAATACACATGTGGCATAAGAAGATAGGACCAAAATGTCTTCACTTTTACACTCAAGGACTTGTTTTTTTGCGGGGGGGAGAAGGGTGTCCACAACTGCTGAAGGAGCAAGAAAAATAACCTGGAAAAACTGGACATCTCACTGTAACATACACCATGAAAGCAGGCAGCCAGTCAAATGAGGAAGGAAGAAGCTTTGAGTAATGGCCCTTAAATGTTTAAGAACCAATGTTTCATGAAAAAAAAAGCCTCTCATTTTACTTTTCCAAATCAGATCTCATAGACAAGTAATAATTTTTTGTGTCCAGAGTTCATGTATATGGCTCACAGAGGATATCCAATAAAGAAATTATTAACCTACTATTTTGGAAAACCTGTGGATTTATGGTGAATCACCAAGATAAGGAAGCAGGAACCTTGTTCAATGAAGGACTGAATTGTGTGAAGTGTTAGTCGCTTGTTTTGTCCAACTCTTTGCATCCCCATGGATTGTAGTCCAACAGGCTCTTCTGTCCATGGAGTGGGTAGCCATTCCCTTCTCCAAGTAGGAAACTTGTTCAGCGAGGGATTAAAGATGTCCTAAACAGAAACAGATTATACAATAAGCCTTAAAATAGTCCATCCTAAAGGAAATCAGTCCTGAATATTCATTGGAAGGACTGATGCTGAAGCTGAAACTCCAGTACTTTGGCCACCCGATGCAAAGAACCTACTCATTGGAAATGATCCTGATGCTGGGAAAGATTGAAGGCAGGAGGAGAAGGGGACAACAGAGGATGAGAAGGTTGGATGGCATCACCAACTCTATGGACATGAGTTTGAGTAAGTTCCAGGAATTGGTGATGGACAGGGAAGCCCAGCATGCTGCAGTCCATGGGGTCGCAAAGAGTCAGACATGACTGAGTGACTGAACTGAACTGAACTAAAAGAATTGGGATAGAGGAAACTGGTGAGAACTGCATGGTCAAGGGGACATTTAGGAGAAAAGGGAATTCATGCCCAGTTTTCTTTAGTAAATTTTTCCACCATATGGACAATCTTGATCCTTTTCAAGAAACTGAAGAAAGCAGAGCTCTCAGAATGTTACCACCATGGAGATACTCATTCTGCCTAAATATTTCAAGGGTAGAGTTGTTTTTGCAAGTCTGCTCAGCAACCTTCAAGAGTAGCACTGTTTGAGAAAGTCTGGATTTTGTTTTTGTATTAATACTAGCTCAAAAAGAGAAGAATTTACTCTTAAAATTCTCTTGGCCAGGGGCAGAAGGGGCTAGAGGTTGAAAAATAAAAGCATGACTTTGGAAAGAATACCTTGGTGAACGTTATTTTTTTCTCCTTTGCCCTGCATAGAATAGCCACATTTGGAAAAGATATTATTTTCTGTTCTTTAAATGTTTCCGAACTAAGGGTTACAGTAAGTTGAAAATGTCAACTTTGTCGGTAACATAAGCATTCTCCTCTCCCACTTGACCACAGTCAGACTGGTTAATCAGAATGTTTTCACTAAGAAAGTAAATATTGAGATAACAGAGATTACTTGATTAGGGGCAAAAAAAGTGAGCGTAATTCGCTCATCAATTCTAACTTCTGGAATACGACCTTAGTAGGCAAAGGGGGCAAAATGATAACCTACTTATTTCCATGAGTGGCCCCTAAGGCTTCAGGCCTCAGGTACTCCTGAAGACTGTTAGATCTTTCACTGTTTTGCTCTCATCAGTGATTTTATTTCCATTCTAGTTATCTTATATTCCACTTCCACGTGTTGAATTAGAACTAAAATTCTCTATTAATATGGAAGAAAAGTTATAATTAACCCCTGGATTCATTCAGCCGAGTTACAAAGGCGAGAGAGCAGGGCGCATGTGTGCCGAATTTTCCTCTAGATGGCGCTCCAAGGCCAAGTTTCCCAGCCAGTTGCCTGGAAAGAAAGGGGGTGGATGGTTGTTGATCTTGCCAACATTCCCTGAAAACGCTTCTTTTCTTCTAAGACAAGGAATACTGAGGCAGGCACCCCACACTCTTTTCTTAAAAGAAACATCAGCAAGGCCAGTGTGTCTGAAAAGAACCCTCTGATGAGGACAGACCTGTATTAGGGCTGTCTCCTTGCCTGCAGAGCTATTAGTGCAGACAGTACTGCAGTCTCCCGTGTCTTTCTGTGGGTGTGTATTTTTCCAAGCCCATTGTCTCTAGGAATGGGAAGATGCATATTTGTGTGCCACTGATGAGCTAACCATGACACGAAGTACAACAGGGCAAGCAAATTACATGTAAGAATCAGCTTCCTAACCTTTAACTCTACAATCATTTCAAGCCCAGAAAATAGCTTGATTCAGAATTGTGTTTTGCAGAAGTATTCAAGCTCATGTCTAGGTAACAAAAAGGTCTTGTCCCTTTAGAAATTGAAAAGAAAAAGAACAAACTGCATTGTCGAATAGGCAATTTGATGTATAATGGTGGAAATTTAGTTCACTGGGAACCCTGTTAATGACTTATTAATTTATTACAAGCCTCTGGTGTAGAAGTCCAAATATTAAAATGAAAGTGTCAGTCTTATTCTTTGCTTCTAAAGAGAAATTAAGGTAGTTAAACATTACCAAATATTTTTAATTCCTCCGATAAATGCAGTATGGAGTGCCAGTTACTATTTGCAGTTAAAACAGGGAATAAAAACCTGCAGATAGATCAAGAATAATTATACAAATTCTCTTTATTTATAGAAGCTTGTAGAATAAATATTCCATCAAGCACATACATAATGAAAGATAATAAGCTCATTTCTTATATGTACAGTGTAGACCAGATAAAGGAGCCGACCACGCTTTTGTTTGTATTCTGTAAAATAAAAAGGCATGTGGTGATGCCAAGGTTGCAGAGACATTTTAAGGTTTTATAAATGATGTATGAGCTCTGACAGATTTTCCAGGGGGAAAAAAAAAGGTTTCCTTAAGAGTCAGTATTCTTTACTATCCCATAAATGTACTCATTAGCACTTTGGGCCATGCCCTGTATCCTGTAGGGCTCAATAAAGATTCATTGAATGAGTGGATTTAGTTTAGGGTAATATTATTCAGGGAACTATGCTGCTCAGTGTCCAGTTTTTTCAAAAAACTATAAAATGATGAACAACTATCATTGCTAGAAATCTTGTTCTTTCTTCATATCACACTAAGGTTCAGCTAGGGTTCATATAGAATATTATGATCTTGCAGAATTCACTGGATATGAAAAGAGACGAGCACATGATCACATTAAAATTGATGGCGGTGCTGGTGGCTTGGTGCTGGTGGGGAAATGCAGTTAAACACTAATAATAACCAAGTATCGCGGCAAACACACTGACACCTTCTGACGTTTACGGTGGCTTCTTAAATCTTAAATGTGGAGGTAGTGCGTTTAAGTCCGTATTTGGATTGTCAACAAGGTTATTTTCAGAGATAAGCCGAGTCGTTTTATTGATAATTCAAACTAGAGAGCAGAAGGGACGTTTAGGAAGAAAAATCCATCCTGTTCACTAGCTTGAGGATAATGTGCTGTCCTCTGCCATTTTCAAGGAAGTCCTTGATTTTTGAGGTAGACAGTTTCTTTTGCAGGGAGATCTTAGAAACACAATTAGAATTCCTTTCCCCCTTAACCCAAAGAAGGACAGAACCAGTTGAATTTTCAAATAAAATATTTTTGCTCTATAACCAGACTCCTAATCTCAACAGAAATCTAATTTCTTTGTAGATTGTAATGTTGTAAGGTACAAAGAGATCTATGGTTTTTTTCTGTAACCAACAACAAAGTAACACACAATAATTGCATTTGTAATCATCAAACATCATTTTTACATTCTATTTCCTTATCAATATAAGTAATAACTAGTTATATTTACTTGAAAATAAATGGCAACATTATCCTAATGATACAATAAAATCTGCACATTAGAAAAACCAATTCTTTGTCATGTAGGTATACCTTGATTTCTGGTGTACCTTCAAAGAAAGCACCTTTTTAATTGAGGAAAGGAGTGATTCTTTTATGGTTTTGCAGAATACCAGCACTGGGTGCTGTAAATTAACTAGGGAGCTAATCAATTTGAATACTGTGTCTAAATTACATTTAAGACTCCTGGCTTTTAATCATTTAAGAAGGTTTCTATTTTTATTCTCTCTGGCCACCTCTCAGAGCTCCAGTGAGGCACTCCATGCTTCTAACTGACACTCCCTTTATCCACATTTATTTTACAAAAGGAAAAAGGCAAAGCAGCACATAATTAAGAAACTGGTGTGCTAATAATCAAACATACAATTGGGCAGAAGGATAATCCAATCCACTTCCTCACACAGGAGAGTAACCTCCATAACTCACTTTAAGCGCTGCCATTCATGAGTTATGGGTCATTCCCTTTCTAGTGAAAATAAATTCTCCCGCACCATCAGCCAGAGCTGAGTATTTTTCTTAGGACATGTAAATTGTAGAAGTGTATGAACATAATCATGCTGGCATTTGGGGGGGAGTGCAAGCTCTTGCCTGTGGACACAGGCTTGTAAGGAAATGTGTATGGTTTCAGGGCTGCGGTTGCCTGGTTACAATATAGGATTTTTTATTAAAGTGAATTTATTCCTGAGATTTTTATGGTGTTGGTAAACTGCTTAATCTGTCGCTCTGTATTTTATGACTCCAGCCAAATCCTGCAGGTCAGGGAGACCCAGCAGCAGGGCCATGGTCATTTATCACAGCCTCTATTTCCCACAGCCAATGACTCAGTAGTGGCAGTTTCTTGAGGCTGAATGAAACTTGGCACCTACGGGTGTCAAGCTGGGGACTTTATAAAGTTTTAATTTTTTTCACTAGTCTCGTGTTCAAGTTTAGCTCAGTGATGACTAGTGAAAATTTGGGTAAGTTTTGAAGAGGTCTCATGTTCTCGAAATTCATCAATCTGGCTTCTTTGTGGCAGGTGAAGAGGACTGTCTCTCTGCACAATTGAAGTTTACCAGGTCATCTGCTTCATTTTCTGTGCTCACACACCGCATGTTCTATTCAATTCACTTGTAGTTTATCATAAAATATAAACTATATTTCTCAACACCAAAAAGCAGGCTGTCTTTATCCTCAAAAATAATAAAGCATATTCTCAGTATTGAAAGCAAAAAACGTTAAACATCTAATATGTTTTTCCTTTTGTCTTTTTTTGAATTACAGTATGCTTGCTATATACATACATGTAGCTTTGCTTTTGTATTACCTAAATTGAAGTAAAAATTCAACTTTTAAAGGCTTAGTAGATATTTACTCTTTTTGTACCATTTGTATTTGTTTTCATACATTTTATCGAAATATGAGAGCAGAGATACATTGACCGATTTTTATTTGACCACATCATGACTTCCTGAGAATGAAATGAAGAGTATTGACAGATGCCAGAGGTTTGCTTTGAAATAGTCTAGCAAACAAAAAAAACAGAACATGTGAAGGGATAAATGAATCAAGGCAGCAGAACGTGGCTTCCTGGTAAAGTTAGGTAACAAGTACTTGGGTATTCAATACAGTATTCTATTTTTCATATGTTTTTAACTTTACAAAATAGGTAATTTTTTAAAAATTAGGATAACAAGTAGGTTAAAATTAAGTCAAGGAGGTAGTTAAAACTAAAATTATTAAAGTCAATTCATTTTTAAAATTCATGCAACAAACATTTACTCAAACGTATATGCTTGTATGTTTTGAGAGGCTTCCCTGATAGCTCAGTTGGTAAAGAATCTGCCTGCAATGCAGGAGACCCCAGTTTGATTCTTGGTTCGGGAAGATCCCTGGAGAAGGAAAAGGCTCCCCACTCCAGTATTCCGGCCTGGAGAATTCCAGGGACTGTATAGTCCATGGGGTGCCTGGCCATTCTGAGTCTTACATGAGTAAGCATTTGTGATATTATTTGAGATTCAGAGAGAAGTTGTGTCCAAAACATGACTTAGATATTTCAGTTTGATAATAAGTGCCTTCAAGAAGCTTCTGGTTGTAAAAGTATTTAAGTGTAGACTGTAAGGTCTTCCCAACTCTGAACTTGATAAGCAAAGGATCACTACAGACTTAAATCAGTGTTTAATTAAGGCCAAATCAATATTTGACTACATTCATCTTGAAAACGAAGAGAAGCAAATTTGATCAAAACTGTCCCACACCTTGTACACCTGAAACTAACACAACATTGTAAATAAACTGTATCCAATAAAAAACAAACAAAGAACCCAAGCTATCCTACTCCCATGGAAACTAGACAAACTACACCTGGTTTGTATTGTATCACGTGCTTTGGTAAAGGAGCCATGTAAACATGGTGTTGGTTGGTGGTCCCCTAATAGCTGGCAAGGTTCTGGTTTCTGGACCTCAGAATAGGACTGAAGTGCCATTTCTTCAGCCTGGCAGATCCAAATATTGGCAGACAAACATTACTGTAAACACCAGTGTAGATCTAGATTTAGATGCAATCTAGATCTAAATCTAGATGCAATAGTTTATCTAGCAGGGTTTCTTTTTTAATAATTTTATGTATTTACTTTTTGGCTGTGTGGGTCTGCATCGCTGTGTGGGCTCTTCTCTAGCTGCGGCGATCAGGGCCTACTCTCTAGTTGTGGTACATGGGCTTCTCATTGCAGTGGCTTTTCTTGTAGAGCAGAAAGTGGGTTCTAGGGCACACAGGCTTCAGTAGTTGCAGCTCCTAGGCTCCAGAGTACAGGCTCAATAATTGTGGTGCATGGGCTTAGTTGTTTAGCAGCATGTGGGACATTCCAGGGATTGAACCCAAGTCTCCTGGATTGGTAGGTGAATTCTTTACCACTGAGCCACCAGGGAATCTCTCAAGTAAGGGTTTTTTCCCCACAATGGAAGATTGCGTTGTGAATACCTGTTATTCTCCCTCTGAGCTTTCATCACTCATTGTCTTTTGTTGGCAAAGAGAGGATCTTTTTTAAAAAGAAGATAGGATATGGCATCAAGTATAAATTTATTCATAAGCACTTTTGATAAGCAAGTGAAATCTATTTCCGTCTGAAAGCTTGAGGAAGTCCTCTGCTTAAAACCATTGCTTTGGAGCAAATTGAATAGGTTGGTATCCATCAACCTGCCCCCAGGATTGCATGTTAATATGTGTGTGCTCAGTCATGTCCGACTCTTTGCAACCACATGGACAGTAGCCTACCAGACTCCTCTGTCCATGGAATTCTCCAGGCAGGAATACTGGAGTGGGTTGCCATTTCTTCATCTAGGGGATCTTCACAACACAGGGATCAAACCCACATCTCTTGTATTGGCAGGCAGGTTAAGCTGTTACACTGAAAGGTGGCCATTCCATCTTGAAGCGAAAAATAGAGTCCCCAAAAAAAGCATGCTGGCTTGGCTGCAAATACCTGTGAAGCCCAAACATGTGCCTTAGCAATTATTTTATTATTCTGATCCACTCAACTGGGATGTGAGCTGAATTGGGAGGGTGATTGAGGCACCATTCTCATAGAACCTTCTGTCCTTGGTTAGGAGATCTAAGTTTCACGGACAGACACCGCATGTGACGGATGGCCTAGCACAGCTGGACCAGCCATCAGCATTGCAGTCTGGGGTGTTCTTTGGAAGACCTGAGCACTCTGTATGTGGAATTTACAATGAAACCCTCAATGAAACGAGCACTCTTTGGCTACAGAAAATTTGATTTTAATTATGTACCAAACAAAGGCCCCAGACAGGGCCCCTGCAACACTGCATACCAGAAATGAAGAAATATAAGAAATTAAATGCTGCCTTTCAGCCTCAAGTTCACATCAGTCTTAGGGTATGAAGTCATGTTTAGATCAGTTGAGACATGATGACACAATTAGGGATTCAGCATGCAGAGTCTTCTAGAGGAGGCACTTCCTTGAGAAACCATGTTCTTCAAAATGCCTCAGAATGGTCTGAGCGGCCCTCTTTGCTCTTCTTGTTCAGAAGAAAGAAAGATGAAGAGGAGACGAAAGATTCTACAGAAGCCCATCACATTCTCTCTCAGCCTCAGCCAGTCCCCTGATGGCTCCATGGCAGTGCCTGTCGCCAGCATCCATAGAGGAGCAGTTGAGCTGAGGACCTTCTGGGACTATTAGGAATTTCCAGCACATCACTGGATTCCCTCCCTCTTAGTCCGTCACCTGCCAGATCTCAGAATCAATAGGATGAACTTGGGAAATTTCTCATCATTCACTACCTCTCACAGCTGACTTCTGGCATCACCTTCTCAGATTCCCGCACTGCGGCTGCATAGGTGACAAGGGTCATGCAGACGACGGCGCACCATCTCCAGCAACAAAGCAGGAGTGGCTAGCCACTTTCTCCATTGCTTTCTTCCACAGATTGCCACCGGTATTGTGATATTAATAGTTTCTCACTAGAAAAGGGGCATTGTTCTGGTGGGCACATGGCATGACCAGACTATACACACGACAAGGGCCAGACATGCCTGTCTTCTTCAAGGCTCTGTTCTAGCCTGCAAAGGAGTACATGTTGAATCAACATTGCTCAATGAATGAATGAACGGACACTTTTTAGGATGTCACTATTTTATTCCAAGCTAGGACAGGTTGATAAGACATGGGCTTATTTCTAAAACAGAAAAGGACTTAAACATACAAATTCTGGAGTGGGTAGCCTATCCCTTCCCCAGTGGATCTTCCCGACCCAGGAATAGAACTGGGGTCTCCTGCATTGCAGACAGATTCTTCACCAACTGAGCTCTCAAGGAAGCCCTAGGCATACATAATGTATATATATTCTAATGAGTAAACATTCTTTAAGGAAATTTGCAGCACAAAGGAAAAAATCTAAAGTCACGTATGATCCAACTACTGGTAACATTTTGAGGTACATCCTGACAGTCTTTTTCTATGAATGTATTAAGACATTTTATAAAGTTGGATTGTTGTACACAAACCATTGTATCTTTCTTTTCTTTCTAAACTTCATTTTAAATCACTATATATTATTAGCCACATCTTGATGCACCAGAGCTGTGTTTGGCTCAAGATGTCCAGTGGCTCTGCAGTATTAACCTCTTACAATTCAAGAATAAACATCCATTGTTGAAAGTCCCCTGGTGACCTAAGGATTAGGATTCTGGGCTTTCACTGCCTTTGGCTCAGGTTCAGTCCCTGACTGGGGACCTGAGATCCCCCAGGCTGCATGGTGTGGCCAGAAAGAAAAGATAAAGAATAACCTTCGTGGTGGACTAAAGCACACTCCAAGTGATTCCTTAATATCCTGCCATCATTCTGTTATCACATTCTCTTTAAAAGCTGCACAACTGCACATACACTCTCACCTTAGTGGCTGGGCTGCACAGTGTGTGAGGACACAGACTGGGGAGTCAGGTTGCCTAGAGTCTAATCCTGTCTCTGTTTCATTCCAGTGGTGTAGTCTGGTGCTTCGAGATCTTCATCTGTAAAGTGGGAGAGATCAGAAGAGTTTCTCCTTCAGAGAATTCTTGTAAAGATTAGACTTGTAAGGATTAGATGAGTTAAGGTACTTGAGGGTTTAGAACAGTGTCTGGCACATACTAAATGCTACAGAAGTGATATCTGTTGTCAGTGTTATCCCAAGCCTCTCTTTTCAGATAGATCAATTACTTAACACACACTAGGGTTGGTTGGAGAAGACAATGACACCCCACTCAAGTACTGTTGCCTGGAGAATCCCACTGATGGAGGAGCCTGGTAGGCTGCAGTCCATGGGGTCACTAAAAGTCAGACACAACTGAGCGACTTCACTTTCACTTTTCACTTTCATGCATTGGAGAAGGAAATGGCAGCCCACTCCAGTGTTCTTGCCTGGAGAATCCCAGGGACGGGGGAGCCTGGTGGGCTGCCGTCTATGGGGTCGCACAGAGTCGGACACGACTGAAGCGACTCAGCAGCAGCAGGGTCGATCACTCAGTTGTGTCTGACTCTGCGGCCCCATGGACTGTAGCCCACCAGGCTCCTCTTTCCATGGAGAATTCTCCCGGCAAGAATACTGGAGTAGGTAGCCATTCCCTTCTCCAAGGGATCTTCCTAATCCAAGGATCGAGCCCAGATCTCCTGCATTGCAGATGGATTCTTTACCATCTGAGCTACTGGGGAAGCCCACTAAGAACTGAACATTTTTGTTAAATGGGTGAAGTCTCTGTAGCACCATCTGTTGTTATTATGGCTGTTGTTTTTTATACTTCTGGATTCTACAGAGCCACAGGTGTTAGTCGCTCAGTCGTGTCTGATTCTTTGTGACCCCATGAACTGCAGCCCACTAGGCTCTTCTGTCCATGAAATTCTCCAGGCAAGAATACTGGAGTGGATTGTCATTCTCTTCTCCAGGGGGTCTTCCTGACCCAAGGATCGAACCTGGGTGTCCTGCATTGCAGGCAGACTCTTTACCACTGAGCCACCCACAAAGCCCCAGAATCAAAAAGCAACTGTCAATTTTTCTGTGGCCGTCGTGTTCCTCTGTTCCTCTGACTACCATACAGGATCAGCTTTGACATGGTGGCATGTCTTCACTGGTTTGAATTTTATGTTGACTGAATGGTAGGAAATCACTGGCTAGTTTAAGAAACACTTCATCTCAGTTTTACTGTTTGGGTCCTCTGGAGTTCCAGTGATTATATGCTCGAGTGGCTGGGGACAGGGTTATCCCAGCATACGTTTAATCCAACAGAGGACTGTGACAGGAGACCTGCTCAGAGGGTAATGACAGGCTTTTCTGGAGAGGGTGCCATGGACGCTAACTCTGTATGCCGTGGTTATCTTTTTACTTAGATATATGATATTCCCTGCTTTACATTTCTGATATGGGCCATGAGGGAATACAGGTGACAGGGTAGAGTAAAATAATGGTCAATAAAACCCATTATTGGGTAACAGGTAGTTACAGGATCAGTAGCAGCAAACATATCATTTTATTTGAAAATAAAAATAGAATTAAGCATAGGAGAAACACATTAAAATGTACTTCCTGCTGCCACTCTGTTTTCCTTTGAAAGTATATTGTCTTCAGCAGGCAGTTGACTTTTTCTCCCCGATGCGTGTCAAGTGTAGGTCAGAATGGATAGGACTAGAAAGAAGATGGATGGGGTGGGGGAGGGGCAAATGGACACTTAGTGGCAGGTGGACACATCTCAGGCCTGACGAGCCTCAGAAACCATTTACCAGGCAGCTTTAAATCACAGTCAAGAGATAGGTGCTGCTTCAGTAACTCAGGTATCACAGCCAAGAGAGGTAAATGTGCTTCATGTGGCTGTGCTGCACCTCAGGGATTCTTTATTGGCAGGACCTAGAGATGGGCTCCATGGCCTTTGAACACCATGAAGTTATAGAATAATTTCTGGGAAGAAGGTCCATGGTTTTTATTAAATTCTCAAAAATATCCATGATACAAATAGTTTAAGAGCTAAATGCTGGATTTCCAAGAAGCGGGCAGGGTAGTCGGCTGTGTAAGACCTTAAAGTATATTCCATCATAGTATACAATGGGTGATAACTGATAGCTTAAAAATGATTCCGGATTTTGAACTTGAGTCTATTACATGGCGTTGGATTTTATCTTCTAATTAAACTTCTAGTTGAATTATCTTATGTTGACATTATCCCATCCCTATTCTTACTGTTCCAATTCATCAGCTCGTTCTAAACAGCAGCATTTTCACAGACAACAATCTCTCTAAATTTCAGTGCATCTTCATTGTGTTTACAGCACTGATTTCCAGAATACAGTGTATAATTATTTCATGCTTGATAGACTTTCAGGATTTACTTAGTATTAGCAAGATCCAAACCCAATGAAACTGTCTTACAGTTTCAAGATGACAGAAAAAGACACTTGCATCCCTTTCTCCTTTCAAAAAACACCCCCAAAATAACAAGGAATGTAAGAAATGGACACAAATTCCACTGTTTTCATGGAGGGAGGATGATTTGTAGATTAACAAAGAAAAGGACGGTCCGACCCAAATGCCTTCAGGATGAGAGAGTAGGGAAGGGGTACACATGCGTACCAGTACTCTCCTAGAAGCTGTCAAAGCTCAGGCACTGGAAGGACCAGATACCACAAAAATGGGGTAAATGGGAGTGAGGGACGATGAAAACACTGATCCCCCAAATTTCCATCCCCTCCCCATGTAGTCCAAGAACTACTCTTCCCCTTGTCTATGCAGGAAGCCCAAGTATTTGCCAGAGAGACTGAGCCCCAGACCTGGGGACACCGGTAAAAGAAAAGTTAGGTGAGTCGCACCTTGAAAGTAAGAGAATGAAGTAAAAGTCTCCATCATGAGGGTGAGAAGCCACATACCCTTTTCTCAGAATTCCAACACCTGTATTTATGCTACTTCCGAACAAGAGATTGGAAAATCCAGAAGAAGAGTTTAGAGTACATACACTGGCATGTGGGGGTCTATGGCAGGACCAACTGGCCATGTGCTCACCAGTGATGAGATCAGCCATGTATAGACACCACCTCCATGCATGGGTGTGTGGTGAATCTAGACTCCCATGAGTAAGTAGACTACCAGGGATATCAGGCATTCGAGGAAACTACCAAACACAGAGATAAGCAGTTCAGAAGAAATAGGCAATTCAGGGAGCAGAAGAGAATTTCAAAGGAATTATAATTAATATCTTCAAAAGAGAAGAGACCATAATGCATCCATGTAAGGAGAACAGTATGATGTTAGAAAAGGAGCAGCAGACAGGAAAATGCTTGTAAATTTAAAATATTATTACTCCTGGACAGTAAGAGGAGAAAAGTCAATATGAGCAATGGGAAAGAAGAAATGGAAAATAAGGAAATGAATATAAGTAGTCTGATGTCAAACCGATTGGAGTGCCATTCAAATAGGACAGAAAAAATAAGGAAGTTGAAATTATTATGGGGGAAAAAAAAAAAAAGATGACAAGAACATTGTGGTGAAGAAAATGACCCTTCACATGGAAAAGGTTTACCAAGCAATGATGAGGGAAAGTCCCAGACCAAAGAAGATTTTTGTGAAATTGGCAAACCCCAGGCATAGAGAGAAGCTTCTAGAAGAGAGAAAATCAAGTACCATTCAAAGGATTAGGAACAAGAATGATTTATGCTTCGCTAAGGCAACTTTGGAAGTTAGGAAACAATAGAGCTGTCCTTCAAAATTCTGAGTGAAAATGTTGCAACTTAGAATTGTTAGGCAAGCCAATGATTGAGTAGGAGAATAGATTAAAGACATTTCAGTTGTGCAAAGCCTCAAAAAAAAAAAAAAAAAAAAAACACCAATCAACTTTCTCAGTGTTAAAGAAGTATTAACATCCTTTCTGATGAAGCTACTGGCAGATGTGTTCCTGCAAACTGAGAGAGAAAACGAGGAAAGAGGGAGATGTGGGATGCAGGGGACAGGAAACCAGCCCCAGGAGGGGGATGCCGGCAGCAGACAAGAGAATCCAGGCCAAATACCGGCACTGGGCCAAAGCAGGGACCCCCAGGACAGCAAGGGACCTGTCAAAGGTGTGGCTGTTCAGAGAGTTGTGTAGGATGTAAGTTCACTCAGATGTTGAAAGAAATCTTAACTCCAGGAAGCTAAACATCTACATAACAAAGGATGTAATCATTGGATACTGAGTGGATAATATTTACAGATTGATCATCAGATAGGCACTTTCTGAGACCCGGGCACTTACGTTTCTTTGTGCCTCGGTTTCCTCACCTTAACTGGCAGACCATAATAGTTCCTGCCTGTCACAAGAAGGAAGTTGCCAGGCCTCCCTGTCCCTTACCGTCTCCCGGAGTTTGCACAAGTTCATGTTCATGCCTCGGTGATGCCATCCAGCCATCTCATCGTCTGACACCCTCTTCTCCTGCCCTCAATCTTTCCCAGCATCAGGGACTTTTCCAATGAGTCGTCTGTTCTCATCAGATGACCAAAATACTGGAGCTTCAGCTTCAGCATCAGTCCTTCCAGTGAATATTCAGGGTTGATCTCCCTTAAGACTGACTGGTTTAATCTTCTTGCTGTCCAGGGTACTTTGAGGAGTCTTCTCCAGCACCACAGTTTGAAGGCATCAACTCTTTGGCATTCTGCCTTCTCACAACCATATGTAACCACTGGGAAGACCATAGCCTTAACTATAGCCTTTGTTGGCAGAGTAATGTCTCTGCTTTTCTTTGTTTATGCAAAAGTAGGAAGTCAAGATATACCTGGAGTAACAGGCAAGTTTGGCCTTGGAGAACAAAATGAGCCAGGGCAAAGGTTAACTGAATTCTGCCAAAAGAATGCACTAGTCACAGCAAATATCCTTTTGCAATAACACAAGAGACGACTTTACACACGGACATCCCCAAATGGTCAATACCGAAATCATATTAATTACATTCTTTGTAGCCAAAGATGGAGAAGTATGTTAAATGATTATGGTTCTCTTAGGACAGTGTCTGGCACACAGGAGGGACTGTAGTCACATGGGAAACCCCTGAATAACCAAGGGCTACTGACATGCACCTACTATACAGTAACATGGAGGAAAATTAGACAAAATTACCTACCAAATTAGACAAAGAAAGAAAATGGAAAGTGCTTGCCTTTCGGAATCAGGATAGGGGAAGGATGAGGGACTATTGGTTTTGGTTCTAAGTTTCTAACTACAATTGAATTTTTAAAAACTATTGCAAATAATGCCCTCAATAAAATAAAATTAACTTAAAACCAACAGCCAGCTCTGAATTTTAAAATGACGGACACACACTGCTTAGATATGGATTACTTAATCCTGCCCAGATAGTTTATAAACATTCCTATTTACTATGCAGATGAAATTATATGTATTATGAAATTATATGTAGATGAAATTATGTGTAGAAATCTTTTAAAATAAAATTGTCGACACAGAAACTTTATCATTCAGTTATTTCTGCAATAAAAACATAATTAACTAAAAAACAAAGTGTTTGTTGCTATAAGAGAACTATCTCACAGATATTAGCTAGTGATCCTAGATGTGGAGACAAAGCGCACATGAAAAGGGAAGCAGTTTGAACTCTACCTTTCCCCTTCTCCTGCCCTCTGATAAAGATTTTAATGAGTACTGAAAGGGGAGGCTTACAAGTTAAAGGGGGGTGGAGGCAAAAAGGCCTTAGATCAAGCAAATGCATAGCCCTGCATTTCTATAAGTTCACTTTCTCTTCTAAACTAATGAAAGGCCAGCGGGAATCAGAGAAGCACTGCTGCTCTTGGTTATGTAGTTCATCACCCTGCTTCCCAGAGATATCACACCACACCCATGCATTTCACAAGCAAGCTACCCGAGGATCATGAGGAAAAGAGTTGCATGTAATGGATTCCCCACCTGATCCAATGTCTGGATCGCCTAATCCTCTGCCAAATTCTAGTTTTCAAGATAGGCACTGCTTATCTGAAATTCCACCTGTCCTCCAAACTAATGTGAATTAAGGTATTTATAAGATAACTTTTAGAATATTATCATGTAACAATTTGAGTACTTCTAAGTTGCTTTTTCTAATAGACACACACACACACATATTTTTTTAAGGCATTTTCTCTTGCCTACTTTCATTTAAGTGGCATCTGGTGGCTACATCACTCAGTTCTAAACTCATCCCCTCTCTCTCCCTACCCCTAGATGCTCAGCGTTTTGAAACGTCGAATCACAAAACACATTTTGCTCCAAGCCTTTGCCAGACGGTCACTGTATCTAGACAGCGCAGCTTCTTCTCTAAAAAGGAAACGAAATAGTCTGAGCTTTGTCCTGGAGTGCCAGCCAGCGCGGGCCACCGTGCCGGCTCATTCATCACCGCGGGGCCCCTGGGCTGTGCAGCCCACCACCCAACTCACTAGTCGAAGGGGTGGCAGTTAATCATTCCCTTAAATGATGTGGGTATGAACAGAGCTGATGGCTGCTCAGCAGAGGAGCCTCAGCCTTCCTCCCTGCCCCGAGCAGTGACTGTGGCCATTTTCCCATCTTCCCAGACCGCCGGGTTTCAAGAGATTCTGACTGAGGTGGAAATTTTAGCGGTGATTGTGGGATGCCTGTGTCATGACCTCGACCACAGGGGAACCAACAATGCCTTCCAAGCTAAGTAAGTGTTCTAATTGTTGTTATTTTAATGCATTTGCCTTTCTGTTCAGAGCCAAAGGTGACGCGCGCGCTAAGGAGTAAAGCATTAATTTCTGGCGTCTGAGGCCAAGGCCACGCAGGCCTGGGCGCGGGTGTCACGGGGCTCATCCATCTTTATAATTCCTTATTCCTCTTTTAATTGCAAATTTGCCCTTCATGTCATGCTTGTTGATTTGGTCTGTCTCTGTTGACCTCAGTCGGATAACAAAGCTCAGATTTTTAAAGGGCCTTTTTTTTTTCCCCCTCCCAGAATGTTTGCCTTCAGGGGATCATAGGTTTCTTGGATTTGCTACCCTGGAAGTCTGGTTTTGAGACTATTAAAATAAAAGTGGAAATTTTATGAAACAAAAGATCTCCTCCTTCCCCAGTAGAATTTCTTCCGGGTTCTTTTGATGTTGGGTGTTGTATAAACTGCAGTGAGATGGAGTGACGTTGGAGGAGGAAGAGGGTCTCTGCCCCTGCCAAGCCTCATCCCACAGAAAGGTGGGAAACAAGAAAAGCAACTCCACCAACACAGGGGATGTGGAGGTGCGCGCGGTGCAGGGACAGAGCGGTCTGTCCCTGAGCAAGGAGGACAGGTCCGGGAGGCCCTTGCTTGGCGGGTCACCCTGGCGCCGAGGCCACAGAACTTACGGGTGCTGGAAATAAGACCAAGACCCAGGTCTCCTGGCTCTCGTATTCAGGTTCCAGTTTAACGTGCTTTTTACTACCTGTCTGCAAACAACATGGGATGGGACTTCAGAGGCTCAAGAGAAAAACGTTTGGGGATGGAGAGACAGGAATCTTCAACAAAGAGGTAAGACTAGCTTTCAGGTGACCAGTTTCCAAGCCCCCTGGAGCAGGTCTTCTTCTGTGATCTGACACCCCAGAGGCCCACGGTGTGTCAACAGGTACCTTTCAGCTCACCACTTTTTTCCCTGTAACACCTACATTCTAAGGCCTTGGAGCCCTGGGCCTTTTTGTTTGCTCCTGATCTAGCAGATAAATATCGACTGTGTGCCCTCTATCCATCCTGAATGCAGAAGCCCATCACTTCAACCTGCTCTTTTCCGTGTCCTGTAATTTCCAGACCCTCTTACCTTTCTGTGACAGCAACTCTGCAAAAACTCAGCTCTGGCTCAACCTAACAATTCAGCTTCTTGCTCTTCTGTCCAGACTTTTAAAGGCTTTGGAAGAAAGTGTCACAGCTGTGAGCCTGAGGCATACCCAATTAGGTATTCTCCCAACTCGGCTAGGGGCTCAGCACTCCTCACCAGGCTCTTTGGGTCCCTAGCCAGCTCCGTGCCCCATTCTGATAAGCAGTTATAGATACCAAATATTCCTCCTCCTAAACCACCTTCTATTCCACCACCTCCCCCCATGCAGCTTGCCTCTCCCTTCACTGAGAAAATTGAGGCCATCAATCGAGAACTCCCTCAATTTCCTCCCCTGCCATGAACGAACTTATCTGTCTGGCCCCATCCTTTCCTCCTTCCCTCCTATCTCTGTGAAAAGGCTGTCCCTCCTCGTGTCTGAGGCTAATCCTTCCACCTCAGCGTTGGACCCCTTCCTCCCTCCCTCCTCCAGGACCTGGCTCCATCCATCTTCCTCTCTCTGCCCTGTATCTCCCATCCTAGTAATATGAACTGTTCTCCCCATCTTGAAAAACCCACCTCCATCCCTGCTTCTCCCTCAAGCTTCCTCTCCATTTCTCCTCTTTCCTTTCCAGCCAGTCTTCTTGGAAAGTCATCTGTTCCTTGTCTTCACTTCCCTCCCACACAGCTTCCAGGCCTGCCCAGCAGGGGAGCAGCCCTCAGTAACGCCACCAATGACCCCTTTTCCCAAAGCCACAGGACACTCTTCCGGTCCTTCTTTCTTGATCCTTCTTGCCATGACACTGTTTGTGATGCTCTCCTCCAAAGAGCTCTCGTTCTTCCTTTGTCTGGGAGAGAGACACCTTCACCCACCTTTCTAGCCTTTCTTCTCAGCTTGCTCCTCCTGCCCCAGCCTTCACTGCACACGTTCTCTCCTCCTCTTCTGCTCTGCTTTACCTTTCATGCTGGGCCACCTGCTGATCGGCCCCAAACCCATACCTATGGACCATAATTCTCTACTAATCTCTACACTTCTTCCAGCTGCTTGAGGAGCTCCTCCTATCTGAAGTCTCATCGTCACCACAACCCCAGTCTTTATCTCTACACCCAATCCTTTTCCTCTTATTCTCCATCCCAATGAATGGTACCACCAGAAGTCCACAAGTCACTCAGATCTCCTCAGAGTTGACATCTCTGCATTCTTACAGTAACCACTGCTTCTCTGCATCCCTCAGATTCCTACAACCCACAGCCCAACTCTCCTCCTCCAGTCTTCCCTACCTTGGAGCTCCAGAATATTCTTTTTTAATTCACAAATCTCATTGGATTGCTCCCCTACTTAAAAGACATTCACTGGCCTCTTGTGACTCTCAGGATAATGTTCAAATTCCTTAGTTTAGCCCGTAATGCCTTTTTCAATCCGGCTCCTGCCCATGTCTCCAGCACAGCACTCACACCTGCCACCCCGCCCTCACCTATGCATCCAGGTTCAGACACAAGGGGTTACTTAAAGTGCTCGATGGGGTCCAGCTAGTTCTCTTTTCTCTGCTCCCAGTCTGCTGTTTCCCCAGCCCAGAATGCCCTTCTTCTTTCCCCCAGCCTCCTCTGAAAGCTCCACCCACCACCCCCCAGATTCTATCCCTGATGACCTTCCCTGCATCAATCTTCTGTGCCCACATCATGCCCTGGCTATGCTTTTTCAAAATTGCACATCTCACACCACATTAGTTGCTGATTAACAGGTGTGTCTCCCCTTCTCCTTCAGTACCGATGATGTGTACAAGTACCAAGAGAGTGATAAACCCACAGGGAATGTTTGCTGAGTGAATGAATGATAAATGCATGAATGGGTGAGGCTTTAACTATTTTAATATTGCTTTTCAGTAAAGTTTCCTGCTTTCTTAAACAAGTGCGATCTTTTACGGATTATTATAAAACACGGTTTTTACATACCTTGGTTTGATGTTGTACTGATGACAATAGCATCCCTGGGGTCTGCTGAAGTGTAAACTGTATAATACACTTTGATTATAGGGTCTGACAGTTCCTTATGTTTGAGCTCCTGGCCTGCGTTTTGTTATTATGAGTATTTTAGGGTACCCCTCTCTCAGGCCAATGGCACCATCGTCACTGTGTCTTCCTGGAGCACCCTACCGTCCTGCCACTTACACATAAAGAATTGTGTCTATGAAGCAACAGTGAGCACCTTGTAGGTTCTTTTAAAAAGAGTCAAGTGCGCAATGTATGTACTCAGATAACAAATGCCTCCACCCTGGAGAGAGCCTGTGTATCAGACCAGGAGAGCCAGGCCTACTTGCTATTTGACCTCTCAGCTCGTTGGACCAAGACCACACACCGAATCCAAACCCAGCTAATCACATATTATCTCCCAGGAGTCTGGTCCTGGATTACCATGATATCGACTCAGTTAGCTGTTGAGGTCCAAGCTGCAGGTCCATGGAGACCTGGACACTGAGGCTGCATTTGGGGAAACCGGTGATGAACAGATTCCGAGTGAATAAGAGAAGCAAGAGAGCAAATCTGCAGAGAGAAGAAAGTCAGTATTCAGAAAGGAGCAGAGAAGATACTGTACAATTCTAGAGGAAGACAGAGATCCCTGGTTTTCCATGTCTGCCCCTGCTTCCAGGAAATCCAGCCATGCTTGTGACAATAGGGCTTGCTCAGAGATCCTGGTTGCATTTAATCAATTTTTTTTTAAGTGAAAGTGGTTCTAATTCATTTCCATTCTTTGCTGTGAGTGGTCCCTGAGACAAGGAGAAGAACTGCAGTTATTTGTTGTTTACTATCTCAAGCGCTCAACTAATATCCCTGTAGCTAGATATTTTAGTCTCCATCTTACAGAGGGAACTGGGCCTCAGGAAAGTAAGTGACTTGCCCAAATTCACCCATCCAGAAGGTGGCAGAGTAGTGTTTGAACCTAGGCTATCTGACTCCAAGGGCCATTTTTTAACCACTTTATCCCACCCTCTTTCATGACTTTGTGGTATTTATTTTAGGCTTTTGAATTTCCAGTTTATTGGCTGGCTTGTGATATATGTGAGCTCTGGAAAACTAAGATGCATTTTGACATCCAGAAAATCAAGACGTGGAGCTGTAAAAATTGTAGAACTCAACTAGATCTTGGTAGTCATATTCCTTAATTTTCAAAATTTTTTTCATATGCCTTAATTTTTAAAATTGGAAACTGAGGTCCCCAAATCTCAAGTGATTTGGGTAATACTGAACAGTTTTCACACATATGAGATAGCTATGATATCTCTGATACTAGAATTCAAAAAAATTTTTTTGCATCCTCACACCACATGATCAAATCTATGTGTTCCAAGATGGTCTGAGCTGTTTCCTCACAATGGTTGGCCTTTTACAGCTTGCCAGCCCATGGGGTGTCCATCAGCCCTGCCGCTCCTGTAGAGTCTCATTTGAGCTTAGCATACCAGATGCCATCACCACTCCACCTCAGTTACAGTTTTCCTCAATAAACGCTGAAAAGAGACCCTTTGACATCATGGTGAAGGAACTACCATTTTACTGATTAGGATAAGATTTACTCAGCAAGTTTGCCATTGTTTAGGAAAATCCCTCAGAAGAAACCTATATCCTTATTTCCTTACTTATTCCCCATCAATTGAGTGCTTTCTAGATGTGAGTCACTGTGCGAGGAATTGTGGGGAAAATAAGAAGTGTGACAAATAGTCACTTTCCTTAAAGTATTCACCATCTAATTCCAGCCTTTTAAGTGATTTGGAAATGGGATTTAAATGCACCAATTATTATGTGACAAAGCATATGCTACCTTTTTTTTTTCATATATAAGGCTATAAAGAAACAGGAGACATTTAGCAAGGGACAAATTACTATATAAAATGCAAAATGCCTCTACAATAAAAAGTTGTGATTTTAGTCACAGCACAGCGTGATTTATTCTCTTAGCCTTTCTGATAAGTGAACCTTCGCATTTTCATATTTTATTCTTAATTTTAAAGTATTGGAGTGCGTGCAGCGCATGATCAATAGGTAGAGAGGGCAGCGATCCCATGGCGCTCTGGAACTGCTCTGTTAACACCTCTCTCCTATTTTCTCCAGGGACAGTGTTTCCCACTCATTGCCCTTCCTATTACAGCTGCCCCTGATGATTAAATATCAGTACCAAGCAGCTTTGTAGTATATTCTCCTAGGAGACTTCCTCTATTCATTTCTAGCATAATCTCTTATACTCATTTCTTGGGAATGAAAACCCATCTTGTCGCTTTCGGCCAGGTCCCAGAAGTGAAATACGGGGGCACATTAATCTGCCGTGACAGCCTAATCCCATTCCTCCCCACCTCCCAACAATTCTCAATTTCCTAATTACCTTCAGTAGTTTTCCTTCTGAAAGTTTCCTGTAAGCCTTGGCAGCACACTTCCATTAAGTCTCTTTTTCAAAGAATATGCATATCCAGGGAAGTTATGAGGGCCCATAGCTCACACTTATGAAATTTCCTTTTGCACGCTTATTTTTGGTGCCTGTGCAAAGTGCCAAATGCCTAGAGGGGAGAGCCATTTTCACACTGACTTTCCTTTTATCTAAGTTTCTCCTCAGTGTGCTGCTTGCTCCCAAATGAAAAACTTTAGTATGTTAGGATGACCTGATCAATAATGAGCATCATAAATAATCACAGGTGTAAATCTTCCTGTGTGTAAAGGATCTGGAGTCTCCTCTCCTCCTGTCTCCACACACCCTCCATGTATGTGTAATATTTTCACAATTACAGTCTGTGTGCCCCAGAGCTACTGATATGATGGATATACTTACCACAGACAATTAAAACAAGGTGTGGTATTAAAGTCATTTTTTTTCCGTATGTGATTGATTGGAGGGTTTTTTCCACATTTTACATGAAAAAGTGTCAGTATGCCCTTTACACAGAGTACATTACATGAAACACATGTCGTCTTTTAAAAAATGGTTTAATGATCAAGTAAGTTTGGTTAATACTACATAATATGTTCCTTTCCTGCAGAATCACAGTACGTATGTTCACATATTGATGCCACAGATAAATCCTACAGTAATCTTAACAGTTTAACTTCTTAAACCCAGCATTTCCCAAGTGTATTTAACTCTGAGACCCTTTTTTTTACTTCTGCCCATAATGCCATTTTACATCCCAAAGAACTCATATTCTGTCTAATGCTTTCTGATAAAGTTTATCCTAACAGTTCAATATTTGCCACTTTTATCAAGTTTTCTGACCATGGACTTCACTCTTGCAGTGCTAGGAGATTCATAACAGGTGTGTATGAGTAATGGCAGGTGCAGGCAGCATTCTCAGTGAGCCTCGGCCTGAGAGAGGAAGCACCAGGGTGTCCTGGAGTCTCAGAAAATCTGACAGAGACCAAACCTAACAGTATAACTGAGGCAACCATAGGGAAATGGAAGCATTCTTGTTTAAATGATTTTATTCTAAAGAAAACTCAAAGTAGAGTTAGTATCATGTTCCATTCTGTGAATACTAAGATGGCACCTTGCTTGCAGAAAGGTGAGCATTGTTAATGAAAGTGTGGACAAAGTCTTCTGTGCAGTTATAAGGACTGTGAGCTTCCTGAGGGTAAGAGCCATTCTTTATCTCCATATCCCACATGCTCACAGCCTTGCATCATAATAGTCCTCAGTGCTTGTTAGGTGAATGAATGAATACATCATTAGTCTGCTTCTGTTGCAAAATCTGCATACTTGTAATTAGCTCAGTATTGTGTAAGTGTGTGAAACATGTAAGATGGAATTACTAAAAGGAACAAAGAGGATGTTCCTTTGTAAGGATGAAGACTCTTAAACCGTGGACCTTCAGATGCATTTGCACAAGCACTCTGAGAGTCCTCCTGATGAAACATAACAGTTCAGAAGCTTCATGGATCTGGGGAGAGCAGAGGGCAGCAGAGGACACAAACATCCTACTCATCCTGAAAAAAAATATTTAGTGATTTGTGATCATCTAGCTGATTTAACTTGTGAGGTCTGCTAAGCCAACATGATAAAGAAGGAGATGATATTTTGCATCTCGGCCCCACTTTACACCAAGGACTCATTCAGGATTCACACCAATAACTGGGGCATGTGGCTGGTTGATAGAAACCAATCTCAGGAATCTGAGTCTGAAGTTAGCAGCTATAACAGGAGAATTCTGAATCAAATTTTGAAAACTTCTTTCAAAGAAGGTTTGATGACAACCAGCTTGGCAAAAATGTAGACTCGGATATAAGAAATGTGGAAGTTAAAATTCTCTTTCTCATTATGTAATCAGAAAAACTTCAGCATTTGGGTGCCAATCTAGAACTGGTACTTACTAGCTCTGTGACCTTGGAAAAGTAACATACCTTCTCTGAGCCTTGGTTTTCTTATCTGTAAAATGAGAAAATAATAACTATTTCATGGTTGTTGTCAGTACTAGATGAAGTAATATGTTGTGGTGTTAACATATTGCCTAGTGCATGATAGGTACTTACTCATAGAGCTATTATTATTAATAATATTATTTTAAAAATGTTAATACACATTACTATCAACCTTCAGTTTGAACTATAATCTCTAGACATATCACCACAACCTTATTAGCCAAGTGGCTAATATTTTTTAAGCAGCTACTCCATCCAGGCATTTTAAATACATCCAGGCACCCGGGGCAATCGGGTGGAGAGGGAGGTGGGAGCGGGGATCGGGATGGGGAATACGTGTAAATCCATGGCTGATTCATATCAATGTATGACGAAACCCACTGAAATGTTGTGAAGTGATTGGCCTCCAACTAATAAAAAATTAAAAAAATAAATAAATAAATAAACACTCAGTTACCTTTCAAAAAAAAAAAGTTTAAAAAGAAAATAAATAAATAAATAAATAAATACATCCAGGCATTTGGATTTTCATCCTAGATTTCCAGCCTAGATTTTCAAAAGCCATGACAAATACAACAAAGTGTGTTGGCACAATACAGTGTGCATTTTGAAAGACACATTTTCATAAAAATGAACCGTATGTTAGAAAAATAGTAACTAACATTAACTATTAATCACATACTGCTAAGATTAGCCTAACAAATTGTCACTTATTAAATGATATAGGTTAGGGCAAGATTGAAAGAAATAATACCACCTGATTAAAACTTACAGATAATTCAAAAAATCCTTTCAAGTATCAATTAACATTTTATTTATTTTAAATGGAAATGTCTATGTGTTTTAACTAGTATAGACTACAACCTACTTACATGCTTGGCACTATGAAGGGCACTTAGAAAAATTTTATTGTAGTCTCATAAATAGCAGGTAAGATAGAGAGTATTACCATAATTTTAGAGACAAAGAAACTGATTCTCAAACAACCAAGTAATGACCCAAAGCTGTTACTGAGAGGTGACCTCTGACTCCAAGTCCAGGGAACTTTCTGGAGTTGGACACTGAGATATCATAGTGTGACCATAGGTTGGAAAACCATAGTTGAAGCTTGTCAACCTTACATGTAAAGTAGATTAAATGGGTTTTACATAGTATTCACAAGGTCTTTCCCATGGAATAGCAAATACACATAGTATATGACATTTGTCCTGGATACTCAGAAACTTTATAAGGTTTAGCTCATGAAGCCTACCCTGATCCCCAGAGCCAGGAATCATGTCTCTTGTCCTCAGAACACCGAGAGCTCTTTGACTGAACTGAAACACTTCCTATGGCATTTATATTGTGTGCTCTGTCCATTATTTTCCCTTAGGACCACATCTCATCTCCCTACTAGTCTGTACATTTCTTGGCAGCATGGACTGTCTTTTTCATGGTGGTATCACCCACTGTGTCTAGCCTAACACACAGCAGGTTCCCTAAAAGGTTTTACTTTATGGATTTGTGAACCCCACAAGTGATTACCTGAGAATGTATCTGCTCATGGTCCTTTGTAAAAACAGGAGCAGCAATGTGATCCTAAGAGCTGGTGTGGGGGAGGTCATTGATGCAGAAGGACCTTGGTCACTCACGCGTCTGTCCTCTTTCAGGAGCGGCTCTGCCCTGGCCCAACTCTACGGAACCTCTGCCACCTTAGAGCATCACCATTTCAACCATGCAGTGATGATCCTTCAGAGTGAGGTAAAAACCCAACATTCTGCTTCTCTCCTTGAAAGAAAACCAATGAAATGATGCTTCCTGCTTCTCTTTCTTTGCAAGGAGAAATACAGAGAATCAGAACTATTGGATTTCTTCTTGGTGGCTTTTAAAAAATTCTTTCAGATGCCTGACCAAGGACCTTGTTCAGATTCTTCCTGAACTAATTCATTTGGGTTTTCATTATTGGTTAGGGGGCTTTTCAGATTCATTTAGAGCAGACTGCCTACTGCTTATCACCAGAACATGGCTTTACATTTCTTCAGGGTACAGAAGTGCAGTAACAGACCCCAGAAGTGAGTGGCCCAACATCTCCATTTTGTGAAACCCATTTGAAAAGATGATGGAATCAGAAACAGGGTGAGAGAGTTACACTTTATTTACATAATTGAGAAACCTATAAAAAAGATACAAGAACTTAAAATTGCTGGTGGGACAATTTGGACATGAGAACTGCAACTAAACTTGAGACCCAAGCTGGGGGCCTTCTTTTGCTTCGTATGCATTGCGGGTGCTGGAAGTGGTCGGGTGCTGGAAGTGGTTGGTCTTTCATACTTTTAGCTCTCCACAGAGAAAAAGTAAAACCGCTAACTGACTCTAACTGAGGCATCTGAGTTTGAAATTGCCAAGAAAGGATCTGTTTAATTTTCTGCAGGCGTACAGACTTTTTTTTTTTTTTTTTTTTTTTTTTTGAGGCCAGGAAGGGATCATCTGTTCCCCATTATTTGTCAGTTCTCTAGCTGTGCCATTAATTATTATTATTATCATCATTAAGGCCCTGCTTCCCTGGAATAGCATCATTAAATATGGAGGTTTTTTTCCTCCAGCCTATCTTGAGAAAGCGTGTCTTTTGCAATATCACGAAAGCCTTCTTCGACCCCATAAAGGAGAGTCAGCACTCCGGAACCTGCCTGCAGCTGCGGAAGGCAGACCCGTCGGGGGAGATGGATTTTCAGTTGAGAATGAAACATCAGGGTCAGGCTCTCAGTAACTCTGACAGAAACCAGTGTCCCAGCACCCGTGGCTCTGGAATTCTTCTATGAAAGCCAGGTTTTAGCTGCGTGCAGAGGGGAATAGGAATGGGAGGAACTCGGGATCAGACTATCTTTTCTGTGCTGGTAATATGATGGGCTTACATCCCTGAGGCCAGACATTCACACCTTTGTAATAACTGATAATAAACAGGAGGTCACGTTTTCTCAGAAGGTCATTTGCTTGTGCAACAGAGCCCCACTAACTCAGAATTTGTCTTCATACAAGCAAAATTCATCAGCTGCCCTTTGTGCTGGGGTTCTCTATGAGCAACGCAGAATAGCAGTAATGGAACGAAGCGCTGCCTCCCCCTTCTCCCCATCCCCGTACTGCCCATCAGAAAGGCGAAAATGCAGATGTCGTTACCACCCCACTTTCCAAATGATGCAGAGGCATAGGGAGGTTAGATGACTTAAAGACAGTTGATCTAGATCTTTCTTCCTCCACATTTTTTTTTCCCCCATCAATACCACTCCTCCCTAAACAAGAAATAGAAGTAGTATTTCAGGGAGACTAATCTATTTTAGAGACCAAACCCTTGAGGCACCATAGAAGGCCAGTTTGTGTATAAATATACACTGATTACAAATTAACTTATAATTACTAAATCTGACCTGGCTAGCTTTGTCACTCTGTCAGCTATAAACTGTGTTAGTTAGTTACTGTATATCCTTTAAAGGTAGCAAAACTCACTCTCACAAAATAATCAACATTGTCAGATTCAGACCAGCTTCCTCCTGGTCTTCACAGTAGAGTTTACTATAATTTGCTCCTAATATCTCTGTTTCTTTCCCTGAGAAATGTTAGATGTGTGACTGGACCTAGGTGACTACTTTTCCAGAGCTCCCAACCATTTTTTCCCAGGCCCCAGTACACCAGCCTGTGACTGATCCAGGGGCAAGGCTCAGGCAAAGACACCTAGGCAGAATTATGGTGCGGCACTCCTTCAGTTATTTCTCTTCTTCCTAATGGCTGAATTAAGGGTCCAGAAGAGTTTGTTTGAAAATTATTATTAATATTGGACCTTGCCCCAGGTGGAACCAATATACTCTAGTCTTTAAGGGGTGATGGTTCACCTAATGAGATAAACTCAAGGGGGCAGGCGATCATCTGGTGCCTGGTACATAGTAATTTACTAATTGATATTCTGGCTCCCCAGAAGAATTAATTTACCTCTCACTGGAAAAAGCTCTCAGGCAATCACTTCACTGCCTTTCTTTTGCACCATCTTCTGGTTCCTGATACTCGGTTTAAAACTGGTCCAGTTCCCAGACCACCTGTTGGTGAGTTGGTATCTCATGCTAAGAAAACCTGATAAATGAAAAGTCCTGACTTTCAAAGCAAATTAAGTGAAGTGTCCGTCACTTTACAGAAGGACTTTTTCACTTGACTAAAAACACTATGGCACTGTCTAGTGTAGCTAAAACAAAGCTGGATGGGAAAAAAGTGTGCTTTTCAAAGGAATGGAGATACAGATGTATTTGTAGGTTGTTCTATGCAAAAGTCACTCTTTTAGAGTCCTCCTGTGCCAAGAGCAATATCTTATACTTTCTAGCTACTCAGCAATTACTGTACTATAATTATGTCACACACTTTATCCAGATGTATCTTCATCTAGCCTAACACAGCATTTCTCACCTTCATTAGTATTGTCACTTTTGGGTCAAGTAAGTCTTTGTTGTGGGGGCTGTTGGGCGCATTGCAGCATCCTTGGCCTCTGCCCACTAGATACCAGAAGCACCGTCCATCAGCGTGATAATCAAAGTGTCTCTAGGCACTGCCAGAAGTGCCCATTGTCAAAATCACCCCCATTTGCGTGCTTGCATGCTCAGTCGTGTCTGACTCTTTGCAGCCCTATTGACTGTAGCCCTCCAGGCTCCTCTGTCCATGGGATTTTCCAGGCAAGAATACTGGAATGGGTTGCCATTTCCTCCTCCAGAGCATCTTCCCAACCCAGGGATTGAACCCACGTCTCCTGTGGCTCCTGCAATGGCAGGTGGATTCTTTACCACTTGAGCCACCTGTGTACCACTGGTCTAATGTTTCTTCTCTTCCTTGAGTCATTTGTTGCAATAGCAACTACTTCCAAAATGCCTGCTTAAGTCTTTACTAGGGAGACTAGTCTGTATTCAGGGGTCAGAAAGTTTCCCAGAAGTTTTGTCGATTTCTCTGCTCAGTGGTCTCACAGGAAATGGGCAGTTAAATGGAGTTGTTGGCACAGTCATAGGCTTAGTAAGAGGAGTTCAAACACTTTCCAGTTTTCTCTTCGAAACTGGATGTAATAAAGTGTCCCTTGGTGGTCCTCCTCACCAGTGATTATGATTGTACTTCTGGCTTTGGTCTGTTTGCCAGGGAATCTGTTTGTATTTGCACAGATTGTCATTAAGCTTTTTAAAGAATTATTTTATCGTGTTTCTAGACTGTTTCTGAAAAAAAGTAGAAAAAACATGTAGTTGCCAAGCTCAGATGTAATGCTGTCTTCAGTGACTTTTTACTTTCTTGTTCCAGGGTCACAACATCTTTGCTAATTTGTCCTCCAAGGAATACAGTGACCTTATGCAGCTTTTGAAGCAGTCAATACTGGCAACAGACCTCACGCTGTACTTTGAGTAGGTATTGGCATTTGATCTATTTGACAAATGGATATCTAAAGTTTCATCCTGTAATTAACTTTCAGGTCCAAACTGGAGGTTGCCTGTTATTCTAACACTGATATCAATGTGTAAATGAGCTAAAGTTTTTGTCGTTGTTGTTTTTTTTTTTCCCTCATCTAAAAGAACCTCATTAGTGTGGTGTCTGTGAAACAAGACAGTCAGGACTACAATCACAAGATATATATTTTTCCTTCTGTTTTATGAGCCTTGTTTGGGACTACTGGCTGAAACTAAGTGATGGACATTTTTAGTTTAAAGACTGGCTAAGATTGCTATTTTATTTTTGGCCACTCCACAAACTAGGTGGAATCCAGTTCCCCAACCATGGATGGAACCTGTGCCCCTTGCAGTGGAAGTGTCGAGTCTTAACCACTGGACCACCAGGGAAGTCCCTAAGATTGCTATTGTAGACTATTACTAGTGCTTAGATCTCTAATGGCATTGATGATGCTAATGAAAAACTTGTGTTGCTGAAAGGATGACAAGAAATCCAAGCCTTCATTCTTTACCTCTCCTCTAGCTCTCTTTCTCAGAAAAGCCATCCTTCTTTTCCCCAAAAACTCAGGCTTCCACCTGAGCTGGTGATGCCATCCTGCTCATTTCCTGTGAAACCTGTTCCATCAGGAACCACTGCTTTTGGTGGCCTGGTCATCTCTTCCTTCACTGATATGCACAGTTTTCTCTGACCTTAAAGACCAAACAACTTTTCTTCCTTAAGAAATTCTTTGACCTGATCCCCCTGGCCTTTAATTGCCTTTCACTTTACTTTTCTTTTATTGCCTACCTTTTAAAATAAATGGAGCAGATGACTACTTTTATTTTCCTAGCACCTAGGTGCACTTGCAGACCAGCATCCACCTTCACATTCTGCCAACATTGTACTTTCAGAGGTCAGCAGAGACTTTCTTGTCCCCAGATTCAACGTCTTTTACTCATTCCTGATATTTTCTAGCTTCTTTGACACATCCGCAGGTTTACTGACTTCTTATTGTCAATGTCTATCTTCTTTTTTTCCCCAACATGCGCCTAACTTCCTCTCTCCTTTTCTGGATCTCTTATAGCTTTTTCTTCTCCTTGCTTCTATGTATGAGTTCCAGTTCTTCTTTCTCTGCTCACTCTCCTGGCCTGAACTCTACATTACCTCTATAGAGGCATAGGGAAGACCCCAAAACTCTTCATTCTAACCCTCTTTCACATTCTAGACATGAGTCTCCAACTCGCATCTCAAAAGGCTTCAGTGGCCTCATTGCTTTCAAAGGAACCTCTAACCTTGGTTCATGTTTCAAGGTTCTCCCGCCATAATCTGCCCCCAACCATTTTGCATTCTTATCTCTCACTTCTCTCCTACATGATTTGTGCTTCAACTAGACTGGTCTAATGTTACCCTTTGTGTTTTGTTTTTCAGAAAAGATAAGTCTTTTTTTATTAGTTAACTGCATGTTACCCTTTAAAAGCAGCTTATGCAGTGCCCCTTGTTCTCCAGCCCTATCACTGTTCCTCCACTTCCCCATCTGGCTGAACTATTTCCTACCACCTTTCCTAGGAGGCCTATGTCATTCCGTTCAGATCTTACGGTGCTTGGCATGGCGTCAGTGAGAATCAGCTTCAGTTATAAGGGACAGGAAACCCAAAATCACAGTAGCTTACTTCTTTGTCATGTCAAAGAAGTCTGGACATAAGCAACCTGCAGTTGGTAGAGTAGTTCCATTGTCATCAGGGACCCAGGCTTCTTTATCTTTCTGTGTGGCCACATTCAACACCTGGTTTCCACCTTAGCCCAAGGTAGCTGCCCATGTTCTAGGCACAAGGTCCCCATTCCAGCTATCAGAAAGAAGAAAGGAACAAAAAAGAAAGGAGCCAAAGGTAATGCAAGTTATTTCTTAAAAGCATTTTCTGGAAACTTCACGTAACGATTCCACCTACATTTCATTGGCCATCCCTAGGTTAGGATAGGAAGGCTTTGTGTTGGGTAATTACATGCCATGCTAAAGTCTAGGAGTTCTATTACTAAGAAAGAAAGGCAAGAGAGATATTGGAGTAGACAGCTGACAATCTGTGTCACAGGTATTTCTTGTTGGCCTCTGGTGAATGGGTTATGACATGGCAGAGAGGAAAGAGTAGAGGCTTTGGGATGATACTGATCTAGATTTAAGTCTCATTCTGGCATTCTAGTTAAACCTGGTTTACTGAGCCCAAGTGTCTATGTTTTCTCCCTTTTGAAACACCACTTGAACAGCACCAGATAAATTTAAAAGCAAAAGCAAATCTACAAGGAGAAAGGGAGAGGACACACCACAGTTGAGAAGAGGTGTCAGTGTGTTTGTGGAGAATGAAGGCCGACTGATGAGGGTCGGGTGTTCTGGCAGAGTGGCGTGGAAAGCAGGAAGACTCTGAGGAGTGCGCTGTAGGCCCTGCAGAGCCTCACCTGGGGCTCAGAGACAAAAAGCACCATGAAAAGAGAAATGTGATGCTCACAGCTTAAGATGAGGAAATAACTGGAAAGTCAGTTTTCAGGACACTCAGAGCCCATGAAGTCCTCCACCAAAGTAGCCAGAACTCCCTCTCCTCTATCCCTAGAGAAGGCCAGAAGTTTATCCTCTGGAGTGATGAAAGAAAGTGCTCTGGACTGAGCAAAGCTCAAGGTGGGGATGGGACGCAGAAGTCAGAAGAGGGAATGAAGTAAAATGGATTGAAAACTCGAGCCCACAGCCCAGTCAGCCAGCGGCCAGAATCCATAAGCCACATATCCAGGTTCCTCAGATTCAGCAAATGGAAGTACAAGAAGTTAAATTTGAATTTCAGATAAACAGTGAATAGCTTTTTAGTATAAATGTGTCCCATGCACTGTGTGGGGGACATACATATAGATTTCCTGCTTAGCCTTTTAATGTCATTCTATTACACACAGACACCAAGGACCACAGAACATTTTATGAAAACCTCCCATGTGAAACAGGGCTTCCTAGGTGGCACAGTGGTAAAGAATTGGCCTGCCGATGTAGGAGACGTGGGTTCAATCCCTGGGTTGGGAAGATCCCCGGAAGGAGAAAAAGGCAACCCACTCCAGTATTCTTGCCTATTCTTGCCTGGAAAATTCCATGGACAGAGGAGCCTGGCAGGCTACAGTTCATGGGGTCACAAAGAACTGGACATGACTTAGCAACTGAGCACACATGCGCGCCCATATGAAAAGCAGAGGCCAAAACAAAATAAACAGAATTAAGAGAAAACAGGGGGAAGAAGAAAACAAAAACCCAAAACTCTCGTCAGTATCGTTAGAGAGCTAAAACATCGTCTCCAGGAAATAAGAACAAGATGCTTTAAAAAGTAATAGGAGCAGCTGTAGAAGAAGAAAGAGCTTTTGGAAATTAAAAGCATGATGGCCAAATTAGGAATCGCACGAAAGCATTGAGAAACACAGTCAAAGGACAGTAAAGCAGAAAAATGAAAAACACTGCTTTATTTCATCATACGCTTTCTAGTGCTGTTTCATTTGTTAACTGTGTGTATGTATTACTTTTATAAATATACATTTTAATTAATTTTAAAAATAATTTTAAAAGTAAAAGCCCAGCTCTGCCACTAGATAGCTGTGTGTCATCAAATTACTTACCTCTCTGATCCTGTTTTCTTCTTGTGTAAAATAGAGATGATAGTACCTACTTTATCTGTCTTGTAAATGTCTTATGTCTTGTAAAGATCTTGTATGTCTCATAAATGGTGGCATCTACAACCTCATTTGCTTTATAGACTATTTATTTTGCATGTTTTGTGGCCTTCGTTTTGACTTAAGTATCATGATGTTCCTTTTTTTTTTTTTTCTTCTGAATTGATACTCCTGGATTGGTTGCTTATGGAAACCTGTATATCTTTAATATTTTTATTTCCCATGTCTGATACTTGCAGGGTTTTATGTTATTTTTCTCAAAGGAGAAGCATTTGCCAAACCAAGTTTCCAAGTATCTTCTAAGGGAGAAAAAATGTCAGCAGTAGGAGTCCATTCATCAAGGCCTGTTAGGGACGTGATGAATCGCTGAGTGATGCAGTCAAAGAAGTTGGTGGCACTTGTTTGCTCATTACTCTGCTCTTATCTTAATGCTACAGCCCCTGCTAATGTTTGCTGACTCCAAAGAAGCTGGCTTGTTCTCTTTCTGTGAGTGTTATTGTGTTTTGAGGCTCTGAATAGCTGCTCATTCTATAATCTAGACCTTCAGGAGGCTGATTCACTTGCCTGTCTAAAGTTGCATTAAAGTATTGCATATTTTTAGGCAAGACAACTCCTTGGGTTAATGAAGGGGAAAGCAGTTACTACAAACTATCTCCCAGTTACTTTTATTTCACAGAGATAGAGTTGTGGAATTGAAAGGACTGTTAGCAATGATGTCATCCAACTCATCGCCTCGATTTTGTAGATCAGGCACTAAGTTTGTAGGTTAATTAGTGTAGCTTGGCTCACATAAGTAACTTGTGGATAAGCTGGAACCTCCTCCTCTGGTTTTGGGGCTTTTCCACAAACTGTATTCTTTCTCTAAAGGAAGAATCAAGTACTTGTCGTTTAAGTTGGGGATGCATTACACATGGAAATATTGACCTTCCCAGGTGTACATGAACCGGTTTAATATGAAAATCAGCATGAGTTCCCTCCTCTCTCCCAAAGCAGAGCCAGAGACAAGAGCTTGCTTGCACATCGTCTAGTTGTGGGATGGCCTTGTACACTTTCTAGAAGTTTGGATTTTGCTTGGTTCTTCTGTCCTGGCTACTTAACTCTAAAGCCTTGATACAGTTGAGGCCAACCAGAAAGGAAGTTCACTGCTTTCCTCCCCTAAGAAGGGGCAAGTCACTCTAGAAGGGGTCAAGGTGGGCAGGGAGAAGATCCAGGCCTTTGGGGGCAGGGGCTGAGGGTTATGACTCATTCCTAGTGGCAGGATATCCTGCCATGTGCCAATGTGCCAATAGAGAACAATGTAAAATTCCTGGAAATATGGAATTATTTTAAAAGCAACCACAAAACCATGTAAATTCAATTTCTAATGGCTTTGGATATGCTCAAGATCCTATTACTACAAATGATGGGTGAAAGCAGAATTCACAAGTTTAAACAAACAAACAAACAAACAAAAATCAAACAAAACCTCAGTGTGAATTTCTAGGCTTCACGACCTTAAGTCTGGGGGTTAATTCTTCAGTCTGATTTTCCACCTCACTGAAAACATTTTCCAGTTACCACTGAGTGGTTTTCTGAAATTGATTTCTGTGCCTATTTCTGAGTCCCTGCAGTGAATAGAGCTTTCATAATTAAATAGTAATTTCAGCATCTCAAGCAGGAATTAGATATCCCCCATTGGTTACCAGCCATGTAGCTTTGAGAGAGTCACTTACTTAATCTCTCTTTGCCTTAGTTTCCTTGTCAGCAACATAGGGACAGGTCCTTCACCCATACTGATCTCCTGGAGTCCTGATGGTGGCCAAAGGAGATTATCTATGTGAAAGATGATGAAAATTTAAGTAATCTAAATAATTTAAATTTGATAACACTGACAATTTTAAGTACCTTATAAAGAAAACAATCATTCAACCAGAAAGGTTAATGAAATTTGGACCATAAAAGATAGTACTTGTTGGGGCAGACAGAGAGAAATCCAAAATTACAAGCATTAAAACTTCGAGATGTCACAGTTGTCCTGGACTGACTGTCTGCCTGTAAGTTAACAAAGATGACCTTGCATATTCCACAATTAGTGGAAACAGTACCTAAAATTCCCTGAGTGCTCACTTGGGAGTTTGATATACACATTATTCTGTTTAGCACTTACAGGGATTCTGTCAGAGCAGGTACTACTGTTGACCCCATCATACACACGAGGAAACTGCGGTTGGGAGAAAGTCAGTGTATTGCTCACCGTGTTGAGTGGTAAAGCTGAGATTGGAACCAAGTATTTGGATTCCAAAATGTCTTTAACTACTCTGCCGTTCTCTCTGCAGTTCTGTAACTGTTAGTTTAAGAGAACCAGAGGGGAAACCGAGGCCACTCCTGAGAACATTTGGGCACCAAACGCAGGAGTGGCACCAGTTCCAAACCCAGTAGATATCAAGCAGGTGTGATTCAGCTGTAGGTGCCACCAGCAGGTTGGGATGGGCTGAGACTCCAGGTGAGTGTTGCCCAGGAGACTCACCCGTGGCGCTGAGACGGTTCCTCGTCTCAGGGTTCCTCGTCTGTAGCTGAGCTAAACTGGGACACAATAGAGGTTGGTCCTTCTTTAGCTTTAATACAGTCATGAAAGGTGTTCCTTTAGGGTAGCAGGAGCAGTGTAGCAGTCATCCCCAGGAGGCTGTGACCACAGAATGCTGTATCCCTCATCTCAGGTGCCTGCGGCTCCTGCCCTGCACTGTCCTAGGATTACAGTATCTTCTTGTATCACCTTTAGAATGGGAGCTCTGTGAATGCAGACATCTTCCTCTGTAGCTCACTCTTGGAACCCCACACCTGACCCACTGCCTGACATAATAAAGTTTCAAAATTTTAACTCTCTGATATTGAATTGTTGTATCAACCTGCAAGGTAAATATTGTTATCCCCATCTTCTAGATAAGGATACCTAGGCTTAGAGAGAGTACGTGATTTGCCCAAAGTCATCAAGGTTTCTTTGCCCATATCTCCATGCCACATTGCCTCAGATCACTATTTAAATACAGAATTATCCAAGAATTCAGATTTTATATACTCATTTGGGTGCTTAATGCTTTTCCGGTTGGCTTTCTAAATTAATCAGACTAATCTTCAAGTTGAAAATTTTTCACTTCCCTTTGTGCTCTGCAAACATTCATCAGCAATTACAGAAAACGCCCAGTCTAATGGTTTCTTTGTCTCTGTCTTTCCAAAAGGATGCAAAAAGGAGCATTTCTAAAAGCATCTGATGATGACAACAAAATGTACCAAATTAGCTTAGATTGTTAGGAGTTATAGTTTGATCATCCTTCTAAAAAATCAGACTAATATCTAGAACAATTTATTTTATAAAACACAGTAAGAACCCTGCAAATATTTCTACTGCTATGCAGATGGGAATATTCATTCATTCTTCATTCAACAAATGTTAAAGCTCAACCATGTTCAATGTTTTCAACTCCACAGTTGCCTGCACTTAACTAGTCCCTTATTGGAAAGGAAGAGGATAAATGAATGCATAGTGAGGTGTAATGATTACAGAGCTTAGCCCATTGTTCTTTCGCAAACATTCTTATATTTTAACAGAGCTGATTAATTAACCCACGGAAATTACTCTAATGGTAGAACAACAGACATAGTGACAGGTTAATGGAAGAAATATTTTGGTACTTTCTGATGAACATCAAAGCATTTTAGATCTATTCATCTTCATGAGTGAGTGAAAAAAGCAGACTTCTCCAGGCCAGAATACTGGAGTGGGTAGCCATTCCCTTCTCCAGGATTCATCCTCATATCTCCATCCATATGATACTGCAACTGAATAAAACATGAGAAATTTATCCAGTAGCACTTACTGATGCCTTCTTTATGCCAGACACTGTGCTAGTTGCTGGGGATGCACAGAGAGAGAAGATATCATTCTTACCTGCAAGGACTCAGAGCCCAGTGTGAGAGTGAGAAAAACAGTAATACCCCACCTTGGGGAGTGCTACATGCGTGCATGCTCAGTTGCTCGGTCATGTCCAACTTTTTGTGACCCTGTGGACTATAGTCCGCCAGGTTCCTCTGTCCATGGGATTTCTCAGGCAAGAATACTGGAGTGGGCTGCCATTTCCTCCTCCAGGGGATCTTTCCAACCCAGGGATCAAACCCACATCTCTTGTGTTTCCTGCACTGGGAGGCGGTTTCTTTACCACTATACCACCTGGGAAGCCACATAAATGCAGGGACAACTAGGGCACGCACCATCCAGCAACCCCTTGAATCTCTTCTTGGCCTGGAGATTATAGATCAACCGAACTCACGTGTAGGGTCCTGTATTGTCTTAATTTTCTGCCGTTATCAATACTGAGAGTTGTTCTGGTCTTTCCGTTTCTTGCATTTGCCAGTTTCATTTGTGCTGTCAACAACAGCACAGACTTTAATGGATAATTTTATTCAGGTATTAATGCTCACTGGCCCTTGTGCTATCAGTGCTAGTCTAACGCAGGGACACAATTCACTTTCAAAGTGAAACATATAACTTTTTTTTTCCTTTAGTCATAATTACCGGGATTAACATCTGCCTACTAATTTATTATTCCTCTGTGGTGCTTTTATGCCCCAAATCCAGAAATCTCTCCAGAATCTGCCTTTAGGAATCAACTGCAGATGTATGGTGTGCCTGTTGATTGAGCTGTAAGAACACTGAGAGAGGAGACTCCTACTCTCCTGTACCCATTTTACCCTGTCCCCTGCCACCCTGTCTAATAATTCTGGAGTTGAAATTGCCACCTTGACAGTAAAAATCTTCCTAACATTCAAAGACTTTTAGTAGATTCAGAACAGTTAGATAAATGGATAAAGAATATGTGTACATACTTATATAGAGAGTTACAGAACATTACAAAAAATATTCCCAATTAAAATATACACAGGATTGGTGATTTCTCAGTTTACAAACAAAAGGTGCCTTGCAGATAAATTAGAAACAAGAAAGACTTTCAATGTAGTGATGGGTGACTGGTAACCAATCTTTAGAATTATTTCTGAGGGTAATTTTACCAGTTCTGTTCAAAGGATGCTTTTTTAAAGACTGCTATTTTTCTGAGTGGAACATATGTCAGGAGAGCAGGATAAAAGCCTAATAAAAACATATCTGATTATAAATGAGATTTTCCAGTAAGTTGCTTTTCACTAGCCGAGGTATTTGCCATTGTCCTTGAAAACCAAGGTTGGCAATGATCTGCTTGAAAAGTTAATGATATAGTTCCTCATGACAGAGGCGTCTGGATCCAGGGAGTATTATAACTTTGTGGATTTTCAAATGTTCATTTTAGCAGTCTCAGGTTTTTAAAAGCGCTCCTAACAGTTTCATATATGTTGATTTTGACTCTGTATAGTCTAGACACAAATAGATGCTAAAAGGGGCAACAGTATGGACCAGTTCTTTTCTCAAAAGTACAGTGAATTTCACATTATTGCTTTGTCATGGGTATCACTAAGGAGGAGGTCAGAACTACCACCAAAGCCGAGGACTACGAGTCTGGTCTGGGCCACGCACAGCTCTGGGGAGCATCTCCTTGTTGATAGAAACCGCTGCTGGTTCAGTAGAGCAGCCTGTGATGCTGCCACATCTCTGTCCAGACACTCACAGCAGGCAAGGCTATTCTGCCCCCAAGGCTCATGCCACCCACAGTTTATAAAGATTATCACACAGGCCACAGCTGGGAAGCTGGGGGCCTGGAATCTACCTAGATTTATTCATAACTGCCCTGGGATCCTGGGGAAATCACTTCACCTTCCTTCACCTTGAGTTTCCTGACCTATAAATCAGAGAATTACAGCAGCCTTTTTCAAAGGTTACATATGCCCCTAACAATCTATATTTATAAAGAAAACTCAAATTAAACATAGGAATGATTCTATGACCTAGCAATTTTGCTATACATTAGTATATGAAGTGAAGCGGAAGTGTTAGTCATTCAGTCGCGTCTGACTCTCTGCAACCCCATGGGGTAGCCTGTCAGGCTCATCTGTCCATGGAATTCTCCAGGCAAGAATACTAGACTGGGTTGCCATTTCTTTCTCCAGGGGATCTTCCCAACCGAGGGATCAAACCCACGTCCCCTGCCCTGCAGGCAGATTCTTTACTATCCGAGCCACCAGGGAAGGCCCTTTGCTGCTTGGGGCAACTGTTATTCCAAAAGCTTGTGTTGTGTCCCAGCTCTGACACTCACCAGCGAGGGCCAGTATACCCAATGCTTCTGAGCTTAATAACAGGAGCTAATCCTTACTGAACAGCTACTGTGTCAGGCACTCTGCCAAGTCTTTTACGTAAATCCTCCCACCAACCCTAACTACCCAAAGTCAGTCATGTGGTTAGTAAATGACAGAACCCAGGAAGTCTGCCTGGAACAGTAAGGACCCAGCTGGTGATGGGGACTCCAGACAAGAAACAGGGGAGCCAGTAGCACTCAGCATCTTGTCCTTTGTCCCCCAAACTACAATGAGTCAGACTAAGTGTCCAAGATGCTACTCTGATTTCCACGATAAATGCCATGGTAAAATTTTCCAAAGTGTATTCTTTAAAACACCAGTGCTATGGGATTCTGTGGTCAAGTTGAATAGGCTTTTCTATCTCAGTGTTTTGTAGAGCCTACAAAAGGCTAATGTGGGTGGTGAATATTCAAGAATCACAGGAAGCATTTCTCAAACCCACTTGGCCAGAGCACCCCCTTTACATGCAGCACCTCCTAAGACTAGCATTTTGTGGGGTGCGCATTGGGAAGCAGTGTTACACAATCCTTTAAAGAGCCCCTCATTCGGTTCAGTTCAGTTCAGTTCAGTCGCTCAGTCGTGTCCGACTCTTTGCGACCCGATGAATTGCAGCACGCCAGGCCTCCCTGTCCATCACCAACTCCCGGAGTTTACTCAAACACATGCCCATCGAGTCGGTGATGCCATCCAGCCATCTCATCCTCTGTCGTCCCCTTCTCCTCCTGCCCCCAATCCCTCCCAGCATCACGGTCTTTTCCAATGAGTCAACTGAGGTGGCCAAAGTATTGGAGTTTCAGCTTCAACATCAGTCCTTCCAATGAGCACCCAGGACTGATCTGCTTTAGGATGGACTGGCTGGATCTCCTTGCAGTCCAAGGGACTCTCAAGAGTCTTCTCCAACACCACAGTTCAAAAGCATCAATTCATCGGCACTCAGCTTTCTTCAAAGTCCAACTCTCACATCCATGCATGACCACTGGAAAAACCATAGCCTTGACTAGACAGACTTTTGTTGGCAAAGTAATGTCTCTGCTTTTTAACATGCTATCTAGGGTGGTCACAACTTTCCTTCCAAGGAGTAAGTGTCTTTTAATTTCATGGCTGCAATCACCATCTGCAGTGATTTTGGAGCCCAAAAAAATAAAGTCTGACACTGTTTCCACTTTCTCCCCATCTATTTCCCAGGAAGTGATGGGACCAGATGCCATGATCTTAGTTTTCTGAATGTTGAGCTTTAAGCCAACTTTTTCACTCTCCTCTTTCACTTTCATGAAGAGGCTCTTTAGTTCCTCTTTACTTTCTGCCATAAGGGTGGTGTCATCTGCATATCTGTGATTATTGATATTTCTCCCAACAATCTTGATTCCAGCTTGTGCATCAGCTAGCCCAGCATTTCTCATGATGTACTCTGCATAGAAGTTAAATAAGCAGGGTGACAATATACAGCCTTGATGTGCTCCTTTTCCTATTTGGAACCAGTCTGTTGTTCCATGCCCAGTTCTAACTGTTGCTTCCTGACCTGCATACAGGTTTCTCAAGAGGCAGGTCAGGTGGTCTGGCATTCCCATCTCCTCCAGAATTTTCCAAAGTTTATTGTGATCCACACAGTCAAAGGCTTTGGCATACTCAATAAAGCAGAAATAGATGTTTTTCGGGAACTCTCTTGCTTTTTCGATGATCCAGCAGATGTTGGCAATTTGATCTCTGGTTCCTCTGCCTTTTCTAAAACCAGCTTGAGCATCTGGAAGTTCATGGTTCACATATTACTGAAGCCTGGCTTGGAGAATTTTGAGCATTACTTTACTAGCGTGTGAGATGAGTGCAATTGTGTGGTAGTTTGAGCATTCTTTGGGATTGCCTTTCTTAGGGATTGTAATGAAAACGGACCTTTTCCAGTCCTGTGGCCACTGCTGAGTTTTCCAAATTTGCTGGCATATAGCATGTAGCACTTTAACAGCATCATCCTTTAGGATTTGAAATAGCTCAACTGGAATTCCATCACCTCCACTAGCTTTGTTCTTACTGATGCTTTCTAAGGCCCACTTGACTTCACATTCCAGGATGTCTGGCTCTAGGTGAGTGCTCACACCATCGTGATTATCTGGATCGTGAGGATCTTTTTTGTACAGTTCTTCTGTGTATTCTTGCCATCTCTTCTTAATATCTTCTACTTCTGTTAGGTCCCTACCATTTCTGTCCTTTATTGAGGCCATCTTTGCATGAAATGTTCCCTTGGTATCTCTAATTTTCTTGAAGAGATATCTAGTCTTTCCCATTCTGTTGTTTTCCTCTATTTCTTTGCATTGATCGCTGAGGAAGGCTTTCTTATCTCTCCTTGCTATTCTTTGGAACTCTGCATTCAAATGGGAATATCTTTCCTTTTCTCCTTTGCTTTTCACTTCTCTTCTTTTCACAGCTATTTGTAAGGCCTCCTCAGACAACCATTTGCCTTTTTGCATTTTTTTTCCATGGGGATGGTCTTGATCCCTGTCTCCTGTACAATGTCACGAACCTCCGTCCATAGTTCATCAGGCACTCTGTCTATCAGATCTAGTCTCTTAAATCTATTTCTCACTTCCACTGTATAGTCATAAGGAATTTGACTTAGGTCATACCTGAATGGTCTAGTGGTTTCCCCTACTTTCTTCAGTTTAAGTCTGAATTTAGCAATAAGGAGTTCATGATTTGAGCCACAGTCAGCTCCCAGTCTTGTTTTTGCTGACTGTATAGAGCTTCTCCATCTTTGGCTGCAAAGAATATAATCAATCTGAATTTGGTGTTGACCATCTGGTGATGTCCATGTGTAGAGTCTTCTCTTGTGTTGTTGGAAGAGGGTGTTTGCTATGACCAGTGCGTTCTCTTGGCAGAACTCTATTAGCCTTTGCCCTGCTTCATTCTGTACTCTATTAGGAAGTGCCAAAAATGTGAGACCTTGGGAAATGATTCTTAAAGAACCAAAATGGTGATGTCTTTTTTTCCTTTCTCATTATAAAAATGAAAAATCATAAGACTAGATTAAACAAAAGTTTTGAAAGTAGGAGTGGCAATCCTATTTTCACAACTTGAGAAGGTTCCCTTCTTTTCTTTTCCATATACACACATCTCTAAATGCATTTCCACATGCTTGTGTATCCGGCACTTAAAATGTGCTGACACTAATGCTAAACACATTGCTTGTCATCTCACTTAATCCTCACAATAACTCTGAGCCAGCAAATAGGACCCTCGAGTTAGAGATTAGGAAATTGAGGTTCAGAGGGTTTAAGTGACTTTCCAAAGTTGCACAGCAAGGAAGTGACTGAGCTGTGGTTTAAACACAGTTATTTCTGACTCCATAGCCTATGTGTTAAAGCCCCAAAATGATGAAATGGTTACTTTTTAACCTCTACAAAAGTATTTGTTCTGAATTTACTACCAGGGGGTTTATATTATCTTGGATGATCATACAGCTCAGTTCTACATTGAATGATAAAAGAACATTCTGGAACTGTTCCCACTTTTTATGTGTCCTTGCCTCCCTTCTCTGACTTTTTCAGTAAGAGTCACAAGGCTTCACAGCAAGTAATCCCAAATGCGGGACCACACTGATTTCTGTTTTATGGCTTGATAATCTCTTCTGTTGTAAATACATTTGGAAATGATTGTGGCTTTTTGTCAAAGCCTCAACAGTTTTTAAAAAGTGGTTTATTTTGATAGCACTTTAGCCTTATGATTTCAAATATTAAATTACTTGGTTGAGGTGGTCTTATATTTTCCCATAAATGTGTTTATATCACCACACAGACTGAGAATTTTCATTTGATTTCATGCAGGAGGAGAACAGAATTCTTCGAACTTGTCAGTAAAGGAGAATATGATTGGAACATCAAAAACCATCGTGATATATTTCGGTAAGAAAAAGCTCTTGTTTGTGTATTTATTCAGTATTTGAAGATTTACCGATGCCTTTTTGACAATGCTAAGAGTGCACAAGTGATGTTTAAAGTAACAAACCTTAGCTTACATTCAAAACATTCAGAAACTAGTTGAATAATTAGAGAAAAGATAGAGAATATGTCTTTTCATCTTCTGATTTATTTTATATTGCCTGCTCTCCATACATTTGCCTTCAAAATTAGAAGATGTTTGAACTGGTCGTGTTTCAGGAGGCATGCAAATTGCGTTGGAGATGGGATTTTTGAACCTTGGAAAACAGTTACACAGAACAAAGGCAAGTGGAGAGTTAAGTTTGGGGTGTTTTGTTTTTAGAGACAGTAGGCATTTTAGATGGAAAACCAATCAAAAGAGTTTTGTGCTTGGGATAAAGGAATCTGTTCTAGACTTTTCATGGGACTTCTTCTCAGTAGTTTAGGAAAGACAGCAGCAAAATCTCATTTTTCCTCCGCATGTCTTCACCAGTTTTCCCCATTGCAGCCACTCCAGCTGGGCAGGCACTGTTCCTCTTTGCCTCATGCCCCATCCTTCCACTGTCCTCACCTCACCCAGCCTCAGACTTAGCGCCTTAGTCCTGTTCCACAGCTGTTTAGTGTTTCTGGGAAAGCTTGTGAGGCCAGGATTCTGGGTTGAGTGCATCTGCTCCACAGCTGGGCACCCACTGCAAACACCCCCGGGGACCCTACCCCAGCCCCCAACCTCTGCCTGCATCTTAGCACGCAGAGCCTGCCTGCCCCTTGCCTCCACAGCTGACCCCCTGCTCACTGTCTCCCCAAAGGGCCCTCTCCTCCCCCTTCTCTGCGTTCATACTTCTCTCTGTTATCTTTTCAGATGACATTCTTGTTGTCCTTCCCGAGGTGGTACCCGGGGGCTCCTCTTGTCAACACCTCCATCTCAGCTTCCTATTCAAGTTTTCTATTCCAGGCCCTCCTCCCCCATTCCCCACCCCTGACCTCTGACCTTGCTGTGTCAATTTTACTCCTTTGGGCATTTTAAAAATCTGGCTTTTATTTTTTTCCCCAACATGACCTTTCTAGGCTAAAAAACATGCTTCCATCTCCTCCGTTAAAAAAAAAAAGTCATCCCTAAAGTCTGCCTTCTTCTTGAGGTCCAATCATAGTTTTCTCCTCTCCTTCAATCCCACAGTTCAGCCACACTCCTCTAACTTCGTACAAGGCAGTTTCTTTCTTTTTAGATCACTTACTTCCACAAGTAATGATAGGAATACATTTTTCTGTAACAAATCAGGACATCATAGACAAAGCCCCAGTTCCTGGGGTATCACTCCCAGTTCCCATTCTGCGCACAGTTCTGCTCTGTTTTTAATTCCTTGTTTATTTTCAGACTACTGTCAGAGCATTTCCATACATGTGTACCCATGGGAAACGTACTATTTAGCATCCATCTGTTTGTTTAACATATATTATATATTTACATATCAATCTGAACTAGCTTGTTCACTCAACTGTAAGCCTTGGAATTCCTTCCAAGTCCATAGCAGCAGCGTCTTTGATTGCTGCATAGTATTCCAAAGTGTATCTAGTATTTAGAGTAAATTCCTCGACTGAGGAATTTAGTTGCTAAAATGGGATTTCTGCACTTTTTGAAAGTCACCAGTCACCTCCCAGGGATCATGTCCTATGACCTTTGTTCTCTCCAGCTCCCTAGATCTCTTCACAGTCTGAACTGTGTTGGCCTTTCCTTCTTTAAACTCTCTGCTGCCTTGGCTTCTGCAAAGCCCATGCTCTTCTGAATTTTCTGGTATCTTCTGACTCTTCTTTCTCCTATTTGTCTTTGCCTTCCTTCTCCCTGTGTGTGTGTGTGTGTGTGTGTGTGTGTGTCTGACTTTTTGTGACCCTGTGGACTGCGGCCCTCCAGGCTTCTCTGTCCGTGGGATTTCCCAGGCAAGAGTACTGGAGTGGGTTGCCATTTCCTTCTCCAGGGGTCTTCCTGATTTCCTGCATTGCAGGCAGATTCTTTACTGTTTGAACCACAGGGAAACCTTCCTCCTCCTTACTACCCCCTAAATGTAATCACCCCTCAAGGAATTCTTCTCTTGTTCCTCAGCATCCTCACAAATTGTCCTACCAGAACCGCTGGGGTCTGGCCTCTCTCCAGAGCACAGCTCCTAAAATGCCAGTGCTTATTGTGTTTCCACATGAATGTTTTCCCACAGAGGTTTTCAAACTTTTCTGCAGGGAACCCTATATGTAAGAAAAAGCGTGTTTGGAGGCAAAGTACATAAAGCAGAGATGAAGTCTCCAGGAACGCTCCTTTCCCTCCAGCTCTGCACCCCCACCCCATTTCACAGCTGGACTCTGACCATGTGCATGTGAAGGAGGGGGTGGTCTGGGAAACACCATCCCAGCAAATTTTAAAATAGTAATAAAACCAACTAAAAGTTAGCCTGCTTTTTATCATCACCATGTGCCTGCAATCTAAACAATGTCAAGGATGAGACACTCATCCCAGAGAAAATTCTTTTGTTGGTATAAATTCTAAACAACCGCTGAGGTTACTGTTGAGTATCAAAATAATTGCTCTGAAAGCTTCAAATTAACACAGTATTACTCATCCTTTCATTGTGTATGGATTGTACACATGTAAGTTAATTCCCAAAACACCCAGTTTTCCCATCAGCCCTGACACAGGTGGACTCGGGATGCACTTTCAAGAGTAAGTTCCTAACGATTCAGAACCTTTTGGCCTCACTGCACATGCACTCCGCATGCAATTCTCCAACGTTTGGGAATGTCACCTTTCTGCTTTTAAGCAGTATATTCAGAATAAACAATGGTAGCGCGGTGATGGTAAATTAAAGCTAAAGAAACAGAACTTGAGTTACTTCCGTACTGTCCTTTTATGTTGGCCATTTGGGATCTGTATTTGTGTGTAAAATTTAAAGCAGTGAGACAGACTGTCGACTGCAAGCTGTCGTCTTTTTGTTTGGTAAGCATAAAATTCAGTTCATACATGTAATCTTTTACTGAATTGAAAATATCTTTTAAAATTAAAATGTCTTCCTTTTTAAAAAAATTACTGAAGTATAGTAATTTTTTAACTTACTGTATTTACTATGTTGCTGCGATTTACAATGTTGTGTCAGTTTCAGGTGTAACAGCAAAGTGAATCAGTTATATATATATATATATATATATATATATACACACACACACACACATACACACACACACACACACACACACACACACACACACACACACACACATACATATGCACTCTTTTTTAGGTTCTTTTCCCATATAGGTCATTACAGGGTCCTGAGTAGAGTTAACCTATGCTATACAGTAGGTCCATATTAGTTATCTATTTTATATATAGTACTGTGTATATGTCAATCCCAGTCTCCCAATTTATCCCCCCCCCACAAATATTTCTCTTTTTAGTTGCTAATGCTTTTAAAACTAGAGAACAAATCAAGAAAGTAATGATTATCTCAAGATAATTATTGAAGTAATTTTGGCATCTGGAGGAGAGTCATGGTAGCAGTCATGACTGCAAGTCTCAGACTCTCCAGGGTCACATGACCTCTGCTGACCCCATGGCGGGCATTCCTGACCTTCATTCCTGCAGCTGCACTAAGCAGATTGCACCATCTAACTGTAAATCAGATTAGAGTTATGCAGACATCAAGACACAAACAGTTGCTGCAAGCTCCCTCCCTCCTCTCTTATTCCAGAGATGGCCTTTTAAGTACAGAGACTGACTCTAAAAAATAAGATAAAACTGCCCATTCACCTCCTTCCATTCTTCCCTTGTAAGTGCTCACACTTATCCTTGTCTTTCCATCCCCGCCTTTCTTGGTTTTATGCCCTTTTAATTATGCTTTCCTGCCAGTCTCCCTGCTTCCACTCTCTCCTTCTTTAAACTATTCCCACATCTATTAATACCTTTTAATTAATAAGAGGTACTAAAGTCCTCTCCTTGAAGCTTTGACCAGGTCCCTCCTTAACTGAGCCCCCAACCTTAATTGACTCCCTACACCAATTGGATAAAGGTTTTAGATATCTACCATCCTCCTTCCCAGCCTTTATTCTCCTTTCTCCATACAGACTTTCTGGCTCCACTGTATTCACTGAAAGTAGAGATGTTCTGTCAGACTGTTTGGATCCCAGCCCTAGTTTTGATACCACCTAGTGATGTAACCCAACTTTGGGTGAAATGCTCCCTTGGTATCTCTAATTTTCTTGAAGAGATCTCTAGTCTTTCCCATTCTGTTGTTTTCCTCTATTTCTTTGCATTGATCATTGAGGAAGGCTTTCTTATCTCTCCTGGCTATTCTTTGGAACTCTGCATTCAAATGGGAATATCTTTCCTTTTCTCCTTTGCATTTCATTTTCTTTTCACAGCTATGTATAAGACCTTCTCAGACAACCATTTTGCCTTTTTGCATTTTTTTTCCATGGGGATGGTCTTGATCCCTGTCTCCTGTACAATGTCACGAACCTCCATACATAGTTCATCAGGCACTCTGTCTATCAGATCTAGTCCCTTAAATCTAAAACTAGAGATCTCTTCAAGAAAATTAGAGATACCAAGGGAACATTTCACGCAAAGATGGGTTCGATAAAGGACAGAAATGGTATGGACCTAACAGAAGCAGAAGATATTAAGAAGAGGTGGCAAGAATACACAGAAGAACTGTACAAAAAAGATCTTCATGACCCAGATAATCACAAAGGTGTGATCACTCACCTAGAGCCAAACATCCTGGAGTGTGAAGTCAGGTGGGCCTTAGAAAGCATCACTACGAACAAAACTAGTGGAGGTGATGGGATTGCAGTTGAGCTATTTCAAATCCTGAAAGATGATGCTGTGAAAGTGCTGCACTCAATATGCCAGCAAATTTGGAACACTCAGCAGTGGCCACAGGACTGGAAAAGGTCCGTTTTCATTACAATCCCTAAGAAAGGCAATCCCAAAGAATGCTCAAACTACCGCACAGTTGCACTCATCTCACACACTAGTAAAGTAATGCTCAAAATTCTCCAAGCCAGGCTTCAGCAATACGTGAACCATGAATTTCAGATGTTCAAGCTGGTTTTAGGAAAGGCAGAGGAACCAGAGATCAAATTGCCAACATCTGCTGGATCATCAAAAAAGCAAGAGAGTTCCAGAAAAACATCTATTTCTGCTTTATTGAGTATGCCAAAGCCTTTGACTGTGTGGATCACAATAAACTGTGGAAAATTCTGAAAGAGATGGGTATACCAGATCATCTGACCTGCTTCTTGAGAAACCTGTACGTAGGTCAGGAAGCAACAGTTAGAACTGGACATGGAACAACAGACTGGTTCCAAATAGGAAAAGGAGCACATCAAGGCTGTATATTGTCACCCTGCTTATTTAACTTCTATGCAGAGCACATCATGAGAAACACTGGGCTGGAAGAAGCACAAGCTGGAATCAAGATTGCCAGGAGAAATATCAATAACCTCAGATATGCAGATGACACCACCGTTATGGCAGAAAGTGAAGAAGAACTAAAGAGCCTCTTGATGAAAGTGAAAGAGGAGAGTGAAAAAGTTGGCTTAAAGCTCAGCATTCAGAAAACTAAGATCATGGCATCCGGGCCCTTCACTTCATGGCAAATAGATGGGGAAACAGTGAAAACAGTGTCAGACTTTATTTTGGGGGGCTCCAAAATCACTGCAGATGGTAATTGCAGCCATGAAATTAAAAGACACTTACTCCTTGGAAGGAAAGTTGTGACCACCCTAGATAGCATATTAAAAAGCAGAGACATTACTTTGCCAACAAAGGTCCGTCTGGTCAAGGCTATGGTTTTTCCAGTGGTCATGCATGGATGTGAGAGTTGGACTGTGAGGAAAGCTGAACGCCGAAAAATTGATGCTTTTGAACAGTGGTGTTGGAGAAGACTCTTGAGAGTCCTTTGGACTGCAAGGAGATCCAGCCAGTCCATCCTAAAGCAGATCAGTCCTGGGTGTTCATTGGAAGGACTGATGCTGAAGCTGAAACTCCAATACTTTGGCCACCTCAGTTGACTCATTGGAAAAGACCGTGATGCTGGGAGGGATTGGGGGCAGGAGGAGAAGGGAACGACAGAAGATGAGATGGTTGGATGGCATCACCGACTCGATGGGCATGAATTTGAGTAAATTCCAGGAGTTGGTGATGGACAGGGAGGCCTGGCGTGCTGCGATTCATGGGGTGGCAAAGAGTCGGACACGACTGAGCGACTGAATTCAACTGAACTGAAGGGATGTAACCTCAGGCAAGGTACTTAACCATCTCCCCCACCCCTCCCCATCCAGGAAGGCAAAACATTCTCTGCTTTGTAAAATGGAGATAATAATGGAATCTCCACCTCAGAGACGATATAAATCACTCTCTAATGCCTATTCAACATATGTGTGCTAAGTCACTCAGTTGTGTCCAACTGTTTGCAACCTTATGGACTGAAGCCCACCAGGCTCCTTTGTCCACGGGTTCCTCCAGGCAAGAATATTGGAGTGGTTGCCATGCCCTCCTCCAGGGGGTCTTCCTGACCCAGGGATTGCACCTGGGTCTCCTGCAGCTCCTGCATTGCAGATGGAATCTTTACCACTGAACCACTGGGAAAGCCCAATTCAATAAATGGTAGCTATGAGAATTCTCATCATCAGAGCACCTTGCAGATACTCAATAAATTTGTTGATTGACTGATTAATGTTGACATGAATTTGAGAAGTAAGCTTCAAATTATTGAGTAGATGAGACTTAAGTAATGATCAACTATGGTACAAGTAGGCAAGCTCACAGAGATTTTATTTCCTGTCTGGGAGAGAGACTACGAAGTCCAACCCATTACCTACAGTTTTGTCCCTCTCTGGTCCCAGCAGAACCTAAAATGAAAAGCACTGGAGTGGAGCAAGAGGGGTGCGGCAACTTTGTGATAAGCACGGGATCCTGAATCCTTTCCTTCCTTTGGGAAAGTTACTTAATCCCTCCACACTTCCACTGACCTCTCTGGAAACTAGAAATAATAGCACCCTGTGATGAGGAGTCATTTAGTTAGTGATTAGTTAGTAGGTAGCTGGTACAGTGCCTAGTATAGAGGCAGGCACATGGCAAGGACTGCGGAATCGCTTGTCACAGAAGACCAAAGATGAAGAACAAGCTGATGTGTCTCTCTGCACAGGTCTTAGCTTGGGAGTGTTGGAGTTAGATGCTGCCTGACTCCGAGAGGGCTGCTCCTAACGGGTGCTGCCTGACTGCACTTTGAAAGACCTATTGTTATCTGCCGGTCTGCCTTGCTCCCTGGAGTAGTTTCCTGGGGAAGTGACACAAACCTCTCACCACCATCCAGGCATGCTCTGCCATCTGGGAAGCAGACCTGTTTCTAAGGCGTTCAAACCCAGCAGGGTATGAAATGTTAACACCTGACATCAGGCCAGCCCTCTGACCTTTAACAACATACCCCTTTCTTCCAAAAGGAGTGAGCCAAGATGTGGCTCCCCAGTTCAGATCCGTCACTACTTCTCATCACACGCAGCCAGCTTTAATACAAAGAGAGATTTGGGACAAAGAGCATGCCTGATTTTTTTCCGTTCCCACCACACCCAGTTAGGAGCACCAGAGCTGCAACTTATGTTGTCATAGCCTCACTCTCTAGAATTCTCCAGGAGATGGTGTCTGTTTGCTTCTTTCTCCTTTTAACCCTTGTCTTGATTTCTTGCAGACCCTTGTCTGCTGATTCTTTATTCTTCCTTAAAAGGGATGTCTATTTAGGGCTGAATTGTACACTGTTTTTCATTGTTTGCATGATAACTTATGTTAATATACTCATGTATATTTTAAGTTTTGAAACCAGCGTTCTCCATGTTTTTTATACCCAGGGTTCAGTGTGGATTCTAGATAAACCAATAGAACTCTGCCCCTCAAAAATCTGATCCGGATCTTGCCTGTATTTTCTTATGTGCTCAAATTAATAAAAGCTGTGGCTGAATATGTTTCTTCTTCGTAACGCTTGTAAAACAGGGTTGTAGCCAGGTAGTAAACTGGAGTGAAACCGTGTGTCTCTCTCTCGTAAATCTTAGCTCCGTGGAGCCGATAAAAATGCCGGAGCCCCTAACAGGGCAGGCTATTTGCCTTTTTGGTGTGGGTTTTCTTCCATCCCCATCCATCAGTGATACTTTGGTAAATAGGTTCATCAGTTATGGGTATAGTATTATATACTGATTCCCTTGCTGAGTGTTAAAAATAAAAAGCATCGTCCATTACAGATTACTTTCAGCAGAACTTGCTTGGTTCAGGTATGGGGAAAGCAGGGCTTGGCTTTCCTTGATCTACCGCAGACAAAAGAAAAGGGCCACGGAGAGGGAATGTGAGCTTTGTCCTCTGAAGCAGCGTGGCCGCACGATGGAGATGCTAAACACGGGACTATAAACAGTGCTTCCCTTGTGGAGGTAAAGAAGATGTGAGCTGGCCTAGGTCCCATTTTATTTATTTATGTATCTAGGACGGGTTTGTTTAGGAATGCAACAAAAGATTATTCAGGCTGTTTTGTTTGGTTCTGTTTTTCAGATCAATGTTAATGACAGCCTGTGACCTTGGAGCCGTGACCAAACCGTGGGAGATCTCGAGACAGGCGAGTGGTGATTAATGGCAGGGCTCAACCAAGGGGGGACTGGGGGGGACAGTATTCCCAGAGCCCTGTCTGCCAGGCACTGAAACCCGAGTCAATTTGCATCAGTATTAACGCGGTGTAAAAAATAGCAGGAGGCTGAGGGGCGACATAGTTTATTGCCCAGCCTTTCTTTATCGTGCTTCCACTGAGAACTAATATTTCTGACTCTGTAAGATTTTTTTTCTTTTAACACACTAAATCCAAATAACACTTTGGCCATTTCTTAAGGCAGGAGTTTCAAATGTAGTGTTTTTGAATAGGTAACCATGTTTTAGTACAAGGTCCAATTTTTCACATCTGGTAAAAAAAAAAAAAAAAAAAAACAAGGAGGTAAAAAGGAAATTTGATTTTTTTTTTAAGCCTATTTAGAAATCAGAGGGCTCTTTGGCCAAAATATGAGGTATCTAATTTAATTTGTACCAAAAATTTAATGCATTTACCACCTATCTGGTTTCATTGATCAAAAGTGTTAGTTCTAGAGCAAGAATAGTTTTTAATCTCATAACTACCCAACTTGAGATTTGATTAATTTAATAGCTCTTTCCATTTTATGAGGCACGTCCTGGGTGGGCTGTGGGGTCTAAAGCAGTAACTTGTTATCTTAAGCCTTGACATTTGAGGGAAAATAAGATACATTCACATAACAGTAAAAATGAATATTTATTGACTGAATAACTGTTAAATGTCTGCTTTGTAAGTATTATATCATTAAATCCCCTGGGGTGGGTATTGTTACTGTAGGGGCTGAATAATGGCAACCCAAAGCCATCAGGTCCTAATCCCTGGAACCTGTAAGTGTTACCTTAAAAGGAAAAAGGGTCTTTGCAAATGTGATTACCTTAAGGACCATCATTATCATCATCTGGATTATCCAAGAAGGCCCTCAATTCAGTCACTAGTGTCCTTAGAGGAGAGAGGCACGGGGATGGCACATTCAGAAGAGGAGAAGGCAATGCAAAGACACGGCGGAGACTGGAGTGATGTGGCCCCAGGAAGAAGGATGCCGGCAGCCAACAGGCACTAGAGCAGGCGAAGGACAGATCCTCTCCTCCAGACTCCGGGGGACCATGGCCCTGCCAACACCTTAGTTTCTGCCCAGTGAACTGATATTGAATTCCTGCCCTCTGGAACTAACCACCATGTCTGTGGTAGTTTCTGGCAGCCCTAGGAAACTAATACAGTGATTATTCCTATTTTACCAACGGGGAAAATGAGGCTTAGAAAGGATACATAGTCTGAGGTCATACAAGTGGAAGTTGCATAGCTAGGAATTCAAGTCCTAGCAGATTAAGTTCCAAAGTCTTTCCTTCTTAACAGTGTTTTATGCTTTCTTACAGAGGAGGCACCACTTAGCCTTTTTAAATAATGCAAGTGCATTGGCAGAATGGGCTGTGTTACCCCTAAGCTCAAGACCTCAGTAGCTTAAACCAACAAATCACCTGGAGGCACATGCCTCGGGGTTGGCTGGCGCCTCTCTGTCCTCACTCTGGACTGGGGCTGAAGGAGCAGCCACTGTCTGGATCATTCCAGCAGAGGCCCGGGTGGGTTTTTCACTGGAAGTTAAATGTCATTCCCCCAGCAATTCATTGGCCAGAACTTGTCAAAAGACCCCATCCAGACAGGAAATGCCATCCTTCCCAGTGCCCAGAAAGTAGAAAGAAAGGAATAGTTGGTGAAAACAAAACTCCCACAGTTTGCCCTGCTAATCACCAAAAATGTGATTCGCTCTCCTTTCTGCAAGCAAAATATACTCATCCTCCCCTCCAAGGAAGATGACCCAAACAGCCCATTAGTCGAGGGATTAAGCTCAAAGTCCAGGATCTCTGGGTGATGTGTGCGCATCCCTACAGCACGTCTGGATGTAAACCAGAGGCCCACACACACCCAAAATGCTGCACATGGCACACACCCATGCCACAGAACACTCATATGACACTCCCAACTCCATGTGGCATCCCCTGCGAGGGCCCTGATTCTCATGGAGATGCTCCCCAATTTGATATTTTCTATGGTTTTTAGATCCATCCTGGGAAATCATTCCTTTTCCACCGTCTTCCTTGGTGAGAGTCAAAGGTCAAACTCTCTCAGCCTACTTCCCCTCTAAAGAAGGCTGAGTGCCCAAGGTTTAAGTTTTACATAGTCACAAGCTTGTGAGGGGGTTTTAGCACCAAAAGCCTCTTAAACATTGAGTCACCTTCTTGGGTCTTTGATCCCAGTCATTTCCATTTGCTAATAATCATTTCCGCAGTTAGATACTATACAAACTTCTTAGATCTCCTGTTATTTCTTTGCTTCCTTACATTCAGGAACAAGGAAATAAAGCACACGTACATCTTTATTTCTCTCTTGACAGTTAATCCCTAGTGTTTGGTGCCCAGTATTTGGCACCAGTGAGAAAACCATGTAGTCAAATTATTTCTCTGGGCCATTTTGTCTAACTGAAAGGATGTTGTGTGTGTCCCCTAATTCATTCAGAGTTTTTAACTGTGTGTCACTGGCCACACCTTCTATTTCATTCTTGTTGTGAGGCTAAATAACTCTTGAGGTCTTTGTCATTCAAAATGTATCTCAATTTTTACTTTCACAGTTTGGGGTTAAGAAGCAGCTTCATATGCTATCCTTATAAGACCCAGAATTTATGACTTTCTCTGTTGCCTTTTATTTCTGGTAATACACCTGCCAACCCTTTTCTGAGCTCACTTCTTATAATACCGAGCAAAACAGTCAATAGCAGCCATCACGTGCTATTAACTTTCTTTTTCAATCTTTTCCCCTAAGGCTGTAAGTTCATTAGATACAGTATTTGCTTTATTTCCATGAGAAATATACAAACTATTTTGCCACCATGTAAGATGGATCATCATCCCTATAGCTTCTAACAACCATTTCCTCACTTTTTTATACCTGACTCTCAAGCCACGTATTTTAGGGTATTTTCCTCTTTCTTTTCCTTCCTTCCTTTCTGTTGAATAGCAGTACCTCACTTCCATATCAATTTTTGTGTTAGTCAAGGCTAAGCTAGGCTTGACTGCAGTAACAAATATATTCTCAAATTCAGTTGCTGAACACAAATGAAAGTTTTTATCTTGCTCACATCACAAGTTGGTGCCAGTGGTGCTGTTTTCCTACAGACTCTCCTCCAATAAACAGACTCTCTTCCAACTGAGTCTTGGTTTTCACTTTAGTGTGACATGCTTGAAGTGGCTCAGACAGTTCACCAACAAGAATCCACCAACAATGCCAATAAAGGTCCGTCTCGTCAAAGCTATGGTTTTTCCAGTGGTCATGTTTGGATGTGAGAGTTGAACTATAAAGAAAGCTGAGCACTGAAGAATTGATGCTTTTGAACTGTGGTGTTGGAGAAGACTCTTGAGAGTCCCTTGGACTGCAAGGAGATCCAACCAGTCCATCCTAAAGGAGATCAGTCCTGGGTGTTCACTGGTAGGACTGATGCTGAAGCTGAAACTCCAGTACTTTGGCCACCTGATGCAAAGAACTGATTCACTGGAAAAGTGGGAAAGATTGAAGGCAGGAGGAGAAGGGGACGACAGAGGATGAGATGGTTGGATGTCATCACTGACTCAATGGACATGAGTTTGAGTAAACTCCAGGAGTTGGTGACGGACAGGGAAGCCAGGAGTGCTGTAGTCCATGGGGTTGCAAAGAGTCAGACATGACTGAATGACTGAACTGAACTGAACTGACAATGCTGGAGACCTGGATTCAATCCCCAGGTCAGGGAGAGCCCCTGCAAAAGAGAATGGCTACCCACTGCAGTTTTCTTGCCTGGAGAATTTCATGAACAGAGGAGCCTGGTGGGCTACAGTTCATGGGGTTGCAACGAGTCAGAAATGACCGAGCAACTAAGCATGCACACATGCTTGAAGTTAAAAAGCAGGTTATGGTGGAGAATTTGTTGGTTGTGTAGCTCGTTTCTTCATCTATGCCCATCTTTCCCTCCCTCATGTGGGATGGCCTCCCTTAAAATAAAGTTTGGGAATATACTGCAGAGAAGATGTAGGTGACTTTTCCAGGTACTATGGGGAGTGGCCTCTATGATAGGAGTGGAAGGTGGTAGAGAGTAGGAAAAAGTTAGGAGGAGAGAGGATAATAGAGAAGATTAGAAAGGGGATGGATGAGGGATGCTGTGCCAGGGCTATCAGGACCCCAGTGAAATGCATGTCACAGATAAAGGAGCAGCAGCCCACCTGGGGGTCAGAAAGTGACAAAGTACTTGAAAGGGAAAAATTTACTGCATTGAGATTATAGAATGAAGAGGCCCAGTGGCCACTTGTAGGTGGCCTTCTTGGTCCCTGATATAAATATTATTTTATTTTCAAGATTTGAACGTCAGCTCACTGATGCAGAAACTCATGAGGTCAGGGAAATAAAACATAAAACCCTGTTTTTCCATCAGAAATCTTGTCACAACTCTAAACTGAAGATCTCATTTTTGTCTCCAAATTGAATGAGTTAAATATTATCAAAAACTTACTCACTTCTAGAAGGATGTTAGGAAACAGTTGGACAAAAACAATAGAAACTTCTTTTAAAAATAGAAATGTATTTCCAATTTCCTGGATGCTGATTTTTTTAAAAAATTCCTTTTGAAAATGTCTTTTCACTGGAGTCTCTTTCACTTTGCCTTCCTTGCACACAGGACTCTAAGCATGTGGGTTTCCCCGGTCATCCCCCAAGGCCTGATTAGCATCTCAATTTCCTTCTTTAATAAAAAATTCAATCAGGAGCCACTTAATAGGCCTGCTTGGGTTTTTAAGTACAAATGAAACAGTGGTACAAGTTAAGCTGTGAAAGAAGCTCAGGGGAAATACCCAAGACCACTTTAGAAAGTTCAATACAAGGATTTTGTTTTAATTTCTTTGCTTTCCAGGGACTACTGACCTCTTCAGGACTCCACCTCAGGGTGACCTGCTATATACACATACATTCTTTAGTGCAAAAGATCCACCTCAGAGGAGTCCGAGGGAGAGTTCTGGAAACTGAATAGTGAGGCCAGGTCCTTAGAGGGCCGTTTCTTCTCTAAAGGAAGGCCAGAGAGCAACAGGAGAGGCTTGGAGTGCTAATGTGAAAGGCAGTGGCAGAGAGTGGAGAGAAGTGAGCCGGAATTCTAGGAAAATTAAGTCAGTTCCACATAGTTTTATGCTATTGGATTTGTTAAATGTTTAAAATCTGCACTGGCCATTTTATTTGTTAATAAACAACTTTATACTTGCCACTCTCAGATGTGTGTGTGTGTTACATATTCTTTTTGTTTTGTCAATGGCTACCACTTGTGGTTGATAAAATCTCTTGAGAGATGTATTTAGGTAAATCATCTTGATTCTCTGCACTTGACCAAAATTAAGCCACTCAAACCTTTGCCAGACCTCAGAACCTCATCTTTGTAAGAGCCTGGAAATCAGATCTTCGCTATCAACTTGTCTGTAATTTGTTTTCTGTTCTTTCAATATTTTGTAAATCCAGCTAGCTCATCTCAGAGATTTCCCAGATGTTCACCACGGTGTTGTTGAAAATATCTGGTCAGTGCTGATCTGTTATATCAGTTTTCTTCTCATAAACCTATTGATAGAAGCACAGGGTCGGGGGCGGGGGGTGGATCTCTGTAAGCCTGACCGTGATCAGTAGCTTCTGATCATCCATGCTAATGGATGAAAAGTAGAAAAATATATGTCCTTACTTTGGAAATATCTGTGTGGTTTACAGTAGAACAGCCATTCCATTGTGCTGTTAACAACTAGAATGCACCATAAATAAACAGTTATTTACTATGTGGATGGAGGCAGCCTAAAACCAAATCACATTCTTCAAGTCATATTATAACATACTATAGGACTTTGCTGGTGGTACAGTGGATAAGAATCTACCTGCCAATGCTGGGGACATGGGTTCGATCCCTGGTCTGGGAAGATTCCACATGCTGCTGAGCAACTAGGCCTGTGCAACTACTAAAGACCTTTCACTTGGAGTCTGTGCTCCACACCAAGAGAAGACACTGCAGTGAGAAGTCCATGCACTGCAATGAAGAGCCGCCCCCGCTCACCGCAACTAGCAGCCCACAAGCAGCGACCAAGACCTCGTGCAGCCAAAAATAAATAATGATTTAAAAAAAAATACCGTAAAAGTCTGGTATGAACAATGAATCTGGCATTAGTCCTGCCCCTTGACTGAGTGCTACAGTAGGAAGCAAAGGGTGGGCCCTGGGGTTAACCCTTCCAGAGTGCACACAAATACTGGTAGGGTGGCATGGTTAAGACGTTTCTACAATGGCAGAATGTAGCCAGGCTAAAATGTGTGTACAACAAAGTAAAAAAAAAATCTGCACAGAAACAACCAAAAGTTGGCTGAATGATTATTACAAATATAGTATGATAATCTGTTATAATGTCAGTTATTATTAGGTTATTATTTGCTTCATTTTTCTGGATAAGAACATTCCCTCCCTTGAAGGTTACATATCCCTCCCTTGAAGGTTACATACACAGAGCTTACGGATATGTAAGCTCTACTCTTAGAGATTGTCTGTTGGCATGTATCTAAGGATTGCAACTGTACTTCAACTCTATTTCAAGAAAAATAAAAATACAATGCACAAGATCTGATTAACAGCAAATCAGGTTCATTGATTAACTTCTGTCATACTTTCAAACACAAAAGGTTAATGAACGTCCTCATAAGCTTTTCAAACGATAGTTTGTCTAGAAGGTAACTGCCATAGACATAAACCAGAAATAACTTCTACGTCTCATGATGAATTACATATGCCCATTAATTAAAATATTTTTGTGTTTCAGGTGGCTGAACTTGTAACCAGCGAGTTCTTTGAACAAGGCGATCGGGAGAGAGCAGAACTGAAACTCACTCCTTCAGTAAGATCATCCTTTTCTTATGATGTATTTATCCTTTCGAATGACATTTCAAAATAACTTCAGGTTGCACCTTGAAAGGCTGAGAATGAATTTAAGGAGGCACTCCTGAAAGTTTCAAACTTTAATTAAACTTAGATGCTAAACACTCTTATTCCCAGGTTTCTGATTAAGAGGGCTGACTACTTAACAAGCATTTCCTGTGTTCCCACACTGGGAGAAATAGGCACAAGGGAGGATTGCAGAGTAGTACTTGAATAACTCAAAGCCCAGGACTGGTGCTTCATATGCAGTCAGTGGCTATGTTGAAACAGAAATACAGGTGAAAAAAAGAAAACCTAAAGGCAAGCTGTCCAGCCTTGAGGGGCTAGAACAGGCAGGTGCAGTAAATAATGGATATTCTGGATTTTACTTTCCAATTTTGAACTTTTCCAAATTCTGAAAGCAAATCATTTCAAGCTCTGTTTCTTTTTTTGCAAAATGAAAAGTTGCACCTGGGAAACTAGGTTCTGCTGATTGAAATGCTGTTTTTATTGGATTCATCCATTCAGTTACTATTTGAGAATGCTTATTGTAGGCTAAGGATGATTCTGGTTTTACCCATCAGGAGACAAAGATATAAATGCCCCAGTCACCAGCCTCAAGGAGGGGGCAGAATCTTTATTCTTAATGAAAGAGTAGCTCAAAACATATCACCCAGTGATCCAAGAATGGTCCAGAGTATTCTAAAGTCTGCCAGAGCACAGAAGATCCAATGCAGCTCAAGGAATGTGTCAGTTATCAAGAATGTCTGTTTATGAACAGATCAATTAGGTTTTGAATATTTGGAGTTATTTATAAGATCTTCAAGTTTTAAAACATTTTTCTTCACTGACATTTAAAAACAAGGAAATCTAGGTTGCTTCCATGTCCTGGCTCTTATAAACAGTGCTGTGAACATTGGGGTACACGTGTCTCTTTCAGATCTGGTTTCCTCGGTGTGTATGCCCAGGAGTGGGATTGCTGGGTCATATGGCAGTTCTATTTCCAGTTTTTTAAGGAATCTCCACACTGTTCTCCATAGTGGCTGTACTAGTTTGCATCGCCACCAACAGTGTAAGAGGGTTCCCTTTTCTCCACACCCTCTCCAGCATTTACTGCTTGTAGACTTTGGATAGCAGCCATTCTGATTGGCGTGTAATGGTACCTCATTGAGGTTTTGATTTGCATTTCTCTGATAATGAGTGATGCTGAGCATCTTTTCATGTGTTTGTTAGCCATCTGTATTTCTTTGGAGAAATGTCTGTTTAGATCTTTGGCCCATTTTTTGATTGGGTCATTTATTTTTCTGGAATTGGGCTGCAGGAGTTGCTTGTATATTTTTGAGATTAATCCCTGGAAGCAACCTAGATGCCCATCAGCAGACGAATGGATAAGGAAGTTGTGGTACATATACACTATGGAATATTACTCAGCCATTAAAAAGAATTCATTTGAATCAGTTCTAATGAGATGGATGAAACTGGAGCCCATTATACAGAGTGAAGTAAGCCAGAAAGATAAAGACCAATACAGTATACTAACGCATATATATGGAATTTTAAAAGATGGTAACAATAACCCTATACACAAAACAGAAAAAGAGACACAGATGTACAGAACAGACTTTTAGACTCTGTGGGAGAAGGTGAGGGTGGGATGTTCTGAGAGAACAGCATTGAAACAAGTATACTATCAAGGGTGAAACAGATCACCAGCCCAGGTTGGATGCATGAGACAAGTGCTCAGGGCTGGTGCACTGGGAAGACCCAGAGGGATGGGATGGGGAGGGAGGGAGGAGGGGGGATCAGGATGGGGAACATATGTAACTCCATGGCTGATTCCTGTCAATGTATGGCAAAAACCACTACAATATTGTAAAGTAATTAGCCTCCAATGAATAAAAACAAATGGAAAAAATAAATAAATAAAATAACTTGTTGAGTTAAATTTTAAAAAAAACAAGGAAAAGCGGCAGAAAAGCTCCTAGCTTGAAGAGTTTCACCTGGTTGAAGTCAGAACTCAGACTTACTAATTTTGACTATTCTTTATTTGTTGTTGACCCATAATGGATCAGGAGACTACATAGGTTAACACACCCATCAATTATTTTAATTTCAAAGCAATACTTATTTATACTGTTTTCAAAACATTCCTTTGTTCTTTTTTGGTGGTGTCATCAAATTTGGTTATAAAATAAAGATGCTAAATTGGGATACACAGTTAATGTGTAAAATGTAGTACAACCCAAATTTCTGCCAAGCTATTAGTATATCTGTTTTCAAGTAAAAGCTTTTCTCCTCTTTTAAAAAACTGTTTCCAAGGCCTCCTCTGAAGGCCTTACACTGCAGCAATACCACAGGTCACTTAATTAAATGGAAAAGATATGAGTTAACTGGCAGCATTGACAGGCCGGCAGGTGTAGTGGCGCAGCACTGAGGAACTTTTGCAGAGTCAGGTAAGGGTTTTTCTGGAGACATAAATGAAATTAATTTTGTGGTGGAAACATAGCCGTATGTGCTACTGTCTCCCCACAGGGGCCTGCTTAGTACAACTGCTGACCGTCTCCTCGGGAGAGGCCTGGCTGCTGTTAGCAGGAGTATCCCACATTAGTGCTTTTCCAGAAATGTCTAGAGATGTGCACACCCAGATCTGACACCTTCTGTGTCCATCATTCCTTGATATTTAGGGATAAAATTGTCCAAGAGCCCTTTCAGGAGTCATAGGCCTAAAGGTCAGCAGAGTAACTTCATCCACATTAATGCTGGAAGCAGTGAGTCAGTTAACAGAACGTGCTTGACCACCTTCAAGTATTGAGCATGAAGCTGAACACAGCGCACCAAGACATGAGGCAGCACCATCTTCCCTGCCCTCAAGAAGCTGGCCAACTGGCAGGAAATATGGACATTAAATAAATTTTCACTAATAATCAATTACAAGATGCAGAATTCTGTAAAGGGAGACATAGGACAAAGTTGTATCTCACACACTTCCACTCATCAAACATTTGTTGAGAAGTGACTAGTCCAGAAATGACCCCTTACAGTTATGGCCCACTGATTTGGGGCAAGGGTGCCAAGATAATGCAATCAAGAAAAAATAATCTGTACATAAAATGGTTCTGGGACAATGGAATATCACATGCAAACGAAAATGGACCTTCTCTTTCACCAGACCCTAAAATAAACTCAAAATGCATCATAGATCTAAATGTTAGAGCTAAAACTATAAACTCTTAGAAAAAAACAAGATATAAATCTTCTGGATTGGATTCAGCAATGATATTTTAGATATGATACCAAAAGCATAAGAAACAAAAGATAAAATAGAGAAATTGGACTTCATCAAAATTAAAAACATTGTGTATCAAAGGACACTATTACAAAAGTGAAAAGACAACCCACAGAATGGGAAAAAATGTTTATAAAGCATATGTCTGATATGGGCCTAATGTCTAACCAGTGAAGTTGCTCAGTCATGTCCAACTCTTTGCGATCCCATGGACTGTAGCCTACCAGGCTTCTCCATCCATGGAATTTTCCAGGCGAGAGTACTGGAGTGGGTTGCCATTTCCTTCTCCAGGGGATCTTCCTGACCCAGGGATCGAACCCAGGTCTCCCACATTGCAGGCAGACGCTTTACTGTCTGAGCCAACAAGGAAGCCCACCTAATGTCTAGGATATATATATAAAATGTTTCAGTATATGTGAGCTATTATATAAATGTATAAAATGTTTTATAAAATAGATAATATATAAAAACTATTGCAACTCAACAACAGAAAGACAACACAATTTTTTAATGGGTAAAGGATCTGAATAGACATTTCTCTGAAGAATATATATAAGTGGCCAATAAGCACATGAAGAAAAATGTCTTAAATCATTAATCATCAGGGAAATACAAATCAAAACCACAGTGAGATACCACTTCACACCCACTAAGATGACTATAATCAAAAAGGCAGACAGTAACAAGAGTTGGCAAGAATGTGGAGAAATTGGAATTTTGTACATTGCTGGTGGGAATTTAAATAATGCAGCTGCTTTGGAAACAGTTTGGCAGTTCCTCAAAACATTAAACACTAGGGTTACCATGTGGCAAGCAATTCTACCTCTAATTATAACCCCAAGAGAAACAAAAGTATACATCCACACAATAAAACTTGAATGTAGTAGCATTATACATAATAAAAGGTCGAAACAACCCAAATGTCCATCCACTGATAAATGGATAAATAAAATATGGTATATCTATACGAGAGAATATCATTTGGCAATAAAAATGAACTGCTGATGTGGGCTTGCACAGTAAACCTTGAAAATATTATAGTAAGTTAAAGAAGCCCATCACAAAAGACCACATATCATATGATTCCATGAACATAAAATGTGCAGAACAGACAAATCTATAAAGGCAGAAAGTGATTTTGTGAACTGCCTAAGTATTAGGGGGTTTGGGGAAGAATGAAGAGAGATTGCTAATTGGTATGTGATTTTTTTTTCCCCTTGGAGCGATAAAAATGTTCTAAAATTGACTGTTTTAATGGTTGCTAATTGTGAATATTTTTTAAGTGAATTTAAAAAAAAAATAAGTGTATCCTATGCACCAGGAAGAGTCATTAAACAAATAAGAAAATTTCAGATAATATTGAGAACTATAGACGGGGTAAAACAGAATAATGTTTTAAAAATGGTTTTAAAACATTTAAGTGTTTTAAAATCTTGGACATACTGAACCAAGACCCATGTGGTTCACAGGAACCAGCCCTTCCTCCAGCAGGTTTCACAGTGTTCTTGGAGTGCCTGGTCCTCCTTCCTGATATTTACACTCCACATGGCGGTCAAGGACGAGCAGGCCAGTGGGAGGCAGTGACCTTCGCCCTAACTTGGAGATATCTTCCTCAGCAGCACCCTTCCATCTTCTTGTGAGCCTCAGCAGCAAATGATTTGGGCCCCACCCAGTCTCACCTTTGTTCCTAAGTCTAAAGGATGTAGGATTTTTCAACATATATGGACCAAGGACATGTCATGAGTCTGCCCTCATGACCTATGTGAACACCAAAATTATGTGGATGCCACATTTAGAAGAAAGACAAAACCTACTGTAAGACAGTAAGGCAGGAAGGGGTTTCTTCTTAGACCCTGGCCTTACTCTTTAGGAATAAAGGAATTAGCCTCTACCTGCCCCTGAGCTTGTCATGTCCATGACACATTTGATACAGCATCTGGAGTCTGCAGCATACCTTATAATGTTATGACTCCTGCTTAGTGCTTTACAATAATAGCCATTGTGTGGGTGTCATCTAAGTTAAAGACAATCTCATTTCTATCTGGGCAAAACATATTTCATGGGTATGTATTTAAAATTTATTGATAAGTTGAATCTATACCTGAAAATATACCCTCTGGCAATAAAGTTTATATACTTAAAAAAAGAACAAAGGGAGGGACATTCTCACTGGACTACACTGGGCAGTGTTTGTCCAAGGAATCCAGTTTAGCCATCCAGTGACAACTGAGTGTCTCTCCTTTTATGTCTGCCCAACAGAAATATGTCACCTCTTTTTCTCAAAAATTTTCTAAATATTATAATATTATAAAGTTTAAAGGCTGGGAATGAGTATAGAATGGGTACTTTCCCCCCATTATCTATCCCTACCAGTTTCCTCTGACCATGGAATTTTCCAGGCAAGAATACGGGAGTGGGTTGCCATTTCCTTTTCCAGTTGTCCATCCAGTGATAGATAAAAATTTAGGAATTTGTTAATGACAGGACCTTATTGAAAAACACACAAAATTGTCCCCACTCTGAAAAATTAACACAAATAGTTCCTATTTAAAATGACATTGCTTTTAAGGAGCTTTTCCAATCTATTCCATAATCTCTCACTATAAAAATAAAAGCCTGCACTATTTTGTGGCAATAAAACATTCCCCCTTCCTTTGACTTGTACCCAGTTCTCAGTGACCTGATGACTTGATTTAGTAGCAGTTACCTATATCTGAAGACAGATTTTGGCCCCAAGGAGTTGCATGCTATAAAGTCCAAATAAATCCGCTTACCAATCTCATAAAAAGAGGTGAAAATACTTTATTTCTCATCACAGATAAAGGAAAAGAAAGTACGTGTAAAGGTTGATTGTGATTTGTGAAGTGTTCAGTTGGTAAAAATCAGATCATTGTGGCCAAGTGTTTGACAAAGCACCCGTAAAGTCTCTGGTGTAATAAAGCAAGGCTCTCCTCCCCCATTCCAGGCTATTTTTGATCGGAACCGGAAGGATGAGCTGCCTCGGTTGCAACTGGAGTGGATTGATAGCATCTGTATGCCTTTGTATCAGGTAATCATGATCCGAGAGGGTCTGTGTGTCTTCACCGAGCCAGGAAGGAAAAGTATGTACCGCATTTTCAGAAGGATTGGCTTTAGGACGCCCGCTCAGGGTGTGTGTGTTGCCAGGAATGGTGGCTGCAGCTTATCTTTTCTTGGGTTTCTGATCAGTCCACTGAGAAGACTTGGTACTCGGAACCCAAAGACCCGAGTTCTCCTTGGGCCTCAACTCCCTCATCTATAAACCAAGTATCGTAATATTATATCTCAGTATTTCTCAAATTGTGCCCCTAAGGAACAGAAGTGTCCATCCATAGCCTAGTGAATATCTTACTAGAAAGATGTCTCAGGCCCAATAATTGGGGCTTCCCTGTAACTCAGACAGTAAAGAATCTGCCTGCAATGCAGGAGACCTGGGTTCGATCCCTGGATCAGGAAGATCCCCTGGAAAAGGGACTGGCAACCCACTCCAGTATTCTTGCATGGAGAATCCCATGGACAGAGGAGCCTGGCGGGCTACAGTCCATGGGGTGGCAAAGAGTCAGACACAACTGACCGACTATCACTTTCACTTTCTCTTCCTGCACGTTAAAATACTGAAGGCTCGCAAAAGTACTCCAGGAAAGAAATATGTTTAACCTTGATTAATTCTGAATTTCTTAAACATTTGACCATGGACATCTCTTTCAGTTTTTGAGTTTTGTTTTTTTTTTACCATTTTTCTTTTACTTTTATTAATATCATGTGAGACTTGAGAGTTCCATGAAACATAGTTTTCTGCTTTGACCCTATGGCCTGGGCCACAGGGTGTTGTAAAGCCTCTTGCATCTTAAATATCTGCCTCTGTCTGAGATGTGTGACAAACGACACCCACTGAACGCTGAGTGAGGTGGTTTCTAGCTCTGCTCTGTGGGTTCGAGACCCTGCTTCTGGCAAGGAGACTGGTGTCACCAGCTCCGGATGTTCACACTCCTCTTTCTGAGTAGGATTAGGGCTGACATCAGTTAACACTCACAGTTCAGTGTACACTGGCTTTTAATCCTACTTCTAAGCATTTGCTCTCATGTGAAAAAGCTGGTAAGTCCTTTACCCCCTACCTACCTCAATCAGATTGAGCTGCTTTTTTGACTTCAGAGTGAGAAACACATGCAGGGAAAGCAGAACAGCTTCATTTCTCACTCTAACTCCATTAAAAACACAGTATTGTTTTTTAAGGACTTCACAACCATTAAGTTTCAGGCTTATCTACCACTTCATTTCCAGCACTTGTAGGAACTGCTGAGCCCTGTCACATTATCCTAAAAAATAAAAAAACAGAATACTGTCTTGAAGATGGAAATGTAATTTTTAATGGCTATAAAAAACAAAAGTAACTTTTTTTGTTTTATAATATCCATTAAGTACATGATAGCATAAAATCAGAGAAGTAAAGCTTTAAAAGACTCTAAAATGAATTATTTTAGTTATACATGGGACATAATGCTCTTTTATTTAAAAATGAAAGATTGGGTGAAATATCAAGAATAATGTCTATGTTACTATAAGAAGATCCTCAACTTTCTTTTCTCCCATCCACTTCTACCATCCTCACTCCTCTGGTATCTCTGAATAAGCTGGGTTGCCAGGTGTAAGGCCCATAGCTGTTGGGTCAGGTATATTTTGCTTTGCGAAATTGACCTTGACTACCCATGTTGAATTATTTTTTAATTTTACTCACTTTCCTATGCATTCTTAGGCAATAAATGAGATGAATTTCTTGCAATTAATAAATTCCTTTTACTGTGGGTAAAGCTTAGGAGTATGAAGACATGTATTTGTGTGGCTGATAAGTTTTTGGTGTTAGTCTGCAAAGCTATTTTGAAATGAACTCAACTCCACACACCTTTCCTACATGGTTAGTTGCCATAAATGGTGGAAAGGACTCTTGTGTGTTTTTCCATGTTAATTTAAATGTTTCATTGCTGATTCACAATCACTTGGGCTTATTTTTATACTTCCCATTAAATACTTTAAAATCTTCAGGTTAAAAAGTAAATTATTTTGAATTTAAAATGCAAATAGCAGTTTCCAGAATTTAGGGGGTAATATTACCCCATCATATTATCTATCATTCCTGATCTTTCACATGTTTTACTTTTCTACCTAGCTGTGATATTAGATGCACTTGCTAATTTTATCCACAGGAAACTGACATTAGAAAGTTCAAGTGACACTCCCACCAAATTAGATTGTGTCCCACTCATCTGTGGCCTTGGTTTTGCTGTAGTGGTCTTTCTGCCTCATTTCACCTCTGTTGGATATTCACCCACAATCTTTTCTTACTAAACCAAATGGGGAAAGTCACAGCATCTAAAGAGGAATGTGGAACAAGCTGTTTATAAAAGTTCATATTCATACCTGCTGCTGTATCTTCTCAGTGAACAAAGCATGAAAGTCATGCTCTTTTTCATAACTTATTTTTTAAAAAGCTCATGGATTTCACATAAATTCTTTATAATATTTATAAATTACATATATAGAATTTGCATATATAATATTTATATATTAAGTTATAGACAAATGAATATATAAGTTTATATATTCATATGAATACATATTTATATGAATATATAAATTGATCTAATTTTGAAATCAACATTTCAAAAAGCCCTCAAACTGAAACCTTGTAGAATGACTTTAATTACCCTCCTTGAGAATCCCTATTTTGTCCCATCTTGAGCACCAGGATGTTTTTCATTATTTAACTGGATAATCTCACATTAACTGTTGTTGCTCTGCAATGGAAATGGAATCAGTCAGTGGGGAGGAATCACCATGAGTATGAAGACACAAAATCTTGAGGAAATGACTCACCAAGTATGGAAGGTCCCTAACGTGAGGCCAGTCAAATGTCAAAATGTCTGCAGGAATTCAGGTTGTTGCTGGAAGGTCAGCCTGGGTTTTTTAATGGGGAAGTACACTAATAGAGTCTGAGAGGATAAAGGCAAATGGGGAAGCATGCAGCTGGCAGGAACCCCAAACTCTGAGAGATGACATCATCTTCCTCCTATGGAACATAAGAATGCAGTGTGGCTTTGCTGAGTTAGTCTGGGCAGAGGGCAAAATGATATAGAAGAGTAGCTATGAGACCTTTTAATGGCCAGAGCCCTGACCCTAAGGTAGAGCAGGTTTGAGTGGCAAGAAACCTCAGGTAGAGCCTAAAGCAAACAGATGCGTACATCATGATCAGAAACCTTCTTGCAGTCAGAGCAATGTAGAAAGATGAGGGCCAGCAAAGACAGAAGCTAACCAAATGCACTGTGTGTCTGAGGCTGCTGGGTGCAGCCCTAGACGGGAAGGGGCTTGTGGGGGTGAAGAGGGAGATGTAGCCCTGCAGGAGACACAGATATGGTCCTAGGGCAGCTTTTTTACTTCATTGACTTCTACTGGGTAGATCAACGTAAGAGGGCTGTGCTTGGTCAAAATAGATGAAGCACTTTCCACTTCCACTCCAGTTTGCTGAGTTTTGTCTCTTCTTCAAACAAAGAGTAGATTATTAATACTCTGTGGTACCTGAAGTGCTATTTATTTGTGTACCTAGGTGGGAACCCACAAGAGTACACTGGTAGATTTTGAATGTCCATTGCATTTAAAATGGAAACTCTTACTCTGAGACAACTTCAAGTCCCAACTTGTGCTTATGCTGAAGGAAAACAATGAAAACCCCTCAACCCCTCAAAATCTGTTCATCAGGAACTTTCCAGAGTAATCTAGTGATTGACTGAAAGTGACTGACAGAAAATATATAAACATACCTCATAAAGTAATGGGTCAGGAAGGAACATGCAGAGAATAGTCCCAGACACATGGATGGTTCTACAGTAGGGAGATATGATGTGCTTATATACATACGTTTATATGTGCACATAGAATTCTCTAGAACGTGCTCATCTCTTTAATCTTATGTTTCCAAACTTTTCCTTAAAAAAAAAATAGAAAATGGTCCCAGAAGTCATGATTTATATGTGACAGCATTTTAATCAGGAAGCATATAGGAAGCCAAGAGTGGGCAGGGAACCATCAAAGCGCGTTCCCCAAGAGAAGACTAAAGCCCTGGTTAGTTAGCTGTCCTAGCAGGGTATCTCGGAGGAACACATTGACATCTGATTCCCGCGCTTTCCGCTGTCTTTGCACCCTGCTGGGGATCCATTAGCCTGCTGCTCAACTTCTTTAGAGAAAGAAAAAACAGGAAAAAAAAGAACGAAGAAGAAAAACCCCAGACACCATCAAACTTTGAAGTCACTGCTGCAACAGCCTTAGGGATAAACAGAAAACCTGATGTGGCAGCGTCACACTGAGCTTGTCTGTGCAATAGCAGGCCAGGTTTTTGCCCTTCATTTCCATTCTCGTCTCAATCAAACTTCAGTGCACCTAGAATTTCAATGATGCACTATAAATCATTATAAATCTTCTGTGTGTTAAAGGTTGAGGGATTTAATTTTTGTTATGAACATAATCAGATTTTCAGCTCATCCCAAACTGGCTCTTGATTTTGGAGTATTTGATCAACAATAACAACGACAAAAAAAGAGCTTGACCTGGCCAGGTTCTAGCTGGAATAATGATCTCCTGTTAAAGAAGATTTTGGCAAGAGTGTTGCCTCTTTGTGAGAATGTCAAGGCATTTCTGCAACAGGCAGGGCTTCTGAAGTTATGGTTATAGTAACTTCTGACTTTTTTTCTGCCTTCATTTGTCACGGTTGATTTGGAAAATGCATTCTACCTGATGCAATTACTAACATGCTCTCTGAAAAGAAGGGAGGAAAAAAAATCTTTAAAATACAGTTCAAGTTGTAGAACCTGGGAGTTAGAATTGATAAAACTGGAAAAGAGGAAGTAAGGCGCTACACCAAGACAACTTTTCTGGATACCAAGAAATGCGCTTCAAAAACAACTCAGTGTTCCCCAGATGGTCCATGCCTTGTGTTCAATTTAGAAAAAAAGAAAGAAAGAAAAAGTAGTGAGCGGCAGAGTGAGTAGTTAGAACTCTCCTCTTAAAAGCCTACAAGGAATGGAATGTGGTTAAAGAGGGGAACAATTTTATCACATACTTAATAAAAGTAGGACACCACCCAAATCAGTTTCTTATAAATGTTTTTCTCTACGACATTTCGTATTCCTATAAATGAGAGAAAGGAATAGTTAAGGCTAACTTCTTATTTGTCTCTACAAAGTGGGGGACATATGTGGAATGACATAACTCCAAAAACTCAGGAAGAAAGAAAAGGTGGGAGGGAGGGAGGAAAGAAAGAAGAGGAGGGAGGAAAGAAAATAACTTCCTATATTCATTCTCTATAATGTATCCGGCTCCACCTTCTCCTGGTGATGGGTTGGGGGTGTTCAGGGACTGGTTTTAAAGCATCTCAGTTCTTTCTGGTTGAGACAAGTCCTTGGGAAGACTAAAATGTGAATTGTTCTCAGTCAGAGCCATTCCTTCTCCCCAGCTGACATCAGGTGCTGGGGAGCTTACCTGTCCTTGTCACGGTTCTATGACTGGGGGTGAGAGGGACCGAGTGCCGCGGCTGCCTGCGGGGTCAGGGCTCTGGCTGTGACGCGGGGCTGGCCTCTGGGGCTGCGGGGTGGCTGCCACAAGCACTTCCTGCAGGGTCTGACCCTGGCTCCGGCTGCCGCAGCTCTGGTCTGTGCAGACCATGGCGAGCCGCCACCTGCTTCCCGGTCAGCTCTCAGCGGCTGGTTCTCTGACATCACTCAACCCCTGCAGAAACCCCAGCTACTTTCTCTTCACCCTGCCTTCACACAGCAGCTTCCACAGTCCTTTCCAGTATGCCGCCAGGGTGGTGCCAGCTCATTCTAAGAAAGTTCTGTCATTTTCCTGAATCGGGCTCTGAGATTCGAGAGATGAGCCTTCCCTTCATCTTCAGGGTTTGACCCCCAAGGAGCATGAAGCCAGGACATTCCCATCTGATCTCATGCCCCCCCTCAGCCCCTCTCTCTCTCCTCCCTCTTTCTCTCCTCTTCTCTCTCTCTCCTCCTCTCCTTTCTCTAAGACAGGAGTGGGAAGTTTATGAATTTCCTTTTCCTAGTCTGATGGGAACTCTCCTTATATGGTCTCCTCTATCCTCCCCACGCCAGAGCTTTGTAGTCACACTTGATGATCTGCTTTAGCCAGGCTTGGTTCTAAAGAGATAAGAGTTCTGGAATTTAGAAATCCTGTTTGTGGCTCAGATGGTAAAGAATCTGTGCGCAATGCCAGGAGATCAGGGTTCGATCCCTGGGTTGGGAAGATCCCTTGGAGAAGGGAATAGCCACCCACTCGAGTATTCTTGCCTGGAGAATCCCATAGAGGAATCTGGCAAGGGGGAGGGGGTCACAAACACATTCACTTTCACTTTTCTCTCCACACAAAACCAGCACTGAGACTTATTCTCTCTGAAAGCTGGGTGATAAGAGCTTGCTGTTTTTAGCAGGGAGCCACCACTTGCTGAGAGGAGGAAAGTCTGCTGAGCTGATGGGCGGGGAGCCATGGGCATCATGGTTCAAGTAGAACAAAAATATATTGGTTTGATATTTTCAAATTCTCCTCCTTGTTACATATAGAACAGTGCTATCTGATGCTATAATCCAGTCTGAGGGCTGAAAGTAAAACCTGTTCAAAGTTTTCTATGTACTATTAGTCAAATACAAATGGAAGAGAAAATATACACATTCACATGTATCAGTTTTATGTAGTTTATACCCTGTCTTCCAAACTTTTGCCAAAATGATCTTCATTAAAAAAAAAAAAAAAAAAAAAAAACTATATCATGGTATTCTCCTGCTTAAAAACCTCAGGTTACTACCACCATTATAAGTTACCTCCCAGACTCCTGGGTTAGCCCTCTCGTTCTGAGGCCCCTGCCTCTTGACCTCATGTCATGTCACCCAGGCACTTTTTGCCCCAAAGCACAGGCCTCGCAAACCTTCTCAACTGTCTTCCTTTGCCTTTGCTTATCCCTCCCTCCCTCTTCTTTTTGTCTGGAAGAAGTCATCCCAAGCTGTCCCCTCCTCTGAGAAAGCTTTACCCCCCTCAGCATGACTACAGCACCCTACCGATCTCTTCATAACCACATGTAACACCCTATGTTGTGGTCATCTTTCTGTCTTTTCTGTTTTTCTTCTGCATTAGATTAGTTTCCCTGAACCATCATATTCCTGGTTCCCAGAACAGTGCCCAGTATATTCAAACTGCTATCAGTTGAATAAACAAGTGAAGAAACAGAAGAGTAAATAATGCAATGCGGGACCACAGAATTAACAAGCAGTGGAATGTACGAAGTAGGGTTATAGTGTCATTTTAAATTATCATCTATAAATTCATAAAACCTTTCATCAGAGTGTGCACTGCTATCTTCCTGTCCATAATCTGAAGTATATGGCCTATGCTATCTTTTTAGAGAGCGGTTTGGTTCTCATCATGGTTGAATTGGCCCTTAATTCCAGTGTAAAAAGACCCGTTTATAGCCATGAATTTTTCAGAGCTTTAACTTTTTCAACTAGGAAATACATAAAATTTTCTTTTCTTCTAGCATTGGCTGAAAATATAGTTATTTTAATATCCAAGTTAATAAGGAGAGCTAACACATGTACACAGATTTCAAGAAGGTATGTATATACATACAATTTCATGAAATTACAATACAATAAAACACTAAATTATCATGATTAAAATATAACTTTCCATTGACTTAGAAGACTTTTCAGATCCTCCAGTGCCTGACAGTTATCAATACAAACATGAAATAGCAATGTGATCTGCAGGACGAAGTACTGAATAGCCGAGAGGGCTCGTTATTAGAAGAACATTCAAGTTCATGTCACTCCCTGCATCGGGCATGGTATGTGGCCAGTGAAGGCATCACACACCTTTGGCTACATCTCACGGTTCTTCCTGAATACCTGACATGCCAGACTGTTTGATTTTGGACAAAGTCTTCCACCTCCAAAAAATGACTATGATTTGATAAAGCAACCAGCTCTGTGTATATTTTCTTGTAAACAAAATGGACTTTGATTTATTTCATGTAGCTTTTTAAAACCTTTTATTTATACAGTAGGATTCAATTTCTATTCATATGCATTTTATGAGCCCAAGACTGTTATCATGAATCTATATTAAAATGCTGGAATCTGGTTTAAAACAAAAAGTTCTAATACACTCCCTAATAAGGCTTTTGAGGGTAGAATTTAAGATAAGATCTAGTTCTCCCTCTCCAGCTGACCAGCATAAATAACTCTTTTTAAAAGTGTTTCTGCTTTGAACTTATGAAGCTAAAAATCACTTAACCCTAAGTCCATACAAGGCTTGGAATGTTGTCTTAAGTTACTTTCCAGTTCCTCTACTAGAAAGCATATTTTAAATGATGATTTACCTCTTCATGGCCTATCTTCTCTTAAGAAGAAAATGGAAAGAAGGAAGAAAGTAAGGGAGGAAAGGAGAGGGGGAGGGAGGGAGGAAGGAAAGAAAAAAGGGTAGGGTGGGAAAGAGGGAGAGAGAGAAGAAAACTTTCATTTTTTACTAGGAAATGAATCAAGTCCTCTTTTAAAGATTGATTTTTGCATTCTAAGGGTGCCTGTCCAAAATTTCTGCAATTTAATGTTCATTTAAAGGGTCAGCATTGTTTTTGCTCCTGGGAAGTGAGGCATGAAATAAACATAAAGCATTCTCATTACGCTGTTGCCAAACAGAATCCTCTATATTATTTGAAATGTTTCCTAAGAGAATTCAAGGAGGCAATATCTGGATCCTCAGCTATCACTACTCTTATATTTAGTTATCAGAGCTGCAGCTGTAAAATGTTAAATACATCCCTCAAGGTACATTGCCTCATCTTAACAAGCAGATGCTAAATGACAATGTGGTCAGAGGGAGCCAGGCTCTCAGCCTCATGTACGGCGAACGTGGCAGCCCAACTGCTGTACTCACTGTTTTTCATTATAGATGATAATTTAACATGTTGAGTCTGTTAGGCAGTGTCTAAAACAAAGTGAGAGATGTCTAACAGGCTGAGCTTTTGGAAAAGAATTTCAGTATTAAAGTCCAGAAAGACACAAAGGTGTCCCTGTATATACTATCTCAGCAAGCAGACACCTATTGAATACTGACTCTAGTGGCCACTGGATAAGGGCTTAAATTTTAAAGTTTATAAGTTGCTTTGACACATACAGTGTAATTTGACCCCAACTCTGTGAAGGAAGAAAATACTTCATTCTGGATCCTATAATATCTATGGTCTAAGTTTTACATATGAGGAAATGAAAACCTACTGAAACTTACGGACTTAACCAGAGTGAAGCGGTTAGTACACAGCAGAGCCAAAATTTCAAAGCCAAGTCCTCTCAGCCTTATTTTTCTGCTCTTTCCCACCACACTGCCCCGAGGAAGTGAAAGGCGATTCCATTTTTGTCCAGCAGTGCTGTACCTCAGAAACCTCCCATTTACGAAATAAAACTGAATTCTTCAGAGGGGAGGATACAAGAAGCTGAGTAGAGATTCTAGAGAGAGCAGTTCCTAGAGCACTGAATGAGCTAATAGGTTCTGTTTAGCTGGTTACCAGAGAAATATTCTCTCAGAAAGATTTTATGTCAAGTTGTCCTTGACCAAACACTTTCATTTGCGACTGAGTGGATGTTGCCAATTAACAATGGCAGATCGACCTCCCTAGTTTATTCCACATCCTTCTGAGGATTCCATTAATAAAATAACAAAGGAACATTTTTTTCTGGAAATTTTTAAAGATATAAACATTCTTGGGAAATGGAAAGAGGCTGGAAGAATTTTAAGGAACATGATAGAAAAAGCCTACAGTGCCTTGAACAGTCTGTAAGTAAGGATGTTAACAATCTGCTGTTGAGGACCCAGAAGGAAATCGAGGGTGTCAGGAGAGAAAATATACATGGCCTCAGAGAATACCTAAATCCTCAAGAGCAGACTGTGGGGATAAGTCAGGACGCACGTCCTCTTCTTCCTGTGATGCCCCCTCATGCTGTTGTCCACATGCAAACACATTTTCATCCAGGAACACCACAGTCTTCTGCTCTAGCCACTTAACATAAACTTCAAAATGTGTTTCCAAATGCCTAACATAATTTTCATATTATCCTTTGAAATGGCAGCCTAGAATTCCAAAGAGTGACTTGTCACAATTGGTTCAATCATTTCCTACTTTTTTTCGTTGTTTTGTTTTTGCTAATTGAGATAATTATAAAATGAGCACTTTTGTTCAATATTTTATTGACTTATTTAATGCTATTAAGTGTGGTTGGGAATAGTAATGTTGCATTTCTTTAAAAAAAAGAAAAAGATATAAATTCTCAAAGACAATAGAATGTAAGAGGGCATAAAATATCCTCAAAATTGGAGGCTGGAAAGGAAGTTATGTCCCAGGATGTCTGCAAAAGGGGACATCAATAGGAAGAGAACTGATCTGTTTTTCAGAAGGAGTAGGCTCAGGATGTCAAGGGCCTAAGTTCAGCTGAGAGGGAGTCTATTAATTTCCTACTGCTGCCTAGCAAAATACAAGAAACTGGGTGGCTTAACACACCAGAAATCTACTCTCTCACAGTGCTAGAGACTAGAAGTCAGAAGTCAAGGGGTCAGCAGGGCTGGTTCTTTCTGGCAGCTCTGCAAGAGAATCCATTCCATACCTCTCTCCTGGCTTCTGGAGCCCTTGGCATTCCTTGGTATGTAGCTGTGTCACTTCCATATCCACCTCTGTCTTCATGTGACATTCTCCCACATCTCTGCGTCCCTGTGTCTTCATATGACCTTCTTATAAGGACACCAGCCATTGGATTTCGGGCACACCCTAAAACAGTATGTCTTTGTCTTAACTTGTTAACATCTGTGTGTGCATGCTCAGTCGCTCAATCGTATCTGACTCTTTACGACCTTGTGAACTATAGCCCGCCAGGCTCCTCTGTCCGTAGGATTCTCCTGGCAAGAATACGGGAGTGAGTTACCATTTCCTACTCCAGGGGATCTTCTCCACCCAGGGGTTGAACCCATGTCTCCTGCATTGGCAGATGGATTCTTTACTACTGAGCTACCCGGGAAGCCCCTGATAACATTTGCAATGACTCTATTTTCAAATATGGTCACATTCCCAAGTACCAGGGTTAGGAATTCAGCATCTCTGTCTGTTTTTTTGAGGGGAGGGTGTGTGTCACAATTCGATCCACGGTAAAGAGACTGAGGCTTGAGCCTGGAAACAAAGAGAGGTTGGAAATGGGGTCCCTGGAGTCTACTACTCTCCACACAGCCAGGTAAATAGCCTTTGCAGCCGCTGCCAACTCAGAAGACCAGAGGGCTCTTCTCTCAGAGCACTAACTGGGAGAACCTGTGACTGCAATCAGAAGTCTGTGGGATGACGGACTGACCCCAGGAGGCCTTCCCATACCTCCCCACTGCCCTACTTTGCACTCAAGATGTCAGAGGCCCGATAGCCCCAGAGACAGAAAAGTGGGATTCCTCTTAGGGAAGGAGAACAGCCACAGAGGGAAGACCTGTATGTACTTGCACTTGGGATTCCCTCAATGAGAGTTTTGGCTCCTTGCAGAAAGCCCTTAGGATGAAGCACCCCCGACCCCCTGCCCCTGCCACCACGGCCAGCAACAATCACAGCCTCTCCTGCTCCCCCGCCCCACTTTACTCACTGCCCAGAACAAGTCTTTCAGTGCTGCGTGCTTAAAAACATGCTAACAGCATGTTTGAAGAGAGCTTCCAAAGTGAAGGGATGGAAGTGAATCAAAACACTGAATTGAAAAAGGATTTCAGAGATGCAAAAAACAAAAGACAACTTCAGAAAGCCTCCACTATCATCAAAAAGACAAATAGGTTCTAAAACAGGACCTAATGCCTGATGTTTTCCTTCTCCAGTACTTTCTAGTTGCTATATGATTTTCTCCTCCTCTGAGACCGCCCATCCTGGGCTCTCCTGACTCCGCCCCGCTGCCAGTGGCCTCCACTCAGACCTTGTCAGGCTCACAGCCCCTCCCCACTCTTGCCCTCTGGATTCCATCATCGAAACACCAGCCTTATCTTCCTAGGGGAAATCTGACTGTGGGCCCTTCAGATCCTCCCTTTCCATCAAAGAAGAAAAGATCTAAGCTGGCACATTGGCCTGCCCATGCCCACCTCCTCACCCCCCACCCTGAGCCCTCTGCTCTGGACACGCCCACCGCTGTTATTGTTGTTCAGTCACCAAGTTGTGTCCGACTCTTCGCAACCCTGTGGCCTGCAGCACGCCAGGTTTCCCTGTCCCTCACCATCTCCTGGAGTTTGTCCAAGTTCATGTTCATTGAATCGGGGATGCCACCCAGCTCTGTCGCCCTCTTCTCCTTCTGCCTTCAATCTTTCCCATCATCAGGGTCTTTTCCAATGAGTCAGTCTTTCGCATCAGGTGGCCAAAGTATTGGAGCTTCAGCATCAGTCCCTCCAAAGAGTATTCAGGGTTGATTTCCTTAAAGATTGGCTGGTTTGATCTCCTTGCTGTCCAGGGGACTCTCAGGAGTCTTCTCCAGCACCACAGTTCAAAAGCATCAATTCTCCGGCACTCTGCCTTCCTTATTGTCCAGCTCTCACATCCACACGTGACTACTGGAAAAACCATAACCTTGACTGTACGGACCTTTGTTAGCAAAGTGATGTCTTTGCTTTTTTACTCCCCTACTCATAGTCCATGCCCGTGTCTTTGCCCACACAGCTGCCTCTGCCAGGCCCACCCCTCCCTCTTCTCTCCAGCAAGTCCTTCTCTGACTGCAAGAATCTGCTCAGGTGACAAGCTGCCCCCCGGAGGTAGATGTCCTGGTTTCCAGGGTCCACTGCATTTTCCTTTATTAGCACATTATTCTCATTTGCATTCCCTGTGTCTGTTACTCAGCCGTAATGCCTTCACACACTGCATGCCTCCAACCTCTGCCTGGCCCCGGCTAGAGCAGGGGTCTCTAGATTGTGACTCAGCTGCCGGCCATGAGATCCCTGGGGGCTGCCTCCATCAGCAACACAGCCAATGTAGCAACAGGATGGGGAAGGAGTAGGTTATTGCAAAGCTGTTAGGAAGATCTTGCGTTTCCCCAGCATCGCGTGCCTTCCGCGTTGCCTGACATCACCCACCATTCCTGAGCTGCCTTGTGGCGGGCTTTAGCATTTCCGTCTTTATTTCATGGCTGAGAAGCTAGGGAAGTTATACGTGCTGCTCAGAGTCACCCCAATGAATTAGGGGGAGCTTCAGCGAATGAATGCTTCCCACCAGCAAAGGAAGGGCTAAGCCACAGAACCAGAAAGTAACAGAAGAGGGAGAATGATTCTCCAAGTCCCTGACTTCACATGTCACCTATGATCACGCTACAGATGGTGTGAACAGCTGAAAAACCTAATATGACATGAGAAAGAGAGCAACAGAGACATACAGAGAAGGAGGAGGCAGCGGGAAAAGAGAAAAGATGAACAACAAAGGCTGAATATTTTTATAAATCCCCCCTCCTTACTTGTAGTGAAACCTACAGCTCCTTATCCTCCACACTATTTTCATGGTGATCACCCCGGGCTTTTGGCTTGACTGTGAAAGTATTAATAACTCCACTGTGCTACATTTCTAAGGCATTTGGCCTTACAAAGTGACTTTCTTTTTGGAGTAAATGGAATTGATGATAGTTAATATCAACCTTTCCAAGAGTCTGAACCAAGGGAGACGGGATTTGTGGAAATGCTTTTGGGAAAGTAAACTTTACATGCTAAAGCCCTCCATACATATGCGCCGTTATTGTTGTTATTAGCATTAATAGCACCTCTAAGCCTCAGTAGCCTCGGTTGGAACTTTGGATAAAAAATTAGCGAACTGTGGGTCTCACTGAGATGTAGTAAATCTATAACAATAACGTTTCCTGGACACTTCTTGTGTGCCAGGCACTAGACTGACTTTCCAAGTCTGATTAAATTTTCTTAGCAGTATCAAGAATGGGGAAGGAATGTTATCACAAAGCTGCTACGAAGATTTTGCATGCCTGATATAACCCACCACTCCTGAGCTGCCCTGTGGGAAACTTTAGCATTTCTGATCAAGATTGATTTAACTTTCTTAGCCATATCAAGATAGATTCTACTACCACCCCCCTTTTCAGATGTGAAAACTGAAGCTAGAGAGTTCCTATAACATGCCCTGGAGTATACAGATATTAAGTAACAGAGCTTAGATTTTTTTTTCAAATCAGAGCTTCAAATCTGGGCTTCTGGTTGATAGAACCTTGTTACCACCTGAGAGGCTGAGTATGCAGGCATCAATGTACAAACCTCAGGTCCTTACTGAGTCACCTGAAATGGAAGCAACACACTATTGTCTTACCGAAATGCTTGCTTAGAAGCAAATTTGCAGATCATCTGTAGGGGAGTGAAACCCTGAAAGTTCCCTTGTGACCTGACTTGATGGTGGCAAAGCTAGGTTTAGAAACCAAGACTTTGACGTTTGGTGTAGGGTTTGTCCCGATACACTCTGCTACCTACGTATAAAATTTGAAGCATATTATTGCCAAGTTTTCAAAGTTGTCCTGAAGGAACAAAGTTTAAAAAGCATATCTGTCTGAGTAGTGATGCAGATTTCAAACACACAGCACGCAAGGAGTTTGTTTTGAAGGACAGCATGGTGAACCAAGATGTCTCTAAGAACAGGGGAAATGGAATGAAAAGTCAGCAAGCAAGGTAGAAAAGACAGCCCTGAGAGGGCCTGAGAAACTGAACAGAAAATCTGAAGGAAGATAAATGGATAATTTAACAGCCGTTCAGTTTTTAAGAAAGACAAAGAACAAGCTACATTGCATCAGAAAAGGCCTAGAAATGATGATGGATGGGGCCCTTCAAATGAGTGGTGAACACAACAGAATCACAGTCGCCTGCACAATTCCCAGCTGAGGGCAAATTTGAGGAACTAAATAAGGATATGAGACTGATACGGATTGAAGAGTTTTTCAAAATCCATTTAATGGCCAGGCAGGGGACATTGATCGCTTTTCAGAGGAAATGTTTAGAATCAATGAGTAGTCGGCCCTTATTGGAATGTGGATGGGGGAGAGGGAGGGAGGCTTACACACATTAGCATGCTGTGCTTTAAGGTACTGAGATAATTGTTGAATTATGGTAGCAAAGCACTAAATTATTTTGATCTTTATGAAATAAGTATTTCTCTTTTTTATCCTATACTCATGAGCTTTATGAACAATGAAATGACTTGCTATTGAGTAATTCTAATGCATGATCAAAGGTTGCTAATTCTATTATCAGTGCATGTTAAACTTTTAAATAAAATATTTTAGTGTTAAATAGTTGATACATGCCCAGTGAACAAAATTCAAAAGGCATAAAAGTATTAGAGAGAAGAGGTCCTCCCTCACACTTCTGTCCCCTGGCCATCCAGGTCTTCTCCTTCAAGGCAACCACTGTTACCCAATTTCATCCAAAGACAATCTATGTAAAAGCAGAAATATAGTGTTTTTTTAGCTTTTTCTTTTATTCAGATATGTGTATAATACATGTATGTATATACACATACACATGTATATGTGTGTATATATCTATATATACACATATATGAATGTCTATCCTGCTCCAAACCTTATTTTTTTACACTTAATATATTTTTGAGGTTACTCCTTTTTCATGTCCAGACAGCAGCTGTCTCATTAGTTTTGATGGCTGCAGAATATTAGATTTTAAAGACGTAAAATGAATTATTTAATCAATAATTATTATTTCTGAACACTGATGTTGTTTCTAATAATTGGCTATTGTTAACAGAGTGGTATAAATATCCTTGTAAATACATCATCTTCATACTTTATTTGTAAGATAAATACCTAGATGTGGAATAACTGGGCACTTGGCATATGGGCATTTGGAATTTTGATAGATATTGCCAACTTTCTCTCTGTGGAGTTTGAACCAATTTATATTTCCACCAGCAATGGTTGAGGTGCCTCTTCCTCTATGCTCATACCAAGACAAGCTATTATCAAACTTCTTGAATGTTGCCAATGTGATGATGCAAAATCTATCTCATTATAGTTTTAATGTGTATTTTCCATACCATAAATGAGTTTGATCATTTTTTAGTATAGATTTATTTACTTAGGAGTAATTGTATTTTTTTTCTGTAAACTCTCCACATTTTGCCCTTTTTTCTATTGGGCTGGTGGTCTTTTCTTATTTATTTGTAGGAGCTCACTGTATATTAAAGAAATAGACTTTTATCTGTAGCAAAAGTGGCAATTTCCCCACCACCACCCCCCCAGGTGGTCATTTATCTTTTCACTTTGTTTATGCTATACAGAAATACACTGATTTTATGTAGTCAAACTTGTCTCTTAAGACTTCTGGATTTTGTCATACAGATCATGACTTTCCCATTCCAAAATTAGAAATTCTTTAAATTCTCAGAACTTTTTTCAGTACTTTATGGTTTCATTTTTTATATTATATCTGTGGCTCATCTGGTTTTATTTTATTGTGTTTGATATAAAGTTTCTAGATGGCTACCCAGTTTTCCCATCCATTTTTTACTAGTCTTTTTCCTTATGTTTTAAAAGGTCACCTTCATCATATACCAAATTCCCTTAAACAATTCTAGTTTAACTCTTACTATTCTGTCCTATTACTCTCTCTGCCTAGTCATGCTGTTTTAATTAATATTGCTTTAGAGAATATATATATGTGTGTGTATATATATAATATTTATTTATTTTTGGCTATGCTGGCTCTTCACTGCTGCAGGGCTCCTCTCTAGTTGTGTTGTGAGGGTTTCTTATTGCATTGGCTTCTCTTGCTGGGAAGCACGGGCTCTAGGGAATGAGGGCTTCAGAGCTGGGGGCTTGGTAGTTGCAGTTCCCGGGGTCTAGAGCACAGACTCAGTATCTGTAGCTTATCAGCTTAGCTGTTCTCTGGCATGTGGGATCCTCCTGGACCAGGGATCGATCCCGTGTTTCTCACATTGGCAGATGGATTCTCCATCACTGAGTCACCGAGGAAGCCCCTAGAATATATTTTAATGATAAGCCTAGTTTCACCTTCCCCGTTACTCTTTCAGTAGTTTCTAAGTATTCTTGCTTATTTTTCCATATAAGTTCTGTAATTTAGTTCAAAAACAAATCTAGTTTGTCTCTTTATTGGGATAAATGATCAATAGCTGAATGTTAAATGAATGCAAAACTTCCCAACATTGAAAAGATGAAAAACAGTGCCTATTAGGAAGTTTTTATTCATAATATCCTGATATTCTCTTCTTTAAACTGAACTTCAAAATTTAATTTAAAAGTATTCAGAGTATTGGTCCTGCTGTCCCCACACATTAAAAACTTTCCCCATATCTTAAAGTTCTGGGGAGAGTTAGCAATATAATAAAGAAGCCACAATAGCGTCTCTTCCCTCAGTTCTAAATGGTGACACTTTCTATGGACAAAATACCAGCTAATGATATATCCAGTGGAATGTGTAAAACATCCTTTGTCTTCTTAGTCTTCTTCCCCAAATCTTTATTTATTATGCTGTAAAATTAAGAAAAAGTAGTTTCTCCTGCCATATGGAAAGAGACCACTAAAATAATAGAGGATTTTTGTCTCCAAGGATGTTCATCTAAAGACAAGCATCCCTCATGGATACTTTGGTTCTGATTCTCTATTAATCTAGGACAGTGGGATGCACAGGCTTTGATGGTTCCCTCCCTGTCTCAGATCTGAGCCCAGGTTGGTGCTCACATGAGGACCACCTTTAAACTCACAAGAAATGCTCAGGCATCATAAGATTTGCCCGGCACTCACCAAGCAGTTCATTAGTACAAATATCAGGTAAAAAACAGAAGAGCAAGTGTTAATAGGGTATTATAGAATCCATTCTTAGAGGTACCTTGTTAGTTTACTCAGAACACCACTCACACTAAGAGCAAGGAACTCCACATTTTTACAACCCTCTCTGTCTCAATGGACATAAATTTGAGCAAACTCCAGGAGATAATGGAAGACAGGGAAGCCTGGCGTGGTGCAGTCCATGGGGTCACAAAGAGCTGGACACCACTGAGCAACTGAACAACAACAGCTCTCTCCCACACAGGCACCCTAGCCTTATGTTTGGGGAAGCTTGAGCCCAAGGCTTGTGAGAAGTATACAAAAAGTACACAGGAAACAAATGCTTGCAGCTCAACAAACCAAATTTTTTTTAATGCTTCTTTTTGCACATTGAAATTTGCAAAAACAATAGATGATATATATGTCTATGGCATCTCAAAACTATGTCCTGGCATAGTTTTACCAGGAATTATTTTGGTGAATGGAGAGGTAGATTGTTACCATGTGGCTGTGTTTTACTTACGTGTTCCAACCGCCTCTTACAGGAGGCCCCATTCATCAAAGCCTGTGGCTTCTGGGTCAGCAGCTTATTCCTTCCAAGTCCAGATGTTGCCTACACAATGAGCATGATTGATTAGCTACCAATGTGCTCTGAAAACCCGACCAACAGGGTAACCTAGGACAATCTCCTAGAGGGGCTCATTATAACAGAAGAAGCGGTTCTCCTTGCTGCCGTGCACAGGCGCCTCTTTAGGCTTGCCTGTGATTTACTACTTAAAACCCTCATTTTTTTTTCCCAGGGTAAGCTCGAGTAGACGAGTCACAGATGAAAGACTCACTGTCTACACCTAATGTTTGGGAAGTGGTGCTTTTTCATTCCTTGGTGAGGCCACCTCCCTCCTGTGACTTTGTCCCAAAACAGTGCTGAGGACACTAGAGCAGAAAAGTTGCTCCACGGTCCAGACGCTGCAGTCAAGTGTGAGACACAAGTTGTCACCAGCAGCCTAGTTGAGATCCCTCAGGGAAGACTCCATGGGCTCTGTCCTCAGACAGCCTGCATGACATTCCAGCTCTGCTGTACACTTAGCCACGTAAACTCTGACCCTTTTAAGTCGATTTTGCCAAATTTCAGGTTCCTTATCTGTCAAAACAGGGTCAACATCACCCATCTCTGCATTGATGCGAGGTTTAACGAGCTCACATCTGGAGAGGCCCTAGGATGGCACCTGGATCACAGGACACACTCAGCACTCAGTTATTAGTTCACTTTGGCAAAATGTGTTTTACTATCTGTCACTGAGAGCAAGTGGGTGGCCTCAGAACAGACCCAGCCCTGTTTCATTCAGTTGAACACTGTTTATAAAAGTGTAACATGTTCCATTTGCCACAGGCCCCACCTCTCTCAGCTGTATCTCCCAGCCTATTTCATTCATTAACTTTACTGGCCTGGCTTGGGTAGACATTTGAGTTTAAGATGCCTGCCCTATGTTGTGGAAATAACAATGCTATTAATCCAAGGAGACTAAATTCCTGCCTCATTAATTCCTAATGTTAATGTAATTTATAAATATCAAATCTCCACAAAGGAATCCCTTGAGCATATAAATAAAATAAAAGTGAAACAAGTATCCTCTGAGAGATTAAAAAGAAAATGGAAAGAGAAAGAAAAGAGGGAGAGAAAATTGCGATAGAGTATTTTCTTTTTTACAGGCACTAATCTGCTTCAAACCTTGGAAAGAAAATGATCTCATTCTAAGTTATTAGTAGTACTGTGATTAGCTTTCAGGAGATTAGACATTGATGCTGCAAACATCGGTGTTATAACTGAGCTAGACTGTGCCCTTAGGATTACAAGTATAGATCTGCCTCATTCTTACCCTGGATTCCAGTGAACTTGCTTGCCCTCCTCAAACCAAGTATTACCTCTGTGGCTTTATCATCTTTACTTACGATTCCTATCTGGATAACTCTCTCACATTATTTAGATTTTAAGTTCTCAAATATCACTAACAAAACAGAAAGCTCTGACAGTAATTTTTGGCACTTGCAAAAATCAGAGACAGACAATCCGCTATTGCTGAATAGATCCTACAGCTGTTACTGCTGTAAGGAATCTGCCGAGTTAAGATCATGTATAGAAAAAGAGTTTTCTCAGCTGGAAAGAGAAGCTCACCTGATGTGATAAACGTGGAGTAATACTGAACTACCACTAAGGAGAAAGTAACAGCTAGTTGCTGTTTTTCCTGTCTGAGTTCATCTGATCATTAGGAACAATCCAGGCTAAATGAATGCCAAGTCACCCCAGACCTATGAGCACTCCTTCCTTGGAAGGCGAAATCCCATAGGTCTGCTGACTCGCCACTAGGGGAGTTGGCAGTCTCTGCTTGTGTCTTCTGAGTCCCCATAGCATGGGAGATTAAGACTCAGTAACCTTTAAAACCTCTTATTAAAGAGTGTATTTGGGAGACTCTAGTGGTTCAAGGGAAGGCAATGGCACCCCACTCCAGTACTCTTGCCTGGAAAATCCCATGGGCAGAGGAGCCTGGTAGGCTGCAGTCCATGGGGTCGTGAAGAGTTGGACACGACTGAGTGACTTCACTTTCACTTTCATGCATTGGAGAAGGAAATGGCAGCCCACTCCAGTGTTCTTGCCTGGAGAATCCCAGGGATGGCAGAGCCTGGTGGGCTGCTGTCTATGGGGTCGCACAGAGTCGGACATGACTGAAGCGACTTAGCAGCAGCAGTGGTTCAAGGAGAAGGGATATAAGTGCTAGCTGGTCCCTGACTCTAATGAACTTGGGTGGAGAAGGCTGACCCTTGAGTATCAGCAGCAACTTTTGAAAAATATTTATTTTTGGCTGGGCTGGGTCTTCATTGCTGTGTGCAGGCTTTTTCTAGTTGCAGAGAGTGGTGTCTACTCTCTCGTTGCCATGTGCAGGCGTCTCATTGCCGTAGTTTCTCTTGTTGTGCAGCACGGACTCTAGGCACACGGGCTTCAGTAGTTGCCCCACGTGGGCTCAGCAATTGCAGCTCACCAACTCCAGAGCGCAGGCTCAGTAGTTGTGGCTCACGGGCTTAGTTGCCCTGCAGCATATGGATCTTCCCTGACCAGGGATCGAACCAGTGTCTCTTGCATTGCAAGGCGGATTCTTAACCACCTGGATCTCCAGGGAAGCCCAGCAGCAACTTTTTATGTTGGGAAACTGAGACTCCCTTATGGCAGCCACCAGTTCAAAGTCTAGTAAGGGATTTCAATCTCAAGTAGTTCCTCCAGGTGACAGAGAACAATAAGGGACAACAGACAAAGACCCAGTGTTTGGAGCTCAGGAACTCCCTCAAATAAGTTTGAGCAGAAATGGGAATTTGCTGGTTTAAGCAGCCTGGGAGCTTAGAGGTACAGCTGATTGGGTGGCATGTAGACAGATCCAGAGGATTCAAAGACCATCATGAGGTAGATGCTCCCATTTCTCTGCCTCTAGGTAAGTATGTTTTGCCTTCATTCTCGGCGAAGCTTTCCTCACACATCCTCGCAGCAATGAGGTCACATGTTCATTCTAGCTATTATCACACCAAAAGAAAGACGGAAAAGAAAAGTTCATTTCCAGTAGTTCCAGGGGAAACATTGCAAGACCTTTGATTTCCTTAGCTTGGGTCACATCCGATCCACACCTCTACATCAATCACTGGTGTTGGTCAGGCCTGAATGATGTGCCTACTCAGAGCACATGGAGTGAACTGTTACCTGAGGAAGGGTAAGGGGACAGTATCTAGCCTCTGCTGCCTACTACAGTTCACTTATAACCCACTGCCAAAAAAACTTATCTCACGACTCCTCGATGCAAAGATCAATGTGTCCAAGTATCAAGATGGTTAGAACCTTTTGACACCTACACAGGTAGCCATAAAATAGAGACCTACATCCTAACATCAATTCTCTCAAACAAGAATTGCATGTGTTACTAGTAACAGAGATCTGAAATCACAGTTCAGTTCAGTTCAGTCACGCAGTTGTGTCTGACTCTTTGCGAACCCATGGACTGCAGTACGCCAGGCCTCCCTGTCCATCACCAACTCCCGGAGCTAACCCAAACTCATGTCCATTGAGTCGGTGATGCCATCCAACCATCTCATCCTCTGTCATCCCCTTCTCCTCCTGCCTTCAATCTTTCCCACCATCAGGGTTTTTTCCCATAAGTCAGTTCTTCACATCAGGTGGCCAAAGTATTGGAGTTTCAGCTTCAACATCAGTCCTTCCAATTAATATTCAGGACTGATTTCCTTTAGGATGGACTGGTTGGATCTCCTTGCAGTCCAAGGGACTGTTAAGAGCCTTCTCCAATACCACAGTTCAAAATCATCAATTCTTCAGCATTCAGCTTTCTTTATAGTTCAACTCTCACATCCATACATGACAACTGGAAAAACCATAGCTTTGACTAGACAGACCTTTGTTGGCAAAGTAATGTCTCTGTTTTTCAATATACTGTCTAGGTTTGTCATAGCTTTTCTTCCAAGGAGCAAGTGTCTTTTAATTTCATGGCTGCAATCACCATCTGAAATCACAATAGCTTCAACAAAATAGAAATTTACTTTTCTCTCTGATAATAATAATCCAAACAAGTCAATTCTAGGTTTCTATGTTATGGCATTTCCATAACAGTCAGAGACCCAGGCCCTGTTGATCTTCCCTCAGGACGTGGCTGCCATACTCAAGATTGCCTCATGGTCACAAGATGGTCACTGTAGCTCTAACCATCATGTTAATATTCCGGCAGCAAGGAGGAGAGAGGGGCAAGGACAAAAGGATGCACCTCCCAAATGAGGATACTCTCATTTAAGAGTCTTCTCAGAAGCTTTTTTTCTAAATTCTTCTCGCTCCTCCCTGGCCATTCCTAAGCTTTGTTGTTGTTACTTTTTAGTCGCTAAGTCATGTCTGACTCTTTTATGACCATGTGGACTGTAGCTGCCATGCTCCTCTGTCCATGGGATTTTCCAAGCAGGACTAAGGGAATGAGTTGCCCTTTCCTTCTTCAGGGAAGCTACCTGACCCAGGGATCAAACTCAAGTCTCCTACCTTGGCAGCAGATCCTTTACCACTGACCAACCAGGGAAGCCCCTAAGCTTAAGGGAGGCTAAAATGCTTCCTGGAAAGGCAACTAGCAGTCTCTGATAGAGATACCACAGCCCTGGTGGAGTAAATGACTCCCTCCCCAAATGGGAAGAAGTCATAAGCCTTTTAAACACCATTGTGCTCTAGCCTGGGGAAAACCCAGCAGCATATGGTGCCCGGAGCAGGTACATGTGTGACATTTATAAACGATTATTATTAATTTTCCAGCCTGAGCCAATTTCACTCTAAAGGTTTGTTTTAAAGGTAGTCTATTTAACGTGAATGTCTAAAAACATTTATCCAAGAAAGTCTTGGTTCAGTTCTGTGTTCACCATTATTGTTTGATTATTTGTTTTTGAAGCAAGTTTTAAAATCTGCTGGAAGCCTCCTGTGGTAGTTAATACATTATCTTAAGCAATTTAATGCAAATTAATTTTTACACAACCTTGAGTTTCAGAGGCCACTGAACTGGGGAGGGAAGGAGTGAGGTTTAGGAGGAATCTGTTTGCTGCCTCCCATCTGGACCGCACAGCCAGCTCCATCTGCTCTCACATGTAGTAACTAACACTTCGGCTACTCCCTTGCCAAGCACACCATGTGGAAGTTAGCTTATTTTTTTACCCAGAAAAATGGTAAAATGCACAAAGAGGTGTGCATTTCATGTTTTCTAGAAGACCCAATGGGATTATTTTAGTGTTTCAATATTCAGTTTTGTACTACAATGCTAATTTTCCATTCAGCTTTACGGTTCTTTTTTTGTGTTTGTTTTATTTCTGGATTTCATTACCTTTTAATGCCACAATTCTCCTTTTCTAGTAGGGTCTTACAATACATTCATATCATATAGGAGCCACCGAAAGGTTCAGGGTAGAGAGCAGGAGGCTCAGATGTGTGGTTTGATTGACCAGGATAGATGCAAGGAGAGCTCATTGGACAGGACTCAAGGAAGCAGGGAGCCCAGGTAGGAGCTGAGCAGATTAAGGCAGTGGAGAAGGTGAGGGTAGCCTGAGCTTGGGTGATTGAAATGGCACTAGACTGACACACGGGGTCACTTTGGGAGTAGGATTGAGAGGACTTGGTGATAGTCTGGATGTGGGGGAAGACAAAGATGTCATGAATGATCTGTAGATTGCTGGGCTGGGCAGTTGGGTGGAGACAGTAATACTCAATTCCCTGAGGGAGTAACCCTGACAGCAGGGTTCACAGGAAGGCAATGAGCTGAGTTCAGGACAATCAGGTCACGATCTGGCCTTTACAACACGATGGAGGAGTAGAAGGCTGACAAGCCAAATGGGATTCTTAGCAACTACATCATTGCAACATGGCATGTAAAATTCAGGAATATGGCAGATGCAATCGGAACTAATCCTTACCTTTGAGCATCAGGAAAGATTAGCAGTTCAAAAGTTCACTAATTTAAAAGTTGGGATTTGCTGCATAATTGGCCACTTCTCTCTGAAGTCACAAACCTTCAGTCGAAGCCTTCTTGTTTCTTGGAGATGCTCTTTACGCATGTGACTGGCCAGTCTTGAGAATTCTAAAGAATTTCACTTGCATGCATTCTTGCTTCTCCTGTTGAAGGTTTGAGCAGAGATGACACCAGCTGGTCATGCCACCAATGACTTTCCATTTCAAAATGCCAACCCCCAAGTGGGCTTTGACATTTTCGTTGAGGAAGTTAAATGATCATGGTTGCAAGTAATCACATCTTCATTACAAGGATAATGCCTCAAACAAGACATTTAAGAGGGGCTCCAAGTCTATTTTTAAATTTTACCCCCCAAAATCGATATTTTAAAAATATTCTAATTTCTCTTTTCTCTACCATGCCATCATATCTGTTAGTTTCTGATTATTTCTCTTGAGTAGGGTGGGGATGGAGGAAATCAGAAAATACAGTTCTTAATGCCAACACCCTGGGAATATATGAGTCAACACTAGGAAGTAAAAACTATCTTCTCTCTTTGGCCTTTAAAAAAAATAAATAGCCAGCTCAGATAATTGCCTCAAAGTTTGTTTTAAAGGTATTAATGATGTAGTTGGACATTTTCAGGTTCAAAGGAAGTCTGCCTTTAATTTGGTGGGGTTCCTCTCTGCCCCTTCTCAGCAAGAATGTAGGAGTAGGGACTCCTAAGAGCATAGCTTTGTGTTGGCTTCCTCCCCTGTAGCACATCTGCTTCCATCTATCCAGCAGTCGAGTTCTGAGAAGGGACTGTGGTCGGCTGAGAAGCACATGCCGGCCAGATGGTGGCAGATGTGGATCTTGGTGGCGGAGGGAAAGCAAGGCCCAAATCTGCCTCCCAGCAGCTTAGAGAGCTGCTACAAACACGGTCTCAGGAATTATGGTAGTGAGACAGAATACTGTATTCATTTCCCAAGGGGGTCATTCTGGGGTTGTTTTTACAGCAGGATTTTGTAGCAGGTCAGAACGTCCTGACCTTACTCATCCTGACCTCCCCTGTCTTCCTGCCACTGCTTTGTGGGCAGAGAGGAGGAGGGATGCTGTTCCCGGAGCTAGAGATCCAGAGATAGAGGCCTTGTTTCCACTCTCCCTTGGAGCTCATGGGCTGGGACCCAAGACAGAGTTGTTTAAAACCAATGATAGCGACTTCCACCGCTGGACCATGGTGATAGGGGGGATAAAACACCAAAAACCCAAAAACACACAGAAAAATACATCAAACAAGTTTTCAGACAGTGGACAACAGCCACACAATACAGATTTGTGAGAAAGGGGAACAAATGAAATGGGCCCGCCAGCTGTCCCAGCTCACTCCCTGGGGGGAGTGACCCGGCCACAGCAGGGGGAGGAGCACCCAGGCAGAGTCAGGGGTCTCAGTGGGATAAGGAGGCAGAACCAGGAGTCGAGGGAGGCCAAGGAGGTGAGCGTTCCGGGAAGGGTGGCAGAGAAGAGACGCTGCGTAGGACAGCTCCGGGGATCTGCAGTGGCCCGAGCCTTCAGTGCCGTTCGCTCCCTGCACGTGAGGAAACTACTGAGGCTGGAAAGAACTAGCAAAAAGCAGCAAGCAGAGGAATCCTCAGAGTTCACACGGGCGGGGAAGTAGTCCATGCTTCCACCACCCAGAATTTTAGAGAAAAACCTTGAAATATATGACGTTCTGGGCACAGTTCTCAGAAGATTACTGTCTTAGTAGTGGGGCCAAATTAGCCCTAAAATTTGCTCCGGACCCACCAAGGGAAGCTTAAAGACAAGCCTCAAAAGATCATGTTATTTCTACGTAACCTAATGCTTTCCCCAATAAAACTGAGGAATGTTTAAAGTAATGGAAAAAAGAATCCATCACACATCCCCTGAAGAGCAGAATGGCTACCCAATTCCAGTGTTCTTGCCTGGAGAATTCCATGGACAGAGGAGCCTGGCGGACTACAGTCCATGGGGTCACAAAGAGTTAGACATGACTAAGCAACTAACACTTTCACCTTTTTTCATATATGTACATAATATACATACTTATACTGACATAGGCATAAAATGTTTCTAGAAGGATACCCAAGAAACTGGTAACATCAGTTGCCTCTAGTGACGGAAATTAAATCTCTGGGGCAGGGGGGTGAAGGGAGATGTTTAACCCTGTACATATTGGACCCTTTGTATTCACTAGACTACACGTCTAGTGAATGTATGACTTATTCATAAAATATGGAATAAAACATATGCACTGGTCACAAGTGAGCTCACAAGTGGAGCCTGACTGGAATCAGGAAGGACGTGAGGCCCCTCAGCCACCTGGATGGCCAGATGCCTCGGGCTGTGTCCCCAGGATATACAGGGTCGTGTCAGCGACGGGCCACCGACAGGGCTGGGGAGCTGAAGTGGGCTTGGGAGCCCCCAGGATATCCATCTGTAGCCCAAGTTGGGTTTTGAGGTCAGTAAATCCCTTACCTACACTTGGAGGTGCATAGGAGTCACTGGTTTACTGTTCAGTTCAGTTCAGTTCAGTCACTCAGTCATGTCCGACTCTTTGCGACTCGATGAACCACAGCATGCCAGGCCTCCCTGTCCATCACCAACTCCCGGAGTCCACCCAAACCTATGTCCATTGAGTCGGTGATGCCATCCAACCATCCCATCCTCTGTCGTCCCCTTCTCCACCTGCCTTCAATCTTTCCCAGCATCCCAATGAGTCAGCTCTTTGCATCAGGTGGCCAAAGTACTGGAGTTTCAGCTTCACCATCAGTCCTTCCAATGAACACCCAGGACTGATCTCCTTTAGGATGGACTGGTTGGATCTCCTTGCTCAGCAGATTTGGGTTTAAAGGGAGAATGCCCCAAGGACTAGAACTGTTAGGTTGCTTACGGGGATATATATTTCAGCTCAGTAGAAAGAACGACATTCTAAAATCAGGATGAAAAGGAAACTGGACACACCCACCCAGGGAGGTCATGAGTTTACTACCTCTGGACATGTCTAAACACTGACAGGCCACACCGAGGGATGTCACCGAAGGGACTCAGCATCCCACGGTGGATTACAACACGCACATAACGTTTAGTATCCCTCTGCGTGTACATGCAGAGTGAGCAGAAGGCTGACATGTCCCTTTTCTCTTTTGCTAAGAGAAGAGTTAGTCAAACAAGACAGATCCCAGCAGCATTTGCACAGAATTTATCGGGTATCACCCACTGATGAGAAGTTTGTAGGAATACCTGTATCTTTCTAAATACTGGGAGCAATTCTCTTGCTGATGGTACATTGCACATAATCACCATAAACCTCGGAATTTAAATTTGTGGATCATGCCTTGCCTTCCTAATATTCTAATAGTTCCATATTCTCCCAGCTAACTGCATTTATGTGTAACAAATTTATAGTGCAAGAATTATTCTTTAAGATGAAGTTCTTGCTCCCTTTGCCTAGAGCCAGCACCCGACTAGAAGAAAATGATATTCCAGTATGGCAATTCTGTATTTAAGGAGAGTATGAAATAAAGAGAAAAAGGAATACTGAGAAATATGTACCACCCCCTCAAAAAATTTTATATTCAACACAAAGAAAGCAAGACAGAGAACAAAGACCTAGATAAAAGAAAGCAATCCGTTTGGGGCTAAGCCAAATAAATTTAAATAGTTTTAGAAATAAATTGGTGGAGTAATTCGAATCATGGGCAGGTGCTATGAATGTAATTTAGTAAATGCTCGGGAACCTGCCAAGGAAGAGAAAAATGTGTTGCTTTTGAGATCATTTCCCAGCAGCTTCATAAAAGAAAACTGATTACAGGAATTTAATAAGTAAAACAGAGCCAGAACTATAGTAATCAAATGAGTTTTTAATTACATTTCATGCAGAAAAAAATTCCAATTTGTGCTCCTGGAATTAAAAAAAAAAGTTTAGAGAAATGCTTTTGTAGCAGGAAAATAACATAAACACTAATTTCCATAGGAATTATAGTGGTCGGTTTAATTAAAAGGCTTGATCAGAGCAAAGAGGAGGCACTGCCAAACTATACTGAAAACCATGGCACGTGTCGCCCCCTCTCACACTATTGTCGAAATAAAAACTCTGCACTGAGCAGAAAACAGGCACCTGCATTTTTCTCGTGATGTAAAAGGGATTTTGATTACTGCCTGAATTATTACGCTGCTGTGATTTATTATCATATGGAATAACGAGTACATCCAATTTCAAATTAGACGTCATTGCTTGGTGTGATAAATGTCACGCTAATATGCTCTGTTTGGGGGCCGTGAATGTGAAGGGGCAGCACCTAGGCCAGGGTGGAGTGCTCACTGGTCAGCAGGCTCCCTGATTATTTCCGGACTTCCAGCCCCCACTTAACCTACATCTAGTTGCATCACACTTGTATCTCTGAAACTCCCCAGAGCGGAATGTTATTTAGGCAATGCTTCAGGCCTTCCTAACACACTGCAGTCATGATCAGGGTATTCCACCCTCAACAGAAACAACTCTTCTTCCTGTTGGCGGACTTCGCTCTGGAGCACCTGCCAACCGCCGGTCAGGCTTGAAGGCTTTTCAGGTGTCCTACAATGGCGGTGGATTAGCCACATGGTCACATTTGATCTCCCTTGTGATGAATGGGACGACCTGCAGGGAGTCTCCATGGCACTAGGGCTATAATCTGTGGCCACAGAACGCTGACCAAGGCATTTCCAGGGGCTAAGCCCTCACAGATCCATGATCCTTGTTTTATTCATTGCTTTGTCCCAGTAGAGCGGTGATCCAAGATTTGTGAGGCTGGAAGTTTGTACTGTTTGGGAATAGGGGACCATTTTTTTTTTTAATGATACAAAATTAAGTGCAAAACAGATATATAGAAGGGTCTCCTGCAAGTGAGCAGGCTGGATCCTGACCTTTCTTAGCCTTGGGGGTCGGTCAGCCTCTGGCCACACCCTACATTTTCTCTCCCTCATTTCTTCCCCACCCCTCCATCTGTCCCTCTCTTCCACACCCCTTTTTCTTTTCTCTTGTGTCTATTTCCATGCATGTTCTCATGGTGATCTGTACATTGAGCACAGTTCCCTGATCCTGCGCTTTAAAAAATGAGCTCCTCTCATTTCAGGACTTTACCTGGCCTTTCTCATTCGGGTGAATCCACCCAGAATCATCTATGGTGGAGCAAATGGTAGGTTTATTTTTGTAAAAATTTCAGTTCTTGGTCTATTGAGATCCAGAGCCCTCCTTAGCAGGCAAAGATACACATATTAGTAGACATGTGTGAGCTGAATATTTTGTTTCCTATAGATGTGAATTTAAAACAGGATCATAATCACATCGGCTGGCGCCCCCTAGAGCAGTACACAGACATCTGTCTTATTTTTTCGTTTTCTCTATAAGTTCTATTAATACAACACAGTGATGTTAAGTGCATATTTGCTTCTTGTAAATAGGTCATGTTTACCAAAATAATCATCATTTTCATTGCTTACAGCCCATTTCCATTCTCCTCACAAGTGAAAGCTAGAAAATCAAGGCCATGATTGGTTCATCTCTCCCCCACCCGCTTTTGTTTTCTTGTAGGCACTGGTGAAGGTCAATGTGAAACTGAAGCCGATGTTGGATTCCGTGGCCACCAACAGAAGTAAGTGGGAAGAGCTGCACCAGAAAAGGCTGCCCGTCTCCTTGACTGCCTCCGCCCGCTCTGCCAAGGTCACAGAGACCAGGGATGACAGAAACTAACCCTCCAGGCCAGCCGCTGCTGCAAAATGACTGCGCCCCGAAGAGCCGGCTTCCGTCCCGCACACCATTCTTTGGTTCCTTTAGGCTCAAACAGACATACAACCTCAGGGATGTGCTGAGAAGCATGCCTGGATGTTCACCTTGAAGCGTGGTGTCAGCACAAAGGACAGAGGAGGAAGGTGGGGGGCAGCAGGCAGACTCCAGGACCCTCACCTTTCCCCGATGAGCACGGAGATTCTGGGCTGAGAAGATTCTGGGCAGAGGGCAGCTGTGGGGCCAGGACCTGAGGATGGCTGGCCCTGCTCCCTCGGAGCTAAGGGGACACTGAACAGTGAAGGCGTCATTAGCGCTGCTTCATTTTGTATATGGCTATTCTGTTTGTTACAAGCCAAACAATGCTTGCCTCTGCTTCCTCTCCTAGGCTCCCTTTTGTGCCAGACTGTCCCTAGAATCCCAATTTGTATTCTGTGGAGATATCTTATTTTTAATCCTAAAGCTTCTTAATGATAGATCAGAGCCTTCAGAATTGCCTACCTAAAAGAGACACCTATATTATCCTTACAAAAACCAGCCACTCCCAGTTTCCCCTAAAAAGGTCCATAGTAGGAAGACAGCAAATGTGTTTGTCTGATTGGTGTTTACACATGATTCGTAACACTGCATTGGGATTGTGGTCCCCTTTTTTAGTTTTTAGATTCAACCTTCAATGTAGATCAAGTCTTCTCCTAGCAGGAATGGATTGGTAGACTTTAATTAAAGTCTGGATGAAAGAAAATCTATAGGTGGATTTACCATGAGTGACACAAGAACATTCAGAACTATTTCCAACAGTGAGACATTTCACAGGACACAGCAGAGCCATGGAGAATGATCATTGACAACCTTTATATATATTAGAGTTCTCCTAGTGATGAGTTTCAGTATAAAGTCTAAGGTTACTGCCAGTGCCAACCGAAAGCCAAATGGAGAGCACCCCAATTTTGGATTTTTCCCTAAGTGTAAAATATAATGCTTGAAAGATTAAGAAATAACAGTCTGGGCAGTGAACAAATATCCTACAGAAATCCAAATTTATAAAAGGTAAGAATGTGTGCATGCTAAGTTGCTTCAGTCATGACCGACTCTTTGCAACCCTATGGACTTTAGCCCACCAGGCTCCTCTGTCCGTGGGATTCTCCAGGTAAGAATAGTGGAGTGGTTGCCATGCCCTCCTCCAGGGGATTTTCCCAACCCAGGGATTGAACTCGGGTCTCTTATGTCTCCTGCACTGGCAGGAGGGTTATTTACTACTCGCACCACTTGGGAAGCCCATAGATAAGAATAAGCTATGTTAAACAGATGCAGAGATTAGAAAGCTGAGAGACTGAGGACATGGTATGCCCTATCCAAAGTCCCCACTGTGGCACTTTCCTGGTGATCTAGTAGTTAAGAATCTTCCATCACAAAGGAACTAAGATTCTGCATGCCGTGAGGTGCAACCAAAAAAAAGAGAGAGAGAGAAAAACAAAACAATGCTGGGCTAGAAGCTAGACTTGTACCCTAGCTCTGGCACTATTCACTGGATGGCTTTAGACAAATCACTTAACTTCTTCCTTTTTCCTCATTTGTCAAATGAGATTACACTAAGAAATTATTTTCAAACATAACTTAACCTTAGGACTCTTCATTCAAATAAATCTTACAAAGTATCCCCAAGACATAAAACATCTAAAAGTCCAAGTCCCCTATTTGAAGCTGGGTTGGGGGAGCCCTATGAAGCCTCATCTCTTTGATTACATACCTAGCAGCCCATAAAGGGCCTCTGAGGAATTTGAAAATCTCTGGACCAGATAAACCTTGCAGTCCATTCCATTTCCAAAAAAAATCTAAATTTAAAACCACTTATATTCTTATTGTTGCTGGTCAGTATCACTTATTAACTTTACTCAGAGAAAGAGGGGCCAAGTTCCACCAAGGACATTGTTTTCCTGGCACATAGTAGACATTGGGGAAATGTTTAAAGAATGGGTAAATTAAGGAACCAAAACAGAAGTAAGGGAAGAGCAAGGTAACCATGAGGAAGAAGAAAGATTCTACATGACCAGAAATGGAGGAAAAGAAAATTATAAACCAGGCAAATGGGGGAAGAGGAGGAGGAGGAGGAGGGGAACCAAAAGAAAATGACTAACAAGAATATATAGGGCCCAATGCAGGTGGTAAGAGATGGCCAAAGGGAAGGTGAACATTAATCCAAACACGGAAAAAATGGGACTTGTTATAAAAAAAAAAAAAATGAAGGTACGTCTTGTCATCAATTGCTTAGAGAAGAGAGATACTTGAGTAGGGAGGGGATTGACAAAAGAGAGAAGGAAGGAGTGGGAACCCTAAAAAATAATGTTCCCAGCTACCCTCTACCACTGTCTCTGTGGGGAAGACTGGAGAAACTCGAGGAGAAAATAAGTGCAGGAAAAATTGCCTCTGCAGAGCAGGTACGAGGAGGTTGTTCAGATTTATGGATTTTATTAAGCCAGTTTTCTGAATCACTCAGCTATAAAGGAAAATAGCTTCTGCTGGGCTGTCTCCCTCCTTCAGGTGAGGAAGAAAGGGTGGGTGGAAGCAGGGACAGAGCCTGGTTGTGTGTCTGCAGCTAGAAGCACTGCAGGTGTTTCTAGCTGTTGTCACATCATGTTTGTATCACAAGCAGGAATTGAAAATCAGTCCATGTGAGGCAGAGATGAACCCACATCTGTCATCCTCCCCAACGATAAATAAATAAATAGCCCAGAAAGATGGATGCCAGTGTATCTAGAGCAAAATTTTAAAGCATGTGCTTTATGATAAAACTAGACCCAGGGTCCGATGGAGACTGCAGGCAGCTACATGCATTGTGGCTACCCTGAATGTTGATGCTGCATATTGCTGAGGGGAACGTAATTTATAGCAGAAACCCTCCGGCTCCCACTAAGGTTGAGTTTTCCTCTCATTTTCTTGCCTTTTTATTGGCTTCACTGCACGGTTGCCAATAGCAACATCCACTGGTAGCAAGGGGAGTTCAACACCATTGCAATCTGCCATACAGTGGAGCCCTGACAATGTCAACCATCAATCAAGTGGCTGTTTGTAATTGCCTCCATCTATTTCTCCTGTCTCAAGGTATCTTTCCTATTGTGGGTCAAAATTCAGAAACTGCTGACTAATGCCCAGGTCTGTTCCTCCATGACCATGCAACAGTAGAAAAGGAGGGTAGCAGGCTCCCTGGAGCCAACAACCCAGAAGATTAGAGGTTGAACTTGGGAGTTTGGGGTATTTTAAATCTCTTTTCTAAGTAATGTATAACTTTAGAAGAATTTGAGGTATGTGTGGTTACCCATATAATCTGCTTTCCCAAAAAAGAAAAAGAGAAAATTCCCCAGTTGTTATTATTAATATTTATTTCCTATTGGAGGGAGGTATTTAAATGTGAACCTTCTTATAAAACCTCCAACTGACCAAATGTTTGGTTCTCTTGGCATTTATGGTTGAAATGACTTCATCCTACTTTGTCCACGAGGTGTATTTTTCTCAGGCAGGCTGTTTATCATTTTATTAGTCAGTACGTGGATAATACATGCACAACCTACAATATAGCTGGCAATCCCGGCCAGAAGGGACAGCTTGGCAGACTGCGAAGGGCACCACCCCAGGGCACAGTGGATGGGGCTCCCCCTGGCCTGGCTTGTTATCTTGGGACCCTCAGGTCTCGGATTTTCCACCTGTAAAATAAAAGCCCTGAGTTTTATTCAGTTCATCCCTACGCCAAAGGACCAAGCTGTGTTTAACTTTAAAAAATTATTCCATGTAATTGTTTTATTCACTCTTCTCAAACAAGATAGGGATAAACAGGTCATCTCCTCCCTAAAGACAAAATAAAAAGTTACATACATGGAGTAGATACGAAAACAACCTTACCACAGATATGTCTGAGCCTGCCTCTAATGATCATAAAAGACATAGTCATCAGTATAATTTTTTAAAAATATACCCTTTTATTCCATAAAGGACAGCTTTAGATTATCTCATAGCATAGATATCCCATAAATGGTAGTCAGTTTAATTTAGAATTTATAAAGTGAGTCAAAAGAAGTTAAAATTGCACGTGATTTCTGTTTCTGAAATCTGCAATGTCCACATATTTCCAGGTATTTTATATTTAAATACCCATTGGGTTGGGTTAGAAATAATTATTAAAATTTTGTTAGTGAAACAACTAGTATTAATGCTACAGGAATTCAGTTGCTTTTTTCATGTATCAAAATGTATCATATTTGATCCACTTCCCTTAGGTCATTAAACAGAATCTGCTCAATTTACTTTGTGGTAGAATTCTTTTAAAATCCATTCCTCCTGCTGACTCAATGAATTACAGAAAGATAAAATACAGTTTCATCTCCATTAATAGTGTGAAAAACTCCTGCCAAGTGGGACAGAAATCTAACAGATTAAGGGAAGATTTACATATAAAGAAAAATGTTTTGGCTGGAAAAAAAATATTCAAAAAGGATTCATTAAAGCAAAAGAGTAAAACCTAGTTTGGGACCCTAAAAACTATAGCAGCACCACTGCAGTGAAATTTCATTGTCTGCTTCAGAATAACAGTCTCTGAAACAGTTGTCATGCGCTGTAAAGAACTCCCAAACCTCACATGTATCAGGAAATCTAAAGGTTGAGTCTGGCTATAAGAAGGCCAAAATTTCATAAGTTTCATAAGTGACCAATAATAGAATAAAACATATAGATGGCAGAAGTGATGTGTCTGGGGAATTTCACGTTGAGCACTTGGACTTAACAATGCCTGAGGTCCTGCTTACATGGCTTGTGTACCTTTTCCTCAGCTGGTAATTTGATGTTGTACATCTTTTCTAATTTAATTTTGAATGTGCTTACATATTTAGTCCCTCTCTCAATAGCACTAAAGATAAGTTATTCACCTGTGTAGCACATCTCTACTAATATTGTTGAACGTATACACTGGGACAAAAATATGTTTGTTTTACTAAGTGAATGAAGTATTTGCTGTAAAAAAAAAAAAATGTGTTATTTCAGGCCACCATTTATCTTTGTGCTCATTTTCTGTGTATGTGTATTAGAATCTCGATTATTTTTTCTTTAGATTTAGATTAAATCATATTTAGATGAATTTTTTTAAAAACACAAATAGCATTGTATGGAAACAAGAGTTTAGGTGTTGGCGAATCTCATCCTCTTGGGAAAAATATTTTTGCCATTTTATTTTGATGTACAATCATCTAAAAAGGACCCCCCTACTGATTTGCTTCTTAATTATTATTGTTTTACACAAAAGAAGTGAAATATGTCTTCAATTGACTTATCGGACATCACCCCCTTTGTGTAGATCTCCCAGGCTGATGTGTCATTATAGGAATACTACATTATAAGACTGCTTGACCATATCACAAGCATCTAATCCATGATTTTGAAACTGCTTTAAGAGAACTAAATATCTTTGTTTTTAACAAAATGCTTAAAGCTTAACTAAACCTCTGAAATACTCTTTATTTCCCTTGAGAAGGATGATTTAAAGGCTGAAAGAGGCAGGCATGCATCCAAAGACCTAGGATTTAAATTCTGACTGTCCATTTATCCCATTAACCTTGTCTTCATCTGTGATGTTTGCTTGTGTAAGAAGATAGTGGGACAGCCCTGTCCACGGAGCATCTTAAAGATGACAAAAGGTTCTTAGAATTACTGAAGTTTTTCTGGAGGGATAAGAGTCTGCAGCCCAATGCAGACGAGTTCCCTGTGCCTGTTACAGATTGCTCAAATTTGCATGGGCAATTACACTGGGGGATCGCATCAATGCAGGGCCGCCAGCCACTGACGCCGTACAATTACACCGTGGCTTCGGTGCTTAAACTTTAAAATTCTTACACCATTGTGCCTGTTCTATTAGAACAAACTGCAGCAAATGATCCAAAGCAGATTCCAACGACTGGCGAGGAGGTGCTCCGGGGGAAAAGGAAGAGGTGCAGCCTGGCCCCTACCGGCCAGCTTAAACAGTCACCAGTCCCCGCACGCGACTGAGGCAACCACGGGTTTCTTTGTGCTTTGTAGTCCCTGTTTTTCAGGTGGAGCCAACGGTAAGAATTACCTAATTCACAGTAGGGCTGTGAGGATTAATGAGGGAAGTTAGGCAAAGCAGGACCTGGCCCCGGTACAGAAAGTACTGCATAAACACAGGGGCTTAGAGTAGCTCTTTGTTTGGAAGGTTGATTGATTTCATCAAATGCAAGTATCCACAGTTGTGCCTTCTCTGGTAATTGCATTTATAAACAGCAATGTTATTGTGCTCTTCCTAATAAGTTAATTTCAATAATAACACCATAAGCCCCCAAAATAAGGTACTTGATTTAAAAAAAAAAAAAAGTATATCCAAGAAGGAAATCTAATTAAAATATTAATAAAGCTGGAACCACCAGTGAAAGGAGAATTCATGAGGTTAAATGTCTTACCATCTGAGCATAAATGTTCCCAAGTGTTGATCTGGTACACAATTTTTCCTAAACTCTTAAAAGACTGAACAGATGCTCCAGAAAGTCAATCTATTATATTACCAATTTGACAAAAATGTATTATTTCTGCCCCCTTTGTGGTGGAAGATTTCGGGAGGTGGGAAGGAAGACGTAAGGGGACTAAACAAATAAGGGGGCTGGCCACATCCTGAAGAAAATGGCTTGAGATGAGAGGGACCAGACATAACAACTGGAAAATGGTTTGGCAGAAAGTCTTCCTTTATCAAAGAAATTGTCTGACCCCAGCTACGGTTGTTGAGATGTTCATAAATTACCAGCGTTTACCAACAGGAAGTAATTACATTTAGAGGGTAAATAAGAAAGCATACTTTCCAACTAGTTTTAAAAGAGAATGTCAAAGAGATTATACATAAAATAGGATATGGAATTTGGTCATCTCACATTTGACAGGCAGAAATATAAGCATGTTAAGAACCAGACATCATACTTTTAGCTCCTATCCATTGTGCCCAAATGAAATTCTTCTGTGTGGTAAATATGCCTCCCTTCCCTTTATGCAGCAAAATCCACCCTGAGTCCAACACCATTTTCCTAAAGTCTAATTCCTTTCAACAAGGCACTAAATCTTTTTAGTGCAACCACCAAATGTTTTCTTATTGCTAGAAATGGTACAATACACTAACTTTTTGATATATGCTCCAGCTTTCCAAGATTGTCTTGGAAACAAAATGATCCTTTATGACATTTTGTAATATCCCACCCCATTTATTGCTTTCCAGAATTTCTATCATTAATTAAAGGGCCTTCTTTCACCATCCCCCACCCCCCCAAAACCTAATCTATTCCCCAACTGCCTGTCATAGACTAAATAAAAGTCGGTCTATCACAGCAGCAGGCATGGTCATGCCAATTTCACAGTGTGATTTGTGCACTCATTTCATTTTGAAAATGACCCTGCCCTCCATCTGTCTAAGCCGAATGTCCTGCTTTTTTCAAGCCAGGCCTCAGGAGCAGCCGCACATGAAATAAGGAGGAAGAACAGCTTCCCTCTGCCCACTTCAGCAGCCATGCTCACAGACAGATATCAGCACAGAGGGGAACCTCAGTTGGTGTCTGTAGGGATGGGAGAAATCTAGGGGAGAGCACAGGCCTTCTAGTTTGCTTCCATTCCCAAGAGGCCATTTGAAGATGAATGCTTTCATGATGCAAATACAACCCTGAAAATCAGACTGATTGATTAAAGATACAAATGACAATTTCCCATTTCTATATTTAATAGCACCTCACCCAAAGTATCAGATCACACAAAAGGATTTTAAAATATTAATATTGAGCCTGAGTTTCCAAGGGACAAGTATAGTCAGGTAGTCATAAAGTTGAAGACCCTCCCCCAGCCACCCACCCCACTCCTGGATTACTGAGCAGCACTAGCAAGCATCCCTCAGCCCAAGTACCTCCCTGGGTTGAAGGCCCTAAAAGGGTGTACCCAGAGATTGAGTTGAAAGAAGCCTCAGAGTACAGTTATAGTGGACCTTATCCATTGCTTTTTCTGGGGCTCTTAGGTGGGCCAGAATGCTATTCAACCCATCTGAAATGGGTACACTTTGTCCCTTTCTCAGTATCATGAAGTGGAAGGTTTCTTGTCTGGTCCCACCCAGAAGAAGAGAGATCTGTCAATTTCTCAGCAAGGAAAGCTGAAAGCACAGAAATTCAATTGCTTTGGATATAAGCAATCACAGAAGTCTCCTGCCAGCTATACTAGGTGACCAGAACTATACCAACCCCATTATTTTCTAACACCTGCTCATAGCTACAATTCAGATATGGAAGTTCAAATATCTATTGCCCACACCAAGTTGATTGGTTGTTTTAATGGAAGGAAAAAAGACACTACTTTTCCAGCACAGAGTGTGGCATCAAACACAGCGCCTTCACAAACTCACCTGTAGGAAATACGTGGACTAGGTTACAGTCAATATTTCCTCCTGAAACTAGCTGCTGAATATCACAGAACTACTGCTGTGTGCACTTGAGCAAATTATTTGCTCAAAAAACTAAATTTGCTGGGTGGTCTTGAGAAAATTCTTTAAAACTTTCTAGTACACAGATTCTGTATCTAATAAAGAGAACACACGGTGGTGATTAAGATTAGAAATAAGGTGCATCAATTGTCTGAGTGCCATACAATATGGTTAGTAGTGGCACTGGAATTTATAAATAGAAAAGATGTTATGGGCAGCAAAAGGACTTGATTGACTCTTTAAGCACACAGGAAAGACATGCTTTTATTTGTACGCTGTTTACTTTGGTACTAGATAGGCCAGTGTAGATCATGGATGATCAATGGAGACGTAGGGGTATTGAGGAAGATTGGTTTCTTACTTGTAGTGAAAGCTGGGGAGCCAAGCCAATAGATATGGTCAAGATTAAATACTCACATCTACTCAGTAATAACTGTTCTTTGTGGAGGGCGGAGGGAACACCTGGATCTAACATTGAACGTCTTCCAGGACCAGATAATATTCACAAAACCATTTCCCATCGTTAACTTGCGGAAACGACAAAAATAAGAATTATCTTTATCTACTGCATATTACGTCTTAGAAAGTGTGCCCTCAAGGCAGCTTAAAAAGAGAAGCTACTCTAATTCCAAGAGAATTCCGAAGAGAATTCTCCTTCTCATTAAACTATAAAAACTAACCGCGAAACGACACCATGAGTGTATATTGCAAAGTGTATAAGGTTGAAAACGTAAGGGGCTTCTGATCGCAAACCTTTTTTCCCCGAGCCAGAGACAGGTGACACAAAAGGCTGCCAGCAATTTTAATCAATATTAATGGAAGGCAAGTGAAATCTCACTTCCCCACTCCGGAGGGGCCGTCCTGCAGAGACTACGCCTCCCAGCATGCAGCGCTGCACGTCCCGACGCCGGCGCGATCGGACCAGTGCATGCCGGGAAGTAGAGTTTCCGTTTCTGAACTGCCCCGAGGCCTTTCATCTATCTTGCGTGACTCACGACTTCCGCAGCCCGGAGTCCTCGAGGACTAATACAGTACTTTAAAAATTCACTTTAGTGATTCTTTTATATTCCTTACGCAGTTTTCCCATTGCCAAGTAACATCCGGACAAAAGACTTTTCCGTTTCCGGTTGGCATGTTGCCTTGGTAACTGGGATGCACAGCCGCGGAGGCAGTTATGGCGGGGCTGGGCGGTGAGCCCATCCCCGACGGGGAGTTCACCGCGGTTGTGTACCGGCTCATCCGGGATGCCCGGTACGCCGAGGCCGTGCAGCTGCTGGGCGGAGAGCTCCAGCGGAGCCCGAAAAGCCGCGCCGGGCTGTCGCTGCTGGGCTACTGCTACTACCGCCTACAGGAGTTCGCGCAGGCGGCCGAATGCTATGAGCAGCTGCGCCAACTGCACCCGGAGCTGGAGCAGTACCGCCTGTACCAGGCCCAGGCCCTGTACAAGGCCTGCCTCTACCCAGAGGCCACCCGCGTGTCCTTCCTCCTCCTGGACAACCCCGCCTACCACAACCGGGTCCTCCGTCTCCAAGCCGCGATCAAGTACAGCGAAGGCGACCTGCCCGGGGCCAGGAGCCTGGTGGAGCAGCTACTGAGTGGAGAAGGAGGAGAAGACAGCGGGGGCGAGAACGAGCTGGATGGCCAGGTCAATCTGGGTTGTTTGCTGTACAAGGAGGGACATTATGAAGCCGCGTGTTCCAAGTTCTCTGCGGCCCTGCAGGCTTCGGGCTACCGTCCTGATCTTTCCTACAACCTGGCTTTGGCCTATTTCAGCAGCCGACAGTATGCATCTGCCCTAAAGCATATCGTGGAGATTATTGAACATGGCATCCGGCAGCACCCAGAGCTGGGTGTGGGCATGACCATTGAGGGCGTTGATGTTCGAAGTGTTGGCAACACCTTAGTCCTTCACCAGACTGCTTTGGTGGAAGCCTTCAACCTCAAGGCTGCCATAGAATACCAACTGAGAAAGTATGAGGCGGCCCAAGAAACCCTCACTGACATGCCACCAAGGGCAGAGGAAGAGTTAGACCCCGTGACCCTGCACAATCAGGCACTAATGAACATGGATGCCAGGCCCACAGAAGGGTTTGAAAAACTACAATTTTTGCTCCAACAGATCCCCTTTCCTCCAGAGACCTTTGGCAACCTGTTGCTGCTCTACTGTAAATATGAGTATTTTGACCTGGCAGCAGACGTCCTGGCAGAGAATGCCCATTTGACTTACAAGTTCCTCACACCTTATCTCTATGACTTCTTGGATGCCATGATCACTTGCCAGACAGCTCCTGAAGAGGCTTTCGTTAAGCTTGAGGGTCTAGCAGGGATGCTGACTGAACAGCTCAGGAGACTCACCAAACAAGTGCAGGAAGCAAGACACAATAAAGATGATGAAGCTATCAAAAAGGCAGAGAATGAATATGATGAAACCCTTGAGAAGTACATTCCTGTGTTGATGGCCCAGGCCAAAATCTACTGGAACCTTGAAAATTACCCAATGGTAGAAAAGATCTTCCGCAAATCTGTGGAATTCTGTAATGACCACGATGTGTGGAAGCTGAATGTGGCTCATGTTCTGTTCATGCAGGAAAACAAATACAAAGAAGCCATAGGTTTTTATGAGCCAATAGTCAAGAAGCATTATGACAACATCCTGAAAGTCAGTGCTATTGTGCTGGCCAACCTGTGTGTTTCATATATTATGACAAGTCAAAATGAAGAAGCTGAGGAGTTGATGAGGAAGATTGAAAAGGAGGAAGAACAGCTCTCTTATGATGACCCAGATAAGAAAATCTACCATTTCTGCATTGTGAATTTGGTGATAGGGACACTTTACTGTGCCAAAGGAAATTATGACTTTGGTATTTCCCGGGTTGTCAAAAGCTTGGAACCTTATAATAAAAAACTAGGAACTGATACGTGGTATTATGCCAAAAGATGCTTCCTGTCATTATTAGAAAACATGTCAAAACACATGATTGTACCTCGTGACAGTGTCGTTCAAGAATGTGTTCAGTTTCTAGAACACTGCGAACTTTACGGGAGGAACATTCCTGCTGTTATTGAGCAACCCCTGGAACAAGAAAGAATGCATACTGGAAAGAATACAGTCACATATGAATCCAGAGAGTTAAAAGCTTTGATTTATGAGATTATAGACTGGAATATGTAATAGTGTCTAATGATGGCTTTTATCAAAATGGCTCTGTTAACTTTATATATTTGCAACTCTTTTATCTTTGTCTTTTGGCGTCTTCACATTTGTTATACATTGAAATTTGTACACTTGAAAATTATAATGAAAATAATTTAGATGTATCTTTTGAGAAACATCACAAAACGATTATAATAAAAAGAACTTGAGCCCTAGAAAGATTTATGAAAAATTCAAAAGTGAATGGGGAAATGTGTCTAATAGTATTTGTAATGCCTACATCTCCTCTCCTTTGTATCTTTTGTGTTTTGCTATACTCTGAAAAAATCCTGCATGAGAAGATTATATCCTCCAGGGACCAAGCACTGTCAAGTCCAGAACTCAGTTAATATATAGGACACCTGGAGATTAATAATAATCTCAAAGATTTCATGTTATACTCCAACAATTTATCTTTGAGTAACATTAATGTGTAATGCATATGTTTTGCATAGATTTTAGTATGTCTTGGCAGAATTTTCCAATACAATGGTAATGCTTTCTTTAACAAAAATTCTTTATATTCCAAACTTTTTTTTAACCTGCAAGATTTAGTAGGAAATTATACCATAACAAAACTATGGTGCTGTGGTGTGGAGACAATAAACAACTGACAGATTTTCATGGTTCTCTTTTGTCCATTTGTTAATAATTTGAATATATAATGTTACTCTTTTCTTTAACTGATTAGTAACACTTATTAATAAAGTTCTAAGATACCCTTAAAACTTGGTTTTTAATTCTTGTTTCTACTTAGGACACATTGATACTGGACTTTGTTTTTATGTTGTAACCTCTTGGAAAAAGAAAAATATTATACACTATTCCAATCACCCCATCAAAGTCTTCTACTCATACATAAAATGTTAGCAATGGATTCTGAAACCTTATGACATTTAATTTTCTACAAGCTACAAGAGCTTTATTATTTCTTTCCTCCACCCCCTATACCTTTGTTCTTCATAAAAGTGACTGGCATGGCCACTTAACCTTGTTTAGAAAAGTCAACAACATTAGGTTGAACCATATGAAATTGCTGATTTTAAAAGTTTTCAACCTACAAAAACAGTAGCTCCCATGGTTCAACCTAATAGCTCTCAATGAACAGTAGGAATTCCTACTATAAAATGGTTTTTTTTTTTTTTTTCTTCAGGGAGGAAAAAAAAATAATGGCACCCAAATGAAGCATGCTGAGAATAATTGTGTAGCGTAATATCTTTGGGTACTGAAATTCTATATCTGTCTGAGAGTTTGGCTCATTGTGAATTCTGCATGGGCTTGAAATTACATTTAGTCTGTTATCTGAGCTAATACCATTTATCTAGCTGATGGTTATGGCCCCATATTTGGAAGGAAATTCTAAAGGGATTATTAAATGAGTTTATATGTTGGACACTGGAGAAAATTTTCCATTTCCTTACAAAGTACAGATAACATGCAGTGTCCTTGCTCAAGCAAGTGACTCCTTTCCAAACCTACTAGTTCCAAATAAACTTCTGGAGCATGTTAAGTACATGTTTTGCAGTTTCAGTTTTCCTGTTGGCATGTTAACTTGGACAAATGATGTGCATAACTGCTGTTACTGAACTATTCCTGAAAGAAGAACATGAATATTGGAAAGAACACAGGCACATACGAATCCAGACAGAAGCTTTGAGTCACAAGATTACAGCTCCCCAGTGGAAAATTCATAAAGAGATGGGAATACCAGACCACCTGACCTGCCTCCTGAGAAACCTGTATGCAGGTCAAAAGCAACAGTTAGAACCAGATGTGGGACAATGGACTGGTTCAAAATTGGGAAAGGAGTACGTCAAGGCTGTATATTGTCACCCTGCTTATTTAACTTATATACAGAGTACATCATGTGAAATGATGGACTGGATGAAGTGCAAGCTGGAATCAAGATTGCTGGGAGAAATATCAATAATCTCAGATATGCAGATGACACCATACTTATGGCAGAAAGTGAAGAGGAACTAAAGGGCCTCTTGATAAAGGTGAAAGAGGAGAGAGAAAAAGCTGGCTTAAAACTCAACATTCAAATACTAAGATCATGGCATCTGGTCCCATCACTTCATGGCAAATAGATGGGGAAACAATGGAAACAATGATAGACTATATTTTCTTGGGATCCAAAATCACTGCAGGTGGTGACTGCAGCCATGAAATTAAAAGACGCTTGCTCCTTGGAAGAAAAGCTATAACAAACCTGAACATTGTATTAAACAGCAGAGACATTTACTTTGTCAACAAGGGTCCATATAGTCAAAGCTATGGTTTTTCCAGTAGTCATGTATGGATGTGAGAGTTGGACCATAAAGAAGGCTGAGTGCTGAAGAATTGATGCTTTTGCACTGTGGTGTTGGAGAAGAACCTAAGAGTCCCTTGGACTTTAAGGAGATCAAACCAGTCAATCCTAAAGGAAATCGTTCCTAAATATTCACTGGAAGGACTGATGCTGAAGCTTAAACTTCAATACTTTGGCCATCTGACTCATTGGAAAAGACCCTGATTCTGGAAACAATTGAAGGCAGGAGGAGAAGGGGATGACAGAGGATGAGATGGCTGGATGGCATCACGAACCCGATGGACATGAGTTTGAGCAAACTCCGGGAGTTGGTGAAGGACAGGGAAGCCTGGTGTACTGCAGTCCATGGGGTCCCAAAGAGTCAGATATGACTGAGTGACTGAACTGAACTGAACATACTAGTAAGAATCATTCACATCTGTAATTCTAAGTGTACCAAGTTCAAATATAACAACTGCAAAGTTGTTGGGAAAGATTGAAGGCAGGAGAAGTGGGAACAACAGGACGAGATGGTTGGATGGCATTACCAACTCCATGGGCATGTTTGAGTAAGCTCCAGGAGTTGGTGAAGGACAGGGAAGCCTGGAGTGCTGCAGTCCATGGGGTCAGAAAGAGTCGGACACAACTGAGCAACTGAACAACAACAACAACGTGAGATTATAGGTTGGATTATGTAGTAATGCCTGATAATGGCTTCTATTTAATTCTTCATTAGCCCCATTTCACAAATTTTTTAAATCTATATTTATCCTTGACAACTTGCTGTTCACTCAGTCGTGTCCAGCCCCATGGACTGCAGCACGCCAGGCTTCCCTGTCCTTCACCAACTCCCAGAGCTTGCTCAGACTCAAGTGCATTGAGTCAGTAATACCATCCAACCATCTCTTCCTCTGCTGTTCCCTTCTTCTCCTGCCTTCAATCTTTCCCAACAACTTTGCAGTTGTTATATTTGAACTTGGTACACTTAGAATTATAATAACAAATATTATTTGATGGACTTTTCCATCTTATTAAGAGTAGGGAGGACTTCCCTGGTGTTACAGTGCATAAGAATCCACCTGCCAATGCAGAGGATATGAGTTCAATCCCTGGTTCAGGAAGCTTCCACATGCTGTGGAACAACGAAGCCTGTGTGCCACAACTACTGAACCTGTGTGCCTAGAGCCATCCTCTACAACAAAAGAAGCCACCATAAGGAGAAGCCCACACACTGCAACTGGAGAGTAGCCCCTGCTCACTACAACTAGAAAAAGCCTGCATGCAACAATGAAGATCCAGCACAACAAAATTAATTTTTTTAAAAAAGGGAACATGCAGTATAAGCTAAATCACTTTTGCATTCTCTCTGCCAGTAATAGTCACCGGGTATTGGCCTCAAGCAACAATTGCTACAGTGACATCTTCGTATAAGCAAGTAACCATAAAGAGCAATTTCTTTTCTACTTTAGGCTATAGAAAGGGCTGTGGCATAAGCCAAAGAACTGTTAAGAGTGGGTGTGTTTGCTGTGACCAGTATATAATGGTCCATGGCTGGACCATTTCTTTTGGCAGCGCAATGTGGCGTGCAGGACCTTAGTTCCCCCCACCCCAGGGATCAAACCCAAGCCCCCTGCAGTGGAAGTGCAGAATCTTAACCACTAGACCACCAGGGAAGTCCCTGGACAATTTCTTAATCAGCAAATAAATATAGGTTCATTGTGCTATCTCAGGATAGACTGTGCTGTCCAATAAGACCAATTCTTATTAAAACTTAATGCCTTCACTCTACTTTTTTAGTCCTTCAACTCTGTGGATCTCAGCAATGTTGAGTTTGGACCCTGGGCTAAGTTCTTTGAGAAGTACAAGTACAAAATGAATAAGAACTACTTTTTTCAGGTATGAAGTTTGGTTCATGACTTCATTTTTCTTCCATAATTTGGTTGCTTGGTTGGTCTTAAGTTTTATAATCAAAATTCCCCTTCACATTCCATTTTTTATTTTTTAGAATCGATTGTGCCTCCTTGTGAATACTAACAAATATCAAGTAGAGACTATAATGAGTTCAAGGTAGGAGGAAATGAGCACTAAGTGATAATGAAAAGACTAAGGTATTGACTTTCCCCAGTCAAGTTGTAGGCCTTAAGAAACTCACTTACCCCTTGAGGTCCCAGTCATTTGAACTACTAGATGCTCTTCACAGTTACTTGTGGCTACAACATCTGCTTCTGTATAAGTCATACAGAAGAAAGCTGCCTCCTTTTATGACCTGAATATATAGTAATAAACAAGTCACTCAGGAAACACAGTATATATTTGTATTAACAAATGTTTTCTGGTATTTTTACTTATGACAGTAAACATTAACCCCTCAGGTAAATGTTGTTGTTATCTCATTGGATGCATTAACATTTTGACAACTACTAAGAAATCTGGATTTTTGTCTTTTGTTCACTTGGAGATTTGCTTATAGCTCTAGCTATGAAAATGTATTATAAGGCAATCCTCGTTCTCTGCCATGGTTGTGCATAAATTAAGAATTTTGTAAATATTTATAAATTACTTCTCAATTTCTCTATTTATCTACTGATGTCTATTTATTGGAGAAGGGGATATGTGCTTTTAATTATTCCCTAAGATGATATACCAAAAATGGTATATACTTCTGGAGTTTTATTAACAGGTTATTATAGTGTGTATTTTTAAAATCAGTTATTCTTGAAATAATTAGAGTCTCTCGTGCCCCTGAAGTGAGGCCTCCAGCTGCCAGTCTGCCAGAAATTTGGAAAGAAAGGAACATTGAGGTGAAGACGAAACAGAGCTTTAGCTATGTGATTTACTTTATGGCCCACCTTGGATCCCCTTCATGTCCAAATCTCGGTAGTTAATCAAATGTCTGCTGCCATTAACGGAACAGCAGTAATGGATAACAGAGTGGAAGTAACAGATGCCAGAGCTACTTCTGTAACTAACTCACTCAGTCATCAGTCCTCACACCCTTGTGTTAATACAAGGAGGAGAGGTCATGCAGACTTTCAAAAGGACAAAGCCACAATGAACAGGAAGAGAATTTCCAGTTTATAAAGCTTTCTTTTGGAGCCGTTTCTTTTTTTTTGCATTCAAAGGGTCTATTTAGGAGGTAGTAGTGTTTATTGCTATAAAATGTACCACAAGACAAGAAATGAAAAATATCTCTCCCTTACCACACACCCCCATTTCTTTTTCTTTCATATCCTTTATTTTCTGCCTTTTGTCAATTATAAAAGGGAGTAATTTTCTGATGGCTGGTGGTTGAAACCATAAGCAGGTATTAAACATGCATACCAACATTTTAGCAATGTGTCAGGTAACCTAGCACTATGATTATCACGATGACTTTAGAACAATTTAACCATGCATTTTTGCAAATTGAAATAACACATCAATAAAAAGTGATTCTTAAATTAGTAAAGCCAGAGGAAAATTTTAAAAGGAATCACTAAAAACACTGGCTCTGTATAATTTGTAGAATAGTGAGCTTTGTTTGTATACTTGCAGGAACTCCTATACGTTTTTTAAAAACTTTCTTTGATCTCAATAGAATAACAGTGACTGATGAAGATGTACAATACTGTTATTACTTAAAATGTTCCACGACATTGGGGATTAATTTGACTCTTAAGTCTAGAGCATACTTGCTTTGCTGTATCATAATTATTTTATATTGAAAAACAGAGCTGGGGATTAGCCATAAGGTAATTAATTCATTAGTTATAGTGCAGTCTTTTTAAAAATTTTGTTTTGTATTAGGCATAATGTCTTCTTTTAAAATATTATCTTGGCTGGAGACTGTATGGGGGCAGTTTGAGGTGATTACTTTGTACTCGAATCCCCCTAATAATTGAGGTTCTTTTGGGTGTTTAAATCAACTCTCTTGGATTTGGGCCAGGTTTGATCTATCACATACTGGACTCTTGTCTACAGCAAAATATGTACATATTAGAAAATGAATTGCCTTCATAGAGAAAAACTATTAGAAAATAGAGTTCTATGCATATTTCTAGTATGAAAAATGAGCATTTGTTAAAGTAGGGTCAGTCAATAACTTGACTGTGAATGTTATTCGGTGAACATGTACACTAAGTCCAAGTCCTAGCTCAAAAGTGCAATTTGCACATATTTGTGAAATTAAACATCATTTATCAATGACTGGGTACCCCAACTAGTAACTGGCTAAAAACTAGAAAATGGCTAAACTATAAAATGGCTAAAACTGTACTGTGCTATCAGGACCCAAGCAATCCGTGTGAGCAAGCATTTGTTGTTATTATTTTATTTCCAATTATTTTAGTACAAGAGGCAAATGCCTGAGATAAAAGACATATGATAAAAGGTTTCACCAGCACTCATGGCAATTGCTCTAAAAAGTTTGTCCACAGAGTATCCAAAGACTCTTGAGGATCCTGTCAACTCTCCAGGAAATTACTGGCTGGTCAGTATTTCTGTCTCTGCTATACATGGTGAGAGCCTATTTTGTGAAGAGTCAACCTCTTGGTCTCAGCTATTCCAAATTTGCCAAAATCATCTCCTATAATTTATGTAGTTCATATACCAGAAAGAAGAATATACACTTTGGAGACTAGAAGACTTTTAAATTCATCTTTAAGTCAGGAAATACAATATATATATCACAAGAGATGGTTACATCCTAATATTATAAAGTAAAATTGGGACTTCCTGGTGGTCCAGTGGCTAAGACACTGAGCTCCCAATGCAGGGGGCCCAGGTTTGATCCCTGGTCAAGGAACTAGATCCCACATTCCGCAACTATGAGTTTGCATGCTACAACTAAGGATTCTGCATGCTGCAACTAAAAGAGATCCAGATGCTGCAACTAAGACCCGGTGCAGACAAGTAAATAGTTTGTTTTTAAAGTTTCAAGAATCAAATCATAACAGGAACAAGTGGGAACTAATCAAAGATAGATGTGTTTCTATAGTAAAGGAAACCATAAACAAATGAAAAGACAACCAATGAAATGGGAGAAAATATTTGCAAATGATGTGACCTATAAGGGCTTAATTTCCAAAATATGCAAACAGCTCATACAACAACAAAAAAAACAAACAACCCAATCAAAACATGGGCAGAAGAAATAAGTAGACATTTCTCCAAAGAAGACAACATACAGACGGCCAGGAGGCACATGAAAAAATGCTCAACATCATTAATTATTATGGGAATGCAGATCAAACTAAAATATCTGAGGCTCACAGATATTACTAGGACTTGTCCAAGAACAAATAGAGGCCATACCAGGATCAGAATACAGAGCTTCTGGCTCAACTCCTGCCCTCTTTCCACTCGACCTCATTCCATTTCTTAGGTATTATTTTTCCCCAAAATTATTCTTACTGTATCAATGTTAAGCATTCCTTTTTCCAGAGCCATGACTTTTACTACATCCCTTGTTGCTGATTATTTAATATGATATTTACTATTTATAATATCTTATAAATGGTTTTGATTGGCTTTTAGTTGAGATCAGTTCAGTCGCTCAGTTGATTCTGACTCTTTGCGACCCCATGAACCACAGCACGCCAGGCCTCCCTGTCCATCACCAACTCCGGGAGTTTACCCAAACTCACGTCCATTGAGTTGGTGATGCCATCCAACCGTCTCATTCCTCTGTCATCCCCTTCTTCTACTGCCCTCAATCTTTCCCAGCATCAGGGTCCTTTCAAATGAGTCAGCTCTTCGCATCAGGTGGCCAAAGTATTGGAGCTTCAGCTTCAACATCAGTCCTTCCAAGGAACACTCAGGATTGATCTCCTTTAGGATGGACTGGTTGGATCTCCTTGCAGTCCAAGGGACTCTCAAGAGACTTCTCCAACACCACAATTCAAAAGCATCAATTCTTCAGCATTCAGCTTTCTTTATAGTCCAACTCTCACATCTATACATGACTACTGGAAAAACCATAGCCTTGACTAGACGGACCTATGTAAGTAATGTCTCTGCTTTTTAATATGCTGTCTAGGTTGGTCATAACTTTCCTTCCAAGGAGTAAGCATCTTTTCTTTTCATGGCTGCAATCACCATCTGCAGTGATTTTGGAGCCCCCCAAAATAAAGTCAGCCACTGTTTCCACTGTTTTCCTATCTATTTGCCATGAAGTGATGGGACCGGATGCCATGATCTTAGTTTTCTGAATGTTAAGCCAACTTTTTCACTCTCCTCTTTCACTTTCATCAAGAGGCTCTTTAGTTCTTCTTCACTTTCTGCCATAAGGGTGGTGTCATCTGCATATCTGAGGTTATTGATATTTCTCATGGCAATCTTGATTCCAGCTTGTGCTTCATCCAGCCCAGCGTTTCTCATGATGTACTCTGCATATAAGTTAAATAAGCAGGGTGACAATATACAGCCTTGATGTGCTCCTTTTCCTATTTGGAACCAGTCTGTTGTTCCATGTCCAGTTCTAACTGTTGCTTCCTGACCTGCATACAGGTTTCTCAAGAGGCAGGTCAGGTGGTCTGGTATTCCCATCTCTTTGAGAATTTTCCACAGTTTATTCTGATCCACACAGTCAAAGGCTTTGGTGTAGTCAATAAAGCAGAAATAGATGTTTTTCTGGAACCCTCTTGCTTTTTCGATGATCCAGTGGACGTTGGCAATTTGTTCTCTTGTTCCTCTGCTTTCTCTAAAACCAGCTTGAACATCTGCAAGTTCACGGTTCACATATTGCTGAAGCCTGGCTTGGAGAATTTTGAGCATTACTTTACTAGCATGTGAGATGAGTGCAATTGCGCGGTAGTTAAAGCATTCTTTGGTGTTGCTTTTCTTTGGGATTGGAATGAAAACGGACCTTTTCCAGTCCTATGGCCACTGCTGAGTTTTCTAAATTTGCTGACATATTGAGTGCAGCACTTTCACAGCATCATCTTTTAGGATTTGAAATAGCTCAAGTGGAATTCCATCACCTCTACTAGCTTTGTTTGTAGTGATGCTTCCTAAGGCCCACTTGACTTCACATTTCAGGATGTTTGGCTCTAGGTGAGTGATCACACCATCGTGATTATCTGGATCATGAAGATCTTTTTTGTATAGTTCTTCTGTGTATTCTTGCCACCTCTTCTTAACATCTTCTGCTTCTGTTGGCTTTGGATGCATCTAATTTGTTCTCCTAGTATGGACCACATTCATCTGGTCTTGCTATAAATATGAATTCCTCCAAACTTGACTCAAATCTCATGTGTGCATTTATATATTAACATTCACCTTTTAAAATTCACATTGCAATAAATAATAAAAAAAATAAAATTCATATTGCAAATGCAACAATATTTAATGACTACAGTGGTTTATAATTCAGTGTCCATTCCCTACTATTCTGTCCCCACTTCCAGAAGTTTGGTCTAAATTTATGATTCTCAAATGCTTAGCTACAAATTAGAATCACCCACAGAGCTTTTAAAACTCTCAGTGCCCCACACTGCATCCTAGGATCTCTGACAATAGAACACAGGTATCAGTATTTTTCTCAACTTTCAAAATGCAGTTGAGAACCACTCATCTAAGCCCACTGTTGAAATACCCCTTTTCGTGACTAATTTAGAAAAACCCGTGTGAATGAATATTTTCCAAGGCATGGGAAGGGCTGCTGAGAAAGTTTTCTTCATCTTTTGAAAAAAAAAAAAAAAAGGATGTAAGAAGGACTCTTTCTTTCTCTGTGTGTTATAGATCTGAATCTGCTGCCACCATTGTATGACCATCACAGAAACCAATCTAAGGGGTAAAGGTGACTTTGAAGATATCAAAGAAAAAGAAAGAAACTTTGATGATATCTTTGAGCCACTGTAATGGCTGTTCTAGAGCCTGACTTACTACTGGGTCTCCTATACAATGGAAAATATAACTGATTAAATTTATTTGAGCCAAATTTCTCTGTTACTTGTGTCTAAAAGCATCCAGACCACATTCACCATATTTAGGTCATACATTTTGAGTGTTATCCAGGAGGTGATGAATTTTTATCCATATTCCCAACACATTAGTCATCCAGTCGTCCTTGAGATCCAGCACCATTCCTTAGGCACCAGTGATTCAGTTGGCCTTTGTAAAGACATTGCCTGCAACCTTGACTTCATTAGTATTAACTGCTCATGCAGACATTTGAAATTGCAGTGGCTACTTATAAGATTTGGTGTGACTTCGTAATCCTGGGTGAGTGTTCACTTATGTAGAAGTAAATGAGAATTGTTTTGCCCTACCCAAATGAACTGCTGTTAAGTCTAAGCCTTGCTCACGGTTTCTTGGAAGAACCACAAGATAAATATCAATGTGTATAGTGACTCATGTGGAAAATAAATTCTTTAATTTTAGAATTTCCTCCACATTTATATAAGACTGTTTCAGTAAAAGCACAGTTATAACAGAAGAGTAAGGATGAAAATGAAAACAACAGTAGTATTTACTCATAAACAGTAAACCTAAGCATTAAAGAGAGGCAACCTCATCTTTTCTCCAGTGAGAAATGCTAACCTACGTACTGCACGATTTCAGCTTTGGCCCTTTCCAGTCATAAATCTAGTTACAGGAAAAACTTCATAAAAAATAAATACTTCAGTTCTTGATAATCCTCCCAGTACTGCATTCCACCTATCTGTCCCACTTGTTCTGAATTGTTGGCTTATGTCAGTTCTCTATAAGCAAGACAAAAGAAATTCAAATTCAAACTGGATGGTCCATATCACATAGGGGGATTGGGACAGTTGATTTACTAATATAATCTCTTTAAACATCTACTGGGAGAGGTTCTAAGACAGAATTTATTGCCTCCTTCTGCCATCTTTGGGCCTACAAAAAGCAAAGTAAAATCCTTCTATGAAATCTGAAACTCCAGTCACTGATTTCCTGGCTGATGTCATTTCAAAGGCGCAGTATATCCCTGTGATGGCTACAGCAGAAATCTGCCTCTCTATGGGGTCTCCATCTGTTTGCCATCAGACAGACTCTCCTCAGGGAGCCATGGTACATGCAGAGCACCCACTCCTTGCAGCGGTCCTGGAGTCTTGCACTAGTGTTTTTAAAATCAATTGTTGTTAGGATTGAAGATGCTTAAATTTCCCCTTGAATAAGAAAGTATATAGAATCATATTGCTGTAACTTTAGTTTCAATTTATGTTTGGGCTTATCATAGGCTATTTTGTAAAAATTTTCCACATGTGAAACTACTATGTAAATATTACCAAAAGAAAAATTCAGTCACTGACATGCTTTCCTTTGGGAGAAGAGTTTTCTCTGCACTTCTTATTATAAAATGGCTTGAATTTGGAACAACTGTTTCTGAGCTTAAAAATATAAATATTTCTGTCAAAAGGTTATTTATTCACTTTTCATTAAGAGTCAACAGAGATGAAACAATAGGTTAAACAAAGAAAATAGATGATAATGACAAGAGATTTCAAAACCGATCTTTTTCAGATCAGCTTCAATATAGATAATCCACTGTAAATAATGGGGGTTCATCCTGGCACCAAGTTATAACTAACTGGCAACTGAGTATATTCACCCAGCAATAAATGCATAATGAAGCCCTTTATTCCAGAAGAAACAAAGCTTGGATTAATTCCACAGGAATGTTTAATAAAGGAAAAGATTTCATGAAGATCAAACTTTTTCTCATCTCCATTCTCCCCTATAGGCATTACAGCTTTCACAGTGCCTGAACAAAAACAGACTCTCCAGTATATTCTTCAAGGAATCATTTATTAAATGTGTTTTTATACGTTGGACTTTCTGTGTTTATGTGCCATTTCCTCAGAGGGGGCTGACTACAAGGATGAAATAGAAATAACATCACTTTTCAATATTCCTCAAGCCTCAATTCCTAGAAAAAGACAAGAATACAAAGATCTTTTTATTCATTCTGTCAAATCCCAGTTTGTTTCAATACAGTTTCCTGGAGTTCGATATCAAATGAGGCACAGTCCCCAGTGGGCCATAGAGAGGGAAAGTTTTCCTCACCTCATTGGGGAAAAGGAAATGTGAATACTGAACCAAAAGACTGAAAGAATGGAAACGGGATGAAGGAAGACTTCAAGACAGGGGGTAGGGCAGGAGGGAGAGACCAGGTGAAGAGAAGCAATAAACAACTTGCCGTTAATGGAAAAAATGAAATTATGGCCACTATATTTACATGATTTAAACGAGATAAATTTACCTCAGTGTTTTGTAAAGCACTTTATAGATGAGAGAGTTAAGAGATGAATTTAATTGGCACACAAAAAGAACATTGTTGGGCTTCCCAGTGGCTCAGCGGTAAAGAACCTGCCTGCCAATGCAGGAGACCTGAGTTCGATCCCTGATCCAGGAAGATCCCACATCCCTTGGAGCGATTAATCCCATGTGCCACAACAATTAAGTTCTAGAGCTGGGGAGCGGAGCCGCACCCACGTGCCACGATTACTGAAGCCTGAGCGCCCGGAGCCTGTGCTCCGCAACAAGAGCAGCAGGGCAATGAGAAGCCTGCACACGGCAACCAGAGAGCGGCCCAGCCCCCAGGAACTAGAGAGAAGCCCGCACAGCAACAAAGACCCACACAGCCAAGATTAAAATTAATAAAAAATGATTTTTTATAAAAAAATGGTCTACATCAAAAAATCTTTTAAAAAGAACATTGTTTCACACAGACACACACACAACACAGTAAACTTGAAATTTCATGGATTCTATTGCACAGGAAGAGGCTGAAATTTAAAAATGACGTGATTGAAAGAAAAATATTAAGACAGAGTACTTGGCTACGGCAAAAAGCAGGTCAGTGACTTGAATGACTACAGTTTAGAAAACCTTGGTTTAGCAAATGGAGTACAGAATTTCATGTGAGGGTGAGAGAACTGTACTTCCCTGAGCAAAAATGGGGTTTGTATCCACTTTTGAGGGGCTTCCCTGATGGTTCAGCAGTAAAGAATCCACCTGTAATGTAGGAGATACGGGCGTGATCCCTAGGTGGGGAAGATTCCCCTGGAGGAGGAAATGGCTACCCACTCCAGTATTCTTGCCTGAAAAAATCCCATGGACAGAGGAGCCTGGCGGGCCACAGTACAGAGTCACAAAGAGTCAGACACGACTGAACACACAACATTCATTTTTGACTCGGTGAGGACTTGTCAAGAGGCTTCTATTTTCAGAAAGCTAACTTCACATTTTAACAGAGATTTTTGCCACTTATATGAACATTTCCTCAGAAGAATGTTGCTAACAATTTTATGAGCAAAGTTTTAAACTTTCTAGATCCATGTTTCCTTGTCTGAAAAGTTGAGATTCTTAAACTAGCCATTTCTTCATATTTCTTTGCAATTCTAATCTGTTCTGATCCTATGATGTCTTTTCCTCCCATTTCTCACAAACCTAACAAGTTGATTTTTTCGTGGACGGTAGATCCTACCAGTAGAGGGCACCTTATTCTACTTGAGAAGCATTCTGAAAAGTTGAAGGGATGGTTTACTCCACTAGAAAGAGGAAGGCCCATCCACTTGCGTGCTTAACACCCTCTCACTTTTCTCTGAGTTAGTCATTTTAAAACAAGCCCACTAACCTACAGATCAGTCTGGCAGTGAATGTGCTCTCACAAATCCAGTTTGAGATCCAGTCTTCAGCTTTCCTAAGGATCCGGTGAGCCAGTGTTCAATGCTGAATGTTCTCATTGCTACCATATTTTTCATTATGTGTGTTCTGGGCTGACTAGGCTGGGGTCAGCTTGTGTCCATTTCAAGTTAGATTCAAATTTATCCCAACGCCCTCAAATCACAAATGAAGGATAGACACTCGAAGATCTGATGTCCCACCAAAAGACACTGGTGTGGAAACTGCTCAGCTTGTATTTTTAAACAGGCACTTACAGCCTGTTTAATCCTGACTGCCCCCTAGGAGCTGTGTGGCAGGTTATTTAGTGTCAGGGCCTCAGTTTCCTTTTCTGCAAAATAAAGGCATAGAACCAGTAACCACTAAGATCACTTCAGCTCCATTTTATTAGACTCTCGGTCTCTAAATGATTATTGCTTCCATTTGCAGGCAATTCTAAGACTTCTTGTTTATTGTTCATTCATCTCCTTTAAGTTTATAAATGTGTTTCACCTTTATGAGTATAGAAGGGATTAAAATTCAGCTATACCAAGACAAAAACCTATAACTCCATTATGAATGCACCAATCAAAAATATAATCCAGGACAATAACAGGATGTGGAAACAGAGTATTAAGGCTGAAAATGGTATTAAGGCTGAGAATTATAAATTGTCTTCTAAAATAATGTCTAGAATCACTGTATAATGAACATAATTCAAGAGGATAAAAAAGTCAATCTAAAAGATAAAATGGAGGTTAACAAGTACCAAACCATGACCAGGTAGAGATCTTAGAAGGGGGAATAAAAGCAATCAACAGACCCACATGCACTTGCCCTCAAGTCCCCCACTCCTGGTATACTTCAGCCTTGCAATAAAGCTTCCCATTTTTCAGGATATTAAATTTGAGTTCAGGGAAAGCCAGACATCATGTAATCACAGTTCGGTATTACAGTGTATATTTAATAAAAGCCACAGAACTTGCAAAAAAAAAAAAAAAAGTCAGAGTCTTTTAAAGAGCTGTGTGTTTGCTAAGAAGGAAGAAGGTGGGAAAGAAATCATGTGTAAAGGAAGCCTTTTCACAGAACCAGGGGAACTCCAGACCAGGCACAGATACTAGCAGATCACGAAAAATGGGAACACCCACCCCCACAAAAAAAGAAAATTCTTCTTTGAAGGAAAGGAAGGAAGAGGGACAGGGAGTCAGTCTCCACTACAGAGTAAAGACTCCTTTGTTCAGAATGGATTCTGGGGAGGCGCACCGCCCATCCTCTTACCCCTCTGATATCACTGCTCTGTCAAGAGGACAAAGTTCTTTCTCTGACTACTAGGTAAGATTTAGGCAGCAATGAGTTTTGATGGTGCATCCTACACATTTGGATTAATTCTGCTGGAGACACAGGGCCAGTGCTATGGATGGCTGTACAGCCACATGAGGCTCTACGCGGAGAAGAGTCCCTGTGCTTGCTTTAACCCTCTGCTGTCACTGTTTTGAAATTCTTAATAACTTATAAACAAGGGACTTCACATCTTCATGTTGCACTGGGCTTCGAAAATGAGGTAGCTGCTTTGGGCTGGGCATTTTTGAGGCCGTTCATATTATGGCATGTATTTCTTACCTGGTCGTTCTGTGTTTAGTTATTAGCCTTTTGAACACACTCAGCTGTGGCTTATAGTGAGTTCAAAAGTCTGTCTTCCTAGAGCTCCAGACAGCAGCCTGGGGGCCTTTTCTGTGAAGATGAGTCATTTCTGGCCTTCTAAACTCTGGATCAGAGCCCATGTCTGTTTACATACCATCCAGAATGCTTTTTGTTTCTGCCCCAGATTCTCTTTATACCGTGGCCACACTAAGGATGCTCTACCCTCTTAGAACCAACATGAAAAGCAGGTGGGTCCTTTTAAAGCACTGCCTGGGACAAAGGTTAGCGCGCACTCCTGCTGCTGGGGGCTCCACCTTGACCTGAATCAGGCCTGCGTGTGGCAAACAAACAGGACCCAGTGTTCTACCGCGTCTGGCTTAAAACTCTGTTAACGCTTAACCTGGTCTTCTGCTGATCAGGGTCTGCTTTAAGGCTGAACGTGGTTCCTTTTTGAGAGCCTAAAATATAACAATTTAACTATAACTGTTTATTTCTACAGCCAAATCCCACGGGCTAAGGCAAGAACCAGCAATTTTCTCACCCTTTGCTGTGCTTTTCACTCAGTCGCGTCTGACTCTTTGCAACCCCATGGACTGTAGCCCATCAGGCTCCTCTGTCCATGGGATTTTTCAGGCAAGAATCTCAGAGTGGGGTGCCATTGCCTACTCCGGGGGATCTTCCCAATCCAGGGATTGAACCCATGTCTCCTGCATTGGCAGGCAGATTCCTTACCACTAGCACCACCAAAAGATACTGGGCCATTATCATGGTCTAATAGAGAAACCACACTGTTTTTGTTCACCATCCAGAGGAACTCTGTGGAAGCAACATTTTGCATCAAATTGCCATCTAGTTTCTAAAACACAGATGACCAAGATAGCCTTAACATTTCCCTCAGCTTGATTAAATTCTGGATAGGTTTCTTCCTGATTCTGGTCCCTGACTTCCCTTTTCCTAATGCATTTTCTTTATAAAACTTTTAAGTTCTTTTTCTACCCCTTCAAGGTATATGTAAATCTTTTTTTCAAATTCCCTTGACAGTTTGACAACCCAGGAATACACTTCTCAAGGACCTGGGAGCTTAAAATATAATCATTAAAGCAGACAGCACCACCATCTTTCAGTTCTGATGGGACAGTAACAGCCCAATGTCTGTGGGCACCTCACCTCAAGACACAAGACTACCTCTCATTGTAAATATATGATCATGGCCCCGGATCTTCCTTTCACCCTCAATGTTTTTTGTTTCAGTGGAGCTAATTTCAGACTGAGTTCTGGCATAGCATCACAATATCCTTGAATAGTCTTCCTCGAATGTTTAACTTTATCCAGGGCAATTTTTGCTTTGACGCCAACAATGTAAATACAGTCAAACAAAATGTGTCATGTTCCCATAGACCACAATTGCTTTACAGACTGAAAAGATCAGGGGCCAAATTGTGTGAAGCAAAGTGCTCCTGGTTTGTGCATCTCCATCGGCGATCCTGAGAAGGTACATCTGGGTCAAAGCTGACAAGGAAGGACAGATGTCACCTCTCTCCAAAACTGGGACACCATCAGGGAACAAGAAAGGGCTTGCTGGGGTTGGCCTTCTGCTGCCCAATGTACAGCCTCACTGGATTTGACAAAGCCTGATAGAACCCTCACTTTGCACCAGGCACTACCCTAAGCACTTTACAAATGATAATCATTTAATTCTTACAATAATCCATGAAGCAGGTTTTATTAACAGAACACCCTCATCTGTTCAGTAAGGCATACCTCTGACACCAGAGAAAGCTTAAGTGAATTTGCTCAAGCTCACATCGCTGGGAAGCATACAGCCCTGGCATTTTGGTCCCAGCACCTATGTTTTAACCACTTAATTCTATTGGCAAACTCTACAGCTAGAACCAAAGAGCACAAAACCCCAGGCCCAGTGAGACCTGACCAAGAAACTAGGCACATGTTCGTGAAGTGTCCAAGTGTCTGCCAGAAAGTGAGCCCCTATTTCAGGACTAACGCAACCTATGATGGGCCACCACCACATCCCCATGATGTCTGCTATCCCACAGGGCAGGGCTCTTCTGCATCAGTGTCCCCCCACTTCCTAAGGTCAGAGGGGATTCCTGGATAAAGGCTCTAGTAGATCCTGTCTGTAAATCTGCTTTTGCAATAGGCACAGGCAGGGCCATTCCCGGGGAAAGGCCTGTTGTCCTGCAAAGGGTTGCTCAGAGGCGGCAGTGTCTGAGATTAATTGAACGGTATCCAAGTTCTTTCTTCCCTGCAGTTCTGAAGCTCAGAGTGACTCTTGCTGATCTCTGCAGTACATGCTGAAAATGAAACAGCAACTCTGGCTGCCTTCAAGGGCAAACCAGAGTCCACATTCAGGGCAAGCACAGAGGACCTTTTCTCCTCTCCCCTTGCTCCCTTCCAACCTACATGCCTCCCTTCCTGCTTCAAAATGTTCAGGAGAAGACCTCTGGCAAAAGGAGCTGATGTTTGCACAAAGGGAAACAGTACAACTGGCACTTGGACAACACAAAAACCGCACGCCTTCACTGGGTCCCCCTGCATAGCGCCAGGAAGTCTTTGCGCAGCCGGTTCCCGGCGAGGCACCGGCTCACCATCATTCTCTGAACTCTCCTTCAGCGGTGAACAGCGAATCCCAGAATCTGTGCTTTGTTCTCTCCAAGGCCGTTATGAGGCTCAAATGAGATAATGTATGTAAAGCGCTTTGTAAACTGTAAAATGCTCTACAAATGTAAGGGATTATTATAAACCACAATACAGCGATGTTTTATGCTTTTATAAAATTACTGGCTGGAACTGCAGGAAGGGGAATCCCTCTGGTGATTTTTATTTTGCAAACAGGAGGACGTGGGTTTGCCTCTTTGCCAGGAACTGGATTCCTGGCAGCAGCTGTTTATTCCATTTCGCTGGGCGACGCACATATGGCCGCCGCGCGCCTCCCGCGGAGCTGACAATATGTACTACTTTGTTGGAGCACATCAAGGAAAAGCGTCTTTCGCCTCCCCAGCTATTTCTAATTTGCCAAGTCTAACACCTAGGCAATAGAGACTTTCAAGTCGCACTTCACCATGGCAGCATTTGTTTTTTCAGATGAGATTTTTTTTTCCTCCTCCTTAGCAACCAGAAATTTACAGCCAGACACCCCCATAAAAAAAGCCTTCCCTGGAGCAGATTAAAAAAAAAAAAAAAACCTCGGGATGCTGCTTTTATAAAGCGTTGCCGTAGTTAAAATGAACATGATAGTAATATTTGTCCTGGGACTAAGTCTGGAACAGCTGGAAAGGATTAAGCGACGAACAGGTTCCTTTTTCCGCGTCTCGGCAGCTCACGGATAGGCAAGGCGCGCCGATGACAAAGCTCAGGTTTTCCGCGACGGTGCTGAGCGGCCTCAGCATCCTGCATCCGTAACGCAACCTGCGTTGTTTTGAGATCACTGTAGGACGAAGAACTACTACTTGCTTGTAAATGTCAAGAGGAATTATGGACATTTGTAGAAAAGCAACTGTTTGACTAATTTCCGGTCCCGTGGAGCAAATACACTACCCTATGTATTCAATATTTAGACCTGTTGCTGACAGCCAGACCGTGGCAAGCTTCAACGTTATAGAATCGTAAATGGAATTAGATAACCCAGAGCGTGGCTCAGACTCCAGAACTTTAAAAAATATTATTAAAACTCCAGAGGGGCAGGAAAAAAAATTGAAGGGAAAGTAAAATATAACAGACTCCCAAAAAGAAAGAAAAGGAATTCTAGACTACATGCTAGAATAAATAAATATTTTAGAACACAAGACATAAAGAAATAGATGGTGATTAATAGCTCAGAAAGATCTTTTTTTCTATTAGATTTGAGCCATGGCAAAAAGAAACAACGAAAAGAAAAGAAAAAGATGAAGAACATTTATTGAGAAGATCAGAATAGGCAGTAAGAATTTGCAATTCCAGATAGCAGAAAGCAGTATATCACCTGGAAGTCTTTGCATTTTAAATTATCTGTTTCTTTTTAATTGACCAGATTAATTATTTCCACCTTGCCACTTGGCAGGTAGGTCATTGTTCGTTTTCACAGCATTAATGAACCCATTCACTTTTTCTCCATGTAATTAAGACTGTGAGTTACAGATCACATTCTTAAATTGACTTAATGTACAGTCAACTCAGTCTTTATTAAGCAAAATATATGACACATCAGGTATTTCTCATTGACAAAATGTTGACTTTCTAGTGAGTTTTCCTCCAATTGTTGTGAAAGTGGTGACTTTATGGTTTTTTGTTTGGGTTTTTTTTTTTTTTTAATATACGAAATAAAGACCTATAAAGGTTATAGCATCTAGGGAGGTGTTTCATTCTTAATGTACTTAAAGTCTGGAGACTTAAAAGGCAGTCAATAGATTCAAGTATTTCTATTGCCACCAAAATTCTGACTGAGGTCTTTCATGAGCTATTTGAAAAGAAATAACTTTGTTAAAGTTAGTTAAGTGAAATGTATTGCTCTCTTCTGTTAGTTTTATTTCCAGGCCATTTAGGAAACCCTAGGAACATTAAGAGTTACTCAGTGCATTGAATACAGTAGCAGAACACAGTAGAGAAAGCTTTATTTGTGGTGTCTACAGCCCTCAGGAGACAAGTTTTAATTTAAGCCAACCCAAGCTGTCCCTCCCAAAGCATTCAGTTTCATTCAAGACTTCTGGATCTCAACTTGCTTCCCAGAAAAACTAAATTTAGAACTAAAGGTTAGGCTGTTTTCATCTTTCAGGACTTGAACTGGGATTTGCTCCATAAAAATGAGTCTGGCGGAGCACCTCATCAAAAAGGAAACTGTTGGATAGAGATCTTAATGGTGGTCATCATCCGCAGGCAAAAGACTAGCAACACAAATTCACCATAGTAATATGAGTTCATTGTTTTTGCATTCTGAAAGCTTATGAGAAATTCTGTTTGCATTGTCTGAATACAATGGGATTGGGATCAAAGACGTAACAACGGACTTTTTTTTTTCCCAGTTCTTATTCCATTTCTTCATGGAAATGAAATCTTTTAATCACAGGTAATAACCAAGCTCTACTAATCTCTCTGTTAAAAAAACAAAAAACTACTCAGGTATGTAAGATAACATAATTTCCTAACTTTTTTAATGGAACTTATATTTTGCAATCTTTTGTCTCGCAGTTGTAAAACTTTATGGTTTTCTCCTTTTGTCTACTGAGATTTCAGGTGATTAACTGCTGTATTTCCTTCCAACCCAAATACAAAAGCAGTAATGATATCCATGTGCTTCAATAAAGTCATGCTGGCCTGTGGTTATGTTTTAAATAAGTGCCTAAATTCACATTCTCACACAGAGTCAGAGTCAGCTGGAATGGCGTTTTATCTTGGTTCCATGTATGGCAGACTGCGGTAGTGACAAAAAACACACAAAGCTAATTGCAGCACGGCTTAGCGTAGCTCTGTCTTTGGCACACCAAGGGATGACTTAAATGTGCTTCACCCCTTGTTGGGGTGGCTTGAAACAGCATGCAGTCTTCATATGAACAGGGCATTTCAAATTCATGTCATAGGCATGTGTGGGAATAGAGGTGATGGGAAAAGAAACATATCAATTTCAGGCACTGGAGTCTTTACACTCTCTGTTGGAGTCCTCTTTGGAGCCTGGACCCAAATTATTTTGTGCTGGGTAAGGCTGAAGCCTGGGGCCCTGGAAAGCACAATAATTAAAGGGAAACCTGCTTTCCATTTCCAGGAAGCTAACCAAACTAGGGGACCACCTCAACACATTACCAGTTCTGGCTGGCCAGTTTCACCATGGGGACAGTGTCATGCTAAATGACAGCAAGTCTATCTCTCTGCTCTCTCCTTCAGGAATAGGCTGCCATGGAACAAAAACATCTGTTTGGAGGAAACCTTTGGGCATCATAAAAGCTCCCTGCTCCCTTCTTCAACAGGATTTTACTTCTGTGCTGGCACAAGACGGCTGCCAGACATAGCACTTAGGAAAACCTGCATATTGTAACGGCCAGCTCAGCTGCTCTCACTTCTGGCTTGGCTCTCTGGAGTCACATCTTTAGCAACACCTCCCTCCTCACCTCTCTCCTAGCCTGTCTCCCTCCCCATCCCAGAATATGCTGGAGTCTGGATCAGGACTGAAAGCAGAGAAAATGGGAGCCATGACTGGACTAGGTCTTAAGAATATTGCTCTGTGTAAAATACTGTATAGGCCATTTTAAAATAATAATCATGAGGAATCTATCCAGTAACTGCAGTACTGGCTTTCAGTTTTCTGATGTTTCATGTAAGATGCTATTTTATGTTCAGAAACACTGACATTTTTCTTGGTGTAATAACATTATTTTGGTCATCAGTTAACTGGGCTCTCTCTCCAACACACTTGTCCCCTACCTCTCTCGCCCCATTATTGATACCCTCACCACATGTCCTCCTAAGCCCCTCCATACCATGCAGCTTTTTAAACTCTACTGTTCACATCTTCCCATCCAAATTGCCAATGGCTTAACTGGACTTGGTGGGAGAAGCCAGATCTCCCTACTAGGGACAGGGCAGGGTAAATCCCAAGGGGGCTCATCCATCCTGGTCAGTAGGAGAAAAATCATACTTCTACAACTGAAATTACTGGCCACATTGAAACACAATGCCTGAGAGCTCCAATTCAAGAAAGCCAAACGTGGTGGAAGGATGATGTCCTGCTGAGCCAGTGACCCCCAAAGGTGGCAGCTCCAAAGGGGAATGCAGGGTGGAGTGGGGATGGGTACTGAAAGGAAACAGTTAAGCCAGGAGCAGATGGTATTTATATTAGAATGGCAGCATATACTTGTCATTTATATTTGTATGAATTAACATTTTTACTTGATATTTTTCAGTAAGTTAAAAAAAATTATACATGAAATATAGTAAATGTTTGCTTTCACTAAATTTAAACATTTTAAAAATGAATTCTGAACACTTTTTAATAAAATACTTTCCAGGAAGCTATTTACACAAAATACATTCTCCATCCCCAATCCTTGGTGGTGGTGTTTTGCTTCAGAATTGTGATTGTTTCAGGGAAACTTCCCTTTGTCCCGAGACCCAAGACTATCACGTCAGAGGCAGTGCTCACATAACTGATCTGCATTATTACAATTAAACCACAGAGTCCAACAGGGCACTTTAGAGCCATTTCTCTCCTGTTATCAATTTCTCTTTCTAAAGGTTCCATTTCAACTGACAATGCTCAGAAAGAAAATTGAGAATCTTGGATTCCCTGAAATAAGGAATTGCATTGCTGATTTATCCGAAAATACCTAATCTTGGTATCTTGATATCTTTGTCTCTTGGCTTCCCCAGTGGCTCAGCAGGTGAAGCATTTGCCTGCCATGCAGGAGACATAGGAGACACAGGTTCAATCCCTAGGTTGGAAAGACCCCCTGGGGAAGGAAATGGTAACCCACTCCAGCATTCCCGCCTGAAGAATTTCACGGACGGAGGAGCCGGGCGGGCTACAGTCCATGGTTGCAAAGAGTCAACACGACTGCGAGATGCAGCACAAGCACCCAACCGGGGCGCTCAGACGGTCTCCCTCTCCCCCTACAGTGCAGCACGGGGAGAGGGGCCAGGCGGGCTTGAGGCTGGGTCTGCTTTGCCACTCACCACCTCCATCATCTTGAGTAAGCTATTTGATCTCTTTGGGTAACAAGCATCTCACCTGGAAAATGGTGATGATGTTATACATTTTTCAGGGCTCATGTGAGGACTGTATAAATCCCAGATCTCCATGTGTGGTATTCATTCCCCAAGTAAATGATAGCTTTTGTTATTATTGACCCAGTAAATTCTTCCTGAACTAGGATGATAGCCCACAGTACCAAGGAAACTATCATAGTTTCATATACAAGTCTTAGAATCACTGAACCTTCAGCCAAGGCACATAGAGTGTTGAGGATTTTGCTTCAAAAAGAAATGAAATGTTTCCAAAATCTACCTGGAAATAGATGGGCCCATTATTGATCAGGATAGGTTAAGTTTTTTTAGCAGGAAAAAAATTCCCTGCACTTCAGTAGCTTATGACAACTGAAGTTTATTTCTTGCTCAGGCCGGGTCAGCTGCGACAATGCCACATTTTGTCTCCACTTCAGGAGCCAGACTGATGGGATAGCCCTTCTACAGAATATTGACAGCCCCCTGAGACAAGGAGACAGTGAATACTGGGAAGCCACACAATGCCTCTGAAAGCTTCTGCTCACAAGTTGCACATGTGACTTCTGGTTACATTTCATTGGCCAAAGAAAGTCGTATGACCAATTCTGACATCAGTAAGAGGAAGAGTATAATTCTGCCCCAGAATGGTGCAGTAAATATTTTGAACACTATTGCTATCTATCACAGGCCAACTAAACAAAAATATGAAGCTAAAAATCTGGATATTAATGAAAACAAAAAAGGTAAGTTACAGGAAATGAAAGACAAGACATTGGTCAAAGTTGAGGAGCTAAAGAAAACTTGAGGTCTGATCATAATAAGGCCATGCAAGAGTCTAGGTCTCATGACTTACTTGGGATATTTTATAAATGACCTGTACAGAATCTGGCAGGACTGGCTATCTCTAACGAGGTGCTGTAGTGCTTGAGGTACTTCTAGTAATATGGTTACAGAAAGAGAAAAGTTACTACCATTTGTTAATATTGGGGAGGGGAACTCTTGTCATTTCTTAACAAACAAGAAATGGTTCTCTCTACAAAGAAAGACATCTCAGGTCACATGACTGTGCTCAGCAATTTGGTGATGAACAACAGAATGGTTCCAAATAGGAAAAGGAGTATGTTAAGGCTGTATATTGTCACCCTGCTTATTTAACTTATATGCAGAAAACATCATGTGAAATACTGGGCTGGATGAAGCACAAGCTGGAATCAAGACTGCTGGGAGAAATATCAGTAACCTCAGATATGCAGATGACACCACCTTTATGGCAGAAAGTGAAGAAGAACTAAAGAGGCTCTTGATGAAAGTGAAAGAGGAGAGTGAAAAAGTTGGCTTAAAGCTCAACATTCAGAAAACTAGGATCATGGCATCCAGCCCCATCACTTCATGGCAGATAGATGGGAAAACAGTGGAAACAATGGCTGACTTTATTTTTGGGGGCTCCAAAATTGCTGCAGATGGTGATTGCAGCCATGAAATTAAAAGACGTTTACTCCTTGGAAGGAAAGTTATGAACAACCTAGACAGCATATTAAAAAGCAAAGACAGTACTTTGCCAACAAAGGTTCATCTAGTCAAGGCTATGGTTTTTCCAATAGTCATGTATGGATGTGAGAGTTGGACTATAAAGAAAACTGAGCACTGAAGAATTGATGCTTTTGAACTGTGGTGTTGGAGAAGACTCTTGAGAATCCCTTGGACTGCAAGGAGATCCAACCAGTCCATCCTAAAGGAAATCAGTCCTGAATATTCATTGGAAGGACTGATGCTGAAGCTGAAACTCTAATACTTTGGCTACCTGATGCAAAGAATTGACTTATTGGAAAAGACCTGATGGTGGGAAAGATTGAAAGCAGGAGGAGAAGGGGGATGACACAGGATGAGTTGGATGGCATCACTGACTCAATGGACATGAGTTTGGGTAAACTCCGGGAGCTGGTGATGGATAGGGAGGCCTGGCATGCTGCGGTCCATGGGGTCACAAAGAGTCAGACACAACTGAGCGACTGAACTGAACTGATAATATGGCCCAGAAAGGAGCATGCCACCTGGAATGAGGAAGAAACATTACAGTTGTAATGGGGCCAGTCCCAAGGGGTGGAAGCTCTATGAGCTAGGATATCTTTGACCTCCACCTTCTGTTGGTTACATAATATGCATTATTGACCTCCACATCCACTCATCTGGTGGCCTGGAACAGGAATCCCCTTCTGAGATTCCATGGAAAGGGCTGAAAGGTCCCTTGCCATTTGTTTGAGCCTCACTCAGCCAGCTAACAGCTCTGAGCAGGCTGAATCTCCTCTGTCCACCACTCCTGCCCCTCTGGCAGATCATAAGGCAGATGTTTCCATCTCTGCTTCCACCTCTGCCTGGATTATAGCTGTTCAACCCAGGAACCAGCCTGAATTATTTGTGTCTTCCTCTAAGGTTTTGTCCTTGCCTGGATGTGACTCTGCAGTCTGATACAACCCCACTGAGACCCAACTGCAGGCTTCCCCTGGGTCCTGGAAGGCAACCTGAGTGAGTGGCAAAAGGGCACAGTGGCTCTCAGTTATGACGCTTTGGACTCTTATGCCCAGAAACACTTAACTTAGCTGCATGCTCACTCACAAGGGGGTGGAATCTGGTTGAAGGGGATGGGATCTGGTTGCTGCTGCTGCTAAGTCGCTTCAGTCGTGTCCGACTCTGTGTGACCCCATAGACAGCAGTCCACCAGGCTCCGCCGTCCTTGGGATTCTCCAGGCAAGAACACTGGAGTGGGTTGCCATTTCCTTCTCCAGTGCACGAAAGTGAAAAGTAAAAGTGAAGTCGCTCAGTCATGTCCAACTCTTCACGACCCCATGGACTGCAGCCTACCAGGCTCCTCTGTCCATGGGATTTTCCAGGCAAGAGTACCGGAGTGGGTTGCCATTGCCTGCTCCGGATCTGGTTGCAGCTGCTCACATAACAGCACCTACTGTTAACTAGAAGTCGTGTAGCAGGCCTGTGCCGACAGGCCCTCACTGGCTTTTTGCCCTCTCCCCATCTGAGACGAGAGGATGATTAATTGGAAACATTCTTGTTAGAAACTCACCCTCGTGCAGTGCCTGGCTATTCCTTTGCATGCATTAATCCCACCTCTGTGTATCCTAGGTCCTTCATGTAACTGAGATAACTGGTTTTGAGGAGGAGGTCTAGAACTGCCCCAAGCAAAGATGAAGCTCACTGAGATGGATGAGTGTGAAATAATTGGATCACATACCAGACCAGGTTCGAAGGTGAAAAATGCCTCTAAGACTAAGTTCAGTAACAGATATGCAGCAATGCCAGCCACGCTTATGCAGTGGGAAATCATAGGAATCCACTACTGTTATTTTTTTAAATGCTTTTCTGCTCTGGACCCTTCTTCCAGAACACACTCATTCTTCTGGAAGGCCACGGGGGTGGGAACATGTAACACAGTTTGGTCTAATCATAGTACTTCATACGCTTGTTTCTAATCCAGCTGTGACTGAACAGAATCTTTCTCCGAGATTTTTAAATAACTTGCTTCTTAGATCAGTGAACTAGGTCTCCACTAGAGGAGGCTAATTAAAGGAGTTTCACTTTGTGAGGAGAGAGACTTTGTCTATTTGTCACCACTGTATTCCTTGCTCTTTAATCATTTCTTCCCCACAGTGTCAGCTTTCATGTCCAATCATGTCAGCATACACAGGTTTCAGCCAACCATGGTTCCAACTCAACCTTAGACCAGCTTTATGTTCCTGGACTGCCTCCATCTCTCCATAGTCTCCAAATCAAATTTCCAGGAGCACAGATCAGATTGACATGACCCATAATTTACCACCAGCTAACTGAATGGCTGGTCTAGGTGAGGTGCCCAGCCCAGGTCCAATCACCCAGGCTGCAGGGGCAGGTCACATGGTATCACATTGGGCTATCTTGACAGGAGGACTGTGATCATGGTTATTTTCTTAGGGGATGGGCGGTGGGGGGAGGGGGCACGGTGAGTCAGTGAAGCAGGCACAGGACTGATACACCCTGTACAGGTCTGAAGAGAGAAAGAAAGAAGAAGTAAGGACCATACTTTATACTTACTAGCATCCCTAATGCCCATACAGTGCTTTCATATATATTCAATGGATGGATGAAAGAACATATGAGAGAATAAATGAAACTAATGAAGCAGAACAAGTGCTACTCGGAAGACAATTACTCTAACACCAGGACAAGGAGGAATCGGGACACCGCACAGCACCTGCTCCTGAACTGGAGCTGTTCTGGCATGCTCTCATGTTCCCAAACTCCAGACTTCCCCCCTGCACAGGCTGCCCTCTCAGAGGGTAAGCCAGGAAAAACCCTGTCTGCCAGGTGTCTTACCCAGAACCTCCCTCTGGCCCTGAAAATTGCCCCCTGCCAACAACAGGAGTTTGACCCAAGAGGCATCTGGAGAGAGGACTTTATCTGCACTCCCTAATCAATCTCAGGTTTGGCAAGAGTGACCAGGAGTGTCAAAAATCTCTAGGCAAACAGATGCTTCTCCTGAGCTCTCACAACTCACAAAGTTGTCAACTGTGTTAAGGAACAAGAAGCCATAATACTACCTGAGTCCAGTACCCTTGTTAGAGACGTGGAAGGGAAAGCCTTGGGTGTGGACTCCAAAAAGGGTGAATTTGAGTTTGAGTTTGACTTCGAACAGTTACTTGATCTCTAAGGCACTCACTTTCTTTGGAAAGAAGGATAATTACATCTACTCTCCCCACACCTCATTGGTTAGAGTGAAGAATAATTTAGACAATATTTGTGAAATGCATTTGCAAATGGGTGAAATGCTGTGCAGATGTGAGAGGTTTTACTAGCATGAGCACGCAATTAACAAGTCAATGTACTGGTGGTGGCGAAATCCTTAGATAAAAAGCTAAGTTAAGATGCTGCCGCAGGTCACCAGCTACAGGCAATGCTAACTTGAACCCAGGCAGAAGCAGTGGGAATGGAAGAAAGTGGCAGGGACCCTCTCAATTTTCTGGCCTATATGAGGCATCTAAGTTTTTAAATAAATGAATGAAATATCTCAATTCATTATAAAGAAATCATCTTTTCAAAACATTACCTGTTACAGTAATTTCTGAAATTCTGAATTTTACTCCTATTTTTGTAACACCAGTGAACTTGGCATATATTTTATTATTGCATTTATCATCTCGATTTAATGTATTTGTTAAATTTTTCATCTCCTCTTCTAGATTCAAATCCCTGCAGGGCAAGGGCCATGTTTTATTAATACTGAAATCTCTCCTGGTGCCTAGCATACTGCTTAATGCATAATAACAAGTAATGTGTGATGCATGTGTGAATAATTAGTCATATCACTATGGATTTATTTATTACTGCAAATCTTCACAATAAGCTTGAAAGGCAGGTATTTTAATTCCCATTTTAAAGATGAAGAAACTAAGACCCAGAGAGGTTAAGAAAATGTTACCTAAGGTCCTATAGCTGGGAAAGTCTAGATTCAAGTAGGCTGTCCCAGAGTCCACATTGCCTCTGCCCATTTCCTCAGGGCTCAGCTACTAGTAAAAGCCCTGGAGGGCTAGGCCCTTGCCTTTTTACATGATGCAAAAATTGTTGAACTCATATCCAATCTGGGGCTTGTTCTGGTTGGACACACATTTCACTTTAGGAAGAAGTGAAAGAGCCTCTGGGAGTAAAGCAATACTGTGAAGACCACAGGGAGGATTGAGTATGGCAGACCACTCTCTTCTGAGAATGATCAGCTTTTTCTGGGCCAATCCTCTGGGATAATGTATGATAAAGACTTTTAAACAAAACTAAAGGAATTATACACTGACCTGAACTTGAGGAAACCTGCCATATCCCTCCTTGTCCTATGGATTTCTTATCATTTCAAGACAAGGACAGCATGGGAAGGGGAGGAAAGAACTCTACATCTCTCTAGCTAGGAAGGCAGCTGGCATCAATTGTCCAGGTAGGAGAGGGGGCTTCTGGCACCACTAGTAGTCCAGAATGTGTGGGTTTTTTAAGGCTGCATGTCATTGATGAGGACAACCAAACTGCTATTCTATGCTTGCTATGTCCTTGTGTTGTGTTACTGTTTTTTCACACTCACAAGCACATCCGACCTGCCTGGCCCAGCTAACACACTGATGCTCAAACATGTCCCTCTAACAGAGAAGCCAGAATTCACTGTGCTCTTTGCAGAACACCATTAGAAACTGCTCCATTAAATTTCACTATGCAAATACATGACAACCTTCTTAAAAGACAAGGTAGCAGGTACTAGAGATTTAATGGTATTTAACTAAACTCAGAGAGTAGAGAAAGGCATAAAATATAAATGTACAAAGTGGTACAAAATGTATAAAAAGTAAGTGTCTTCTTCCTCAACCACCACTCATCTTACTCCTTCCCAGAGAGAACCACTGTTGACAGTTGCTTATGTATCCTTCCAGAAACGTTTCCATGTTTATATAAGCATATATAAGACATGTATATCCTTTAGCAGAAAAACAGTAAGGAGTTCACAATACAGATACCCTTTTGTACTTTGGCATATCCATAAACAACATACTATACATAATAAAAGAGTTTATTATTAAATGGTTCTGAAAGAAATCATAAATGAATTATGAATCAGTAAATGAATGAGATATACTGTCTGCCTTCCTGGAGAAGGAAATGGCAACCCACTCCAGTACTCTTGCCTGGACAATTCTATGGATGGGGGAGCCTGGTAGGCTACAGTTCATGGGGTTGCAAAGAGTTGGACACGACTAAGTGACTTCACTTTCTTTCTTTCTATAGTTCCTTTTGGAGAAGGAAATGACAACCCACTCCAGTGTTCTTGCCTGGAGAATCCCATGGACAAAGGAGCCTGGTGGGGCTGCAGTCTATGGGGTTGCAAGGAGTCGGACAAGGCTAAGCAACTCTCTCTCACACACACACACACACACACACACACACACACACACACACACAATCTGCCTTGAAATGGCCCTGAAATGATCACTTAGCTGTAAACTATCCACAAATCCTGCTCTTACCTTCCAATAGGTGCCACTTTCTAGTTTCTGAAAGGCACCCTCCTCTCCTCAAATAGGAATATTTGTGAGCACTGACCTCCACCTTACTTTCTCATCTAGGAACCCCAAACAAAAGCACCTGGGAAAGACAGGAGAAGCAGGCTGGGTTTTTCTTTGAGAACCTAAACATCCACCTCTAAAATCCCACTAATTTGAAATGAGCCTGAGTAATAGGAAAATTCTGTACATAGATTCTCACTGACACTAAAAGCACTTTTTTTCAAATAACATTCAGGCCAAGCCTGCCTTAATTCAAGAAAGAGCAAGATTCATATACTACTTGTTCAATCCTTTGCTAAACAACTACAGATATTCTAAAGCCCTTACATCAGATTCCTATTAAATACCTTAGCAAACACCTTCTGGGCTGCTGGAACCAAGACCAACTTCATTCCAAATCAGTCAGAGAGAAGGAGTGAAATTTGACCAGATTCCTGGCCGAGCTCAGGAGCTCCCAGGACTGGAACCCCCCAGTGGCTGTTCCACTCCCATCCTTCCACACGGGTTCCCTGGGGCTGGAGTGGGAGGGGGCACTGAAGGCTAACCTCACCTAACCAGCACTACTGAGGTGCTGACCTGCAGCTGGTCCCTTACAGGGTGTAGAGAGCCAAGGAAGTTTCTAGAATCTCAACCTGCTTCTGGGACCTTGGAGTCAGAAGCCCAAGCAAGGCTGACGTCATGGTCCCACACCCTCGCTCTTCCCACACGTGAGCTCCTGGCTCCTGGCTGGCTCCCGCCACAGCCCCTATGATTGCATCTGGCTGGCCAAGCAGCCGGGCATGCAGATTTGTTCCCAGCAGCAGTGGCCCTCTCTACTGCCCATTCCAGAGACTCCCTCAAGATGCCCACCTCCACCATCCATCCCATGCCACACAATGAAGAAGATCTGAACCAATCCAAAGGCTCTGAGGGGACAGGGGACCTGGTATCTGGAAGGCTCTCCTCACCTCAGCTGAGATCCATGGGAATGATGATTACAGAGCAGCTCACCTTTCCTCCAGGAAGGAATCAGACACACGGGAATTTATATCCCGACTCCTTCACACAGTAGACTCATAGCTGATGAGGTTACTGGACTTCTCCGAACCTAACTTTCACAATCAACCAAATGGGAAGAACAATACCTCCTTTACAGGACTGTTGTGACAATGAAAGCATGGTAGTTCCCCATGACAGGTAGCGATACTAATACCAGTTTCCACATGTTTGCTTTCATCTTTAAATTGGGACCTCTCACCTAGGTTAACACAATCTTTCACCACTGATGATAATCACTCTTATCATGTGCATTTATTGAGGAAGGAGGAATACATTGCCTGGACTCTAATTGAGGACAACTGTAGTTCTGAGCTGAATTTGAGTCAAATTTTAGACCTTGAGGTCAGTTACTTATGATATGGTCTTGCTCCTCCACTAGAGGGGCAATCAAGTTCCTCAAGGGCTTCCCCAATGGCCCCTAGCATAGTGCCTGGAACATAGTAGGTGCTCAGTAAATGATAAAGTAAATTCACACTCAAGGCTGTCAGTGGCCTGCTATTTGATACTCAGCCAGCACACACAGGGGACAGATAGCAGCTGCTGACTCAGGGCAATTCTAAGGTTATTGTTATTGCATTCCTGATATTTCCTTGTAGACATATAAGGACACAAACATCTGTGTATGAAGGCTCTTTGACAGCTGACTTTTGGAGGAGTGTGGGGAGGGGAAAGGAAGCAGGAAGCCTCTTTGTTTAAAGGAAGCTCAAAGGGGTAGAGAGAGAGACAGGAGTGAGTCCTGATCCAACTAGTGACAGATGTTCTGCAATCACTCCTGGCTTCAGAGACACAGAGAGTTGCAGCTCCCAGGTGGCTGCAGACCTGCATGAATGTGACAAGGAGGCCCATTTGTTGAAGGCCCCACACCATTGCCAGAGGCTGGATTCAGGGTACTGGGCTGGGTCTGCCTCTCCAGGCACACGATCTGGGCCTTGAGGCCAGGAGGGTTACCATGATGGCCTCAGCGATATGGCAGAAATGAAAAGGCACTGACATCCTGGGCGAGCTGCTATTAGTGGCTGTGTCTTAGATCTTCTGGTACTTGCAGCCCAGCCTGGCTGGTTTTGCAGATTGCCCTGGCATGGAAACCTAGCATTTCAGAAAATTCTGACAAATTCTGTCAGAAAATTCTGACATGCAGCAGAACCTAAGAAACAGTACCTTTAAAAAAAGGTGGAGAAAGCTATGTCGTGTAGGCAAAGCTCACCTGGGGCCACCTTCATCCGTCGTCCCCGTTCTATACGGCTCTCTATGTCTCCTCACTCTTTAGTGACCAGTGCCTGTGGTGTCCTTGCCACGCCCTTGCTGGGGGGAGGCCTGTGGATGGTCTTTCACTGTCCACTGGTTTATGACTCTCTACTACTCACGGTTTGACAGCTGGGCCAGACAGCTGAAGCAAGTCCCATATGGATTGTCAGCAAAGACTGGGGTGCGTGAAAATGGTTTAGACATGCAGCAGACACACCTAACTCCTCACCGCAGATGGGCACAGGGGCTTGGGCAGAGAGAGCAGTGGCCGTCATGAGGTAGTGTGAGTGGTCTCAGGTCTCCTTCTGTAGCCCAAGGCAGCCCAAACAGGGCCAGCTGTGGGATACAGGGCCTTTCCTGCTACCCTCTAGGCATTATTAGCTAGGGTTCCCTTGTTGCAAGCAACAGAAACCAAGTAAATTAAGAAAAGAATTTGCTGAAAGGATACAGGGTAGGTCACAAAATCAAAAGAAAGGCTGAATAGCTTAGTCGTAGAAAGGGCAGGAAGGAGGGAAGGTCTTGGGACCCAGGTAACAGCAGAAACACACTTATTAATCTCTTTGAACCATTTTTTGTCCCACTATCCAGCTGTTCAAGATTCCTGGCAAATGAGATTGTCTATATTTGATTGACAGACCGACCAAGACTTCACAGAGCACAGGGAAGGCTGGTTCCCAAAGGGAAATCAGGGTTCTACCAAGAGACAGTCGGACAACAGCTGGGTGGCCAAAATGAATAGGTGTCCACCAACTCAAATCACAGAACTCCTTTCTCTTCACTTGCGTGTTTGATCTAACTTGCTATCAACTAGATTTTGCTATGAGATAAGTGGTGGAAAATTTAAGGCAATCAAGAAAAGGAGGGAACTCGGTTCCTGATGCCAACTATCTGACAATAGACCTTGAGAGGGGAGTCCTGGAGCTGTTTCCACTTCCTTGAAAAACTGAATAGAGAAATAGTATTCATCCGAGTCAGAAAATGGGAGACACCTAGATGCCTCTCTTTTATTTCCTCTTTCTCCCCCAAGTCAAATTTGGTACCAATTTCTTTCACTTTATCCCCTAAACATTTCTCATCTCTACACAACACTTCAGGCCTCCAATTTTTCACCTGCCCAGGGGCAGAGCTTCCTAACTAGGCTCTTTTCTTCACCACTTTCACCACTCAAAATTTCACATGAAATTAATGCCTGCTATCTATCTGCTTTGAAGAAGTGGGTAAAAGAACTGTCTTCTCCCACTGTCTCAATACAGGATGCTGGGTACTGGATTATGTCTCTGAAAATTCAATGTGGAAGCCCTAATCTCCCCTGGGACTGTATTTGGAGAAAGGACATATAAGGCCATAGTAAAGCTTAAGTGAGGTCACAAGGGTAAGACCCTAGCACAGTAAGATATTCTAATAAGATGAGTAAGAGAGACCAGAACTCTCTCTGTGTGTCACATGAGGACAGTGAGGAGGCAGCCATCTGCAAGTCAGGAGCTCCCACCAGAAATCAGACCTTTATCTGGGACTTCTAGCCTCTAGAATTGTGAGCATGTATACATACACAGGCACAAGCATGTACAGTCCTCTTAGGAAGTCCATTACACACATGTGTGCACACACAGGCACAGAGACACATAGGCCAGGGAGCGCTAGAATAAAGCAGCACAACATAGGTCTCGGCGACACCACGTCCATATCCATGTCCAGATGGTTGCTCTGGCAGAGTGGGACAGACCCTGCTCAGACCACATAGGATGTGCTTAGACTCTCCTCCACAGCACAAGCCACAACCACCAGCACTTCCCAGTGCTTCCAGCCATTCCTACTGCAATCTGCCAACAGGGGAGAAAGGGAAGCGATTCACAGATACCATCATCACTCGGGCAGCAATGAGGACTCCTGATGGCTCTTGCCCCGGGACAAAATCAAAGAAGAGAAGGATTTAAGAAAAAAAAAGAATCCTCCTAGACGGTAAGACCCACAATGCTCTGGGGCCACACCTAATTACCTTACAGCCTCTGATGTCAACAACTTCCAAGGCTGGCGTGGTGTATTCTCAAACACATTCCAGAAGGGTCAACATGATCTGGTGTTGACACAGGCCCACAACTGTCAAAGGCAGTAGTTTTCGATTTATAGATGCTGTAAAGCTTTGGCAATATGATTGCTACAATGTGTGGTGTGTTTTTTGACAAGAATCAGGAGGTGGGTGTTGGGAAGTATTGGCTCCACATTTGGTCATCAACTTGGGCTTCTGAGGGCAAAACTCCTATGGCAAGACAACTGCAACAGTAGTTCCAAATGATGAACCCTAGAATGCTATATGGTTCTTTACTAGCAAACTCTAGACTTATACGTCAGAACAAAGGCACATTATTCATTCAGTAAACATTGATTACCATCTATCACATGCCAGGCACATAGTACAGAATCGGCACCACGAGAGCACAAGCAATGGGGGATAAATTTACCTCCAGGAGACTCAATAAATGTTAGGTTTCATTGCTTCCAAGGACACTCCTGGAAGGACAATGATGGAAGGAAAATAAAAACAAAGGAGAGGGGTGGTAATCACAGCTACATCAGCCTTTGCTCCTATTATCTCAAGATGTGAGTGTCCACAGACACAGGTGTGGGACTTGTTTGCGTGGGCGGCAATAGGAAGAGTGACTTTTCATTGTCTGAGACCCAAAGATAATACTGGGCCTGATTATTGACCAAAATAAAACATCACCAAAACTATTCCCCATTTATTATCACTTACAGAGCAAGACCGGCATTTGGAGGTACTGAGAGTCTGGGGTTCAAAAGTCCTGACAGTATGGTTCTCGACTGTGCAGAAGAGTGCCTGCTGTTTTTTGTGTGTGTGCACATACACGTGCATGTGTATGCACAGGCCCACGTGCTGGTCTAAATCTCTCCAGATAGATCCCTTATGGTTTTCAAAGCAGAGGTAGCCAGATCATTGACAGCCATGCTGCCAGTAAATATTTGCTAAATACCTCCAAGGTGCAAGCATACTGCTGACACAGAGAGGCTAAAGGAGACTGTGTGACTCTCAGAAGTTAGCACTCATCTGCTTAAGAACAGAGAGAATATAACATAATTAGATTCAGATTCGCACACTCATTTTTTCAGGCAATTCCAACCAGGAAAGGCTTTTATCTTTACCAAAAGAGAAAAGGGAGTGGGGGGAATGGTTATCTCTGCCAACTAGAATGGCTAAAATTCAAAACAATGACAACATCAAGTGCTGACAAGACATGGAGCAGCAGGAACTCTCATACATTGCTGGTAGGAACAAAAATGGAACAGCCACTTTGAAAGACAGGTTGGCAGTTTCTAACAAAACTAAACACTCTTACCATAAGTTTTGGCAATCAAGCTCCTTGGTATTTATCCAAAGGAGTTGTAAGCTTATTCCCCAACCCCAGAAAACCTGCACATCAATGTTTAAGGCAGCTTTATGCATAACTGCTAAAACTTGAAAGTAAAAATAAACTGTGATCTATCAAACATTTAGAGACGAGCTAATGCCTATCCTTTTGAAACTCTTTCAAAAAACTACAGAGGAAGGAACACTTTCAAGCTCTTTCTATGAGGCCATCATCACCCTGATAACAAAACCAAGGACAATACACAAAAAAGAAAACTATAGGCCAGTATCACTGATGAACACACATGCAAAGATCCTCAACAAAATTTTAGCAAACAGAATCCAGCAACACATCAAAAAGCTCATACACCATGATCAAGTTGGGTTTATTCCAGGGATGCAAGGATTCTTCAATATACAGAAATCAATCAATGTGATACACCATATTAACAAATTGAAAGATAAAAACTATATGATCATCTCAATAGATGCAGACAAAGCCTTTGTTTGACAAAATTCAGCAGCTATTTATGATTAAAACTCTTCAAAAAATGGGCATAGAAGGAACCTACTTCAACATAGTAAAGGCCATATATGATAAACCTACAGCAAACATTATCCTCAATGGTGAAACACTGAAAGCATTCCCCCTAAGATCAGGAAGAAGACAAGGGTGTCCACTTTCACCACCATTATGCAACATAGTTCTGGAAGTCCTAGCTACAGCAATCAGAGAAGAAAAAGAAATAAAAGGAATCCAGATTGGAAGAGAAGAAGTAAAGCTCTCACTGTTTGCAGATAACATGATACTGTAGATAGAAAACCCTAAAGATAGTATCATAAAATTACTAGAGCTAATCAGTGAATTTAGCAAAGTTGCAGGATACAAAATCAATACACAGAAATTACTTGCATGTCTATATACTAACAATGAAAAATTGGAAAGAGCAATTAAGGAATCAATCCCATTCACCACTGTAACAAAAAGAATTAAATATCTAGGAATAAACTTACCTAAGGAGACAAAAGAACTGTACACAGAAAATTATAAGACACTGATGAAAGAAATCAAAGATAACATAAACAGATGGAGAGATATGCCATGTTCCTGGGTAGGAAGAATCGATATTGTGAAAATGACTATACTACTAAATACAATCTACAGATTTGATGTGATCCCTATCAAATTACCAATGGCATTTTTCACAGAACTAGAACAAAAAATCTCACAATTCATATGGAAACACAAAAGACCCTGAATAGCCAAAGCAGTCTTGAGAAAGAAGAATGGAGCTGGAGGAATCAAGTTGCCTGACTTCAGGTTATACTACAAAGCTACAATCATCAAGACAGTATGGAACTGGCATAAAAACAGAAATACAGACCAATGGAACAAGATAGAAAGCCCAGAAATAAACCCATGCACCTCTGGGTACCTTATTTTTTACAAAGGAGGCAAGAATATATAATGGGACAAAGATAACCTCTTCAATAAATGATGCTGGGAAAACTGGACAGCTACATATAGAAGAATGAAATTAGAACACTTACTAGGAGAAGACACTGGCACCCCACTCCAGTACTCTTGCCTGGAAAACCCCATGGACGGAGGAGCCTGGTAGGCTGCAGTCCACGGGGTCACTAAGATTCGGACGTGACTGAGTGACTTCACTTTCACTTTTCACTTTCATGCATTGGAGAAGGAAATGGCAACCCACTCCAGTGTTCTTGCCTAGAGAATCCCAGGGACCAGGAAGCCTGGTGGGCTGCCGTCTCTGGGGTCGCACAGAGTCAGACACCACTGAAGTGACTTAGCAGCAGCAATAGCAGCAGCAGAACACTTCCTAACGCCATACACAAAGATAAACTTAAAATGGATTAAAGACCTAAATGTAAGACCAGAAACTATAAAACTCTTAAGAGGAAAACACAGGCAGAACACTTGATGACATAAATCAAAGCAAAATCCTCTATGACCCACCTCATAGAGTAACAGAAATAAAAACAAAAGTAAACAAGTGGGACCTGATTAAACTTAAAAGCTTTGGCACAGCAAAGGAAACTATAAGCAAGGTGAAAAGACAACCCTCAGAATGGGAGAAAATAATAGCAACTGAAACAACTGACAAAGGATTAATTTCCAAAATATACAAGCAACTCATACAACTCAATACCAGAAAAACAAACAACCCAATCAAAAAGTGGGAAAAAGACCTAAACAGACATTTCTCCAAAGAAGGCATACAGATGGCTAACACCTGAAAAGATACTCAACATCACTCATTATTAGAGAAATGTAAATCAAAACTATGATGAGATATCACCTCACACCAGTCAGAATGGCCATCATCAAACCATCTACAAATGATAAATGCTGGAAAGGGTGTGGAGAAAAGGGAACACTCTCGCACTGTTGGTGGGAATGTAAATTGATACAGCCACTATGGAAGATGGTATGGAGATTCCTTTAGAAATTAGGAATAAAACTACCATATGACCCAGCAATCCCACTCCTAGGCATATACCCTGAGGAAACCAAAATTGAAAGAGACACATGTATCCCATTGTTCATTGCAGCACTATTTACAATAGCTAGAACATGGAAGCAACCTAGATGTCCATAGACAGATGAATGGATAAAGAAGTTTTGGTATATACACACAATGGAATATTACTCAGCCATAAATAGGAATGCATCTGAGTCAGTTCTAACAAGGTGGATGAACCTAGAACCTATTATACAGAGTGAAGTGAGTCAGAAAGAGAAAGATAAATACCATATTCTAACACATATATACGGAATCTAGAAAAACGGTGTTGAAGAATTTATTTATAGGGCAACAATGGAGAAACAGACATAGAGAATAGACTTACAGACCTGGGGAGAGGGGAGAAGAGGGTGAGATGTATGGGAAGAGTAACATGGAAACTTACATTACCATATGTAAAATAGAGAGCCAACTGGAATTTGCCGTATGGCTCAGGCAACTCAAACAGGGGCTCTGTATCAACCTAGAGGGGTGGGATGGGAGGGAGATGGGAGGGAGGTTCAAAAGGGAGGAGATATATGTATACCTATGGCTGATTCAACCTATGGTTGAGATTTGACAGAAAATAGCAAAATTCTGTAAAGCAATTATCCTTCAGTAAAAAATAAATTAATTAAAAAAATAAAATAAACTGTGAAACATCCAGACAATATGATATTATTCAGCATTAAAAAGAAATGAGCTATCAAGTCATAAATAGACATGAAAGTACCTTAAATTCATATTGCTAAGTGAAAGAAACCAATTTTAAAAGGTACATATTATATGTTCCAATTATACGACATTTTGGAAAAGGCAAAACTATGGAAACAGTAAAAAGATTCATGGTTTCCATGGGTTTAGGGGGAAGGAGGGATGAATATGTGGAGCACAAGAGATATTTAGAGCAGTGAAAATATCCTGTATGGTACTATAGTAGTTGGATACTTACACATTTGTCGAAACTCATAAGAAGATACAATATTGAATTCAATTGTTAACTGTGGGCTTTGAGTGACATGTCAGTGCTAGTTCATCAGCTGTAACAAATGTACAATTTGTTTGGTACGTTCATTTGGCACATTGGGAGGTTGGTGAAGGGGTAGGTGGTATATGAGAACTCTCTATACTTTCTGATCAATTTTTGTGAAACTAACACTGCTCTGGGCTTCCCTGGTGGCTCAGAGGGTAAAGTGTCTGCTTGCAATGCAGAAGACCTGGGTTTAACCCCTGAGTTGGGAAGATCCCCTGGAGAAGGAAATGGCAATCCACTCCAGTACTCTTGCCTGGAAAATCCCATGGACAGAGGAGCCTGGTAGGCTACAGTTCATGGGGTCGCAAAGAGTCGGACACAGCTGAGTGACTTCACTTTTACTTTCTAAAACTGCTCTAAAAATAGTCATAAGTAAATAAATAAGGCATTTCGAGCTGTGAACACTTGTAGAGTGGATATCATAGCTAAGTTTCTCATCTGGGGTCCTCAGCAGATTTCTTAGGTTCTTTTTGACATGAAAATACTTTACATTTTTATACTGGAAACTATTCCTTCTGAGAGCAATATAGCCATGTTCGGAAGTGGGATAGTGACTCCAATGAGCCTGTACCCAGCCCTAGGAATTAGGTCATTGCTTCCAACCCAGGAGCCAGACAAGGTCTACACAAAGGAGCGCTGGTGTAGACAGGAGCTCTTAGTGTTCCATGGTCAGAAAGAATTCTATTGAAGAGTGAGAATCCTTGAGCAGGCACAGTAACATGGGCTGTGATATATTAAGTGAAAACAAGTACTTTGCAAAAGAGCCTAAATGGGATGGTCCCAATTCCATTTGATCTTAGACAAAAGACATACTGATTGTTATCATTAACTGTCTCAGGATGACAAGCTAATGTGACTTTTATGCTCTGCTTTGTGCACCCCTACATTCTAAATTTTTTACAACAGATATGTATTATTTTTTAATCAAGGGCAAGAAAGAGAAAATATGAGAGAGAAAGGCCATCCATCAAGAGGGTCCACTGAGGGTTTGGGTTTATCAAGATGAAAAATGACCAGCAAGAAACCCCTCATACATCCAGCTTAGAGCTAGCTTCTGAGGGCTGGGATACACTTGTGTTAAAAGGAAAGTGGACACATGAGAACATAAACCCATATGTATCATTTTTAAGCCAGTTACTTGGGCCACAGCAGTAAGGATCTGCCCAGTTCTTGTCCACATGCAGGAGAAAAGAATCAAAAGACCAAAAAGTATTTGAACATGGCAGGTTTCCCCATCAATGCCCAACCTCTTTGTTTGTGGCAGGAAAAGTCTCTCTCTAAAGCTAAGGGCAAGAATGGTGGTGTCTATAATCCCCAAACAGATACAGATTAGACAACCTTAATTATGGATCTGAGGATTTAAATCTTAATAGATTGAGAGTAGGGAGATGAGAGGAGGGGAGGGGAGAGACATCAAATAAATCTGAGCCACAGCCAGGGATCAAAACCTAATACCTTCTCCTTGATGTGATGTCTCTTCCAGGAGACTGTTAACACCTCGTAACTCAACTGACACCCACAAGGAAAACACAACAATAATCCACACACCCAAAAGTGATCACAGCCTCTGGAGCAGAACAGAGAATTCTTTCAGAAAGTCTCATCAGTGAAGAAGTAAGAGAAAAGGGGGATATTTCTTAAATGTCCCTCAATATTTCTGAGTGTGGCTTGTCCTTTCAATTCCTGTTTCCTGAGTGTGCACATTTTTGTATTTTAGTGAAGGGTTCATGTTTGATGTGTGAGGTAGTGGGTTTCCAGATTCTGTCTAGGGGGCTGGATGAAAAGCTGAGGATGGACTGTGAATTCCAACCAAGAGTTGCCACGTCCACAAAGAGGTGCTGTCAACCCTAGTCCTGACATGGTGAGAAACATCCTGGGTCAACGTCACTGCTGAGGTTGGAGCTCTCAGTTGAAGGCCAGATCTGTGAAGCCAAGCAGGTGTCATTCTATCTTGGGCTTACTTTTTAAAAAAAGTAACTAGAGGGACTTTTCTGGTGGTCCAGGGGCTAAGACTCTGTGTTTCCAATGCAAGGGCCCAGGTTCGATCCCTGGACAGGGAACTAGATCCCACACTGCTGCAACTAAGAGTTCGCAAGCCACAACTAAAGATCCTGCGTGCCGCAACTAAGACCCAGTGCAGCCAAATAAACAAACACATTTTAAAAAATAACTAGAGCTTAAGAATTCTCAGAAGTCACGTGAATTGACAAGACATTAGGGGTTGGAGAAGTAGGGTTAGGGTTAACTATGTGTTTAATAATGGTCTTCTAGATTTTTATGATGTATGAATAACACTGATAGTCACATATCCTTTATCCTCCACAATGAAGTTGTATGGGAAGTAACAGTGTCACTTCCATTTTATGTGAAGAAACTAAGCCTCGGGGAAAATGATCTCCTCAAGTTGGTGAGCTAGTAAGTGCCAGAGCTGGGATATGAACCCAGATCTTCTCACACAGAATTCTGTCCTCACGGCCTGCCCCAGGGCAGCTATCAGAGCACTTAAGAGTCTAGAGTTACTTCCAAGCAGGAACTCACAAACAGGGCTTGCAATGGGAGCCTGGACAGCCTGGGAGTCTTTTTCAGGTCAGGGATCCTGTCCTGTTTACCTCGGTCTCAGGGGCTGATATATGGAAGACTTGTCATGAATGGTGGGTGAAGGAGGGAAATGGGTCAGGAACACCTGAGGTACCCAGTGGGACTCAGCACCAGCTCACAGACTGATGAGTTCTGGTGATTCAGCATCATTCCCACCAGGGGCTCCATTAGGAGGAAAGCAATGAAACCTTCCACAGCAGTTGCAGCACCGTGGCTGAAGCTGTGGGCATATGTTATCTACCCTCCTGACCCTTTGAGGACTTTCAGAAACAACCTTGGGCCACCTCAAAGGTCAGGGCTGGGGCAAGTAGAGAGGGAGGAGGGAGACTTGAGCCACTGAAGACTGAAGCAGTGATGTTTAAATTACTTTTGTGTTTATAGATAGGATCATAGCTGAACTTACCAATCTATAGTGGGCATCTTTCTAAATCAGTAAAAATATACACCTCTAACACCATGGTAGATATCTATATTGTTCTTCACAATATATAAGAATACAATAATTTATTTATCTGACACCCTTTTGAGGTGTCAGGTTATAACCATGTCAGCATGTTATAACCATGCTACTGTGAACATCCCTTCAAACACCACAATTTTCAAACTTAGTAGAAAGGATTGGATAATCAGAAGAGAAAAGGTGACTTTCAGCTTGAAGAGGAGCACTGGGGTAGGCTTCATGGCACACAAGCAGTGTGAGCTGGACCTGATGGCTAGGTACAGAGACTATGAGATGACAATGAGAAACAGGCAATCCAAGCAAATGGCTGAACTAGAGCAAGGGGACAGAGGCAGGAAAGCATGAGGCGCCCACAGAGAATGAGAACAGTGTGTGGTGAGATTGGCACACAGAGTGAATGAAGCAGAGGGGCTGGAAATCAGATTCCCAAGTATGTTTGGACAGAAGTGAGGAGGACTTGGACCATCAGCAAAGGGATTTATTACTGTAGACCAACAAGATCATGTTCATCATCTTATAGGTAATTCAAAGTCAATTCATCATCAATAGGTAATTCAAAGTCAGTTCTCCTGTTAATAATCACAATGGAAAAAGAATGCCCTTGATTCCAGGCCAGAAGATTTAAAAGAAAATTCAGACCCAAAAGTTCAGTGAGATGTGCATGAAAGAACTTGGCATGGACTTGTCACACAGTTAAGTGTTTAATAAAAGCTAACTCCGTGAAAAATCATAACAAGAGGTTATTTTTAAATTCTGGGATTCTGAACTTAGAAACTTAACCTTTTTCATGTTGACTTTACTCTGCCTGTTTTGTGATTTTAGTTTCCAATAAAGTCACATGGTGAGAAGACAAACTTGCTTCACGAAGGAAAAGCCCCACATATCCAGGTGGCTCCTGAAATTAGTTTTCAGATTATTTATCTCTTTAGTATTCAAACTCTCACCATCTGATCATCAAATTCATTCCAGTCTAAACTGGCCTATGATTTTTTTTCTGTGTTTGGAGTTTATATTAGAAATTAAGATTTACTGCATTTGCAGACCATTTTTAGCCTTTTTATGAAAAAAGTGGAGGCAATAGAGACCTACTTGTCCAATGTGTCATTTTCAACACCGTGGGCAAGTGGAGGGTGGCAGCTTTATTTATCACTGCCCGCTTGCTGGAGTGCTGGTAAATGGAATTGCTTGCTCTGCCAAGCACATGGGGAATAAGCACAGCAGTGAGGCTGGGTTTTTACAGCAGCTCTGTGATCTTGAATTATGAAAGGATTAGACAAGATTTGAGAGAGGGGAGCCTCTGTTGTTTTTCTTCCCTCTTTTGTAAAGATTTGAGGATGAGGAAAAGCCTAGCATAAAGACAATTTAGAAAGTTCACCAGATGATGTTCTTTGGAAAATGGGTTGGGAGATTTCTGATTTATTTCCTCTGGTTAACTGCCAAGTAAGAAATCACGATGCAAATAATGATTTTTCTCTCTAGCGTGAGGAATTCATTAGTGTTTGACCCAAAGTCCTGCTGTGGCCCTGAAGCACTGCTTTCACCGCCAAGCTTAAGGCCCACATACTATTCTGTTTTCATGCATCTGAGTTGAAGCCCAGGTCTGCTTAACAATGTTATTAGTAAGTAAACTCTATTTTTTGGAGGTGCTTATCATTTCTAAATTTTATCAAATCCAATGGGTCTGCAAGCTGATAGTATTTGGATATCTCTATTAAGGAAGCTTGGATACCAATAATACCATCTTTGGCCAACCCCCTACCTGCCTAACCTTTAGACCATGCCCACAGGTCCCTCTCTGTGCATCCCATTATCCTCTGGTGCCTCTTCAAGGCAGACCCAACTGAAGCTGACATCCCAACGTCCCAGGAGCCTTATTCAGGGGCTTTAGTGCAATGAGAGGCTCTTCCTGAAGTTCCAGCCTCCCTCTCCATCCTCTGTGGCAGCCACCAAGCTCATTGAATAAGTCATGCTCTATCTTATTTCTGGGACAGAAATAAAGGCTGGGTCCCTTGGAAAGAAAATCCCATCTGTCTCGGTCAGTAGGAGCTCTCATAACAAAATACTACAGACTGGGTGGCTTAAACAACAGAAATTCAGTTCCCACGGTTCTGGAGGCTAGAAGTCCAAGGTCAGGGTGCCAGCAGGGTTGGATTCTACTGAGGACTCTCTTCTTTTTTTTTTTTTTTTTTTATTTTTTCCCCCTTCGGACTCCGGCTTCGGGTCTCGCCTCGGGTACTGCTGACGCGAAGGCTGCGGCTGTGGGCTGCCCGCGTGACCTCCGCGCCGGTCAGCGCCGTCCCGAAGGATGTCCTGGATGAGGAAGGAGGTGAGTGGCTTGGTCTGGGTGGGCGGCACAGCCGGGGGGCTGCAGCCCGCGGCCCCCGCGTTCCCCGGCCATGGCTCGGGAGTCCGGAGCATCCCAGCGTCTTGGCGCCGGCGCCCGCCCTCAGGCCCCAGATGCAGCGCCGAAGCTGCGCCCACCACCAGGACTCTCTTCTTGACTTGCAGATGGCTGCCTTCCTGCTGTGTCCTCAGGGGGTGAAGAAGAGAGAAATCACTTTTCCTTTTCTTATGAGGACAGTAATCCCATCATGAAGGTCCCACTCTCATGACCTCATCCAATTCCACCTTCCAAAGGCCCTATCTCCAAATACCACATTGAAGGTTAAGGCTTCAGCTTATGAACTTGGGGGGCGATAGGAACACTGGGTTCATGACCATTGAATATGGTTTGCTTTAGCACTTAACTTAAATGATACTTCTGTAGGGAGAGTTTCCTATAATGCCCAAGACTATGTTCTCTCACACTACCCCATGTTTATCATGGTACTGACCACACCATATTGCAACTGTTGGTATACCTATTACGTCTTCTCCTACTGGACTGAACTCTTTGATGGCAGAAAGTGTGTGTTATTCACAGATGTGTCCCTTCTACCCAACATAAAATCATGCATATAGTCAGTATTTAAATGCCTGTTGCCTAATGCATTGGTCAGGGTAATGTTAGTTGTTTCAACAAAATTTAAGACAGAGAAGTTTGGACTTGCCTGGCAGTCTGGTGGTTATCTAAGACTCTGAGCTTCCATTGAAGGGGGCATGGGTTTCATCACTGGTCAGGAAACTAAGATCTCACATGCCGAGTGGCATTGCCAAAAAAAAAAAAAAGACACAAATTTGTTTCTCATACATGTAACAATCCAGTGCAGTTTTTCAGCAGTCAGCCTTCCACAGGGTGGTTGAGAACTCAGATTCCTTCCACCGGGTAGCTCTGCCATCCCCTAGACCTTTAGAGTACTATTTCAGTCAGCAGATGGGAAGAAAGGATGAAAATGATATACCTGCTTCCTGATTATTTTTGCCTGGAAGTGACATGCTTCTTGTTCAATCATATCACATTGGTATGAAATGGCCCAGCTAGATGAAAGGGGTGAAAGGTCAGTGGAGAGCAGGCTGAGAAATACAAACCCTCACGGGCAGCTGTTTCCAAACAACCACCCTTTACTATGGGATGAATGAATGAATGAAAGAATGAAATCAAAGATATGGTATAGTGGAAAGAATGCAGGAATGTGGTGACCAAGACAGAAAGCACATTAAATCCCCAAACACCTTGATTTTATAAAAGCAAGAGGTCCAAACTAGATAACTTAAATCCTAATTAAATTATCTGGCCCTCAATTACAAAACTATTTAGTCAGAGGCATGGTCCCATGGACAGAAGAGCAGGGCAGGCTACAGTCCATGGGGTCACAAAGAGTCGAACATGACTGAGCCACTAAGGCATTCAATGCACGGTGATTAAACTCAGGTGGCTTTGGTTCTTGTCCTAGTTTGTCGAATGGAAAAGTCGCTCTTCTCCACATCTCTATGAAACTGTATTATCATCTGTAAAATTAGAGTTTTGTACCAAAGTTTCCTATGATTCAGAACAGTAAAGGAACCACAACCAAGAACTTAAAGGCTTATTCTGAAAATGAAAGAAAGTGAAAGTCACTCAGTGGTGTCCAATTCTTTGCGACCCCATGGACTATAGTCCATGGAATTCTCGAGACCGGAATACTGGAGCAGGGAGCCTTTCCCTTCTCCAGGGAATCTTCCCAGCCCAGGGATGGAACTTAGGTCTCCCACATTGCAGGCAGATTCTTTACCAACTGAGCCACACGGGAAGCCCTATTTTGAAAATGGTACAGTTCAAATCCCTGGAATCACACTGACAACCAGTTTAGAAGAGAAAATGCAATCCACGGATCAGCTGCTTTATCTGCACATCCTCTGTGCTGTGCTGTGCTGTGCTTAGTCACTCAGTTGTGTCCGACTCTTTGTGACCCCATGATTGTAGCCCACCAGTTTCCTCTGTCCATGGGGATTCTCCAGGCAAGAGTATTGGAGCGGGTTGCCATGCCCTCCTCCAGGGGATCTTCCCAACCCAGGGCTTGAACCCACATCTCCCACATTGCAGACAGTTCAATGAAATGAACTACGTGTGAAAGTGTTTAGAATCAGGCAGACAGAACACTGTTTATACATCTTTACTCATTCAAAGCGGTCTGGGTTTGCTCTGAGGTCAGTGAGCATGGCCTGAACGCCTGCGTCATTCCTCAGGCAGACCTTAGACCATCGCACAGTGAGAATGAGAGCAACGGTTTCTCAGTTATTGGAGATAAGCATTTGACATCTGATGGTCTTCTGATTGTTAATACCAACTCTGTTCTTTCTCTTTAAACAATTCTAACCAAGCAGTTCATGCTATTCAGATGCACTTTAAGTCTCAAATTTTTAAACAACTGGGTAGAAAAGCTAAAAGAGGGCTGAAGAGCATGCTGACTTCATTAGAAGCCTGTTTCAGGAAATTATAAAAAAAAAACTTCTATGATAGAAGTTTTCAAATGGAAATGAGCTTACTAGTCATTTTTCAGAAGTTACTGAGAAGCTCCAAGTGTTTTTTAGCTCTAAGACTTTAATAACTTTTCAGAATCTTATATAGCTAAATGACTGAGGCATTAGTCCTCAAGGACTTTCCTGGTGGCTCAGCTGGTAAAGAATCCCCACCTGCAATGTGGGAGACCTGGGTTCAATCCCTGGGTTGGGAAGATCCCCAGCTTGGGAAGATCCCCTGGAGAAGGGAATGGCTACTCACTCCAATATTCTTGCCTAGAGAATCCCATGAACAGAGGAGCCTGAGTTGGACATGACTGAGTGACTAACACTTTCACTCTTCACTTAGTTGTCAAAGTACAAATCAGTAAGAATGTGTCCTAGAACTCTCATAAACTTTTATTTTCAATTAGATCACTATATTTCCTCAAGAGAAAATAAAAGGGATCCCTAGTGTTCTGAAGGCTGTACTTTCTTTCCCATGCATATGTCTCAACAAACATAACCAAATAAACAAACATAAGTATCTCTTATATGCCCCGCAAACTGTGGGATTATCTCTTATATACCTCACTGTGACATCTTGTTCTGACTTAAGTGTCTTACTTCCTTGTCCTAGCTCTCTTTTTTCCCCCTCTGTATCCCTTGGGAAGAAAGTCTTCATCCTGAGGATGGTAAAAGGGTGGCAGAGAAATGACGCTACTTTGGAAATGACTGGCAAAGCACTCCCTAGGTTCCACCTGCCAGGGGAGGCCTCCCTGCCCAACACCGCCATTTCACACAATTTACCTTCCACCCCAAATCTGGAGCACCAGTCTATAAAGAACAAAGGGAAAAGCAAGCTGTCCCTTAAAGAATTAAGGACTCTTAATTCTTTTTCATGGTATAAAGCAACATGTTACTGTGACTTTTGACCTCCAGGGGTTGGATTAGATGATTTTCCACATGGTTTATTGTGAAAGGTTTTATTGCGCATTCACCTCACAGATCCCCCAACAATTTAAATGCCATAAAAATGGCTAACATATGTGGCAGGTTTTAAAAATGTCCATCCGCCAAATGGATTTGCTTCTCATGCGGCCACCCGGAGCTGGCAGCATTTCCTCCACACACCTAGAGAAGGTTCTAAATGGGAGGGTAGAGTCACTCTGATGAGCTGTAATGAATGTGGCTCCCAGGGTAGAGGTGACAGACTCTCTGCCTCTATGACCCTCAGAGACACATCTTGGTTGGCTTTTTTTTTTTCTTTTCCCCAATACTGGTGGGAGTTTTATTTGTCTGCTTGCTTTTCTTCTTTGGGAAGTGGGTTTTTAAAAACATTTCTCTGTGGGTCACAAAAAATCTGTACTCCTAGATTCCACGAAGGTAGAATGAATTAACATGGCCCACAGCCACTGTCTCAGTGGGCTATTTCAATTCTCATGCTCTCCCAAGTGTTCTCATTTGTAAGCTACCAACATTACTCACCTACCTGTTAAAAAACAGGGAGAGAAATTTATCGTGATTTACTAGGAGCAATGCAGTCTTTTCCTTAGCAGGAAGTCATTGTCTTTATATCCATTAGCGAGCTACAACAATACTAAAAAAAAATTATATACATGGATGCATTTCTCATAACAGATGTGACTTCTCAAAGCAAGACTGCCTGCTGAGAATTCCTTCAAGGTCTAGTTAATTAATGCCTTCTCCGTAGATCCAATGGTCAGGAATGATTCCTGTCTTGACCTCTTTTTTGGCACTCATCATAGTGTCCCCTAGATATCCCTAGGGACTTAAAAGGAAGCCTCATAAGGGTCTGAGAACCAGTCTGTTAACAGTGGTCCCTGTCTTTCTTCAGCACTGGTTCCCCCTCTGTCTGCCTACAACCCAGCCTGAAGAGGACACTACTCGTCAGAGGAACACTTTTATCTGTCCCTGGGTGCCAGCCAGACATACCCCAGGCACCAGAAGGAAGCTGGAGGTCAAGGAAGGCCTCCTCCTGTCCCCTCAGAGCCTCGCCCTGTCACTTGGCTTGGGCATCTCCACTGAGGACCAATGAAGTTTCACGTGGGCAGCTTTATCAGCTTCTGATCCTCAGCCCTCATCCCACAGTGGCTTTAAATTAATCCAAAGGACCACTGATGGTCCTTCCATTTTTCATCCTCTTGGTTCAACTGGCATTTATGATTCCCATTTCGCTCCCCTTTAATAACAGTAAGGGGGAGGGAAACATTCTCTTTAGAAGTTAGTAGCAGAATTCACCAGGTGGAGATTTGTCTTTTGTTTACCAAAACATTCTAATACACCATTTTGGTTGAAGCAAGATGGTCCTGAGGACATAGGTGGGATGGAAACAAGAAGTTTATAAAGTGAGAATTTTTTAGTTTCTAGGAGCAGTGTTGGGAGGAATGGGGTGCTCAGGAAAGAGGATAAGCTAGGAGAGATGAGAAGGGATGGCCCAGCAACAGAAGGGAATCTCTGATTCAAGGAAAAGAGAAAGTGGGTGAGAAACTCACAGTGAAGGATATGACAGATGGGCTTTTTAGAATAGTAATGGTTAATGTTTTCAATATAAAGTTGTTTATTCTGTTCTGGACATCAGTCTCATATTAAAAGGAGCAGGATTAAATTTGTTCAGTGAAACAAGCTACAGGTTTAAAAATCATGATCATTATTAACAAATGAAGATCATCTAAATTAGTTCAAAATAGCAAAATACGTTGCACATATTGTTGTTGTTTAGTCACTAAGTCTTGTCCAACTCTGTCCCATGGGATTTCCCAGGCAAGAATACTAGAGTGGGTTGCCATTTCCTTTTGCAGGGGATCTTCCCAACCCTGGAATCAAACCCAAGTTTCCTGTATTTGCAGGTGGCCTTTACCACTGAGCCGCCAGACAAGCCCATGCCGTACATACAGGCACCCAAACAAGCTCAATTGCTTTTCCATGCACACCTATACACTGTATCTAGGATAAGAGACAGAGTTTTACAGCTTCAATTAACACAATTATTCTCACATATATCGCCCTCTTCAGTGTTTCTCCTACTCAGTACCTTGCTGGGAATGGAATCTGGGAGAGAGTAAGGAAAATGAGCATATTCCATATTTGTATAAGACCATAAACCTAAAGGCTTCCCTCATAGCTCAGTTGGTAAAGAATCTGCCGGCAATGCAGGAGACCCAGGTTGGGAAGATACCCTGGAGAAGCAAATGGCAACCCACTCCAGTATTCTTGCCTGGAGAATCCCATGGACAGAGGAGGCTGGCAGGCTACAGTCCATGGGGTTGAAAGAGTTGGACACCACTTAGTGACTAAACCACATAAACCTAAAGAGGGGATATGCAACAAGGAGTAATATATAAGAGAAACCAAGAATTCAGTGGAAGTGAAAAATCTGACTACAAAACATTGGGATGGAGTAGGGTCTCCAGATAAAATAAGGAATGCCTAATTAAATCCGAATTTCAGATAAACAAATTACTTTTTATGTCCCAAATATACTTCTCCTTATACTAGATGCCCTTAGTTTTATTTGAGAAAGTTGGAAGACCTAGAGTAGGAGAATTCTGGACTCCGTCAGAAGTAAAAAAACATTTAAAATGCATTAAAACAGTAAGGCTTGGATACAGTGAACATCTCGGTCAAATGATATTGTGCATTTTCAGAAGTGCTGTCTTTAGAGTCAGGCTTAAAGCCCTTCACAAACTTGTATAAGTTACATGGTTTTTCAGACTATGAAACACATGATGTGAACATTCGCTCTCAACATCAACACTAACCATTTAAAACTTCAAGGAGGTCCTAACACCACTCTTACTGTAAAAAAAAAACCACTGGCTAGTCTATCTCTAAAGGGATTTCCTATTTAAACCCTTAAACTTATAGTGAAACTAATTTACTAGAGAGGCAAGTGACTATTTCCTCCCTCAGCTCCTTCCCTATAGGGTAAACAGAATGAAACATAGCCCAGGGACCCTTACCTAACAAAACTAGGCCAGCTTAGTTACCATAGAGTCAAGCAGGGCCCTGTCCACTTTCCTACTACCTGATTTTATCAGGCAATAACAATTGTGCTCTTAAAATGTTCAAATTTCCAAAAGATCCAAGCCATCCTCAGTGCCATGTGAAACAACAGGAAATACTTTTCAATTAAACAAAAAGGTCATTACAAATGTACTTAATAAAATACAAGGTAAATGTACTTAATAAAGTTACAGCTTCAAGTGAAATGTGGGAAACCTCTTTCATTTTTATTAAAGCTGGATTTACTGCTTTGGTTTATTGGTTTGCATTCTCAGAACTTAATTTAGACTCTAGACGATTTGCTCAAAGGAAAGTATATGGGTCAGCTGTGTCGGCCTATCTCAGCCAAGCAGTTGTGATAGAGGTACTAAGTGATCATGGCCTGTGCCACAAGTCCTAAACATACAAAACCCATTCAAAGAAATCTTTCCAACTCACACCACGTTTCAGCAGGATGAACTTTCTACAAATACACCAGGTGAGGTTTTTTTTCTTTTCACTTTTGCACTGAAATTCTATCTCTCTCTCAGATCTGCCAGCTTGAATCCTACTGAATCTTTAAGGCTTGTCCACAGGGTCACCCCACTTCTCCAGCATGTCAGTTCTCAGTGGGAGCTGCACTACGCTAAGGCGGCACTTTGAATATTTGTGGGGATGCTTTTCTGGTGTTAGTGTGATTAAGCACTTATATATATTACACTATATACTATAAGCCATTTTTCATCTATTTCCTCTTTATGTTACAGTAGGGATATTATGTTGATTTTTAAAAATTAAGTATGGAAGGAAAAGTAAAAGACCAAGAAGAATCACGACACTTCACTTCTGAAAAAGGAAAGCATGAGGGGTTTTTCCCCAACCACCTGTAGATCTTTAACGAAGCTACGGAAATTAAGACCATGTTATGTTGGTTGAAAACTTGATAAACTGACAGCGGAAAAGAATAAAGAGCCCCAAAACAGGCCTATAGAACTTTGTCTATTATACAGGAAGCATGCCTAATTGATGTGGACTGAGAGACTTCAATAAATGGAACTGAGAAAACAGGGTTATCTATATGGGAAAAGAACCAAACTGAATTTCTTTCTCACATCATATACAAAAATCAACTCCAGATGGATTAAAAATGTAAGTGCAGAAACAAAACTTTAAAAATATATATGTGAAAAAAATATATATGTGTGAATATAATTTAGCCATAGAATAGGGAAAAATTTTTGAAACAAAACATAAAAAGCACTGACTATAAAAGGAAAAGGAATAAATTTGACTACATTAAACTTAAGTTCTTTATCTTAAAGAAAGTGAAACATTACAAACTAGCAGAAGATGTTTGTAATTCACATAACTGATAAAGGATTAGTATCAAAGTACATAAAGAACTCCTAGATATCAATTAAAAAACACACACTAACATGCACTGAAGAATTGATGCTTTTGAACCATGGTGTTGGAGAAGACTCTTGAGAGTCCCTTGGGCTTCAAGGAGATCAAACCAGTCAATCCCAAAGGAAATCAGTCCTGAGTGTTCATTGGAAGGACTGATGCTGAAGCTGAAACTCCAATACTTTGGCCACCTGATGTGAAGAACTGACTCATTGGTAAAGACCCTGATGCTGGGAAAGGTTGAGGGCAGGAGAAGAAGGGGGCAACAGAGGATGAGATGGTTGGATGGCATCACTGACTCAATGGACATGAGTTTGGGTAAACTCTGGGAGTTGGTGAAAGACAGGGAAGCCTGGCGAGCTGCAGTCTAGGGGGGTCCCAAAGATTCAGACACAACTGAGTGACTGAACTGGACTGACTGTTGAACTTTGCAGTTTGATATTGGAATACATTCTTAAATAAATGTGGTTATGTAATACACCATTTTAATGTGCATTTCTCACTTTATGTTTTTCTGCCAATGATTTATTACTTGCTGTTTATTTTATATTTATTTATACTGTAGAAATGATGTTAGACAAGAAGCAAATTCAACCGATTTTCTTATTCGAGTTCAAAATGGGTCACAAAGCAGTGGACACAACTTGCAACATCAACAATGCATTTGGCCCAGGAACCGCTAGTTACCATGCAGCGCAGCAGTGGTTCAAGAAATTTTGCAAAGGAGAGGAAAGCCTTGAAGATGAGGTACATAGTAGATAGCAATTGGAAGCTGACCACAACCAACTGAGAGCATCATCTATGCCGATCCTCTTATAACTACACAAGAAGTTGCCCAAGAACTCAACATCGACCATTCTGTGGTTGACTGGCATTTGAAGCAAACAGGAAAGGTGAAAAAACTCATGCCTCATGAGCTGAACAAACATGAAAAAAATCATCTTTCTGAAATGTTGTCTTCTCTTATTCTACACAACAACGATGAACCACATCGGACTCTGATGTGCGACAAAAAGGTGGATTTTATACAATAACCAGCAATGACCAGCTTAGCAGTTGGACCAAGAAATTCCAAAGCATGTTCCAAAGCCAAACTTGCACCAAAAGAGGTTATGGTCTCTGTTTGGTGGTCCGCTGCCAGTCTGATCCACTACAACTTTCTGAATCCCAGGTGAAACCATTACAGCTGAGAAGTATGCTTGGCAAATTGATGAGATGCACCAAAAACTGCAACGCCTGCAGCTGGCACTGGTCAACAGAAAGAGCCCAATTCTTCTGCATGACAATACCCGACCCCACTTTGCACAACCAACACTTCAAAAGTTGAACAAATTGGCCTAGGAATTGTTGCCTTATCTTCCATATTTGCTTGGTCTTTTGCTAACAAACTACCATTTCTTCAAATATCCCGACAACCTTTTCCACAACCAGCAGGAGGCAGAAAATGCTTTCCAAGAATACTGACTCCCTAAGTATGGAATTCTATGCCACGGGAATAAACACACTTACTTTGTTGGCAAAAATGTGTTGACTGTAATGGTTCCTATTTTGATTAATAAAGATGTATTTGAACCTAGTTGTAATGATTTAAAATTTCCTGTTCAAAATAGCAATTACTTTTATACCAACCTAATATACACTCCTAGTGGAAATTAAATTAGAGCAGCTATTGTGGAAAACAGTTGATTTTACCTACTAAAGTTAAAACATATCAGTACTCTAATGACACAATAATTCCACTTCTAGGTTTATATACAGGAAAACTCCTAGACATACATGCCAAGAGGCGTGTACAAAAATTTCCACAGCAACACTTTCCAAATAATAACTTGTATTTAGAAAAACTGAAATGCCCACTGACAGAAGAGTGAGTAAATCATGGACTATTCACATGATGTTATACAGCAGAGCAGTTGAAACCACTGAACCACACTGCCACATGCAACAATATGGATGAATGTTAGAATTGCAATATTAACTGAAAAGAGAACATGCTATGCAAACTTTTTTCTTAAGGCTGAAACAATTAAAATGAGAATGTTTAACAAATTCATACAGATTCAATGAAGTTATATAAAAAAGGAAGCAAGACATGACCAATATGGAATTCAGGGTAATGGTTACCTAAAACAAGGAGACAAAAAGATAGCAGGGAGGGATCTGCATCTCCAGGGTCAGATGGAGGTTACAGTAAAGGTCCTATCTTTTCTGTTGGGTGGTGTTTCAATGGTGATTATCACATTATTTAAAATACCTAGCTAAACAAACAGCAGACTAGAAGAGGACCACACACAGACCAACAATGGAGAGTGTGTCAATGACCAAGGATTATGATTAGTTACTTCATACACCTACAATTTAAGAGAAATAAGGAAAGAAAAATGAGACAAGAGAGAAAATAAATTATGCATGTACAATGTTACATATTATATATAAACTTCATTTCAAAACAGTAAAGAGGGCCTTGGACAATATTTGTTATAAAAGGGAGGAGGAAGGTATTTGATAGGGTTGCAAATCACTGCTTCAGCCAAATGAGGTTCAATGTTACTATAAACTCTGAACCTCCATGTCATGTCATATCATTCTTGCATGCATGCATGCTAAGTCACTTCAGTCGTGTCCAACTCTTTGTGACCCTATGGATGGTAGCCTGCCAAGCTCCCCTGTCCATGTGGTTCTCCAGGCAAGAATCCTGGAGTGGGTTGCCATGCCCTCCTCCAGGGAATCTTCCCCACCCAGGAATTGAACCCACATCTGTTTGGCAGATTCTGCATCTGTTGGGCAGATTCTGCATTAGCAGGAGGGTTCTTTACCACTAGTACCATCTGGGTAGCCCTATATCATTCTTAAAGCACTGCATATGTTGCCTGGCTTATGATTTTTTTTTTTAATGTATTTATAGTATCTCCCCTGGACTATATGTATGCTCCTTGAAGATTCTGGACTCTCCACAATATGCAGTACCTTGGGTAGAGAAAGCACTCATTAATTTGTTGAATGAACAAAATATAATTAATTTGGTGCTTTAATTTATGCCAGATAACAGCCCTTCACATTCTGGAGTTTATCAGAATTCAAGAATACAACATCTGAAGTATCAGTAGAACATCTATTCCTGGATGGCAGATGTTTAACTCAGTAAATTTGTCCCATACTTGTTTAAGCAAAAAATACTCTAATATGACTCCAAAGAAATCTCAATAGCTCCATATATGTAATAACAATAAAGTGCATTAAGTATTTACTACAGGCCAGTGTGTGTGTGTGTGTGTGTTAATTCGCTTCAGTCTTGTCCGGCTCTTTGCGACCCTATAGACTGTAGCCTGCCAGACTCCCCTGTCCACGGGATTCTCCAAACAAGAATGCTGCAGTGCGTTGCCATGCCCTCCTCCAGGGGCTCTTCCCAAACCAGGGATCAAACCTGTGTCTCTTACATCTCCTGCTTTGGCAGGCAGGTTCTTTACCACTAGTGCCTGGGAAGCCCACTATGGGCCAGACGCTTTGTATTATCTTGAACAAAGAAATGGTTTTGGTCTCTTTTACCAATAAAGAAGCCATGATTCAGTGAGGCTAAGAACCTTTTCCATGTCTACATTGTTGGTATGGCAGAACAGTGATTGGACTTCAGGTGGCTTTATAAAACCAAATTAGCCTCTTTCAAATATGTTATGCCAACTATGGACATCTTCATGTCTTACTCAATTTTTTCTTTATTTCTTTGCTTTTTTGTTATTATAAGTCTTTTGCATATAGAAGGGAAAGTCTCCAGGGTTCCATTTGCCAAGGCCAGAGAAGGACAAAAGTTAAAAGCTTCATGAGGTTCCCACAGGAAAACTCTTAAATAAGAAGGGAGATAAAATGCCTTAAAATCTTTGTAAGAGTTCCAGTAAGAGATGAGCGAAAGCCATATAGGCACGTTGCAAATCTAGAAGAGAGATGGTGGTGGCAGAAACCAGAGCAACGGCAGTAGAAATTGGAGAGAAACATAGAGATATTTCAGGGGCAGAATTGTCAGAACTTGATTCTCTGGACGTGAGGAATGTGGGGGCAGGAGGCTTGAAGGACAGACTTGACTTCTGAGTTGGTCTCTTAGTTCACCAGCACAGACCCTGGGCATGTATTCCATAACTCTCCACAGAGAAATCCTTAAAAAGGAGTATACTACTTTTCAACAGGATAGCTGGTTATCAACACCATCATGGATGGCTCTCTGATGGAAAAACATTTTGGAGGCTTCGCATGTCAGAAAATGTGTTCAGAGGCTGATGATATTTTTCTTTTAGGAATATCATCTTTTAACCATATATTCAAAGACCTTTCCCATCCAATTTATTATTTTCATAGCTGTATTACAGAAATGAAAACAAGCATAGATAGGATATATGTGACTATGAAGGGTACCAGTCTTGGAAGAAAAAAATGATACCATGATTCATTGCCTATTGGAACTAAGAGCAGTGAAAAAAATGTTCAAATGAACTGATTTAGGTAGCAGCCCCAGCAGTGCATTCCACAGCACACTCTAACTGCAGGGAATGAATATTTCAATGGCAGTACACAAAGTTGTGTGTTCTCTGCTAATTCCTTTTTGTAAAGTTATTGTGTTCTGCCTAATAAATTAGTTTGGATAATAACATCATAAACCTTAAAATAGAAATCATTTGATCAAAAGCAAAATATACCAAGGAAATACATTACCATCTAAAATATTAATAGAGCTAGAACTATTGGGGGAAAAAAAGATTAAGCTCTCAATGAGGTTCAATTTCTCACCATCTGAGCATAAATATTCTCAAGTGCTGATTCAGCACACAGTCTTTTCCAAAAGTCTTAAAAGATTGAACAGATGCTCCTAAAGGTCAGCGAACTTCATTACAAATTGACACTAATTCTTTCTTTTCTTCCCTGTTTTCGGGGTGGAGGGGTAAGAGGCAAGAGGTGGTGAAAGGAGGATCAGTTCTATCATTATCAATGGACACACAGGACCGAAAAAATCAAGCTGGCCTCCAGAGGAAGCCAGGAAATTGAGCCTCTCCATCTTTCACCCAGCATAAAAACAGTCTAAAATAAATGGGAGACAGAAATAACAACTTGGAAAATGATTTTGCTGAATGTCTTCCTTTCTCAAGATGTCTGACCACAGCTATGCTTGAAATACTCATAGATGAACAATATTTGCCCAAAAGATGTGGTTATTTTTACAAGGCAAATAAGAAACAATCATTTCCAATTATTTTTAAAAAGAAATACCAAATAGAATATACATGGGGTTTGATCACCTCAATTTTGACAGGCAGAAAGATAAGCATGTTAGGAACCAAATGTCATGCTTTTAGCTCCTATACATTTTGCCCAAATGAAATTCCTATGTGGTAAATATGCCTCCCTTTATGCAGCAAAATCCACCCTGAGTCCAACACCATTTTCCTAAAGTCTAATTCCTTTCAACAAGGCACTAAATCTTTTTATTGCAACCACCAAATGTTTTCTTATTGCTAGAAATGGTACAATACACTAACTTTTTGATACATGCCCCAGCTTTCCAAGATTCTGTTGGAAAGAAAGTGATCCTTTATGACATTTTGTAATATCCCGCCCCATTTATTACTTTCCAGAATTTCTATCATTAATTAAAGGGCCTTCTTTCACCATCCCCTGCCACCACCACCCCCCAAAAAACCTAATCTATTCCCCAATTGCCTATCATAGACTAAATAAAAGTCGGTCTATCACAGCAGCAGGCACGGTCATGCCAATTTCACAGTGTGATTTGTGCACTCATTTCATTTTGAAAATGACCCTGCCCTCCATCTGTCTAAGCCGAATGTCCTGCTTTTTTCAAGCCAGGCCTCAGGAGCAGCAGCACATGAAATAAGGAAGAAGACAGAATGGCCTCCCTCCTGCCCACTTTAGCAGCCACACTCACAGCAGGGGAAGCAGCACAAAGAGGGGAACCTCAACTGATGCCTGTAGGGATGGGAGAAATCCAGGGGAGAACAGAGGCCTTCTATTTTGCTTCCATTCCCAAGAGGCCATTTGAAGGTGAATGCTTTCATGATGCAATACAACCCTGAAAATTGGATTGATAGACTAAAGATACAAAACACAATTTCCCATTTCCATGTTCTGTCTTGTTACCTTGATTTATAATAGCATCTTACCCAAAGTATCAGGTCATACATAAGTATTTTAAAAGACTGAGTCTTTTGGATAATTTTTTTCCCCAAGAGCTAAGTATCAATCAAGCAGGCATGAAGGAGAAGGCATCCTATTCCTTTACCACTGAGCAGCACTAGACAGCATCCGTCAAACCATATACCTCTTTGGGCTGAAGACCGGAAAGGATTTCAGCAGAGATTGGGTTGGAAGAAGTCTCGGAGTTAGGTTACTGAGTTATGACCAAAGAAAGTCTTTCTCAGCAGCTTTCTCTGGGCATCCTGGGTGGCCCACTCAAACCCACTGGAAGGAGTGCAGTGTGTCTTTTACTTGGTATTCACGCAGTGGACAGTTCCTTGTCCAGTTTCATGCTTCAGCAGAACACAACTCTGGCAAACTTTGCAGCAAGGGAGAGGAATGGATAAGAATATGAAGTCAATTTCTTGATAGCATATCATTCAGATGTCCAACTGAAGTCTCTTCTTAGCTATAATAGATGATTAGGAAATTCACCACCTCCCACTTATCACCTCCTTAACATCTGCTCACAGCTGCAATTCAGGGAAGAAAGTTCAAAGTCTACCAGCTAAAGTTGCTTGTTTGTTTTAATAGAAAAAATAACAACCAAGAAAGCAAGACACTGTATTCCCTCAAAGCTGGGCCCTTATGTGATACATGCGTGCGTGCTCCGTCGCTTCAGTCTGTCCTACTCATTGCGATCCTATGGACTGTAGTGTGCCAGGCTCCTCTGTCCATGGGACTCTCCAGGCAAGAATACTGGAGTGGGTTACCACTTCCTTCTCCAAGAGATCTTCCCAACCCAGGGATTGAACCTGCATCTCTTATGTTGCCTGCATTGTCAGCTGAGTTCTTTACCATTAGCGCCACTTGGGAAGCCCCATACTGAGCACTATTAAATTCCAAAGAATTTATACACAAATAGACCTTAAGGTAGTAACACAGAATCTAGGGCATCTATTCCAAATACATAAGAAAGGAACAAAAGAAAATCCAGCCACAGATTAAGTAGGTTGGAAAGTTAAAAGAGTTAACGGTGCACAGAAAAGGGAAAACTTGGAATGTGCTTCCTCCTCGCCTCCACCCTTCTTGGAAAACACGAGGTTGTAGATTTATGCAAGGTTTTTCCACTTCGTGGTGAAATCTGGAGAGTCAAGGCAGACCACAGAGCCAAGTTTAAACGCTAAAATGAACTCGGTAATATTTGTAGTTACGGAAAAACGGGGGGAGCGGGAGGGGTAGTGGGAGCAGGAGCTGAGGCTCTTGAAACTAAAGCCAAACCTAAGTATCACATAAACTCCAAGCACTCTTTCCTGCTATCAACCTCTGAAACGACAAAATAAGAACTCCTGATCGCTGCACTATTTTGTTCTTAGAAAGTGCGCCCACGGGACGACCCAAAGACAGAAAGTCCACTGTAATTCGGGGAGAATACCAAACTGACATTCCTCTTTTTCCATTCCCGTTTCATTCACCAAAACAACGTGAAACAACACCATGTATATGCACCGCACAGTGTCTAAAGGATCAAAAACGGAAGGGACTTCGAACCGTAAACCTTCCACCTCCGCGCCAGAGACACAACAGGCAGTCAACAATCCTCATTTACCACGGAACGGAGGGTGACCACGACCTCATCTCCCCTCACCTCAGGGTCCGCCCCGAGGGGACTACGCCTCCCAGGATGCAGCGCGGCTACGTCCGCTGGCGGCGCGAACCGGTGCATGCCGGGAAGTAGAGTTTCCGTCTTCGAACGGCCGGGAGGTCTTTCCTCTCGCGTCTAACGCCGCTCACACTCTGGAGTCTTCAGGCACCAGGCCAATAATTGAGATACACACATTAATGACTCTTTCCAATATCAGGTTGATCGTTCCGCTGCAAAATACTTTAGGAGCAACCCCCCCACCCCCAAAGCCCATTAAAAACACCAACCTTCTTCGCAGCCTTCCGTTTCCGGTTGTCTTGTTGCCCTGGTAACGAGCGTAAGCAACCTCGGAGGCGGTTATGGCGGGGCTGGGAGGTTCGCAGATCCCCGACGGGGAGTTCACCGCGGTTGTGTACCGGCTCATCCGGGATGCCCGGTACGCCGAGGCCGTGCAGCTGCTGGGCGGAGAGCTCCAGCGGAGCCCGAAAAGCCGCGCCGGGCTGTCGCTGCTGGGCTACTGCTACTACCGCCTACAGGAGTTCGCGCAGGCGGCCGAATGCTATGAGCAGCTGCGCCAACTGCACCCGGAGCTGGAGCAGTACCGCCTGTACCAGGCCCAGGCCCTGTACAAGGCCTGCCTCTACCCAGAGGCCACCCGCGTGTCCTTCCTCCTCCTGGACAACCCCGCCTACCACAACCGGGTCCTCCGTCTCCAAGCCGCGATCAAGTACAGCGAAGGCGACCTGCCCGGGGCCAGGAGCCTGGTGGAGCAGCTACTGAGTGGAGAAGGAGGAGAAGACAGCGGGGGCGAGAACGAGCTGGATGGCCAGGTCAATCTGGGTTGTTTGCTGTACAAGGAGGGACATTATGAAGCCGCGTGTTCCAAGTTCTCTGCGGCCCTGCAGGCTTCGGGCTACCGTCCTGATCTTTCCTACAACCTGGCTTTGGCCTATTACAGCAGCCGGCACTATGCCCCAGCTCTGAAGCATATCGCGGACATTATTGAGCGTGGCATCCGGCAGCACCCAGAGCTGGGTGTGGGCATGACCACTGAGGGCATTGACGTTCGAAGTGTTGGCAACACCTTAGTCCTTCACCAGACTGCTCTGGTGGAAGCCTTCAACCTCAGGGCCGCCATAGAATACCAACTGAGAAACTATGAGGCGGCCCAGGAAGCCCTCACTGACATGCCACCAAGGGCAGAGGAAGAGTTAGACCCCGTGACCCTGCACAATCAGGCACTAATGAACATGGATGCCAGGCCCACAGAAGGGTTTGAAAAACTACAGTTTTTGCTCCAACAGAACCCCTTTCCCCCAGAGACCTTTGGCAACCTGTTGCTGCTCTATTGTGAATATGAGTATTTTGACCTGGCAGCAGATGTCCTGGCAGAGAATGCCCATTTGACTTACGAATTCCTCACACCCTATCTCTATGACTTCTTGGATGCCATGATCACTTGCCAGACAGCCCCTGAAGAGGCTTTCCTTAAGCTTGAGGGCCTAGCAGGGATGCTGACTGAACAGCTCCGGAAACTTACCATACAAGTGCAGGAAGCAAGACACAATAAAGATGATGAAGCTGTCAAAAAGGCAGTAAATGAATATGATGAAACCCTTGAGAAGTACATTCCTGTGTTGATGGCCCAGGCCAAAATCTACTGGAACCTTGAAAATTACCCAATGGTGGAAAAACTCTTCCGCAAATCTGTGGAATTCTGTAATGACCACCATGTGTGGAAGCTGAATGTGGCTCATGTTCTGTTCATGCAGGAAAACAAATACAAAGAAGCCATAGGTTTTTATGAGCCAATAGTCAAGAAGCATTATGACAACATCCTGAATGTCAGTGCTGTTGTGCTGGCCAACCTGTGTGTTTCATATATTATGACAAGTCAGAATGAAGAAGCTGAGGAGTTGATGAGGAAGATTGGAAAGGAGGAAGATCAGCTCTCCTATGATGATCCAGATAAGAAAATGTACCATCTCTGCATTGTGAATTTGGTGATAGGGACGCTTTACTGTGCCAAAGGAAATTATGACTTTGGTATTTCCCGGGTTGTCAAAAGCTTGGAACCTTATAATAAAAAACTAGGAACTGATACATGGTATTATGCCAAAAGATGCTTCCTGTCATTATTAGAAAACATGTCAAAACACACCATCATGCTTCGTGACAGTGTCGTTCAAGAATGTGTTCAGTTTTTAGAACACTGCGAACTTTATGGGAGGGACATACCTGCAGTTATTGAAGAAACCTTGGAAGAAGAAAGAACGCATATTGGAAAGAATACAGTCACATATGAATCCAGAGAGTTAAAAGCTTTGATTTATGATATTATAGGATGGAATATGTAGTAGTGTCTGATAGTGGCCTTATCATAATGGTTTTATATCTGTTTTTCACTCTTGCTTTTTATCTCCAGTTAGCTAGTGGCATATTTACATTTGTTACATGTTGGACTTTGTACAGTTCAAAATTATAATAAAAATAATTAGTATTTTTAAAAAATCTTCACAAAGTGAAATGTAAGAACATCTAGAAACATTTATGAAAATTCAGAACTGCCTGGGGACACTATTTCTATTAGAACTTGTTAGAACCCATGTTCCCTCTCTGCTACCATTTGTGCTTTGTATTTTGAGTGACCTGCATAAAGGTTATATTATCCAGGGACTTGGTACTAGTCCTATCAGGCCCAGAACTCTGTAGTTAATGTATAGGATTTCTAGGCTTTTAATAATCTCAGGGATTGTGTGTTCTAATTCATAGTTTGTAATGAATACATATTATATAGCATTAGGATGTTTTTCAGAGTTTTCAATATAAAATATAATGCTTTATGTAAACAAAATACCTTACACTATAAATGTTTTTTTGTTGCTGCTGTTTTTTTTTTAATGTGCAAGTCAGTGGGAGACCTTGTGCCCTTAACAAAATTATGGTGCTGTGGTTTAGAGACAATAAACAGTTGTCAAAGAATTTTACATAGTTTTCTTTTGTTCCACTTGTTAATAATCTGAGTACATAAGCAACATATAGTGTTTTTCATAACTCTGTTCTCCTTTATCTTTAACAGTGAGGAATAGCAGAGGTCCCATGGGAACTGGGTGCTTACTTCCCACGTTTGTATTTCTAACTTAGGATATGTTAATGCTGGCGTTGTTTGTGTGTAGTAACCTCTCAGGAAGAGAAAAATCTAAGCTATTTCCATGACCCCACCAAACTTCTCTTCCACCTCCATCACAGATGAAAAGGTCAATTCTGAAACCTCCTCTGGTAGATTCATAATGCTGTGTTAGGGCCACAACCCTTCCAATGAAAACCCCACTCATTCTGCTTAGGCATTTTTATTTTCTGAACCATACAAGAGCCTTACCTTGTTTCCCCACCCCTTTTCTTTCCATAAATCTGTCAACCCCAACTCTTGACCTGGCTTAGAGAAAAACAAAGTAGCTTGAATTATATGAAATTGCTGGTTTTGGAAGTTTTTAAACTATAAAACTAGCAATTTTTTTATGGTCCAACCTAATAGTGTTCTACTGAAAGATAGTGAACCCTGCTGTGATGTTCAGTTCAGTCGCTCAGTCAAGTCCGACTCTTTGTGACCCCATGGATTGCAGCATGTTAAGGTTTCCCTGTCCTTCACTATCTCCCGGAGCTTGCTCAAACTCACATCCATTGACTCGATGATGCCCTCCAACCATCTCCTCCTCTGTCGTCCTTCTCCTGTCTTCAATCTTTCCTAGCATCAGGGTCTTTTACAATGAGGCAGTTCTTCGCATCTGGTGGCCAAAGTATTGGAGTTTCAGCTTCAGCACCAGTTCTTCCAATGAATATTCAGGATTCATTTCCTTTAGGATGGACTGGTTTGATCTCCTTGCAGTCCAAAGGACTCTCAAGAGTCTTCTCTAACGCCACAGTTCAAAAGCATCAATTATTCGGCACTCAGCTTTCTTTATAGTTCAACACTCACATCCATACTGGAAAAACCATAGTTTGACAGACCTTTGTCAGCAAAGTAATGTCTCTGCTTTTTAATATGCTGTCTAGATTGGTTACAGCTTTTCTTTTAAGGAGCAAGTGTCTTTTAATTTCATGGCTGCAGTCACCATCTGCAGTGATTTTGGAGCCCACCAAAATAAAGTCTCTCATTGTTTCCACTGTTTCCCCATCTATTTGCCATGAAGTGATGGGACTGGATGCCATGATCTTAGTTTTTTGAATGCTGAGTTGAGATGATGATTTTTTTTTTCCCTTCAAGGAGAAATCACTTAGCCACATAGGTACCCATACTGGGACCCACATAGGTTCTCAGCATAAATCCTCTGTAGCATGACCTTCTGGGTGCTCAAATTCTACTAGAGCTATCAGAAAATGGCTTATTATGAAGTCCAACGATTTTTTAATTTATAGCAATTTTAATCTTAATTACATAAGCTGATACCATTTACCACTGATGTTTGAACCCACACTGGGAGGACAATCAGTGTTTAATGACCCCTTTAGTGCATCCCTTAGTGCAATTCCATCATTGGGAAATGTTCTTTAACAACCTCTGTGCTAAAAGTGTTGTTGCTTCATTGTGCAGTAGCTCTGTGCCTTCTCAATCTTCATAGCCCCTTAACATTTGGAAAGTAAATCAATTGAAATCTTATTTTTAACAGCCATGTTTTAAAAAAATAGGGGTGTTTTTTTTTCATATTTCCTCAACTTTTCTCTTAAAAAAAAAAAAAAAAAAAGCAGAAAGTGTAAGTAATGTTAACCACCCAAAAGTAAATGTTTTCCAGATTCCCTTTTGCAAATAGCTCAGTCTTTATTCAACCACACTTTATTTACCCAGGTGCTGTGTGTTTGTGGTTTGCATGTATGTGTAATTTAGCCTTTCAGAACATAAAAAGCTTTTCAGAACAGTTTTTAACCCCTTGCCGCTAGGCAGTTGGGATTTCCTGGTTAGTAATGCATCAGGAAATCCTGACTGGTCCTACTACTGAGGGAAGGAATAAAGGTCAATTATGGCATTTGTCCCCTTCCTTACACAAGCTCTCCAGAGAGGTACCCACCAGAATTGATAGATCCTGTTGCTACCTGGCAACAGCCAAGCCTCCTGAATCAAGCCTACAAAACTGGCCAGCCCTCAGAGCCCTGGAGGAGACTGTGAAGATCTAACTCCCCAGGCACTTACTGTCCTCTAGTTTTAGGATATATTTATTTTAAACTCGCCTTCAAAGTACTCACCTCTGTTTATTGATTTCAGTAGGCAAATAACTTTATGACTCTATATTGCCATTTGAACAAAGGCATTCATCCCTAAAGCTTTTTTCTATGCTCTTAGAACTTCATGGACTCAGTGCTAAAAGCACTTTTCTCAACCAAAAAAAAAAAAAAAAATTCCCTTTATTTCTTCAGTGTTTTACTCCTTTAAGATTTTTTCATAATTCCTGCACAGTATATTTTAAAGGACTACATCCATTATTTCATAGTCTCAGTCAACCCACCTCCTCACACATTCAGAATATAAGCATGTTGTACCCAAGTGGTTATTTCCATTTTCTCAGACATGAACAAAACCTTGCTCTGTGCAGAACCACCAAGTAGACTCGTTTGATCAGTGACAACACGCCTACAAAAGGATTCACATTCCTATGACGGCCCCTCTTTGAATTTCGCCTTAGCTGTGGCCAAGATATTCGCATCAGTGTTATTTGTGAAGGTCAGGTGTGTAGTGGCTAACTCTGACCCACTGGTGAGCAGCAGACAACTGGGAACAGGGAAAACTGCCGTGATGTTTGGCAGAGAGCTCCGAGCACCCAGACGGCTGTAATCACAGACACTCCCCCGCCCCGAGGGGTGACACAGGAACGTACAGGCATGGCCTCTAAGACCTCAGAGGAGCACCTCAGATGGAATCCTAGCAGAACTGTCAGAGGTTTGGCCTGAGGTTATTAGAACAATTTGTGTGTAGAAGGCTATGGGGTAGATGCGCAGATAAATAAGCTTACAAGGAAAAGTGAGACAAGAAAGGGCAAAAGAAAAAAAAACTTTTTTTAAGAAAGGGCAAACGGCTTGGAGAAGCTTTATAGGAGTAACTTTTTGAGCCTTCTGCCATATAACCATAGCTCGCACTCATTTCCACACTGGCACTTGAAGGGTTAGCAGCGCTCGAAGTCTAACCTAGGTAAGCGGTATATGGCTGTCTGCACTACCTGATTTTAAAAAGATAACATCACCAAAGACAAATCTTTCATTTCTAGTGAATAGCAGCATTTTAAAATACAACCTTTTGTCTTAGGTTCTTTTTTTTTTTTGTCTTTTTTTTTTTTTTTAATGACTACCAGCAATCTGGAAACATCTGGGAGATTGTCCTTTCCTGAAAGTGCCTTCTCCCACACTGAGCAGCTTCCTAGCAATGGTGTAACTTGCAGCTCACTACCCACCATTCACTAACTGCCTCTCATTCTGTGCTGATCTACAGCCAGGACTAATGTGACATTTGGAGCTTTTGTTTTCATTTACTGGGCTATCCCTTAGTATTAGTCAAACAACACATTTTGTAACTCTGGGTTCTTGGTTGTCCAACCACATAATCACCATGGCAATAGCCACCAGATTCTAAATTTATACCTTCCTTCTAACTGTAAAATATATGCAACTTTTTGAGTACCTTAATGTTGCTCAAATCCTTCAGCAGCAACCTTAATTCTTAAATTAGGAGTTTTAAGGAACTGTGAATTTCCCAAGAACCTAGATTGGTTTTAGATCATAAAAAAACATTTCTTTAATCTTAGTTTTCAATTTCTAGTCTCCCTATAGGAAAATATATAACTTATGGTAACAGGTTATTCTTACATTTTTAAGTACAGCTCAAAGGAATACAATATAAAAATGCAAATTTATTAAATTCCTCAAATGCAGCACTTCCTTTTATGAGTTTCATATTAAACCTATAAAGGCATCATCACAGGACCTTGTGGATTAAACATTTACAGAACATGACAGCACTTGGGACAAAAGGCTTCCTGGTATTTCTATGGCACGTAGTCATGAAGATAGCAGTCTTTCCTCTCTACTTAGGAGACTCTGTTTCCTTACTTGTGGTCTTCAGTGGAAGGCAATGACTAATAATCTACTTTAACAGACGGAAATTCTATATACATCTGACTTCTGACTGACTACACAGCACAAACAGCCTCGAGCAGTGAAGAAGCCAGCAGAGGCACTTGATTTTGGCTCCATCTTCTGGCAATGCCACTTCCTGGCTACGAACAGTGGGTGTCAGTCATCGTCGCTAAACCTCAGTTGGGCTCCTCAGGTGGCACAGTGGTGAAGTATCCACCTGCCAATGCAGGAAATGCAGGTTTGATCCCTTGGAGAAGCAAACGGCAGAACACTCCATTATTCTTGCCTGAAAATTCCATGGACAGAGGAGCCTAGCGGGCTAGTCCATGGAGTCGCAAAGAGTCGGACATGACTGAGCGACTGAGCAAACCTCAATTATTTCACTGGTAAAAGGGGGACAATACCACCCACTTTACAGGGCTGTTGTGATTACAATCAGAACTTCTTGTCTAGGGTTAAGTGCCCAGCAGTGTCTAGCTAATAGGGGGAAATTAGAAAGTTATTAATGCAATAATCAATTCTAGGGTAGTGCATCCTAAGTCGCTTTAGTCACGTCTGACTCTTTGTCACTATGGACCAGAGTAGTCCATCAGGCTCTCCTGTCCATGGGATTCTCCAGGCAAGAATACTGGAATGGGTTGCCATGCCCTCCATCAGGGGATCTTCCCGACCCAGGGATTGAACTCATGTCTTTTATGTCTCCTGCACTGATAGGCGGGTTCTTCACCACTAAAGACATCTAGTGTTAGGCAAAAATACAGAGACTCAATTAGAATCTGGAGAAGGCAATGGCACCCCATTGCAGTACTCTTGCCTGGAAAATCCCATGGACGGAGGATCCTGGTAGGCTGCAGTCCATGGGGTCGTGAAGAGTCGGACATGACTGAGCAACTTCACTTTCACTTTTCACTTTCATGCATTGGAGAAGGAAATGGCAACCCACTCCAGTGTTCTTGCCTAAAGAATCCCAGGGACGGGGGAGCCTGGTGGGCTGCCGTCTATGGGGTTGCACAGAGTCGGACATGACTGAAGCAACTTAGCAGCAGCAGCAATTAGAATCACTCAGACTCAGTCAGAAGGGACATCAGAGATTTTTATTTCACAAAAGATATTAGGCCCAAATAGGAAAAGTGACTTGTGGTTGGCAGATAAAAATTGAGCATCCACATAATTTCCAGACTAGAACACTTTCCACCGTGTTCTTAGACTTAGAAGTCTAACTTCTCCTAAGTTATTTTATAGCTTATAGTGACACATTTCAGTCATTTAAAAAAAATTATCTGTCCAGCTCTAATGTGGGCACAATATGGTACAAAGGATGTAGTAGAACTTCGCAAGAATGGATTTAGAGGTTTCCATCAGGCAATACTACACCCAATCAACAGACATCAGAAAATGCAGCACAAGTTGACTTTACAAGTATATTGAAAAAGAAAGAGGCCCCTGAGGGCAAACACAGGCAAAAGTAAATGTGATAGCAGTAAGATCCCACTTGTTTTTCTGATAGGGTAGCACAGGAAACTGGAGCAGTAAGGTTTATCAAAGGATTTCAGTCTGGCATCTGGTTAAATCAAGTAGATGTAATTGCATGTTTAGTGTCTGTCTGGCATAAGCGTTGATTCATTGAAAGAAAGCCTATTTGTTGACAAAATGCAAAAACAGAGGTGAACAATAAATAGCATGCTAAGTGGAAATGCTAGTGCCCTGACCCTTGAATGCTCTTTCCTGGATGTGTTATTGGGCAGGCCCTGGCTATGAGTTCCAGAGACCTGCCATTACTTGGATAAGAATCCAGAACTGTACATGTCTGGATTCTATTGCTGTCCCAAAGCTGGATGGGGCAAACAATATTCCTTGTAAGAGCCAAGAATCTAAAATTTTGAAAAATCTGCAACTAAATAGAGTAAGACACAAATTTTAGTAAGAATAAATACAAGTAATGAGGCTTTACATATATATATATATATATATATATATATTTTTTTTTTTTTAAATCAGCCTCCATGGAGATTTGGTGAAAATGGAACATGCAGAAAAGACAAACTGTTAAATTCAAGGTCAGTGTGAGGTGCCAGTGCAAGGTCCAGCAAAGATGCATGAGTGACTAAAAAATATTGGAACAAGGAATGAGGAAATCATTGGAACTATTCTGGAACATGTAGGCCCTGACAACTCATTTTAAGAACATCAAGTAGGCATATATGGAGACAGATGAGGATGGTGAAGGGTCTAGAAGTGACAGGAGCAACAGTTGATTGGAAAAATCTAGGGGAACATGAGCTGTCTTTAAATATCTGAAGAGCTGCCCTGCAACAAAGCAACGGCACAATCTTTATGACTGGATGAGACAGAAGTCACATTAATGGACAGGACACAGATTTTGGTCTAACAGGCAAAAACCTATGAATTCTGGAAGATTTCAGAAACGGGGAAAAGCTTGCTAGAAAGGCAATAAATTCCCATGTGGTCACAGCAAATGTTCAGGAGGACTAGGTTGTCTGTTTGTGGCCTGGGGGGATGGAAAGATTCGGTAGCAATTATATTTGACCAAAAGTAAGATGAGATGATTCCTAAGGTTCATTCAGACTGAGCCTTATATGAGCCAAGTAGAAAATTGCTTTAACTAACTATAACTAACTTATTATATAGGGCTATAATCTTGAAATGTATCAAGTAAGACTGGGTTTAACAGGTTCAATCCCTAGTTATTTCAGAGTCCACACAGCTCCAACCTTCCCTCCAGTGGGGGAACCACAGGCAGGGCCAAATCAGCATCTGCTCACTGGTCATTCACTCCTGGAGAAGACTGCTTACAGGAAGAGACTGTGTCGTTATTCTCTTGAGGATAGCATGAAGCTGTCAACAAAGATTAAATGAAATCAACAAGAACAAAGCAACAATTTCTGTAACAATGCGTGGTTTGGGTATTGTTTTATTATTTTTTCCCCAGCACATCTTAAAAATCACACATGGGCATTTACTTATAGAACAGTACAGTCTAGGAAAAGCAGTAAAAGGAGAATCCAAACATGCACTGAAAGTACAGTACACAGACTGTGTGTTGAGCCCTTTGGAAAACAGTATGGCTCAGTCTGAACTGACAGAGCTACGCTGGAATCCCTAAGCAATTTTCCTTCCCACTACATACCCACTTTGAAGACTACTGGTGTGAAGAACGGTTTGTATGCAGTAGTTACAGCAGTGTAATGGCTCACACACAAGTGCTCACCCACGTGCAGTTCCCAAAAGGTGACTACAGCACTGGCAGGAAAGATGCACTGCCTTGGAGGAAGACTCGGGATAAGGTATTATTCAAGTCAAGTTGTCTCAGAGCCAAAGTATTTCACAGGCTTAGCAAAAAAAGGACAAAAATGAAGGAACATGACCTACACATATTTCTCATAAGATTTATCATTGTTCAGAAACAGAAATATTTATCACTCTGAAGGCACCATCACACAAAAAACAACTGACGCACAACATAAGGAATACGAACCCCACCCCCTCCCCGACTCCAGGCTCTGCTCCTCAGGGAGCTGTGTGAGCAAACAGCTAAGATGTGCAGTGGGTGTCTTCATGACACAGTGAGTATGCCACGTCCGCCGAGCCACATCTTAGGGCTACTAAGCTGCGACAGCAGGAGTGAAAATGCAAGAAAGTACATGTAAATTCCACTGACTGAATAGGTGTACGTAAGAGTACAGGTCTACCACACGATTAGTTCAATAGGCAAGAACAGGTGATTGAAACCAACACTGTGGAAGGATCTTCCATGTTTCCACACACAACTACTTAATTCCTGATGTGTTCTCGAAGAGGAATCGCTCTGAACTGCTACACAAGCTCTGTCTTTAAAGACTTATCCTCTCCCACTCATTTTAAATAATGGCTATTTCATGGGAGGGGAAAAAAAAAATCCCAACAAGGCACTGTATGCTTTGGGGGAATATTCTTTAAATAGCTCAAAAAATAATTATTTATAGAAACTGTATACCAGCACAAGTGTTTCATGTCCTTTTTGATATGTGAACAAGACTGCTTTAGTGGTTAAACAACACGTTTCATCATAGGGTGCTCACAAAAAACACTACCAACAATAAGATGCTTTAAAAACATGTACATATACTACTTAGAAACCCACACTAAAACATTTGTTTCCTTTCTCTCTCTCTCTCTCTCTCTCATTTGGAAGTTCAGAGTATTTGAAAACTGTTCTTAATGATACTTAATGTATTATCTTGTTCCTTGTGGGGAAGAAAAAGTATAAAGTAAACTTAGGGAAGCAAAACAAAATCTTTTCATGCTCACAGAATTAAAGTTACTTAATTCTGTGATGGTTCTTTGGCTTCAGTGATCCTTACTCACGTTTCTTAAGGAATTGTTGTGGTTAGAAGAGCACAAAAGTGCTCATTCTTTGAGGATCTTCCAAAGTTCAAATGGGAATGCTTTAGGTTCACAGGAAACTAAACACCTCCTAGGAATATAACATTGATTTAAAATAATTAGAGAGTAATTAAACCTAGCTAACAATATACTCAGCTATAAATCCAAAAAGATTTAGTTATATTTAGGTTGTACTTGATTATGCTTCATTAATAAAATCACAAAAATTTTGTTTTCAAATTAGTGGAAATATGAAGATGAAGAACTAAAATTGAAAGACAAACCCAGATGCAAACAGAAGAACAAACACCTTCATACTCCCCTTGAAGAAAAAAACCTCTTAGACCCAGGTCCATTTTATTAATAATATAAGTTTCTATAATCTGGTGACATTACAGGTAGCTTTTACAGTTAAATTTCATACTAAAGACAAACAGTTGGCTTAGGGAGAAGAAAGCTGAGTAACTTATATACTTTATGTCACACACTGTATTTCAATAGTTTAAAACAACCTTTTACACCTCCTGGATTTCAGCATCAATTTATATGAAATTAGTAAGGATTGAACACATATATTGACAGGTGGCTCATCTGGGAATGTGAAGACTTCAAGCTTCCAGAACTCGTTAAGCCAAAGGTGGTTCTGGATTCTTCAGTCCTAACCTGGCACTTCTTATTTTTGGCTTTTCACACACCACGAGCTAAACCCTAATTAAAATTAAAGTTGCTAAAGATTAAGTGGTAACAAAAAGTTATTAAAGCTGTCTTTATCTCCTGTCTCAGTGCTTCTTAAAATGTAGATATGCTTTCCACAGAATTCCACCTTGGTTGCTTCAAGCACCTGCATGTGCAGTTTATGCATCGATGCATAATAAATATTTGTGTCCTATGTTTACATAGAATAAATGCTCAACCAAACTCAGCCCATTGGAGCAGCTGAGGTTACAGGCTTCAGCTTGGGACCACAGGGCTCTTCTGATCAACTATAGTTAGGAAGTAGAAAATACAAAAGAATATGACAGCAGAAAATCACTGGAGCCAACAGGCAAAAGTCATTTTCAAAAATGCAAGCTAGGACTTACTTAGCAGTTACTAAAGGGATATTCTGAAAGAGGTTTGCTTGTAACCACCTGCATCTAGTTTAATACACACACTGATAGAAGCTCATCCTTCACTGCATTTTTGTTTTCCAAAATACATCAACACAGCTATGTATACCAGAAGGCTTCCAGCTTCATAATTAGCTTTTAGGTAAGAGTACTATTTAGGAAGAAAACTCCCTATTCCTCAACATAGGAAAGAATGTAATCCTCCTTCTTTGTGGTAAAATGCTGGGCACAGTAAACATGTGGCTTTTGCAATTCTAACTAAAACTAAAAAAGCTCATGTTACTTAGTATAAGACTAATAAACTCACTTATACATTGTAAAGTGCACCAAACATTAAGGCAACCATTTCTCTAAGGGTCAATGAAGCTTGTTCATACTGAGTCCTTAGTATTCAATGCCATTTCTCACTAGCAGCAATTCCTATTCCCACTAAAATGCCAACTCAAATGTGACATCATCAAATAAAATATAGCTAATTTTAGAAAGACAAATCAATGTTATACAGTCCTGAAAACCAAATAGGCTACATAAATAAACTTATTCAAGCCTCACATAAGCAACATCCCCTGGCTTTAACTTTTATGAAGCCATTTTCAGATATTTCAGAAACAGGAGGCAAGGTTTTAAGTGCTTCTGTGGGTATACAAGAACTCAACTCTCTGCAGACACTAAGTATATGCTCAGGCACCTCTCAGTAGCAGGAGTGTGGAAGCAGGGAAATGCTTTCTGATTTACTAAATCAGAACGAAACAGTACTGACAAGTGTTCATATGTTTCAAAATCATCCCTGTAGAAATGATTCAAACTGCAAAATGTAGTCGTCACTACAAAATCAAGGTTGGGGAGTCAGGCATGCATCGGAGAAGAAAAACAAAAGCATAAATCACTAATTTCCATAAGGTTCATGTAGAATAATGAACCAACAATTTCAGGTGTTACATTTCCTAATCCTGAGGTTGCTGAAACCTGAACTCCCTGGGAAAGAATGTTATAACAATCACGTGCAAAGGAATGGATCTGCTTATGAATCTATGTTTTATTGTAAAAATATTACTCAGAAACATGTATACACGTCAGTGAGATATTAGTACTGTATTAAATTTTACATTTTGATCACCAATTAGAGAAATTAGTTTCATGAATAGATGCATTTTATAAAGCTGAGATTCTTATAACCCTAGAAGCAAGTGTTAATTTCCTCATCAGGTATCCAACTATTTCAAATATCAAGGGCTTGAAGCAAAGATCTGCTGGAAATTTTCTAATTAAAAATAAATCACCAGTGAAGAGAGGCAGCATCTAATAAATAATTATTTTGTTTTTGTTAAACTAGTATTTCAATTTTATTTGCTTCAGATTTTAAGTTTATTAGTTTGAGGCCAATTTTGTTAAAAATTATTTATCATTTTGAAGTCTTAAAAATATTACTTTGTCAATTTTAGATTTTCACTTTTCTGGTTAAGGCTACATCAGATATAAAAGGTATCAAACTGCCCAAAAATACTTTGGAGCTGTTGCTACATAAACAGACAGTGTGTCCTTTTAAAGGATCGTCTGCATTTTGACTTACATTAGTTGATCAAATATTAATTTTAAAAAAATTATCAAAAGTTAGATATTGCATTAAGAAAAGAATCCATCTCAAAATGTGAATCATGAACCTTGACAGTGATTCAACGTAACTATTTAATATGCAGGTTTGAATGTAAAAATGTTTGCTATGTGTGGTTAATGTTCTATTATTTAAGAAATATGATATTTCAAACTTTTGATTATGGCATGTGTATTAATAACTACTGTTTTAAAAATTTAGGTTAAACCAGTAATTCAAAAAAGGCATTAAACCATTGTTAAAAACTAAATTGAAACTCTACTTTTATATGGAAATTTTTCATGTTGTTTGGGCTAATTTTTTTTACAAAAAGGCTTTTTCTCATTGAAACTATTGAGGTTTTCCTATTTCAGTAGCTGAATGATGACTGCGTTTCTTCAGCCAAGCAACTCTTTGAACTGGAGACATTCAGTGTAAGGAGTCTTCCTTCTGGCAGCTTCTCCTGCATCTCAGCAACAAGAATGTGAAATGAGAAACATCGGTACTTTAAACTGAATAAAGGCATTTCTTTCATGGTAAACCTTTTCTTCACATACAGTGAGAGACATCAGCTTTCCTTATAAAACATATAAAAAATGAATTAGGATATAACCATATGTTATCTCAGTGATACAAATTCAACTCATACCTCAGCAGAAACAGAAATATGGAGAACAAAAGATGTCCCCTGACAGAATAAATCATCCTAATGATTTAAGGTTTCATAACTGGATACTAGTTTCAAAGAAAAATGTAGGCCACGCATCTTACAGAACTGGAGGAGTCCTAAGTAAGAGGTTGCCTATACTCTTTCATAGATATTTTCCCTTAATGGCCTACTCACACTAGTAACGCACTCTTAAAAAAACATACATGTATGTAACTCCTCAGTGGAATCCTTCCCTACATAGCTGCTTCCCAGAAACATTCTTTTAAAAAGCGGGCAGGCGAAACAATAGATGACACCAAAATCTGCCTTTGTTCCCCAAGAAGAAACATCAATACAAAACAGCTGGCAGCATCCTCCTCTGAAATAACAACTGGTAGCCAGCCTTGTGCTGCCTGACTGAAATTTGAAATGACAACCAGTTGGCTGTAAACTAATGCACCTACAATGAGAGAGATTTAGGAATACCATCTGTCAATCCATAGATGCAGAAACAAAACAAACTACAGAATGAAACAAACTTATTTTAAACCAACAAACAAATGCAGCTGAAATAAAGTCCATGATATATTTGATTACTGGTATAACCATAGTTAAAGACTTAAAAGTGACATTTTTCTTAGCAATAGTAATGGATTTATAAAAGGTTTCTGTTTCCAAAGATGTTATTGGGGTCCACATATTCCTTGACAGACTTCAGCATCCCAAAGCCGACATCAGAGATACTTTCCTTTAGCCACTGCTTCCGTAACTTGCCCACTGAAAAAACAAAATAAAAAATGCTTCAATATACACTACGATGGTGGAAACCAATCAATCTTGCGAACATGAATGAACAAACACTGTGTGATAAATGCTTTTATTCAAAAATGAGAAATGTTTTGCTTTATTTGATTTATTGAGCCCACCAGACTATCAAGCTCATTAAGCCCAATGTATTCCCAGGGGAAGCCCGTGCTCCACAGTGTCTCCTTTCTCTGTAGACTATAAAATGGAGATGGAGGAAGCTTGGACTGAGATTATGGCCCATTTTACAAATAACAAAATGAGGAAAACATGCATTTCAAAAGAACCCACCTCTGTCTGATCTTTACCAAAACATGCCAAAGTTTCAGAGAAAATAAAATTAACTAAAGAAAACACACCCAGATGATTTTTTTGGGTATACTAGAGCAAAAATGGCAAGATATACATATCCATAAAATAGTCTGAGAAGAACAAAATCTTTTTAAAAATTGAAAAAATCTGAACTTTGGGCTTAAGAAAAAAAATCTGGTTATGAAGCTTTCCATTTACATTTTCTTTCCATGTAACTTTACAATAAATTTGCATGTTCAAATAATGGTTATTTTTCTTCCTATTGTTTTTCCAGAATTAGAGATTTTTTTAATCACTGAATAAATCAAATACCTAAACCATCTTAAATATAATTATCAGATTTTACATACTATATGTTTCCCTTCTTGTTTTCTAAGTCCTGCTAATTTATTCTGAGAATAACGAATACAATAGTTAGCAGCATAAATTATATTTTAAAAGGCATTCAATGAAAAACATAATCTTTTCTAAGTAGAACTTTTGTAAGAAAGGATATGTACTTAATCCATAAAAGAATTCTGAAATATCAACTTGCTGTGCCATTAAAAGGCAAAGCAAGATACTGACTTATCTGTGGCAAAATGGATAAACCTTATTTATGGCTAGAATTATTTGTGGTCAGTACTTGTCAAATGTATTATTGCAATAATTGAATTCAAATGGTCATTTTCCACAAATGTTCATTAATGATCTAAGTCATCAACAATGATTTAATTGGCCAACTAGAATGGGAAAGCTTCTTTCATTAAAGCATTCACCCTGTCATTCTAAAATGCACTTCCATTTATCAGGCTGCAGTGATACACCATAGTATCTGCATTTTGGAAATCTTAAATACCATTTTAAGCTCAAATCAAACCATCTTTTCTGTCTAGTTTCCCAGGAAACCATCAATTGTCATTAAAATAATAAATAGCATGACATTTTTAGAAAGCAAAATATTCTGCTTAGCTTCTGGAAATAAAAAAGTACTGCTGGTATTAAGAAGAGGGAAAATGCTCTATAGCAGGAGAAAAAAATCTTAAATTCAAAAGAAAAATTCTGTTTAAAAAAGAGTTTTAAAACCAGAAGCTGAACGTACAAATTCCTATTCATGCAGTCTCTACCACCGAAAGATGTTCTACCAGGCCCTCCTACTATCTCCCTAAGGGACAACTCACCACAAGGCCTCAGCCTGAGTTTTCTCATCTGCAAAGGGATTAGAATCTACAGGATCTTTTCACCTCAAATATCCGATGATTTTAACACTTAAAGTTACAAATCAGTTATTTCCAGATTTGCTCCAGGGTATTAAAAAGAAAACAAACCTACTCTGTGAGTGGTAAAAGTGTCATTATTTTAAGCCACGAACACTGAGGCAACTCAGGAGAGTGGGGTGAAAAGCAGTCAATGCCAGTCTCCACTGTTATCTGTAATATAGTTTCACTGAATGTGTCCTGTGGTTATGGATGTAATTGTCCTGAAAAGACTGCAAACAACTGCTCCAACAAGATGGAGCACATTAGAACCTCAGCAGGATGCCCAACAGCTAGCTTGTCTGCCTGGTTTTACACCTCCAGTAATAATGCAATTCCACAAGGAACTGAACCATCGTCTGAGAAGCCACCCAACAGTCATTGCATATTTAATGAAGTCACTCACCAAGCGCTGGAAAACAGAAGGTGCTTGGAGTGCATCATTAGTTCTGTCAGAAGGATAATTTACACATCTATCTTGTCAAATTTTCTATGGTTTATACTTTTACAATAATCAATCTAACATACATTTGATTAGTGAACTAGAAAGTAAAAAAAAAAAAAAGAAAGAAAGAAAGGCAGTTCAGGCAGCATAGCTGTGGCCCCTCATAAACATATCTGATAAAAGAATTTAAGCCCCTGATGATTTGATGGCAGAGGTCTGTGTGTTTCTTCTGTTAGTGATAAGAAAATTTAAACTGAAGTTAAAATCACAATTTATGCAATTAACGGGATGAGAAATCTTTTTGGTTTTACTTAACAATTTAAGTCAACTACACTACAGGATAAATGTGCAAACAGAAAATAGAGCTGAAGCAGAAATGCTTAATGAGCATTTATAATGAGAGATTATTAGAAATAGTCTTCATAAAATTCTAGAGAACCTTCTTCTCTGGCTGCCTCAGATGAATTAATAAATTAAAAGACAACAATGAAATATCAAAGGCCCTAATCCCGAAGGGGAGATCACACTTTGAAAGTAGAAGACTTTTTTATTTTTTAGAGCTAAACAACAGCAATAATAATGCCCTTTGTACAGTCTTTATTTTCATTGCTAGGAATTTTAGAAATTAGCTGGTTAGACTGATCTGGACATATGTAACACATCTGTGTGCATTAACTATACAGTAGCTGCTTAAACATTTACAGACTCATTTTCAGAAAAGGTAGCAACAACATTCTGTCCTTTATGCAACATGCCATACTAAAGGGGAGAACGGATGAATGAAAACAGCAAATAACAGATGGTCAAGACTATTGCAACATTTCTTGTATGAATAGCTATCTAGGAAAGGGCTTGTGTACATTCATACTGCATGAAGCTTACTCCTCTTTCCAGACCTAGATTATCTGATGTGTGGGGGGTATTCATGACTACTGATTCAAACACATCCCTCTGACTTCTGATTCTCTAGAAGTATAAACCTAGCTTGAGAGCCAACAGTAGAGCTAGAAAAGCCAAGTCCACCATTTCTCAACATAAGAAAAAGACCCTGTATTCCACAACTCACATTTTTTCTATATATTCAATGTTCAAAATGTTCAAGTCAGGTATTTAAGAGTCTTAAATATATTTTTAAAGATACAAAAATCATAAGCCAGTCAAATAATAAACATTACAGAAAAATAATGGGAGGACATTCTTTTTCTGCTTAATTAAGAGTGGAGTTTACTTTTTTTTAGAATTTCTCATAAATACAGACAGAATAAAATAAATATTTTGTGTTTTTTCCACAATATACAGTACATATTAAAAATTATACTTTTGGAACAGAGAAAATAGAAGCTTTTGGAACACAGAAATAGAAGCTTTCAAATCATAGGCTCAACAGTCCTCTTTGGATGTTAACAGATCCAAGAAAGAATACACTTAGTGTGGAAATCAACAGAAAAGCATGAACTGACCTGTGTACACGGGGACAGGTAATGGGAGTCATGTATGGAATATGTGGACACAGTGGCCAGTCTAGCCACCAAAAACTATTTGGAAGGGACAAAAGAATTAGCAGAAACTACCAAATAATCTCATCTTAAAAGGGACACATCTAGTGTCTGCTAGCCAGAATTCTTTTCAGCTAAATTAAAAACTTTTGAATTATGGAGTTGATTATAAGGCTGAAAAAATCTATTATACATTAAAAATATGAAATGGGCTGGAATTTTAGAAGATTACTGAAGCTAAAGCCTAGAATCAGAATTTAGCCAAAGTTAAAAGCACCTGACCATTATTTTAACTGTATTTTGAAAGCTCTAGTTTAAGTATCTTTTTAACACTATTCTATAGGTCATTTAAAAAAGAAACTCTAGATTTAGCTGCTTGTATGAGTGATCTAAGCACTGACTTTGTATAAGATTTCATTAATCCAACCAATCTACCAGTGGATTATGTAAGAAACTAGTGCTAAAGGGACACCGACCCCTTGTCAGATGAGGTTCTGGCCCCAAGAAACTTCCGGCTCTTTGGAGAATCTGGTGATCTGATGATGAGGATATTTCTTTGCGAGGGAGTGATGTGGGGTAGAAAAGAGGACTTAGTTGTCCATTTGTATGTGTGTGTGTTGGATTTTTGTACATGCTGAAAGTAAGTAACAGACCTCCAACTGAGGGATACTAACACCCAGCTTTTAAAGACACATGAGATGAGACAATGACTATCCACGAGTCTAATTTAATGCTTATGCTCAATCATGTCTGACTCTGCAACCCTATGGCTGTAGCCTACCAAGTTCCCCTGGACTGTAGCTCACCAGGATCCTCTGTCCATGGGATTTTTCAGGAAAGAAAAATGATGAAATGGGCTCTTCGTTTAGAAATGGGTTACCATTTCCTCCTCCAGAGAGCTTCCCAACCTGAAGACAGAATCTGCATCTCCTGCAATGGCAGGCGGATTCTCTTACCACTGAGCCACCTGGGAAGCCCCAATTTAATGTTTAGTGGATACTTAAAGTCATGTTTGATTTCTTTATTAAAGTCATCTGATTTATTTTATACTACTAATGACAGTTCTAATATCAAGATGAAAAATTCATAGATACCATGGACTTTTAACAAAGCAATTAAAAAATCTGGTATAAGATTCTTTTCTTATTAAATATTTTTAAATGTCATTTTTCTCTATGCTAAGGTTTTACCTGTGCAGTTTACAGAGCATCTCTAAGATCTTACAGATCCTTGAATAGGTCTTTAGAGATTATGAAACAGGAAGAAATTCTGAATGACCAAGATGATAGCAGAACACACGAGCTGGATTCAATCTGTCTTCAGAACACAATCAAGTGTTAATTCTGCTCTGTGTCCCCAGAAGATGGATTGACAAGCTCAAAATTTAAACTAAGTGGCAGTTAATGCCTATACAACCGAGCTGAAAGCAAGTAAGCAGACCAAATAACATGGTAAGGGCAGAAAAGGATAGAAAACATCACATGCTCCTTGAAGGGTCACGTTTTATTCACTTTTGTAGTCCTGTTCCATAATACAGGGCTTCTCTGGTGGCTGAGACGGTAAAGAATCTGCCTGCAATGTGGAAGACCCAGCTTCGATCCCTGGGTCAGAAAGATCCCCTGGAGAAGGGACTCCAGGACTCTTACCTGGAGAATTCCATGGACAGAGGAGCCTGGTGGACTACAGTCCACGGGGCAGCAAAGAGTCGGACACAACTGAAGGAATACCACTTTCACTTTCCACAATATAGGGTATCGACAGAGTAAGAATAAAAAAATGTCAGTTAAACTGTAATGAACCACAGTTATCTATAAGCCACTTTAGATAAAGAGTAGGGATGCAAATATCCAATCTGGGTTTCTTTACTTTGGTTTTATCTGCCTTGCATTCTCTATATTCTGACATTATTTCATAGATATACTCAAGAGTTCTTCTATGTTAGCTAAGACTGGAGAAGGAATGTCACAGAACCTCACTCGCTTCCTTCAAATGTCTAGGAGCCTTTGGACTATATCAACAGTTCTCAATAGAGACAATTTTGCAACACAAGGGACATTTACCAATGTCGAGAGACATTTTTGGTTGTCATAATTTGGACAATGTTACCAGAATCTAGTGGGTAGAGGCCAGGGATGCTGCTAAACATACTACAATGCGTAGGACAGCCCCACAACAAATTATCTAGCCAAAATGTCAACAGTGCCAAGATCAGGAAATCTTGGACCATATATTTCCAAAGGTCCATCTCCCAGGAGCCCAAATAATTTCCATAAAAGCAAACATATCTTCACTGCTACAATCAACTGAATTAGAAGAAATGGCTCCTGCTATTGTAAAGTGACCTTGTTTTAAATTTGAGGCTACTAACCAAACTGAGGCTACCCACTCCAGTATTCTGGCCTGGAGAATTTCATGGACTTAGTCCATGGGGTCACAAAGAGTCAGACACGACTGAGTGACTTTCACTTTACCAAACTGAAAGAAATTCTGGAAAAAGTGGTAGAGCAGACATAAATTATACTCAGAAAACCTGCCATTAATGACAAATGCTAGTTTATTTTAGAACTTAACTCTTATACACCTGAATCTAATTTCTACTGAAAAAAATTTTAAGTCATATTTTTGGGCCATTTTCCCAGCCAATGTGTGAAAATATATATGAAATAAAGCTTCACAGCACTGCTCAATAGAATTTTCTGTGATGACAGAAATGTTCTGCATCCTCAGTGCTTACCTCAGTGGCTCCTAGCCATATGTGGATATTAAGCACTTGAAAGGTGGCTATTGCAAATGAGGAAATAAATTTTTAATTTTATTTCATTTCAATTTAAATTTAAATAGCCACAAATACCCTAGTGGTTTCTGTGTTGACAACACAGATTATTAAAAATTAAATTTATCTAAAGTCACTTTTAACAGATCTTACACTTGAAAATACCTATCAGGATTCATTCCTAATCACCTGAAAAAATAGCTACGAAAAGTTAATGAGTCTATAACAATCTAATAATATAGTAGAGGTATTCTGGGATTAACAAACATTTGATACTTAAAAGAGTGCTGCGCTGTGTGCTGTACTTAGTCGCTCAGTCATGTCTGGCTCTTAGCGACCGCACAGACTGGAGTCCGCCAGGTTCCTCTGTCCATGGGAATTCTCCAGGCAAGAATACTGGAGTGGATTGCCATGCCCTCCTCCAGGGGATGTTCCCAACCCAGGTATCGAACACAGGTCCCCTGCACTGCAGGCAGATTTTTTACCTTCTGTACCACCAGCGAAGCCCACTTAAGAGTCTTGGTCATAAAATTGCTAGGGAGAAAGAGTTCTCTTTAGAGGTCCAAAGAGAAATGGTTATTATCCAAGCTACCTATTCTTTCCCTAGTGGCTGAGAAAATACATCTAAAGCTGGAAGCTACTACAGGTATATATATAGCACAAGGTAAGAGGTGGCAAACACAATGTTGTCCCTGCCCTCTGTCTGGGACTGTGCCTCTTTAGCTTGCATGGGGAGGAAATGTAAGGACCAATACATTCTTACAATAGATTTTGTCAGCTCTCAAATCTGTCTGTACTGTGACATAGTTGAAATAGTTAAGTAGTTAAACGTTCAACTACATCATGAATTAAATTGTCTTTTACAGTCTGGTCTCAGAATCTCACTATTTACAACACTGCTTCAGTGGAAAAATATTATATTCAACTTTTAACTTTTGTGAGAAAAAGCCAATCACAAAAAAGAAAGGGCAAAACAAACTTATGCTATCTTATGGTAATCTGATAAAGATTCGATACTGGAAAGGCTATACTCATCTGATAGCTGTCAAAAGACCAAAATCATAACAAGCATATTGACACTGATATAGTCGAGACCCAAAACATTTCCATCCCTACAAGGAGCCCTGTGTTGCCTATTTATAGTCACCCCTGTCCTAGACCAACTCATGGAAACCACTAATGTGTTCTCTATTTCTCTAACTTCACTATTTCAAAAATGTTATAGAAATACTATCACAGAGTATGCAGTTTTGGAGGACTGGCTTTTTTTCAGTCAGGGTAATTTCCTGGCGCTTCATTCAAGTTGTTGCATGTGTTTATGGTTCGTTTTCTCTTACTGCTGAGTAGTATTCCGTGGTAGAGATGTACCATAGTCTGATTAGCCATTTAATCGCTGAAGGACATCTGAGCTGATTCTAGTTTGGGACTACCATGAGTAAATCTGCTGTAAACGTACACGTACAGGTATATGTATGAACATAAGTTTTCAGTTCCGTGGTATAAGCATCCAAGAGCGTAACTTTGGGTTGAATGGTAGTTACAAGTTTGATTTTTATAAGAAACTGCAAACTGTTTTTATGAATGATGGTACTACCCTACATTCCAAACAGTAATGCATGATTTATCTAGTTTCTTTATATCCTTGCCAGCATTTGACATTGCCACTATTTTCTAATTTTAGCTTTCTAAAATTTCTAATCAGTGTATAGTGGTTTCTCTTGTGGTTTTAATTTGCATTTCCATAATAGTTATTGTCTCCCTGGTGGCTCAGTGGTAAAGAATCCCTCTGCCAATGCAGGAGATGTGGGTTTGGTCCCTGGGTCAGGAAGATTTCCTGAAGAAGGAAATGGCAACCTATTCTAGTATTCTTGCCTGGAAAATTCCACAGAGAGGAGGAGCCTGTCAGGCTTCATGGAGTTGCAAAGAGTTGAACATGATTTAGCAACTAAACAATAATGGTTACTGATGTTGAACATCTATTCATGTAATTATTTGTCATCTGTGCATCCTCTTCAGGGAAATGATTCTTCATGTCTTCTGCCCATTTTCTAATTGAATTGTTTGCATTTTACTATTGAGTTTTGAGAGTTCTTTATATTTTATAGACATAGATCTTTTGTTTGATATGTGGTTTGCACATATGAAAAGCCTAACTTTTCACCCACTTAACAGAGTCCTTCACAGAGCAAACATTTTTAATTCTGACGAGATCCAATTTATCAAATTTTCTTTCAATGGACTGTACTATTTGTGAACAGTCTAAGAACTCTTTGCCCAACTTTAGATCTTGAATGGTTTCTCTTGCTTTTTGTTTTTTCTAGAAGTTTTGTTATTTTATGTTTTACATTTAAGTCTATTACCTATTAAGTCAATTTTGGTATAAAGTGTGAGGTTCAGGTCAGGGTTTTTTTTTTAACCTATGAATTTCCATCCAATTGTTCCAGCACTATTTGCTGAAAAAACTATATACTTCCTCCACTGGTTGCTTTATATCTTTGTCAAAACTGGTTGGACATATTCATGTGGGTCTACTCAGTTCTCTACTTTGTTCTATGGATCAGTACTCCTCCAATACCACAGTCTTGATGACTGCATTATTATAAGTCTTGAAATCTGATAAACTGATTCCTATGACTTTGCTGTTCTTTTTTCATCTACTTATTTCCTTTACTTTAACATATAAATTTCAAAATAATCTCTTCCATATCTATTAAAAATATTTCCAAAATTTTGATAGGAATTGTATTAAACAGGTAGATCACTCTAGGGAGAACTGACATGTTTATACCAGGTCCAGTACTGTACCAGTCCATGAACATATCTCTCCATTTATTTAGGCCTTTAATTTTTTCATCAGCATTCTGTAATTTTCAGAACATAGATCCAGTATATATATTGTTAGATTTATGCATAAGCGTGTACATATTTTATTAGATTTAAATGCCTTCTTTGGAGCAAATGTAAATGATACTACATTTTAAATCACAGCTTCTATATGCCTATTGTTAATATACAGAAATGTAATTGATCTCGGTGTGTGCTCTTATAAATCTTGTTGATCTTGTTTTTGTGTATTTTTTTTTGCATTTTCTACAAAGACAATCATGTCATCTATAAATAGTGATAATCACCTTGTCAATCTGCATTGTCTTTTATTTCACAGTATAGGTTTTTAACAAAGCTGTGCTATTGTAAAGTGACCTTGTTTTAAATTTGAGGCTACTAACCAAACTGAGTTGGTAGAATACCAACTCCAGTATTCTGGCCTAACAAAGTTAGGAACTTTTAAAGTTCCTAACACTACTGGATTATGTCAAGACCACAAAAACAGCTATGAGCAGCTACCCCATAATTACTCTCTGAATAACAGGAAATAATTTTGGTTAGGTAAAGACATCAATATTTAAACTAAGACTGGTTATATTTAATCAAGATTTTTTTTGTTTCCTAACAAGGACTTAGGTATAATTTTAGCAAATGAACAACTTAAAAACTTAAGTCATAAATTGAAATTAAATATATAACTGACATAAACACTGTTGTTTAAACTGACCAGCTCGTCAGTTACAAAAACAAGCACTATGAAGATTAAGTTAAGCAGGCTTTGTATTTCCTATAGCCTCCAGTTCCAGACTACATCTGTTTTCTTTGATACACAAAACCAGAGTTAAAATAGCTCCATTTATCACAGCATGATTGTAGGCAGACAAACCAGCCTGTCTGTTTCCAGATAGTGAAAGCGACTGTTATTAATCACAATTACAGGCCAAACTCTCTAAGAGAAATTGCATCAATATTCTCCCAACCCCCAGCCCTTCTACTCTTGAACTCAAAAATGGTACTGAGAATGTCAAGACACTGCCTGAAGGTCAGTAACTAAAGATGCTACTATGAAGCTGCCTTGAGTTTTAATTTCAGGATACCTATTAAGGAAAACTTTTTCTACACATAAAAAGAAATCTTTCAAGAACTCTATTATTGATTATCTTTAGAAGGATAATTAAACCCACTCTATTTAAAACTTATATGGAAAGATTTCCGCTTGAAATGAAACTAGGAAACTACACTGAATAGCATGGGATATTTGAAATTTACAAATTAGATGACTAACTTTAAGCACAGAAGCATTTATGAAAATAGACATTTTTATAGCAAATTTTGCAGCCAATAGTGTGAAGAAAATGTATTGCTTTCATACAGATGGTAACAGAACCTCCTATAGAGTGAGACTAACCACAGGTTATAGATGAAAATGTTAAAATAACTGTTCAATCTTAGTCCTTGACAAGGGTCTTTTTTATACTGTAACCCTGTTTTCAATGGTTACAGTAGAGGTTTAAGTATACAAACCAGTTTCACTTAGTGCTGTTTACTTCTTTATTGTTTTTAAAAGGCTTATTGATTTTAAGCACCTACTATATATGCAAGACACTTTTGATGTTTACATACATTATCACATTTAAGTCTTACAATAATCCGAGGCAGGTACTATTCCCATTTTGCAGATGAGAAAATTGCAGTTCGGAGAATTAATTTCTCTAAGGTGATACAGCTAGCTAAGTACAGAGTCAAGAGTCAAATATAGATTTGATTCTGAAGTCTGTGTTCTTTCTCCTCTGTCTGTAAGCCTCTCAAACTTATATTTGCTTTAAGACAAAGCTTAAATGGAATCTTACATACATAATGCATCTAAGAAAGGAAACTAAAATGGCTGGTTGGGGAGTTATAGAGAAATGAATATTATTTTACCCTACTTTTCCACTAAATAACTGACTCTACTAATATACTTTCTCAGAAATAATGTTATGGAATAAACTGAGCCTTTCCATGATTAAGCATGACCCTTTATTCAAATAAGGCCTGCTTATTAAGCATTTGAAGCTAAATTAGCAAGGAGACTAATGCCATTCATGTTAATGAGAAATTCAGATGTTTAAGAATCTGCAAAACTGCCCAAAATTCTTTGAGCGCTTAGACACTTAACTAGTCACATAACATATTCATTGATTACGTACTTCTTTTTTTTTGTTTGTTTGTTTTTTCTTTTTTTCTTTTTTTTTTTTTTTGATTACGTACTTCTATGTAGAGTAGTCAGACACTTTTCTAGGGACTGGGGAACACAGTGACAGACAAGATACAGTCAGTAACCCCACTGAACTTACTCAAACAGGAAACACATAAACTATACAAGAGAATAGGGAAGATGCCTCTAAGAAAGTGACATTTTAATCAGAGATCTAAATGATGGGGAAAGTGAACATGCAAATATCTGGGGGAGGGGGCACAAGAGGAAGACCATCAGAAAGAGATGGAACAAACAGCAAAGAACTTTGAAGAGGAAGGGGTTGACAGGTCTGAGAAACAGTAAGAAAGCCACTACTGCTACAGGGGGAAAGGAAGAGATGAAGAGGCAGAGATAAACACATAATGTATACCCTTGAAGAACCTGATACGGACATTGGATTTTATTTTGAACATGAGAAGAAAATCCTGAGTTTTAAAAAGACTACCTGGACAGCAAGAGAAAGAACAGCAGAGCAACAGGCGTGGAGGTAGACAGACTAGCAAAGAGCCTACTGCAGTTGTCCCAGAAAGTAAAAACCAGTGATTTAATGAGGGTGGTTTTGGTGACGCCTTCTGGTACTGGAGTCATCAGCATTAAGGACAGTGTTTTCAGTCCTGGGACTGAAGTAATCACTGAGAGAGTGAGGGGAACGTGGAGGAAGAAACTGGCTCTGGGCTGAACTCAGGAGCATGCCCATGTTTAAAAAGTATAAAAAAGGCAAGGTAGCAAAGGGAAAGCATCTTTTTATCAGAACATGTGAGAGATATTTTGTGTTCAGGCTTACTTAGTTTCTTTTTCTAAGCCATGCAGGAATCAAAGTGTTTTAGCATTTGTTTCCACACAGTCATATTTCTGACTGCATGAAAAAAAAAAGAGAGAGAGAGAGAGAGAAACATGCTAGAAATAAAAGATTCCTTATTTAAATGAAGCAGAACCTCTCGATAAATATGCAATCAAACCTTGCTACATTCAAGTTCAAGATAATAATTTCTATAATTAAACTATTTCATTGACCTTTGAGTCTTCAACAAATAAAGGCTTATAAACCTAGAACCTGAAAATGCACATAAATTATACAAGGACCTTTATTGTAACACGATCTGACCTGCATTTGTTTTATTGCTTGCCACTGACAACATGTTAGAAACCTATAATCAGGAGTACAAAAACAACCGGAAAGTCAAACTGACTTATGTGCAAGAACTTAGAAAACAATGAAATATTTATGATAAGGAAATTAAAATGTTAATTCATTTCTGTTTTAACATCTAAAGCAGGACAAGCAACTAAACTTAGGGTCAAAATTAAACAGAGCTATTATTTTATTTTAAAAGAGAAACAGTAATGTTTAGTATTTCTTCTCATATACTTTTAAAATCATGTGCCTCTTTTCAAAGGCGTTCAATTTAAATTTTTTTTAGCTTTTGACCTATTTTCACTATTTTGGGTTCTTAAGTCAGAGGACAAGGACACTGACATAGGAGGCCCTGAGTTCAAATTCAAATTCTAACAACTATTGCTCATACTTTGGAGTAAGCTACTGTACTCTCAGGGCCTTAATACTTAATTATCTTCATCTGAAAGAAAAGAACAGTATCTTTCCACAGCATTCTGATCAGGATTAAAGGAAGACTGTCAAGCAGAGCACCTAGCAAATGCTTTATAAACGTTAATTCCTTTCCCTATTTTATCTCCCTCCTCTTTGATGTTTTAACATCTACAGCATTTACATGTTTATTAAAGTCACCTTCTAAGTGCTTTTCAAAGAAGAGGGGGACTCTTATCTTGGTTTAAATATGATGATACCATAATCCTACCAGTTTTGATCAGCGGCTTTTTGAAATGCTATCATATTTTACTTTATGGAACTGTAAGATCCTTCAAGAGAAGGACTACCACTCTTTGAAATGCTACCGTCTCGTGGACAAGTAATATTTATAATGTGGGAAACATATTCTACAACAATGTTAAAAAGCATTAGGCATATCTGGTATCAAAAATATTCCAGGAGCTATTATTTATATTTTTTGCTCTGGAATCAAGAATTGAATGATCATGATCTTTTGGTTAGTTACCGTTTACATCTTTCCAACTATTTTTAATTTCTATTTGTGTTCATTGACTAAATAATGGGTTATCAATAATAAATCAATAATAAATACAATAAACTAATAATAAAACAGATTGTTAGCCATAGCTTTAGACAAATAATAAAATCTGTCTCAAATAAATTTGTACTAGAATTACTTAACTCTTTATTATTTTAAATTTGTGTGTATTTTCTTTTTCTGTAAGGACACCTTTGCCCATGTTATTTCAAGTATGTTTACACAGGTTCTGTTAAAGCCTACTAAGAAACTCTCAGCGTCTAGGGGGTATCTGAGTAAGCACTGATGGCCGTTCGCAGAGACACCAGTGGCTGGACCTGAATACCCTCATAGATCCCAAAGGCATAAAGTGTCATTGGTGAGAGAAAAAAAACACTGGTTGCAGGTCATTTGGTCACTGCTAACTTCTGTAGAATTTATCACACTGTAAAACCTGAGTAAACAGAGACCATCCTCTCACAATTAAGGAAATTAGTTCACCTAACCTGATTATCTAACAATTAAGCCTCGATTTCTTTCTATTCAGTACAAGATTTGGCTATTTTTACCCTCTTGTAGAATTACATGTCCTCTCATATTTACTATCACAAACAAGGATCCTAGTTTCTTATCTCAAAGGAAAAAGTACACTTGTTGGCTGCTGACATCTACCAAAAGGCAAAATTGTTGGTTCTGGAAAGGAAAAAAATTTTTTTCTTTAAGTAAGTAATTATAGCTAAATTATTTTGCTTCCTCCCTCTATCCAATTTAGAATTAAGAACATATTACTTCATGATATACTATGTAAAATTACTATGTAATTTCCTTGCATAGTAGTAATATAGTGGCATCCTAAAAATATAAAAAAAATTTAAGTACTGTATATAGATTTCTGAACATTTTAAAGGAAGGTACAAAAAAATCTAAGCACCTTTATGAAATACCTCATGTTTACATTTCCAAAATTAGGTTTAGACCTTTAGATTAATCAAAAGCTTTTAATGCCATTTAAGAGGTTTCTAATATCCAGTTTCTTCCCGTCTTCATTTTCATCATTCTACCATTCACTAGCATCCCCATCAAAAGGCAACAAATAGGAAGAGAAGGGAAAGGACAATTCATTCCCTGTAATGCTTATCAGTCAGCTAAGTTAGAAATTTATTTGTGAAGAGTAAGAAAAACTAGGGGGAATATAATAGAGTAAATCAATACAGTGATGCTGGGAACTATTTTTCTATTTCATTCATCCATATTAGCAATCTTCTTCAGGCCTGACTGAATACAGATTCTCCACACTGAATACAGATTCTCTCTCACTATGTTTTCTATAAAAATTCTTTCAATGTTCTTACACACATGTATGGAGAGCTGGCTGGGGCCAATATTATTCTGGTGCTGGGAGAAACGAAACAGAAGTCCCTACTGAGGATCCTACTTTCCAGTAGAAGGAGATAGCTACTATAATGTTAGATAATGCTAAATGTTACGATGAAAATCAAATAGGAAAAGAGTGATACGGAGAATCCAGAATAGGAGTTGAATTTTTCAAATCAGTGGTCATTTATCTTCATGCACTTCGCTAAAATAAACTACACATATCTATTTTTCTAGGCACCAATTTATATATTAAAAACACTGCTAGTAACATAGATAGACATATCATAATTTTTATTGGTGATATGATCAACTCTCCACTAACTATAATGATCAAAGAGGAACACTATAACAGCATTAAAATCTTGAAAAAAGATTTTTTTCATATCCTATCTTGATTAATCTGCTGAATTTTGAGTGGGCAGAACAGCTCTTCAATATATGGTACAACTGACTTTCAGCTACATTCCAGTAGTGGCTGAAAAACAGTTATGTAGGTTTCTTCCCCCTTTAAGAACTTTTACTATAATGGTCAACTACCTCCCAGGTTGGCTGGGCTATCTTGGGTAACATGAAGTTCCTAAGAACTCAGAAGAAAGACCAGGTCCTGTCATACAGACAGGCTTGTCAAATCAAGCTTCAGCTGGTTACTACAACACCACAGGTGAACTCCGAGACAGACACAAAAACTTCCAAGATAAGACCTTTAGTGCTATCAAATTCCTCATAGTCCCAGCATTTTATCAAACCAAATATTTTAAACAGTAGGAATATCAGAAATTCTACCCCTCAAAAAAGAATACCTCCATGGTGATGTGACAGGCTCCCTCCATTAGCGAGGATTTCTTCTCTAGCAGCTGTCTGTATTTGGAAACAAAACAACAAACAGATCACTTTGAAGTGAAAGAGTAAGACTCAGCTCTCAAAGGAAGCACAAACTTTCTGGGTTAAATAATAAACGGGAAGTCTAATTTTCTTTTCTATTAGGTTAACTGTATTTTAAAAAGCAACTAAAATATGCAGCCTAGCTTTATAAGTTTTTTCCTAGTGAACAGTCACAAATTCTACAATTGTTACTTTAAGATTCTAGAAAAGAAAAAGAAGGAAAATAATGAATTCAGCAGCTTAACTAAATGATTAAAAACAATTTTAAAAAGTTTTGTAACGAGTCACGTCCTACTCTGAAGTAAATATCTCACGATACCAACAAACATATATTGACTGCTTATGGTGTGTCCAGAAAAGTAAAAAGTAATTTACCTGCAATAATTCATTTATTTTCACTAAAGCCATATGGAATAATTACTTTTATTCCTATTTCACAGATAAAGAAAACAAAGTTTAGGTGGTTAAATTACTCACCTAACATCATACAGTGTACACAGACTCAAGATTACTTACAAAACTATCAGGGATTAATGATAAAAGAAACTCTGATGGAGAACATTTGTTAGGTCAGTGTGTGCTCAGTGGCTCAGTTGTCTCCGACTCTTTGAGACCCCAGGGACTGTAGCCCACCAGGCTACTCTATCCATGGGATTCTCTAGGCAAGAATACTGGAGTGGGCTACCATGTCCTCCTCCAAGGCATCTTCCCAACCCAGGGATTGAACCCACACCTCCTGCGTCTCCTGCACTGGTAGGCAGATTCTTTACCACTAGTACCACCTGGGAAGTCCTTGCTTTGGGACAAATAACTTGTCAGGCTTCTGGATATCTAAATGTGTGTGTGTGTTTGGCGGGGTGGAGGGGGGTGGGGGCAGACCCTTGTTTTATCCTCGTAACATGTTAGGCTCTAATTAGTCTCTTTATAAAGCAGGAAGGTTAGAAAGATAAAGAATGGCTGAAGTACAGGGTGAAAAAAGGGTTACATTAACTGGAATTACACTCAATTACTCATGAATGTGTAGCAGATATGAGGTAAAATCCCTACAGTGCCTTGTAACTCTCAGAATTACTTGGATGTGTATAAACCATCAGTTAGGCCACAGTAGAGGAGGCCCTCCCTTCAGGACTGACATCTCATTGCGAAGCAACTTATAAGACCCCTCATCACTTAGCATTTAGGGTTTTTCAAATGAATCATATGTATGCTCACCCTATTCTAAGAGACTGTATCTTCTAACAAATTATTTTAAGTAAAGCAATAATTACTTGAAACCAGGAGCACTTATAGAGAATGACTGGCTCGTGAAAGAAGGAATACTTTCACTTCTGTAGTATTAATACTGTGGGGAAGGGGCCTCTGAGTAGCCAGAGGGCAATACGAAGACACTAAAAGGCTAAAGGGATAGGAGAGGATTCGATCTTTTCAGGATGACAGATTTGCTCATTATTTTGATTGGGGTGATTTCATAGGTGCATACATATGTCAAAACCCATGAAATTGTACACCTCATAGGCTGTTTACTATATTTCAATTATACCTCAGAAAAGCTGGGTTTTGTTTCGGTTTTTAAAAAAGGAGGCCTCAGAGGGAGCCAACCAAACCCTGTCTGTGGTTTGCATCTGAAAGTGTGCCACTGAAAATCATCCTGTGGTACTATCTGGCAGGCAGGATACAGAGTTAATATGAGGACACCTGAGGCTTTAACAAACCCAGGCTCCTCCCACTTCCTCCATACTCTAGTCTGTTTCTTCAACTCTAGGCATTCTTGTCATGAGAAACATTGATTATCAAACAGAGGGCTTGATAACAATTAGAAGCTTGAGGTTATTTAAGAAATGTAATAGAAACTACTAGCAAATGAACCTCAAAGCCTGACATATAACTTTAATTTTTTAATTAAAATCAATTAAAATATAAACTGAAATTACAGCAACATCGACCAAGAGTTTTAGAGTTGCTGACCTCTAAAACTGCTCAGTTTTAGAGCAGTCACCATCTAGAGCTGCGTGGGCTGCCAGAGTGCTATCAATGATCCCTATAGTCTTTATCATTTAATTTAATCAGGTATTATATAAGTAATAATGAATCACAGGCCACAGAATATTAATTATAGAATATTAATTATAGTTTGTGTAGGGAATATACATTTTAGACTTCTAAGTCAGCATTCAATCCAGTGCAAAAATTATGTTTTTCATTTCTATGGGCTATCACCAAGGTAAACTACAAGTTATTAAAGAGAGTCAAACTAAAATCTGGAAGTTGACAGTAAAGTTTATTTAAATAATAAAAGAATATAAGAGCTATATTCATTTATGCAAAATTACCTCAGTTTGTTCAAACACAGCCAGTGGGTCACTGATTCCCCTGTAGTTAAAGGCAAAGTAGAAATAGATACATGCACCTGCATCATAAGTCTGTGTCACCCTAAAAAACAAACAGACAAAAATCCCCCACAAGGCTTTAAGTGAAATCAGATTCAATATCTAGAAACTTAAAGGCAGTATTGTCTGAATGATTTGCTTAATACATAATCTCATTCTCTATCAACCCTCCTACTCCATAGAAGGCAAACAGATTTGCTAGATAAAGGATACCAACAAACTATTTGTATTATTTTCATAACTTTTTTGGTGAGTTTGGACTGTTATCCCAAAAAGTTTTAAAATTTTAAGATGATGTAAATATTTCTCCAATTGGCCTGAAATAAACAAAAATTCCACCTCCTCAGAAAGGAATTTTTTTTTTTTTTTACAAAGTATATTGCAGTTACAGACAGCTCCAAAACAGACCTCGTGGAACTTGGTGATCCCTTACAAGCCTTCTAAACTTCCTCAAAGTTAAGAGAAATAAATAGGACAACTTAAAACTAAGAAACAAGAAAAATGTTCAAATACCAAAAGTGATTGGGTAAAATACAACATCTTCACCAAGTTCACATGAATAAGCTAGTAACGACTTTGAAAACAAAGTGAAAGACACAAAGCCCTAAGACAGCGTCTCTGAAGGGTTTACGCTCTAGACCCCACATGTGAGGATGCTGTACGTATGTTTGCAAAAGATATCAAGAATGTTAGATTAACAAATCATATACATGATATATATTTGGGCTTTGAAAATGCAATTAGGTGAAGCAGTTAAAAGGGAGCTAAGGTAATCATAGTCAGATCTCTGAAAACAATTTACAGAGGTTCCCACAAAGAATTTAATTCAACAGAAGGAGCAAATATAGAGGAAATACTCTTTTTTACTACACAATACAAATAGAATCTAATCTAAAATTTTAATGGCCTTTTAGGCCAAATGTTAGGTGCCTAAGAACAGAAGAAATGTACTGTTTAACAATGCTACTGTCAATTTGCCAGCTGTGTGTTTCTCCTAGTGTTAATTCACACCCATAAAAAAGACCCCTTGAATGTTTACATTTTAAGTACCAGATTTACAAACTTTAAGACAAATTGGAGAACTATGTTAACTACAAGGGCACTATCACTACAAATGACCACGTTTAAAGAATATAGAATGAAATGAGTTTACAGCAATTAGAAAATATGTATCACTCACATGAGAATCATCAATATCAATAAACAGAAAATATAATTAATATTAGTAGAACACTGCCACCTTCCCACAAACCCAGGATCTATATTACACAATTCAGTTTTCAATAGAGAGGTAGGCTTCTAAAATTACACTAAAGCTTGATTGATCAGTATCTCAAACAAAGTAGAAATAACATTTTTTGAAAAACCTTAATTTGGGACCATTTCAGAAAATGACTTAGAACTAAAACCTATTAACAGCTCAATTCTATCACTTAAGACACTTAAATACCAATGTCTTCCAAAATCATCTGAACAAGAGATAGTGTTGCTGCCAAAGTTGTTATATTATTCTTTAATTTCTAAAAAAACAAAAAAAAAGTGCGCTATATACTTTTCGAAGTACTGTACTTATGTTAGACTCACTGGCTAGTAATCTCTTCCCACAAAATTTGTTCAGAAAATTTAGGGTTAGAATTCCAATACACAAAATAATTTTTAAAAGACAGAAATGAAGTAAAATCAGTAAATGCACACTACAGCTGAATTTTTTCCCTTAGAATCTTTGATTTCAATGAAATCTACAACTATTTTAAATTAATTTCAGAATAGCTTTTTAAAAAATGATTTAAAAAGCCCATCTCACACATTCAAATGTTTACACTCAACACAGAATAATCTCGTTAGCCCTTATTAATCAGCCCAAATCAAACTCAACTAAAATTAAACTCTACTTAAATGTTAGTTTAATCAAGTATGTGCTATTAAAACTATATTTAAAACTCCTATTTAGCAAAACACTCAATTAACTTAGACTTTGCACATTCTAAATTTTGGTTTTATAAGATAATCATAGAAGCTAAAGCATTAGGCTTTTATCAGAAAATCCTTAAAAAAAAACAGCCACAGAATAAATTACATATGATCAATTCAGAATATATATATAACAATTCTGTCCACCTGCAGTACAATACATAATGAAGATCCTTAGGCCTTATGAGTACCATTTAAAGAACCTAGATTTAAGTGTTATTACAGAAGGTGTCCTAAAGACAGAATACTTTACTTCCCAGTCACTTTCAGTAAGTAGTAGTTTATCACATGTCTCATAATGGAAGGGGAGATCTCAAGAGATGCTGAACAGGGAAGAAGGGTAAAAGAAGGAAGAAAGGATATCTGTTAAGCTGAGGTTTGACATAACAAAAGAATAAAAAATCCTCAACTCGACAAGAATACACCCTATTATTTTAAATGCTTTAACTTTTACTATTAATAAATGACTTTTGGATTAGTGGGCCTGGTTTGTTCTCAGTTTTATAATACGCGGCCTGACAGACTAGACAGGTAGGCCTCTTATTCTGTGAGTTCACAGAGAAAATTAGTATCAAAAGACTGGACACAAAGTGCCCCTTCTCAAGAAAACATCCTTTGGGTCTGCTGCTATTTAAAAGGACAAGATTATTAGTTAACTGTGATCCAATATGGATCATAACTGTCCCATGTGGAAGACATTAGCCATATGGTCACTGTAAATTTAAATTATTTGAATTAATGAAGTTTAAAATTCAGGTCCACAGTCACACTAGCCACATTGCAACAGCTCAACAGCCACATGCGGCTTGTGGCTACCATACTGGATAGGACAGATACAGAACATTTCCATCATCACAAAAAGACCTATCAGAGAGCAATGAGTTAATCTTCATTTGGGTCTTCTGGCTCCACTCATTCCTACATTCCATACCCAATGATTTAATCAACAACTGACAAAGTGGTTAAAATGCTTTTTCTCTATTAGAGAAAGAGCTATATTGAATGTGTTTGTAATTTACAGTTTCTTGACTACCTATATGAAATGTATAGTTGCAATGAATGAAGAAGTCCAGGAGTTCAGACATTTGACTACCATTGTGCTGTCTGACAGGGCGGAAGGCTCACCTGTGGAAGGGAGTTCTACTTCTGCTGGGCTCAGGACCACTATAAAAATCCTAGTTGCATAGTCCTAATAAGTCACTAACACAGCAAGTGAAGTTTAGGAAAGCCTGCTAAGTGGAACAGACTGAAGCTTTTCCTCGGCTCACAAATTACACTTTTCCATTAATTTTAAAAAGTTTTTTCAGAAGTAGTATAAGAACAACAAAAAAACTCACCTGCATGTAGAAAGAGGAGCAAACTGAACACCTTTCTCTTTGCATTCCCTTGTTATTCTTTCTTTTACATTTCTACAGAGATCTACAACCCTAGAAAACAAGAATGGAATACAATATTAAGTTTTCATGTAAGTTTCAAAAATTCTAATAATTGCTGGTTTATCAGCACATTTCAAGTCAAAAATTCTCTTAAAGTTTTATGTTTATTCCTTCAAGAATGAACAAAAGTCATGATCATTCAAACTGAGCCTTCCATTCAAAAATTCAAGGGAGCAAAGTCCTTCCCCTTTTTGTCACAGGAAAGACAGAAGTCAGAGGAGCATACTCAGGTCTCCTGAAGATAAGTTTCCTACTCCAAGGAAAATCCAATTTTGAAATAAATTTAACTGTAAGATTTTAAAAACTTTTTAAAAAGTTCTAAAGAAAATGTTAATGAAAATTCAATTTGGGTTATGGGAATATCCCAGTTGGTGCTAGAGGTAAAGATTCCACAATGCAGGAGACTCCGGTTTGATCCCTGGGTTGGGAAGAACCCCTGGAGGAGGAAATGTCAACCCACTCCAATATTCTTGCCTGGAAAATTCCATGGAAATAGGAGCCTGATGGGCTACAGTCCATGGGGTCACAAAGAGTCTAACATGACTGACCATGTGCATCCACATGCAAGCACAACCCCCCCGCCCCACATACACACAATCTATTCCCATGTCTAAGAAGTCTTCCTTAATTTAAAAAGAATTTCATTAGTAATCACACATATTATACCAAATGTTCAATAGATTATTTTCAAGCACTAGGCTAAAATCCAGCTCAACAAAGACTTACTGAATACAAACTATGTGTAAAGTTATGCCAGACTATTTAATATTAGAAGTCAATGAAAACAGAAAAGCAAGGCTCAGTTCTTAAAGGGGAGGGAAGACTGGCAATATTTAACAATATTAATCCATTTTTTAATGTGAGTTGTAACATATTTTTATAACCATATATTTTGTTTCATCTGGAAAATAAGACTCAAAGTATACATAAGGCATTTTATCCTCCAATAAATATGGTAGCTACATATTGATGATGATTCTGTGTTTTAAACCTTGGTCTTTAGAACAGAAAAGATGACCAAAAGTTACCTATATTTCCAATAAGAATGAAGAATAATTAAAATATAAATATGAAAAAGGTTGTAGTGTTTTATTAGCATGTCAATTTTATAAATATAGTGTGTAAAAATTCTATAAATTCTGACTTTACAAAACAACACTGAAGTTAAATTCTGCTTTATTTTGTGAGAGCTGAAGGCAGATAAATAAAATCTGCTTAACCTTAATATCTATAGGAGTTAATGTGCATTACAAATTTATAAAGGTAATAAGTTCTTTATTATGACTCTAGAAAATGGAATTTATATACTACTTGAATGAGATACTTTCTAGAAATTATTTGTATGGAAGGAGTTCTGAAAGTATCTTCTCACAAAGCTCATGCAGAGGTCAATACAGTCCATCTGGACCAATCACTACTTATGAGGCAAACATAACTGTGTATACTTTTAAATTCTTACCTGACCTTATTAGCTAATTTAACACTACTGACCATTTCTTCCTTGAAAAAAATTTCCCTTGGCTCCTCTCACAGCACTGGTTTTCCTCCAGATCTTCTAGACTGTATTCCTCAATTTCTTTTGTTAACTCTTATTTGGATGACTTAAATGAATCCTTTGTTTGTACCCCTTAAATGTTGGGGTTCCCTGGAGTTCTTTCTCAGGCCTTCTTTTTTCCTTCATTCATTTATCTGAAAATGTATCTGCTCCTTTGGTTTTAATCACAAATCTCAAACTGGTATCTCTAAAGTCTTCTAATCTCCAACTTGGATCTCTTAAGCAGCTATTTTTATAGGCTACATTCTAACACTATACTGGAGTTCATTCACCAGACTTTATACAGAATATACACTGAGCACCTAACAGGTGCAGTCACTGTGCTAAGGCCACAGAGGAACACATAAAAACTAGTAAGACCAATAATCCTTTAAGAGATTTATGCACAAAAAGGCCAAGCAATCTAATAACGTGTGAGGGTTGAAGACTCCAATCCCATGGTTTGCTGCTAAATATGGTCTCTACCTAGCTAAAGGCTTAAGAGAAAGAAAGTTACTAAATGGTAACAAGTAAATTTTATGTTAGGAATACAGCTGCTTTCTCTTAGTTTTATTTATTAATACTTTAACTGAAGACATTGTTTTAAATGAAAACTAATCAAGTATGTAGCCCTGTATAAAAGAGATATAGTCAGTGAGTTGAAAAAATGTCAGAATATACAAGGAAAGGATAAAGAAAAATGAAGAAAGTGCATGATCAGTTTCCACAGTTGCAAGAGTTTAAAGACAAAACGGAAATCATCAGTTAGCAGGAATTGATGACAAAGAAACTCATAATACTGAAGAAGTAATACTACACTAATCCATTTTCCCCAGTAAGGAAAAGTATTAAAGACTAAAGTGGTCTCTGAGACAACTATGAACAGCTCCCAAACTATATCTGCTGTTCAAAAGTGTCAGATGTGGATGAGGTGATGATTCTTTTTATTTATAAGATTTACTCCCCCTATTGAAATTTAGCATCCAAAACTGAATGCTATGAATAACAGACTGATACTCTAAATTTGACTACTATCTTTCAGTGCATGGAGTATTAGCACCAATACACTGAAGTCAAATAGTAGATGAAGACAATGTAGGAAAGTAAAAAGTTTTCTGGGGGAGGAGAAAAAATGAGGTTAAGGTCGAACAAAGATGTTAAGGTAGGTAACACTTAACAGGTGTGTTCAGTGGGATTTGTTGTATCTTATATGCTTTATTACAGATTTAAAATAATAAATTTTATAAAGAAAAAGTAAAATATACTTAGAATAAAAACGAACTAACAATTTCAAGAATTTCCTATTACTGAATGAGTTAACTCACAGGTCTATTTTTAATAAAACCATTTCACATTTCCCAATCAGCTTTTATTATATTTCCCTAACCAATATTTGTATGTATACATGTATATAATTTTAAAACAGAAATTATACATAGCTTCCTAAAACTGGATTTCTTTCAGAAATCACTTAAATTCAAGCTAAGATCTTGCTTAATAGTACACATACAAATATCAAAAGCTAAATGATATATTACAATAGGAGGTTATATTTTGGGGAGACTTTCTAGAGAACATTTAAGCATATTAACCATTTAAGAATTTAAATCAAAGCTAAGTCAAACCACATCATGACATTTAGTGTTCAATAAAATTCTTTAAAATGTAAATTTTAGTAATACCATCCTTCTATGGGGCAGGACAAATCTAAAATTTCTTAAATGGCTTGCAAATATGATTCTGATGAAGACACTAATTTAAATAAAAGTGACTACCTTCTTTTAATGCTTCTTTACAAAATTTTAGAAGTTTACATATTCACACACAAAGATAAATTACTCCAGCAACTTGTATAGCATATCTTAATAATATCAGGCATTTTGTTTCATTTTACCTGTCCCAAGGAGCAGAAGTCTCAAACGATTCTCCTAATACATAGTATTCCAAACCCAAATCCTGTTAAGACATATACACAAAAATCAAGGAATTATAAAAGATGCAGAAGTCCATGATATTAGTAGTATTTCTTGTTCATTGTTAGTACTTCATGTTTCTAATTTAACCTTCTGGACTCTTTACAATCTACCTCAAAAGAGTATGGGAAATTGGTCCCAAGTCCGAGATACAACGTCCAGGAGGACAGAAACTCTGTCTTGTTTTCCTCTGTGCCCTTGGCACCAGGTGGAGTGCCTGAAACACGGTAGGAATGCAAACATTTGTCTAGTGAATGCAGCTCTATCCAGGAACTGCCTATGTACACGCAGAGAACACTAGCAGGATAGATTTTAGTGGCCTAAATAAATAGCGAATTGACCAATACCAAAAAGTGATTATTAGGATCAAAGGAGCAGGGAGATAGGGAAGTCATGGGCAGAGGGGACTAGAGAAAGGAAAAGATATCTTCTTCAAATCAACTTTTCTTTAAAAATAAACTCAAGAATAGAGTGTTTCTCTTTGTAGTGACTAAATAGATAAAACACCTGGACCCATCTTGGCTAGGAAAATATGTTTTATAGCATATAAAATATATTGCTTATATAATAAGTAACTTATAATACTAAATTTTTTACCCAGAGTACAATTCTGTTCTAATATCAAAACTGGAAAGAGTCATAAGCCACCACAGAAGTGCAAAGGTATGAAAGAAAACTTCATAAAGTAGAAAAATCATAGACTCATGTCCATGTTAAATTACAACAGGTTAAAATTTAAGAAAATAAAGAAAATTTTATTCACTTAAAATAAGAAAATGTATTGTTTGCAAGATAAATTGACAAGGGAAATATGAGATAACTTACTCGAAGGTATGCAATGACATAGGTCAACAAATAACCTCTCTGTCCATTATCTTCTCCAGCTGCCAATCCCCTGTAGTTAAAAAACAAACTGTCAATATATCTCAGATGAACTATTAAAAATAAATAATACTAACGAAACTGATCAATACCTCAAGATAACTGCTTATAAGATTAACAAAGATTACATTACATCTCATTTTAATTTCAATCTCATTTATCATAAAGTTATAAAGTGTGCTATCAAGAGAATAGGCTTGGACAACAAAGGTATTTTTAATATTCAGTTTAGTAATTAATTTCAAACTTTTATAGCCACCAAACTAGTAAACCTGAGTGATATAAACTCAGCCAATTCTATTCAGACTGTAAAAAGAACAGAGACTTAGCCATGAGAAATAAGCTTAAATAATCTTCACAAGGACAAGATACTTAAAATATTATTTTACTAATATTCTAATCTGTATATTCATGTATATAGTCTTATTCATATATAAAGATTTGTAATGAATGACTACTATCTTCTAACACCAAGATGTTTCTTGAATACTTGACATAAAGCATCTGGAATATTAGACACGGTATTTACTTTATGGGACTTATCATTTAAAAGACAGACAAAACATACTTATACAGATATATTAAAATTTAAGAAGCATCATACAGATCCATTTCAACTGGAAAGTAATTTTATACATAGAAGATGTATTTGGTGATCTAGTTAGAATTAATCCCATATAATGTATATTTCAGTCCAAGTATTCTATTTTGTTAAAGTCATTCTAATTTTAAAAGACTAGGAATGACTGATTTCCACTACCTTCAATAGAGAGTCTTTGATTTTGCTTTTTTCCACCACCAGGCAGAAGTTAAAATTTAAGTAGTTTTAGTCAACTAAATAAAACTTACCCCAAACTCTCAAAGCACCCACTAAAAATCCCTCAATAAAAATAAAGGGAAAAATATCTTTTCTTGTGGCTTTCTTGGGCCATGATTGAGGGTTAACTTTTATGTCTCTCTTCTCAATACACTAGGAGATTCCCTGATAGCTCAGACGATCAAGAATCCACCTGCAATGCAGGAGACCTGGATTCGATTCCTGGGTTGGGAAGACACCCTGGAGAAGGAATGGCTTTGCCTGGAGAATTCCATGGACAGAGGAGCCTGGAGAGCTACAGTCCATGGGGTCATAAAGAGTCCGACATGACCGAGCGATCAAGCACATATGCCTCCAGGAGATCTTCCCGACCTAGGGATCAAACCCACATCTCCTGAGGAAATACTGCAAGGCAACTTTAAGCTAGGATATATTGCCTAGATCAGATATGCCAGTATTATAATTGGATACACATAAATTAGTATCATCCAGAAGGAGTAGTAAAGACTTAATAGGACCCTTCCTTTGTATAAACCCTTCCTTTGTAAGTCTGAAGGGAATTGGGGTAGTGGGTTTGGACGCGTACACATGGGGTATAAAAGATTTTCACAAATGCTGGTCGGGGTCCTTGGCTAAGAGGAGACTCTGCCTTGGGCCCGCCGGTGTAATAAACTGCACTCCACTAAAAAAAAAAAAAAGACTTAATAGGAACACCTCTAGTCTAGAACTACATGGGAACAGGGTATAATGAAATGAAGGGGAGGTGTTTATTAGTAGCATGTTGATGAGCAAGGAAAACAACTTACATCAAGCAGCTGAGATTGAAAAGTAAGGAGAAACAGAAGACTGTTCTGGGTTAGATGTGTATGGATATGAGGTTGGGGTAGGGTGTCAAATAAAGTTCCAAAACAAAAAGGAAATTAGTCAGAAAAATGCTGTGGCAAGTGCTTGGGAAAAAACAGATGAACCCAGAGAAGGAAATGGCAACCCACTCCAGTATTCTTGGCTGGAAAACCCCACGGAAAGAGGAGCCGGGCAGGCTACAGTCCATGGAGTTGCAAAGAGCTGGACATGATTGAGCAACTAACACTTGAACAGTGTAGCATATGTAACCAGGATCAAAAGAAATACAGAAGTAGATACCAATACATCTGTAAACTTACTACATGATAGTTTCGACAACAAAAATCATTGGCAAAGAGAAAGATTAAGTGCTCCTTAGAAATTCACTCATTGAAATGATAATGATGGTAGCCTTTAAAGAGCAGATTTTTAAGTGATTACTACTTTTTCTCTGCAATTTTCTCTGTTCATTTTTTAAACAATAAGCATATTTAAAATATCATGAAGTTATCAAAATTGTGGGGAAAATAATAGGATAAACAATATTCAAAATGTATATACATTTAATAAAATCATGACAAATTAAATTAAAAAAATAAAATAAAAACAGACGAACCCATACCTCAGGTAGATATGAATTGGAGTCAGACACTGACTCCAGGAGAGGAAAAACCCTATTGACAGAAGAAACAGACACAGTTCACGTAGAGGAGAGTGAAGACTAGGAAAGGGTCTAAGAGACCGTTGCTGGGAATCTTTGAGAAGCTGCATTCTGAGTATGTACTTGGTGAGAAGTAAGAGGTGTAAATAGTTAGCAGACCTGTCTATCATTTTAATATCTGGCCTACTGATATACAATATAGCATCTATATATATCAGGATGAGAAAGAGTTCAACTTTGCAGTCCCAGGTCAAAGCTATTTTTCTTTAGATCCTCTTCTAAATCTGATAAAGGGAAAAAAGAATCTGCTTCACTTGGAATCTAGTACAACAAACTACAGAAATAGGCATTTTTTTTTTTTTTAATCTAAAGCAGGAAAAAACTAGATATCCATTCTAAACCCATAAACCCCTGCAAAGAAAAGCTGTTCTGGCTTTGCTTTTCTGAATCACAGGTTTCCCTGCAAATTTAGCTTTTTGGAAGCTCTATTTTTTTTTTAAAGGCTTTCAGAATTACTTTAAGGTACTTAAAGTATCTTACCAGCCAGAATTACTTTAAGATACAATATGTAAATCATAGTAGGGCTTAGATTAAATGCTTATAACTTGCAACTTTTGCAGCCATTTCAAAAAACTATACTTAATTTCAACTGCCTTATGTTATCCATCCCCTATTTCTTACCCTTCTACCACAAATTTTAAATATCAATTAACATGATTCTTAAACAAATTTAAAGCTGTTTCATGAAGAAGGACTAGGAAGACTATTGAAAGAGGAGTGAGACAATTTTTTAATATAAAAGAGCCATGTGGTGAACCTAATCACTCACGTTAAATTATGTCAAACAACTTAAGCACTTTAAAAGTAACAATTTAAGTCTAACCCCTTAAAAACAGTAATATATTACCTTAAGTTCTATGCTAAATATCAACACATCTGTCACGGTTGGTGACAGGCAATGTTTATTCTGCTTAGTTCTTAGAGAATTTAAAATATGTCACCAGCAAACATAGATAAACAACCAGAGTATGATTATTCAACATTTGCTATTATATTCTGTTGGATCATATGTGTTCAAAGGTATTTAACAGTGTTTGGGTGGGAGTGGAAAGCAAAAAGGTAAACTGCTAAGATAATACACAAGAAAAGTTCTCAACTGTGGTGGAGACAGAGGATAAGACAAAAGAACAGAAAACAAAGTATAGATTAACAAAGCCCTAATTCGAAATAAAATACATAAGCTAAACTAACTTATTAAAACTTCATTAGAGAGAAACTTAGTGATGCTTTCCTTCAGCTAATCATGTAGGAGAAATGATTGAGGAATAAGAGTTGCCAGGGTAGCATCTTAAATAAAAATATCCTTGAATCTTCAGTGGCTGAAACAAAGAACTAGTGCCTAGAGAAAACTAGGGAAAAACCAGGACTTCTACTAGAAAACCACATGAAGATATCAGTATCAAAAAATCAAAAGAGCCCTAAGTAATCTGCCTAGAGATAGCATGGAGTTGTTCAACACAGACTTCTTCATCTAAATGAAGGGCACCAGATGAAAGTATACTACAAAACTAATTACAAAACATAATTAAGAAGTCACAAATAATAGCAAAGAAAAAACTACACTCCAAGCAGGGTCTAAGTTTTTAATGCTTTACCATTGCTTTAAATAGATATCTCATTTTCTATAATCTATTTTTAATGGATGAATCTGATACAAATTTTTTTTAGTATAAACAAATTGCTGGAATTAAATCAGTAGTCCTGGGTCTCACTATCAGTATCTAAAGAGAGCATAATCATCTTAAGATTCACTCTTACTTTTAAGTTGTAAGTTGGCTGATGTTATATGAGAAAAACAAAACTGGCATTACATGAAAAGGCAGTTCACCACAGCTGGTAGTTCAAATTAAATAAAACTGACAAAACGGTTTAGATAAATACCTAAAGATTAAAACACACTGTTTTAAAAACAGGGCAACATAGTAATCAGGCATAAATAAAGTAGAATAAAAGATGTCAGGGGAAAATAAAGTATTCTGGTTTCACTAATCCTTTCAGCAAATATTTAATCAAGCATATAGTATATATACCAGGCATCAATGGTGATGCCCCAAGAGACAGGTCATGCCCTATAAAAATTATGTGTGCATTAGGACGAAAAGGTCTTTTGTCACCATCCTATACCCAGTCTAACAGGAAATGTGCCACATAACTAGTAATGATTTGCTGGCTACTCTGAACTGAGATTATAATTATAGATTCTACAAAGTGCAATTTGTGTGTGTCCGCACAGAGGTGGGGGTGGGAAATAGCAAGGTGAATGTAAGCAAATTTAACCTTACAAACAATGATTAAAACATTAAAGCATCCATTTCCCTAAAAATGACTCTGGAAATTTTTTGAAATCCCAAATAAATATTTAAATATATAAAGAAATAAATTTTTAAAGTTTCAATGTCTAATATTTAAGACTAAGTAGATATATAATATTTAATTTATAAATAAAAGGTTTTCATTTGAATCTCCTTAATTGTTTCTCGCTAATATCATGGGTTTAAAGAAAAAAGTTTTCAAATCAAATTGCATATGTACTCCACATAACTTGGAAACTAAAAAAAATATGTACACGTACATTTCAAAAAATTTCAGAGTTAACCTGATATCCAAGCCAACCAATCATTAAATGAATCTTTATAGTACTCTTAATTAATTTGGTTAAAACATCAATAGTTCCCAAAAAGTACTAAGGAGAAGAAAAAGTGAAAGATTAATGAATTTCAGCTTTTACTAAAAAAAGTATAATTCCACTAGCCAATTTTAGAAGAGGACAAAAATAAAACTGGAAGATTATTTGGTAATAATCAAGCACAACTCAAAGGTAAACTAAAAATTAAGCCCAAGATCTTTTTCTCTCTAAGAATACTACACTTTAATACTAAGTTCAGAAAACCCTAAAGACAAAGGACTGAATATTATACGAGGAAAGCACATAAAAGCGGAGCATTCTAAGACACACGGCTCCAAATTAAGTGTTCATTTGTTCTCATAAAGAACAGCAAAAAAAAAGGGGGGGGGGGATAAAAGTAAATATTCACACAGAACCCAGATTAAAGATAATGTATATGATATATTTTAACCTCTGAAATTAGGAAGAAAAAAAAAGACTGGTATCCAGAAAACTGTCAGTTTATTATGTACTTAAAAATGAAAGGAAGAAAATGTAGTCCTGATAAATGGCATTTTCACTATAGTTCTCATCCATCAATCTTATAATCCATCAAACAGACAGACAGAAACCACCCAATCATTATTCAGTTGGTTATAAATGTGAGATGTTTTCTGTTTCTTTATACTAGCACAAAACAGTAAGTGACAGGGGGTGGAGTATAGATAATTTATCAAACAGTTTTGATTAAACACAATTTCCTTTTAAAAACATACCATGTTTTATACATATACTATTACCACTAAATAGCAACATGACTGAGCTTTTTTCTACTTCACTTAGCACAACAAACAATTATAAAATTATTATTAATGAGAAAATACAATAAAAGATTCACTATGTCATGTATATAATTAGAATAGTAAGAGCAAGATACCAATTGAGCTTCCTACAAACCAACACATTTTAAGTTGACTGTCATTTATGAACACAAATTTAATATTTAAAAGAGTACATTAACAATTGCTTGGAGATACCAGAATTTCAGTTTAACTTTCTCTTGACATTATGAACTTAAAGCCATACCCAAATTTTGCAGCAATGTCATACACTTGTTTTTCATGTTGAAGAACCTTCTCACGATCCCCCTCAAAAAGTAATGTAGCGACACTTAGCTGATTTGGATCAAATCCTTTAAACTACAAAAGAATATTATTATTACTGATAAGTTTCAGCCTACAAAACAATAAATCAAAATACATTTTGCTCTTTTTTTCTTCTGATCTCAGCTCAAACATACCAGCTCTTCAAAATTTGAGCTCTGGAATTTTATACATCAATCAAAAAGAAAGCTTAATGTACCTATTTAGGTTATCACAATAGAACAGTACTATGGAAAACCGCTTCATTTCAAAGTATGCCAAGGTGTCAATTACAATGATATATTGGTAAGGAAATACAAGAAATAACTTGCAAGAATTATAACTGTACCAAAGAATCAAATAAAACTACCAAAATGATAGAACATAATAAAGTAGCATTTGTTGAGGATGTTTGGTGATAGGGAAGTAAAAAACCAACGGCATCCTTAAATACCAGCAATAACTTCTAAGTAATATTTTCAAAGAAGATCTTACATCTTCAATTAAAAATACAAAATATCTAAGAATAATCTTAACAGTAAATACATAACTTTGTTAGGAAAACATGTCTAAAAAAGTGAGAGAAACATACATTCCCAAGCACATAAACTAAGTATTATAAACCAGTCAGTTCTTGCTCAAATTAATATACAAACTGCTGCTGCTGCAATTTTAATAAAAATATCAATAAGCTTTCTAAAATAATGAAGAGTTTCTAAAATTTTTCTAGTATTATGAACAGGTAGATAATGGTGATAACAAGGAAAATTCTGAAAAGAGGGAAAATTAGATCTACAAAATTAAATTCACTTAATTTTTCAAGAACAAAAACTCATTAAAAAGAATCTAATACATTAGAATGTCATTTTCTTAGATAAGTATGTAATAAAATGTCTTAGACATGGCAAATCAACATAAGAACAGCAGGGATAGGTTAGTTAATGGTGTTATCACAACTAGTTAACAATCAGGTGAGGAGATGAAGGTTAATTTAGTTATCTCATACCATAAACCTGAAATAAATTTAAACAGTAATAAAGATATTATTTCTTAAAATTCCTAATATAAAAATGTGAGAGAGAGAAGGAAATGGCCTTTATCATAGTTCTGGAGGAAGGCAGGTTTTTTCTAAGCTTAAGAGTCATTAAACAATCACAGGAAAGATAAAAATTAGAAAATTTTGCACCAAAAAATAAAACGAAACCTTATTGAAAAGAAGTCATCTGACTGGAAAAACTATTTATAACATTTATGAAAAAGGCATCTAATAATTTCATTATTCAAAAGGCACACAGCAAAGCATTAAGCCATCCCCACCCTTAAACAAATAAAAACTCCACAAATCTGCTACCTCCGGCAAAACAACCATATTCAACTAATTCACACAAAAAAATTATGTCTAGGAAATACAGGGAAATGGTCAGTTTCAAGAAATGCTGTTTCAAGAAATAGCAACTAAAATAAAGTACTATCTTCCCCTTGGATTTACTAAATTTAAAACAAAAGAAAAAATTCCACATGTAACAGCAAGGATGCAACCAAAAAATGGCACATGGGCATTGCCACTGTCAAAAGTTTTAAAAAAACTGCTACTTTTATTTCACTTCTAGATATCTACCATTAAGGAAAAAATTCAAACTATAAAAAACACTGTATGCATAAGATATTCAATGCAATGTTATTTTCAGGAACTTCAAATCTGAGAAAGATTTTATATTTCCTGAAATTGAATGTGTAATTGAGTTGCTTGATTCAATATTTATTACAACATAAAAAATAACAATTATGAAATGCACACAGCAACATGGAGAAGCATAACAGGTGTACGTAAGGAAGAGAATGCAAGAAACAAAATTAATCAATATCCTAAGCATTAAAAAGAAACCTTACCTTTGTAATATAAAACTTTTTTAATCCATCCAAAAATGATGTAAAAATAGAGGAAACCTGAGGTTTAAGCGCATAACCTAATAAGAAAAAAGTTCATATTTTAAATTAATAGTAAATTTATCTATGTTTTTCATAACTACAAGAGGCTACTTTAACTTAGTATCCTAAAAGAAAGTGAACATTTTCATGACTTTAGGTTTTAAAATTTCCCATGATATATATATAACATTGGTATTAAGATCTACATCTTTTATCTTCGTCATTTCTTTCAAAAGTCACAAAGAACTTTTTGTTTACCAAACTCCTTCCTGGGTTTTTTAAAACTCAAATACTACATGTACTTAATACTACACATAGTTTATCTTTCAGTGGTATAGTTTATACATAGTAAAATCACTTCATTAATTTTTATTTCATTAGGAACACCCAATAGTGGCTAGTACTACTTTTGGTTTTTTTAATTATGCAGAAACCATTCAGAACTATAACCAAATATGGAGACAATGCCAAGTTTAAGGTTGTTTCCTAATTAATTCTTAATTCATCCAGAATTCTTGCATATAACTAGTAATTGCTTCCTTAATTACACCCAGAGAGCTAAAATTCCCCCCAAAACATAAATGGTGTCTCAGAGTCTGTTAAATTAACATCGTTTGCCTCCGGATTGAGCTTAATGGAGTGAAAGTCTTTTACTGTTTTCTCACTGTTTTCAAAGTAGCAACTTCTTAACTCTGTGACAGTTACATTTGAGAGTCATGCATCTGGCCTTGGTACTATGAGCTCAATTCAGAAAAATTTGGCATACCATTCACATAAAATTTTTATAAAGAATTTTAAAGCCTCTAGTAAATCTAAAATTATTTCCAATTAAGAAGCTTACTTTTAAAAAAAGGCTTTAAGATTTTGGGATTTTGTTTATTTTTAAAGTGTGGATACCTTCTTTTAAAATAAGTGTAAACAACAAACTACCTTGTTTGAAGGAAAAAAGAGGGCGAGGTGTAGAAATATTTCTGGAGGAAAAACTATCACTTGCTATCTTTGTTTTCCCATTCATCTATTTTTTTAAAAGTGAGAATCTGAACTTGTAATACTTCTTACATTTTTATACATTATAATAAGAATTTATATTACATAAAAGACCAAGTAACATAAGTCTTAACCAGAAGCTAAGAATTATATATCAATGCTGTAACTGAACAAAGCAAAAAACAAAAAATGAAGGGCAGATTAGATACAGATCAACCTAGCAATCTTTTTGAGATACTGGATCACAAGAGGTTTGTTTGGGGATTTTGTTTTCTTTTATTGTAACCTACCAGAGATATTCTCTAGTATAACCAGCACTTTTAAAAGATACCATTTCTAGCATGTATAAAGTTAAAGATATCAACAAAATGTGTCCCGAGTGAAATTTATCCTACTTTAACAGCAACTGGAAATAAATATGTAAACATAAATGAGTGAGCATGTGTATCTACTCCTCACAAAAGACTTCTGGTCCACATACCTTTACATAATGTATGAAGATTCCAAACATTACTACTCTGATATAGAATAATCCTTACGGGTATATGCTCATCTTATCACACTGCAACTTAAATGCGTAACTTCTATTCGTTAACACTACTGTGAATTAGTCCCATATATCTCTAACAATGAATTGACATGATAGCTTTGAAGCATAATTATTATAAAAGTGATACTAACTTTTAAGTGGGTCACGTATTACTATTAATTAAGAGGATATTATCTTTTACTTAAATTAATTTTGCCTATCAAATTAATTATATCCTAAATATATTCCAGCTATTTTATTTTATAGTAAACAAATGAACTAGTTGCTAAATTTACTAGCTGAACAGTTTTGATTAATGAATTTTGTTATTGTTACAGTGTTAATTAAATAGTTTTAAAGGATTCAATAAATCCCTGTTTCAAAGAAGTGCTCTGAAACATTAGAAAAAGTCACGGGCTTTGGTGTCAGACAGATTTGGGTTCAACCCTAGCTCTACCACATGTAACTTGTGGACTATACTCAAAATATTTAGCTTTTGAATTGTTTATAAATTGGAAATACAGCTTTGAGGGATGGTTGTGTGCTACGGATAATGTGCTTAGTGAAAGTGTTAAGTCACTCAGTCATGTCTGACTCTTTACGACCCCATGGACTGTAGCCCACCAGGCTCCTCTGTCCATGGAATTCTCCAGGCAAGAATACTGGAATAGGTTGCCATTCCCTTCTCTAGGGATCTTCCTGACTCAAGATTGACCCAGGAATCAAACCAGGGGTCGCCTGCATTGCGGGCAGATTCTTTACCCTCTGAGCCACCAGAGAAGCCCTTGATAATGGCTTGCGTGTGTGCGTGCTAAGTCACTTCAACCATGTCCGACTCTGTGTGACCCTGTAGACTGCAGCCTGCCAGGCTCCTCTGTCCATGAGATTCTCCAGGCAAGAATATTGGAGTGGGTTGCCATTTCCTCCTCCAGGGGATCTTCCCAACCCAGGGATCGAACCTGCATCTTTACGTCTCCTACAATGGCTGGCAGGTTCTTTACCAGCGAGTCACCAGGGAAGCCCCAATAATGTGCTTAGCACTACACTATATGCTAGTCAAGATTTGTTTACCTTCTTTGGCTAATATGATGATTAAGTCAATCAACATGTAAGTGCCTGTTGTGTGATCGATACAGGACACATATAAATGAACAAGAAACAGCTCCTAAATGTGACAAAGGTTAGTTCACAGGGAAAATTTGTAGATCATTTCAGTGTACTTGATGATATGTATCATTTCAATATACTGAAAACATATTATTTCAATATATTAAGAGTCGTGTCAGGAGAAGGGGTGATAATAAAAATGTTAACAATTAATAGTAAGGTTTGTGTTCTGTTAACAACCAATATGGTACAAATATTGACCAGTCAGCCATATGGCTGGTATAAGGTCTTGGACACCCCTTGCTATGCTAAGAGTTTTTCTTTAATTGATTGATCCTGAATCCATGGCAAGATATATAGGTGGGAAGGCTTCAGTGAATACTGAGAAATCAGCAAGGTTACAGACAGCAAAGACACAGGATCAAATCTGTATTGGTGGCCAAGTAAAGGGCGGCGCGAGAGGAGACACACTGTGGACTAGAGAGGGTAGAGCCAATCTGAGAGCAGGCTCCCAGGTACAGTTAGAGAACGTGCAACAGGGATGGCAGACGGCCAGAAGGGTCTTTTCTTTGAAACTGCTTAAAAATTGTTATAGGTCCCAGTTATAAATAAAATCTGGCCACATAATTAATTTTACTAAGGTCAATGTCCAAGACAGTTTACTACAATGCTAGCATATAAATGGGTAATATAGTTTTATCAATCAGACAGATACATGGTTCTCTTAATAGGATTCCAAATGCAAGCCAGACACACAAGTGGCTTAGTTTTCATTTAATTATTATATCAAATTTCATCATTTATAGGACACATTTATCTTAAACTTTTATCAGTAGTACAGTTATTCTGAAAGAAATTTACTTAAAGAAATGAAAGCTGTGACTTAGGAAAAGGGACATACGTATACCTATGGCTGACTCATGTTGATACATGGAAGAACCAACACAATATTGTAAAGCAATTATCCTCCAATTTAAAGAAAAAAAAATGAAAGCTGTGACTTATAATTTTAAAACAAATATTTTATATGTTATCAATCTGAATTCCTTAGTTCAATTTCTATATAATTACAATAATCATTCTTCCCTAAATAAAAATTTAAGCTACCCTTAGACCAAACAAAAGAATGCCTAACAGTCTCTAGTAATTATTATTGAGCAACTGTTATGGGACTATTCTGAGGGTACTTAAATTTTATAAACTTAAATCCCAAACTAAATTTCATAAATAAGTACATTTTATAAACTAAATTAGATAAAAAATAAATTTCAGCATATAGAAAAACTCAAAAGCAATAAAACTAAAATTGGTAAGATGATAAATTGTGTTAGAAAGTTTAAGACTTCAAGCAAAATAGGAAAAAAGAGAAACATGGTTAACTGTTACTGAATTCTCCACCCAAATATTCCATGGGCACCTTAAACACAACTCATTGTAATGTCTTTTCCCCAGAATCATCATTTCTTCTTCTAGACTATTATTCAATGCAACCAATTAATCAATCAATCAGATACCAGGAGTTGCCCTAAATGCTTCCCTTTATTTAACGTTCCACATCCAGTTGACAAACTGTTCTTTGGAAAATCTATTCCTTACTCTCCATCTCCATTGCTACTGCCTTAAACAAGGCCCAACCCTCAATATTTGCCTCTTTAAACCTTTAAACTCCTCCTCCACGCTTGCACCATTCTAATCCATTCTGCATAATGCTAACAGAGTGAGCTTTCTAAGATGTAAAGCTTTTTTATTCTATTCCCTCTACAAAGATATCCCTCTGTGGAGAAGAGAAAACCCAAATCCATCCTGCAAAGCCCTAGTCTACCCATTCAGCTTCATCTCCTGTAACCACGCTCACATTAGCCTCTTTTTGAGTCACACAGAATGATCTGAAGTTCAGCACTGAGGTTTATGATTTCATATTTTTAGTTGACAAGTGAACAAAAATTTGTAAGAAAGAAGAGATGGTCTCAGGCAAACTTCTATTCACCTTTTAAGATTTAGTTTAAGCATGACTCCTTCAAGAAGGCTTTCCCCACTCTCTGCCCGAATCTTATGTAAAATCAAGTAGGATCAACCTACTTCATTTGCACCCCAGGGTATTCAGTGCAGTCTTCTTTCATATCATCTCTGATACTCCTGCACTTATTCATTTATATAATTATCTGTCCTCATTAGACTGAGAGCTTCCTGAAGGCTAGGAGCTATGACATTTATTTTTCCAGCTCTGCACTCAGTCTTCTTTCTGGCACATAACTGGTATTTCATAAATTTTTGTGGCTTAGTGAGCAGATTTTAAGAGCACCATTCCTTACTTACCAAACTGAAACTGCTGGTTGTCCATTAGGCGAATAGACGCAGGAGCACATCTCTGTTTTAAAAAGAAAAAAATGTGATACAAAGTTAATATGGTAAAGAACCTAAACAGTTAGAAAATGAAGGTCATCTTTTTGTATTTGAGATTAAGAGCTTAATTCCTAAGGAAACATGGGGAAAAAAATCTTAACTTTTTATATAATTTTATGACAACAAATAAAACATCAAATGCTTCTATAAAACATGTGGAGAGGAGAAATCTATGTATATAATGCATACATACATACATATGTTGCCAGATCTTGATTTGCAACAACATCTGCTAAATGCTGAGCAAAGACCTGTGGAAATAGCTATACCTAACAGAAGTATTAGGCTTCAGAGTAGATTATTTTAAAACAAAGTAGAAAATTTACAAGACTAAAATCAAGCCTAGCGTATTATGCCATTTATGAACTATAATGTGTCGTTAGACTCATATACTCTGTTAAAACGAGGAAGATGGTGGTGTTTATGTGAGGCAAACCACTTTAAAAATTTAACCGTGATGTCTTCATAGATAACTCTAGGACTTGTTTCTATTCATTTTAAATAGAAAAACGATCAATGTCCAGAATTCTTTCAAGGTTACCTGGATGAAAACAGCAACAAAATCTGAAGCATAATATTATGTATCTAAGATAGCTACACTAGTGTTATGTTAATCTAGACACACAGTGAAAGCTGCAGGAAAGAAAAATGACAAAAGGAAATATTCATATTAATTCTGTGATGCTACGCTACCATACAAACACTAACAGAGTTTAAATTAGCTACAGTTTTCCCACAGAATTAAAGTGAGCTTCACTCTAAACATGATTTTTATATTCTATGCAACTTTTTAATATGGTTAAACTTCTACCAAGAAGCTGATTTCAGGGACTTCCCTGGTAGTCCACTGGCTAAGATTCAGTGCTCCCAATGCCTGGGGCCTGGGTTTGATCCCTGGTCAGGGAACTAGATCCTGCATGCCACATCTAAGACCCAGTGCAGACAAACAAATAGATACAAGTAAATAAAAATTTTAAAAATGAAGCTGCTTTCAGACCACAAAATTTTGACTGACAATTTAAACATTTATCTCCTGAATAACATTTATCAATAAAATTTGTATTAACACAATGTTAAAATTTATGAGAATCACTTGAAAGAACAAAACTTTTATACCTTAACTGTGTTGTAACATTTTTGCTATTATGTGCTTTTAACTGAACGAATACTTAATTTTATAAAACCATTCATAATATATATTTTATTTTACCCAACAAAATGATAAGATTCTTATTTTGGACATTGAATAATTTATTTGGACTTCCCTGGTGGCTCAGACGGTGAAGAATCCGCCTACCAATGCATGAAACTTCCCCTATGGCTCAAGCAATAAAGAATTTGCCAGCAATGCAGGAAAAACAGGAGATGCAGGTTCGATCCCCGGGTTGGGAAGATCTCCTGGAGGAAGAAATGGCAACCAACTCCAGTATTCTTGCCTGGAAAATCCAATGGACTGAGGAGCCTGGAAATCTACAGCCCATGGGTCGCAAAGAGTTGGACACGACTGAGCATGCATGCACACATAATTTATTTACTCATCCTTGATAGTAAAGGGATAATACAATCTATATTTTTAAAAAGTCACTGCCAAATCTAACGAACAATACCAGGTAATTTTATATACTTGCATAACAATAACCTATTGCCTTACATTTTATAGAATCCTATTGTGTACCAGCCACTTTCATGTCTTTATTTGATATAAGAAACAAAGAAACAACCTTGTCAAAGTAACAATAACCTATTGCCTTACATTTTATAGAATCCTATTGTGTACCAGCCACTTTCATGTCTTTATTTGATATAAGAAACAAAGAAACAACCTTGTCAAAGTAGCAGAACTTGTATTAGCCCCATTTTACAGATGAGAACACAAGAACCACAGGGATTAAAGACTTGCCTGAGGTTAGATGATTGTAGAACAGATATGGAGAACTAGGACCAAGATATTCTGACTGCTAGATGAATAATATTTCAAATAAACTACATAGCCTCAAAAAATAAAAAATCACAGGTACACATACTTTCACACACAGAGCTTTAAAGTCATATTTGAAACAAAACTTACATGAAAACCTATTTATTTGCTATTTTGCAGTGTTATTAAAAGTATAATGTTTATAAAGTAAAATAAAAATCTACAATCTGAGTACTTTCAAATCTTGGTATAAAGGTATCTTTGTAGTTGAGATAATGCTTCTAAAAACATTACCAGTTTCCAAACTACTGAAGGAACATCAATTTTCTTGAAATGTTTTTATTAAAATAGACACATCAACTTTGAATAAAACATACAAAGCCTGAGGAGATAAAATTTCTTTCCTTCATAAAAGAAAGAGAATATCATTTAACATACATATTTATACATTTGGGCTTAAGTACACCAGTAAGTAAAATGTAAAAAAGAATTCAGTTTTATCAGAAAAAACCTTTTAAATTCCTACCACTGACCTGTAAGTTCTACCTCTTACTGCCACCCAGATTCTATTCCACCTGTATCTATAGTAGGTGTTATTAATGAAAACACCCCACATAGGTACACATATATCAGAAAATGAAAAAAAGTATTAATATATTACATTTATAGTAAACTTCTAGTGGAATTCAATCTCAAACAACTAAAATATGATATGTAGGCCTTGACGAAATCTTTGTTTGAAAAGACTAACCACAAAATGCATTTTGGGACAACTGGAATAATTAATTATAGAATTAATACTAGATGGGATTAAGAAATTACTGCTGGACTCACAGATAATAGAGAACAAATTAGTGGTTATCAGCTGGGAGGAGGTAAAACAGAGGTGGAGAAGTGGGAGGTACAAACTACTGGGTAAGATAGGTTCAAGGATGCATTGTATAACATGGGAAATATAGCCAATGCTTTGCAATAGCTATAATGGAAAGTAATCTTTTAAAATTATATAGAAATTTAAAAATTAAAAAATACAAGGGAAAAATTACTGCTGATTTCTTAGACATGACAAAAGAACACCTTTATTTTCAGAAGACCTATGCTAAAGTATTTAAAAGCCAAATGTCATAATGCAACTTAATTTCAAATGGTCAGGGAAAAATACACAAGTATATAAAACAGAGCAAAAAGCTAGTAATTTTTGCATATATTAGATGAATATACAGGCGATCACTGTACTATTCTTTCAAAGTTTCTGTATGCTTAAAATTTTCAAATTAAAAAGTTGAAAAAAATAGTACGAAACTTGCTTCAGGGTACTTGCTACATATAGCAACTGTTATTCAATTATACTAAAGTGAAGTCACTCAGTTGTGTCCAACTCTTTGCGACCCCATGGACGGTAGCCCACCAGGCTCCTCCATTCATGGAATTTTCTAGGCAGGAGTACTGGAGTGGGTTGCTATTTCCGATCATGATTTTAACTTGACAGCTGAGTCATATAAACTAGCCAGTCATCCACTGTTCCTATTCATACTGAAGCAACGTGAATGGTTATAGATTAATACTATCCAAAAGAATAAAAAGCTAAAGAAAGCTTTTTGAATCTAGATGATAAATACTAAATTCAATTTCAACACTGTTTTTAATTATCAAAATCAAACCAATAGCTTTATTAAATCTCATGTTTTAACAGTGGCACATTTTTTAAAAAGTCAGTGAATAGAGTTTTTCAGTTATTATTACAAGTAAATTCTCATAAGCAAAGACTACTCAGATTAAAACATAGCAAGACTACTTTAGATTCTCTGGCAATTGATAATTTGTAAATCACTGTCCAGCATTCTAAAACTACAAAGGAGGAAAAGTTTCTTATAATTTTAAATCAAAACATTTAAAATCATGACATCCTAATTAAATAAGAGTCCCTGTAATCAAAAGAGCAAAACAGTATTACTATAAAGAACAACATGCAAGCTGAGTTACTGTATCTATAGTTAAGACTGGATTATGTTTCAATTGCTATACAACTACTTTGGTAAGTCAAGAAAAACTCAAAACATCTCCTTTAAAAGTTAAAGACATCATAAATTCTGAGAATTTGAGCTCTAAGTTCACACTCATGCTATTCAATTACACTCTGCTAGAATATTCCATATACAAGGAAAGAAGAAAAGGGGTCCTTGAGTTAAAGTGACCCCTGGTGGTAGGTGATCAGAACTAACCAGAGAGGGAATATTTTCACCAAGTAACTTTAATGATGGGTTAATGATACATTCAGGGCATTTAAGGAACACTCAAACAAAAACTGTTTACTTGAAGTGGAGTTAATGAAATAACTGATTTCACGTTTATTATGATAAACGTGCTCTGACTAAAAACTCTCATGACACCTGCCGCTGTTGTCCAGTCACTAGGTCGTGTTCGACCCTTTTCGACCCCATAGACTGCAGCACGCCAGGCTTCCCTGTCCTCCACCATCTCCCGGAGTTTGCACAAACTCATGTCTATGACACCTGATCTGTACTTTATACTTAGTAAATAGTCTAAAAAGATACAAGAAACCCAGTATGGACTAACAAAGAAATATCAATATCTTTGTTGTATCTAAGTAAAGAAGAAATAAATAACCTGACTTCAAAGCATGGGTATAAGATTGACTAAATTCAATTGCTGGCAACTTCTTCCCTTTAATGCTGCAACCAGGAATTTACTTGAATATATAACTTGAAAAATTAAAAAAAAAAACACTCTAATCTTATTTAACAGAATTCCCAACAACTTAAAAAAGCAACCTCTTTCTCAATCTAACCATTTTTTTCTGAAAAATAGTCCCTATAAGAAATGAATCAAAAGTTTTCTGCAAATTTTGTTTTCAAGGAACTAAGTCCTATTTCTTCCTTGTCACAGGGGAAAACAGAACTTGCACTTCAGATGAGACATTCTGTTAGAAGAGGTATCTTAGTTTACTAGTTACCAGCTAACGAAATTCAGTATTAACATGTTTCATTTGTCTACATGATTTCTTAAAACTTCATAAACTATAAAATAAAGCACTGGTATCTGGGTTAAAAAATGAATCCTTTGAACTGAAAAGGTTTTTTCCTCGAAGGAGTAAATCAAATGTTTAGTATGAACTCTAGAATGGTCCAAGTTCCTGAGCCTTAAAACTATTCTGGAGATAGTCTACTAATCCACACTACATCAGAAGTTAATGCTTCAATACCAACCCCCTTGGACACAGCTATAGAAAAATTTAAGCACAGAAAATTTTATCAAATACAGAAAATTTTACCTTGGGTGACAATTACAAGACAGGAACTATGTCTGTTTAATTTACATAATATCAACTGTACTGTGTTAGATATAAAGTTAAAAGCATACTCTCTCACAGAAAAACTCACAATAAAATAATTAATATTAATTTAAATAATATATTGGGAAGATCTCCTGGAGAAGGAAACGGCAATCTACTCCAGTGTTCTAGCCTGGAGAATCCCATGGACAGAAGAGCCTGGCGGGCTACAGTCTATGGGTCACATAGTCGGATATGACTGAAGTGACTTCGTATGCACATAATCAAGACATTAATTTTTATAAGTTCAAACAAGGATATATAAAGAAGAGAATTCTCTTAAATACAAATTTCTAGGTATAAAAGCTTAAAATGTAGACAAAATTATTTCTTCCTCTGACTAATTTATCAGAATCAACACCACAGATGAAACCATGCAATATTTAAGGCTACTGGTAAACTGGTTAGTCCTGTTGGAAATTATATACAGGCTTACAGCTAGGAGTCTACATTGTAAACAAGAACTCTTTTAACAAGAGAATTATCTCTTGGTTTTAAAGAATGAAACAAATACATAATGCAAGATAGATATTTCCTTCCACTTAATTAAGGGAAAGGACAAAAGTTTATGCCAAACAGTCTCTTAGTGGTAACTTTACATTTGCAGTTTAGCAACAGTGTAGTGATTACAGCATGTCTCATAACTATCCTCAAGTTTGATACATTTTGCTGGATCACACAGTAAAGACTCCAGTTAACCAAGCATTTTGCTAGATTATTCTCTCTGCTTCAGAAGGACAAAAACATGACATTAAAAAAAAAAAAAAAAGATTTAAAATAACAATCCCATTTTCTTTTTGTAACTATCTTCTAAGAATTATCACTGAATATAAATAAGCTTTAAATGTTTTACAATGTTAAGTGCTGAACCTAACTCCTTTCAATTTATTTGAACCCCTACAGGATAAATCAAGTTGAAAACAGAACAATTCAGAATTTAACAGTCTGAAGTGTTAGAAATGAATGATGTATACCTTATGAAATTACGGTATAAATTCACTAGAAAAAAATGCTATCAGTTTAAAATTGTTTAAAATAAAAGTGATGGTAGGTAGAAAACACCACTCATCCTCAAAAGAAAAAAAAAGCTGCCTTTTAATCTATAATTCTAAAAACCTAGTTCTGATACTGAGAAATGTATGTTTTCAGAGGAATTCATAATAAGCCATGCACACATAACACAATGTTCCCTCCTAATGAAACAAACCGGTCCTCTCTCAATATCATGAGGTATGCTTAAGTTTTTATAGGCAGGGGATGGGGGGGAAGATCCCAAACTTCAAAAACTGCTTTTGAACTTGTTTCAACACTCAGTGTTCCCTTCACATCTTGTAAAAAGATACTTGTCATTTTAAAACAAAACAGAAAAATATCACACGGCACTAATATTCTGATTAAAAAATACAACTTTCCCCCCTTGAGAGGCTACTGTAGGAAATCTACTCTCTGAGAAAATGGTAAAAGCCATTAACCATCTACTGAGTAAAGCTGGAGATTCCACTGGACTGCCACTTATGAGGCAGCATCACATTAATCTCACACTAAATCTTCCTTTCTAGCTCCTCACAAGGCACTGAAGTACTGCAAGAAGGCAATTCCTCCCATGGACAGAGATCAGATGAGCGACCTTAATAGAATCCTTCTGCTGTCAGTATAAAGTTGTTTAATTCATTTCCTTCAGTAAGAAGAGTGATAAAAAAAATATACACAGAGCCCACTTTGCTATTTGTGAACAATCATGTCCACTCCTTTCCAAAAGATACTCATCCAAAATACAGTTTCCCATTTCAAATGCAACTTGAGTCTGCAAACAGTGCAAAAATGGAAACAGTATGAAATGACAGTGAGGAATTACAAGCAACCAACTCATTATTCAATCAAGAATTTGGCACAATCGTAAACCATGTACCATCTATTTTAATGGATCTTAGTTCTCTTGCTATCAACCGAACTTCCCAATCACAAATTGAACAACAACTAGTGCCAAAACCTGATAATTTTCTCACTTTTTCTGTGTGAAAATACTGTTACAAAGCAGGGCAGCATACAGTACTATTCTTGACACACGCAGTTTGCATACTCTATAAACTAATATAAAATGTGTGTAAACCATAATACATTTACTCATTTCCAGGAAAGGCAGATAGATATTAATGTCCCTCTATATGTGCAGTATAACAAGAATAAAAATGCAGCTTCCCGAAATAGTGGAATATCTCCAAATCCCATTGACTACTCTTGGCCACTGTTTCATTCATAAGAGCAATATTTGAGAATGAAATACCTATCTAGGCTTTTCAATCAGTTTCAAGGAAGGGAAGCTTTCCAGTTACATAGTATTTTTGTCTCTGAAAATTGTCTATTACTAATTATACAGAACAAAATTATTAAAACTTTAGAGTGGAAAGAACATTTCAATCAACCATCACCTTTATTTATATCAAGACAGATATATGCACATATATCCAATATAGTTTTCTGTAGTGAATTTAGATTATGGTCATTTTGTGAATATCCAAGCAATTTTTAAAAAAAAAAAAAAAGAGCAATTTTTATTGACTTACTCAATGATGAAGAAAAACCTCACCACATGCCTTTTATTAGCACAAGTGGCTCTTATCTGTTACTTCCTATCAGGGGCATATTAAATTGTAACAAAAACTGCATCAAACTGCACAACTATTTATGTTTAATTAACTTCCAATTTTAGTGAAATTAGAAATTCAGGATTTTGACAAATTTGTACACCATTTCTCATTAGTGAAACCTAAGACAGAATTACATTTGAGTATTTGTAATATGGAAAAGCAATAGAGCACTCAAGCATAACATATGTCTACTTCTATCCCAAAGGTCATATGACAACACTTCTAGTCTATTAAATCTGTGTTCTGCAGGGTGGAGACAGTGTGAGGGCTGGAGCTGGCCAACACAGGCGGAGTGCAACCTCATTAAAATCTTTTATTGAAAATACAAACAAACATGACTAGTTTCACAAATTCTATAATTATTTTTAAAAATCTAATTTGGCATTCATAGTTATTTTACCAGAAAAAAAATGAAAAAAAAAAAAAAATGGAGGCAACAGGCAACAATAGTCAGTTAAAAACGTATCACTGAAAATCTGAATGAGAGAGACAATATATACTGTATCTTTAATAATAAAGCTCTTCTTGAAGGGGATATAGTCAAGCCTAAGATGAAAACAAAAAAAAAATAAAAGTGCTTAACACAAAGAATAAACTACAGTACAAAGTAAAAATATTAGAATAAAAAAAAATCTCACTAAGGAAGATGTGAAGTTAATCAGAAAATATAATCTATTTATGGAAAACATTTTATTTTGATTTTAAATGGTGAATTTATGGTTATTTTCTTAAAAATAAAGAAAAACAAAAAACCCTAGTTTCCCATTCTTCTAGGTATGAATTCACAAGCAAAAAACCATAAGGCTCTTCAAGTACTCCTTTTGCTTCTTAATACCTGGGGTATCTTAAATTTAAAGATGGCCTTGGCCTTTAAGTGATGGAAGGTTTCAGCAACAAGTTACCAGAATACAGAACTTGACTGCTCAGTGCTCAAATATTTATTCTTAAATTTATTTCCACTCCTCCCCTCGATAATTCCACTTATAATAAATATTATTTTAGTAAACATAGCATAATACTTATATATTTTAGCTCTCTAACCATAACATAATACCCTTGAAGTCTGAATCAATTAGGAGCTCTTATGTAAGCATTTCAACAACATTCACCTCTGTGTTAACACCACCAAAGTAACCTGCTACAAGTTCAACAATGTTCACTCCAGGACTATACATACTTCTTTTAAAACTCTCCCTTCACCTAAGGGTAAGACAACCAAGATTAAGGGGCCTATGGCTAAATCAATGAGAGAAGAAGCAATCCAATGACAAGCAACTGAAGATACCTGGGATTATAAAAATTACCCTTGTCAACTGTTAGATTACGTGATCATACAGTTGGACTTTTTAAAGTGGGAAACTCTAAGAATGACTGTCTCAGAAGGCAAGATTGAGTGAATGGAAAAAGAACACTGGCAATGGTAAATATATAGGGAAATATAACATTTTTTTAACTTATTTCTTTAAAACATTAATAGTGGTTTGGTTCTCTTGGGATGGTAGGAAGGTAAGGCCCAGTACCTTATGAAGTACATAATGAATATGGAGCACTTGCCAGATACCATTTCTTTACCTCATCAGATCCTCCCTCCACCCTATTCTGGATACCAGGAAGCTGACCTATATATATGGTTCACATAAGAGAGCTCCCTTGCACTCAAAATTCAAGTGGGTATAGCTGATGGGAAGTATTAAAGAAATTCTATGGGTTCAGAGAAAGCAAGAAGAGGCTGGACCTTCTCCCTGCTGGGAAATGTTGAAATAAAATTTTTTATTATAGCTCAAACCATTAACCAAATATCTAAAGAAACGCAAGAATTTCAAAAATGATACACACAACTAAACACAGAAATAAAATTACTTGGCATCACTTACTCTTTTTAAAACCCTTGACAATATATTCCTTTTTTCAAAAAAGGAGAAAGTGGGAATTCTTCTTAGCTTATATCTAAATATGTTATATTCCTATATACTCTACTATATTATGGTACTTAATTTAAGATACAGCTTAGGTAATATTATAAACAAGTAAGGCCTAGTAGCAGTACATTCTAAGAACCGATGAAGTTTGATTACTTATATTTAATTTCTATATTTTGGGGCCATTGACATTCAGCCATTTATTTTAATTTCAATAAATATCTTAATTTAAGAAAAATGCAACATTACTTCAATTAATCACAAAATAACTTACCCAAAAATAACCTGAGAAAACATTCAATAAAAGGCAGAATGCTTTGAAGCCGTCAACGCAGATACATATCTTACCTTGGCTTAAAATCAAATAGCATTCTTTAAATCAAGAAATAGGTATATAATTACTGAAAGAAATAGCAACTGAACTGAAAGGAATGATTTTACAACATTACCTTTCCAGACAGAACTGGGTAAAAAACCACAAATATAACACAACTAAATATGAAGATTATATGTGACATATCAAAATCAATTATGCAATAGAATTTTTAAAATATAAATGTATACGGGTGGGGTTTTGTTTTTGTTTTTACCTGTTTTGCAATTTCTCTTAAACAGGCTACTCCTTGTTCAAAATTAGGGAAAGCCACTGAGCCATACTTTTGGTATTCAGGGATTGGTCTGATTTTTATTGTAGCTTCTGTTATCACACCAAGAGTTCCTGAAAAAGAAGGGGGAATAACCAATATATCACATGCCAATTTTCTAAATCATATTTAAAATTATTTTATCTATTTATTCTAATAATTTATTCTATTACTTGTATTTAAATCTATTTAATCTATTCTATGTGGGGAAAAATGGCTACTCAAGTCTTCCTAGAAAAACAACTAAGCAAATTTTATAATTTCTTAACTCTGGAATACATTTTTCTTAGTTATATATAAATATTTTAAAACATTTTAAGGTAACCTTTCTCCAAGAAGGTTAATTTTAAATAGTTTTTAAAGTATAACAACCTGTTAAAATTTAAAAAAAAAATCTTAGAAGCCAACAGGTTTGCATAGCTCATATGCATTCAAACAAAGGTATATTTTTATATTTGAGCCTATATTTATTATGACAATTTACTGGGACAAAAAGAACCTAATTTTCTATGAGAATTTAAGATGACATTTTCTATGTCATTTAAGATGACAGAAGAAATTAGACTATCACTTTGCCTTTTTTTCCTAAGAATTCATAGAAAGAAAAGACTAAGACAGTATTCAGATGTCCTAAGAAGAAACAAACAAAAACTCCAAATATTTCAGAGACAAAAGAGTTATCAGTTATCATAAATAGCTAGCACAAGAGGACCATTAATGAAACAGATGTCCTTTTCTTTATCACACAGAGGAGTGGAGGACAAATCAGAGAGGAAAAAAACAAGTTAAATGTAACTAATATGATTTAAACATCTATGCTAAAATATTTGAAGAACCATGGTTAAAAATAATGTATTAAAAAAGCCAAGCTTTTCAAATCAGTGCTTTCTAATGTACAAATGATATAAATTAATCCTAATAAAATTAAGTAAATTTTCTGAGAATCATGAAACAAAGAACAAAAGGGAAATCTGAAGTTGTAGAACTTAATTATAACACTAGAAATGTTAAAAATATCACAAAAAACAATAAATTTATAATATACCTAAAATATCAATACATAATACAAGATTAAAAACTATGAATCCACAAAAAGTAAGCTATATTATACCACATTATGTTTGTCACACATACAAATTATTTCCTACTCAGCAAATACAAACCTATTTTGATTTGTAAATCACAACAGCTCTGCAAGATTGGCCTGTTTAATACCTGAATTAAAAATAGATATGATCTCACTTTTATGTGGAATCTAATAAAAATAATCAATAAACATACAGCAAACTTATAGAAAAAGACATCAGATTTGTGGTTACCGAGGGCAGGGGAAGGAAGAATTGAAGTGGTCAAAAGGTACAAAGTTCCAGTTATAAGATAAGTAAGTATCAGGGATGTAAAGTACAACAAAAGAACCACAATTAACACTGCTGCATGATATACAGGAAAGTTGTTTAAAAAGTACATCCTCAGAGTTATCACAAGGACAAGTTTTTTTTCCTTTTCATTTTATCTACATGAGATGATGGATGTTAACTAAACCTACTGTGGTAATCATTTCACAATACATGTAAATCAAACCATCATGCTGTACACTTTAAACTTATACAGTGATATATGTCAATTATTGTTCAGTAAAACCAGGGGGAACAGTGGGAAGAACCTCTCCCAAGTGCAGAAAAAAATCTCAAACACTAACTCTAGGAACTATCCCTTCTAAGGGATACATTTTAAATGGGTAAATTTTGTAAAATTTAAACAGGTAAAGTATGTAAATTCTATCTCAGTAAAACAAAGGAAACTTCAGTTACCTTTTTAAACAAGGAACCATACATTTTACAAACAGGGTTACTTTTAAATAGATACCTTAGACCATAGAAAGAATCTAAAAGAACTTCTAAACCTACGCCAGAATGGAGGCAAGAGGCTGACAGGCAGATTATTAGTGCTATGCTGTCTCCTCACCCAGCAACACAGAATTATCTATTACATCTATTCTTTCTTACGAAGACAAGTAGTATTACTTTAACTTTTAAAGTTGCTAATTTTCTACCACTATTCTGACACCATCCCTAAGCTTATTTGTAATTCTTTCTACTCTTTCCAACTTTTAGAAGTTCTTGGTAGTCTTAAAATTAATACCTCATGCTGAAAGTTATTTCTACAAATAAACTGAAATTTTTCAGACATACGCTCCTAAAGACATGAATCGTCTTTTCTATTTATTCTAACCTATCCACAGACTACATAAAACTTTAATCAATACTTGCTCAAACTCAAAAGTGACCAGGTTAAAATTCATTAAGGAAAAGGTCAGTATAAGCCTTGATTTCAGACAGGTAAATTTCTCCATTTAAAACTAAAGTTGAAACTCCTAACTTTTTACAAAGTATTCTTTACATTTCAGAAATAAATCTCTTTGAAAATATTTCTATAAATTACTGCATATGATATAACCTAAATATAATCCAAAGGAAAAATTCAAACCATTTAAAAGCCAATCAATAAGGATCTGCTTAAATAGAACAGAGTACATTCCAGGAATGGTGTATCAGGTAGCTGATGAAAAGAATGCTGCTGCTGCTGCTGCTAAGTCGCTTCAGTTCTGTCTGACTCTGTGCGACGCCATAGACGGCAGCCCACCAGGCTCCCCCGTCCCTGGGGTTCTCCAGGCAAGAACACTGGAGTGGGTTGCCATTTCCTTCTCCAATGCATGAAAGTGAAAAGTGAAAGTGGAGTCGCTCAGTTGTGTCTGACTCTTAGCGACCCCATGGACTGCAGCCTACCAGGCTCCTCCGTCCATGGGATTTTCCAGGCAAGAGTACTGGAGTGGGGTGCCAGTGCCTTCTCCGGATGAAAAGGACGAAGTGCTTCTAAATGTGATGGTTTGGAGTGAGCTCTACAAAATTCAGCACAAAGCAAAGAGTAGTAAACTCCCATTTGTGCTTTTAAAAACATATATATACATGCTTATATATAGCAAAAGTGTTTACTCTGGGCAAGGGAGATGCCTAAAAGACAAGGATAGAAGGCTGATTTTTCCCTATACATCATTTAGTACCTTTTGAATTTTGTAGATATCTTAACTTTGTACATGTAATTACTTGCTCAAAAAGTTTACACACACACATATAAAACATTAGCAAACTCTCTTTAAAATTCTAATTTTACATCAAAATTCTAAGGTATTAGGTAAGGAGTGACCATGCCCTAAATTTCTGCACAGCCGTATTGCCTCGTATGTATAGTAGGTACTCTAAAGCAGTAAAACCCACTGTAACACTAAGTAATATTAAAAAGTAAAAAGTGGTAAAATGAGACTTTACACTGTTGCAAGATTAATGAAATAACCAAGGCACGTCTTTGCAACTATCTAGCTATGAGTTCTGCAGCAGGAGGTGGGGTTGAGGGGGTCCCCACTTTAAAAGGAAACTCCATCCAAGTCCCAAATGTACTCTGACTCAGGGCAGTTCTTCCACACAGATCTATATTCAAATTAATCCAATCACAAAAGTTTATATCTAAATTTCACTTCATCAAAAGGCTCATTTCTGTTAGGCTTATTGATTATTTTAATTGAGGTTTATTATTTATTGATTCTTTTGCTCTGGGAATTTTATGTCAGTGGAGTGATACAAAACTACTTAAGATTACCTATCACTTGACTATTTGCACATTATACTAATATTTTATACCCACTTTATATAGTCGTAAACAACTCCATAGCAAAGTGACATCATAGATGTCATTCACTTTTCTTTTTCAATAAAAATATGCTGCCATAAATTTAAGAATTTTCTGTTTTACAGTTTCAAATATAATGTTCTTAAGAAAACTGAAAGAGCTTTTTCTGCCCGTGGACGCCACCGAGAAAGCATCGTTGAAGACTTCCCTGCCTCCACTGCCGTCATGTCTAAATCAGTCTCCCAAAGAGCCCGAACAGCTGCGGAAGCTCTTCATCGGAGGATTGAGCTTTGAAACAACTGATGAGAGTCTGAGGAGCCATTTTGAGCAATGGGGAACGCTCACAGACTGTGTGGTAATGAGGGATCCAAACACCAAGCGCTCCAGAGGCTTCGGGTTTGTCACATACGCCACGGTGGAGGAGGTGGACGCGGCCATGAATGCAAGGCCACACAAGGTGGACGGAAGAGTTGTGGAACCAAAGAGGGCCGTGTCAAGAGAAGATTCTCAAAGACCTGGTGCCCACTTAACTGTGAAAAAGATTTTTGTTGGTGGCATTAAAGAAGACACTGAAGAACATCACCTGAGAGATTATTTTGAACAGTATGGAAAAATTGAAGTAATTGAAATCATGACTGATCGAGGCAGTGGCAAAAAGAGAGGCTTTGCTTTTGTAACCTTTGATGACCATGACTCTGTAGACAAAATTGTCATTCAGAAATACCACACTGTGAATGGCCACAACTGTGAAGTGAGAAAAGCACTGTCTAAGCAAGAGATGGCTAGTGCTTCATCCAGCCAGAGAGGTCGAAGTGGTTCTGGAAACTTTGGTGGTGGTCGTGGAGGTGGTTTTGGTGGGAATGACAACTTTGGTCGTGGAGGAAACATCAGTGGTCGAGGTGGCTTTGGTGGCAGCCGTGGTGGTGGCGGATATGGTGGCAGTGGGGATGGATATAATGGATTTGGTAATGACGGAAGCAATTTTGGAGGTGGCGGAAGCTACAATGATTTTGGCAATTACAATAATCAATCTTCAAATTTTGGACCCATGAAAGGAGGAAACTTTGGAGGCAGAAGTTCTGGCCCCTATGGTGGTGGAGGCCAATACTTTGCCAAACCACGAAACCAAGGTGGCTATGGTGGTTCCAGCAGCAGCAGTAGCTATGGCAAGGGCAGAAGGTTTTAATTACTGCCAGGAAACAGAGCTTAGCAGGAGAGGAGAGCCAGAGAAGTGACAGGGAAGCTACAGGTTACAACAGATTTGTGAACTCAGCCAAGCACAGTGGTGGCAGGGCCTAGCTGCTACAAAGAAGACATGTTTTAGACAATACTCATGTGTATGGGCAAAAAACTCGAGGACTGTACTTGTGACTAATTGTATAACAGGTTATTTTAGTTTCTGTTCTGTGGAAAGTGTAAAGCATTCCAACAAAGGGTTTTAATGTAGATTTTTTTTTTGCACCCATGCTGTTGATTGCTAAATGTAATAGTCTGATCATGACGCTGAATAAATGTCTTTTTTTTTTTTTAATGTGCTGTGTAAAGTTAGTCTACTCTGAAGCCATTTTGGTAAACTACCCCAACAGTGTGAAGTTAGAATTCCTTCAGGGTGATGCCAGGTTCCATTTGAAATTTATTTACCACTTGTTTGGTGGAGAAGCTGTTGTCTTCAGAACCTTGGTGTAGTTGAAGTGACAGTTACTGTGTTGTGACCTGGAGTTCACCATTAAAAGGGTCACCCATGCAAAGTCATGGAGGTTTTTTTTTTTTTTTTTGGTTATTAATGATTGTTGGCACATCCTATGCAATATATCTAAATTGAATTATGGTACCAGATAAAAGTTATAGATGGGAATGAAGCTTGTGTATCATCCATTATCATGTGTAATCAATAAAAGATTTAATACCCTCAAAAAAAAAAAAAAAAAGAAAACTGAAAGATTCAACTACTATCTAATAAAAATGCAAGTATTTGCTTGAAGTAAATAAAATCTTTCATAATTCGAAAATATACCTTCAGATGACTTCAGGACTGAGAAGAATGTTAGTCATTCGATTCTGAATCTACTCCTCCCCACCCCCAACATGAAAATCAATAGGGAAAACAAAGAAAACCACACAGGACACACACTTTAGTATTAAAAGGAGACAAAATATACTATGACCTTCAAATTATTCATAAGTAGATATAAAAAGTAAAAATTCCAACAGACGTTTTACAATCTTCCAGCTTCTACAAGTAGAAAGTAAGGGGTGAGGAGTGGGCGTGGAGGAGGGTTAGAAGACTCAAGAAAGACTCCTTAAGAAAGACTCTTGAAGACTCCTTGAGAAAGAATGAAAGCAGCAGAGGACTTAAACGAGGCAGACATGAAATCAACCCCAGAAAGAAAAAGTGCAGCAATAAACCCGAAATACTATATAAACCTTGGTAATCTAATCCATAACCCTGGCTCTCCATAACCCTGGGAGGGGTTTGAAGATGGACCCAGAAATGACACCCTTGGAGAAGTAGGGGAAGTATTTTCAAAGAAGCATCAACTTAGAGTAGTGTAGTACTCCTTGGAGACAAGGTAGTGAAGGGAAAGACTAAAATTAGGAGAAAAATTAAAGATCTGAAAGAAATACAAAACACGAGATATGTCATGGCTTCCGCCACCAAAAACACCACCATTCATGAAGCAAACAGCAGAAAAGAGAGTATGTGACAGAACAGAACACTCTCAGACTAGGAACTCTTTCCAAGCAATAAACAGGAACAGAAAAAAAAGCAAACCAAATCCAAATAAAACTACTTTAAAAAGGTCAGAAAATGCAAATAAAAGCTTTTCCACTGATGAAAAGCTCCCCTGACAGAACAAACAATGATCCTGGAGAAAACCATAATACAACTTTTCAAACTCCATTCAATATTGTCAAATAAGCATTTGAGGATATGAAAAAAACACTTGAATTCGAAATATAAACACTAAAAACATAAATGGACAAAAAACAAGAAGAAATGAAATAAAAGATGACCCAACTCAGGGAAGAAACAGAACAATAACAAAAATGAAGACTAGGCTACAAGGAGGAGAAACAATAGATTCAAATGAAAGCTTAACAGGGGGCACTGAAGAAAAGCAAGAAAATAACCAAGTGAATGAAAATGATATTAAGAAAGAAGTTGAAGGAAAAAGTTTGAGAAATCATGGCTGAAATGGCAAACAAGCAAAGAAAGTCAGACAAACATACAATTGGTATCCCTGCAAAAGAAAAATCAAAACAGTGCAGGGAAGGGGGAAATGTGCTCCAAAATCCTACTACTCAACACTACAATCCCCAAAAAACCTTTACAGAAATAAAAGACCAGCATATACACACAGAAAGGGTCCCTGGATACCAGAGCAAAAGTAAAATAAACTTTAATGGAAAAAAAAAAAACAAACACCATTCTCAGTGCCTCCAGGCAAAAGGCAAGAAAACTGGCATCAGACTCCTCAAAACAGCACAGAAAACCAAAGCAACAGTGGTACAGTATTTAAACAAGAAAACAATGTGTGACGCATGGAAGTCAATGAAGCTGTCATGCAAGTATCAAGGCCATAGAAAATAGTTTAGAACATTCCAGAACTCATGGGATATACAAATATGTCTTTCCTGAGGTAATTTAAAAGATGAGCTTTATTTAACCAAAAGATGAAGTAAAGTGACGCAGAAGGACCGACAGTCAGCATTTCATCCATTTCATTTTAGAGCAAAGACTAAAACAAGCGTGGGCAATCAGTTAAAAAATAAAAAATGTGCTTTTAAGCCATTTTTCAAATAAAAGAGCAAGTCATTATAAATTACTAGTAAATTCCATATATAGGGGAAGAATGAAAAACATTTCAAATGCTTTATTATATTTTTAATTATATTGATCAATTTATATAATATATAAAGTGGGAGGAAGTTGCTTATCCAAAAAATCATTATGAAAAATTCATAACACAAACAAGACAAAAACATTAAACTTAACTTGGTTATTCACATGTGGAACTTAGTAGGATAGGGGGAAATAGGTTTTTTATAATAGTAATGCTTTCAAGGTTGTCATCAAATGACTTCCTTCATGGCTCAGACTGTAAAGAATCTGCCTACAATGTAGGAGACCAGGTTTGATCCCTGGGTTGGGAAGATCTGGAGAAGGGAATGACAACCCACTCCAGAATTCCTGCTTGGAGAATTTCATGGACAGAGGAGCCTGGCGGGTCACAGTCCATGGGGTTGCAAAGAGTCAGGATACAACTGAGCCACTAACACAAACATAATGCTTTCAAGGCTGTCATCAAATGATTTAACTACAGCAAAAGAAAATACTTTCTAAAGCTCAAGGAAAAGTATATGATTCAAATTTAAGGCAGGAGGTTATTAGATAGTTCAAAATAGCAGAAAAAACAGTATTACTATTAAAGAGTATGATTTCACACAAGTTTACCTTCTCAATCAAGCTGTTTCCTGGCCTATAGTAAGATGACTCTATATTCACATATATACAGAAATGGCGACCAGGGACCACAAATATACTTACAAAGATCACTGATGCAAAAATAATAAACAGTCACAATAGTAATAAATTTAACATTTTCTGAGTACTTACTATCTGCTTATAAACTGTGTGGCATAATCTCATCTCACCCTCCCAAAAGGCTTATGAATACTTAGGATACTTTTATTATCCCCATTTTACAGCTGAGGACATTGGGCATAGAGAACCACCTAATTTACACAGTCACAGAAATATAAGTGGTGAAATCAGGACTAAAATCCAAGTCTGAAAGATTTCATGGTTCATGCTCTTAAATCGGTATGGCATTCTGCATGGATCTTTATAATAAAATCTCATTTAAATACAGTAATGTACCCCAGTACTTATGTTTTTTAAAAAGTAAGCAAAGATACACAGTTTATTATAATAAGTTTGCTTTCCTTAAATTCACACAATAATTTACTATTGAGGTACGAGGCAGCCCAGCTTTTTGGATAAAGTTCAAACTATTTTAAAAGGGATAAAAGACCAGATTATCTCTTCAGCCACCCTGTAATCCTTACCACTCCACCCCAACCTACAGTCTACTCCACCCTACAATTAAATCTTCCAGTCCTACTGAAAAGCTGGCACCCTCACAAGGCAGACACAGCACTTGCTCACTTGTAAGTCTGCTCACACCAGTTATCTCTGCAGGGCAACTCCTTCCCCGCCTATATTCCTGCAACTCTGTCTAGAATTATTTTCTCCTCATCGCCCTTGAAGGACCGTTTTAGGCATGACCTCTCTAAGGAAATCTGCCTAAGCATGCATCTACATGACCTTTGTCTGTGTATCTCTTCTGTTTATGTCTATCATAAAATTTATCTTATTCTGTTAATAATTGTCAATTATTACCTGTGCCCTTGAGTGTTCCTGCACAGTACCTAGCAATCAGAATTTTTAAAATGCTAACTAATGGGAGAAAAAAATGTCTGATGTGGTTACTTGAAAAGATAGTTTATAGGGTTGACTCCAACTATCTATATACCAACAGTAAAACTAATAATTATCAGTTTTAATACCTATTATTCAATTTGAGATTTAATGAGAGAAAATTTTATTTTTTTCAGTTAACTCTTAGATGATAATATGAGAAGTTCCAAAATTATACTTTTTAGAGAACTCTATTATTTTAAAGGAACTTAACATTTTGTTTTTCTCGTCAAAAAGAGAGTAAATCGGTGAAATACCTTGACAAAGGTTTGTCACTAATTATCATGAAAAATATCTAGGCTATTACCACTGGTCATCATAACTTAATAGATGACTTTCAGTACATTACTAAGACACATAATTTGTAATTTTTTCCTTGATGCTACCATCAAAAGTTAGAATTATGCCCTAAAATCCTAGCTTATTATAAGTGCTCTTTTATCCATGAATATAGCTATATGTTTTGAAAATCTTTTATCTTTTTAACAACTTGTACTACCTTCTGACTTTACTAATGAGTTCCTCTGGTAATGTAGAAACACTTTATTTCTCTAAATTTAAAGGATAACTATCCCTCTCTACCATCCTAAGAACTGAAAAATATGCCTACCTTCACCTTATCCATAAAATTCACAGTGTCTACGTAACAGTTTGCAAACCAGAAGGAAGGCTAGTTTTTGGTCCTTTTTCTGATAGATACAGAAATTAAATGTTTTGCATAAAGTGAAAAACTATATTCTAACCTACCCAGTATTAAGTAACCAAGCAAAGGACATGACTTAAGCAAAAAAAATAAAAGACCAAGAGGTTTGAAAAGATGTGAATTTTAAATTTCACTTCTTAAAACACCAAGTAGCAAATAACAAAAGATAAAATTATAGAAAGACAAAAGACAATAAGATAATATTTTATTAACCCTTTCCTCTTGATAATTCAGAGATTACAAAATATCACACCATAAAATATTAAAGCAAATCATTTTAAACCCTAACAACTACTCCTGCTAAAATTGATTCAAATCTCTAAAAGAAAAATAAAATAACACCAAAAGGACTAAGCTGGCTCTAAAACCATAAAAAAGCAAAATGCAGGAGAAAGTTTAATAAGATGTTCTCATAATAAAAATTTATGAAGTACTAAATTAAAGTAATAAAACTTGAAAAAACACCATTCTTTAAATACACAAAACATGTCTTTCTTTCAAAAATCTGATATCACAATATCACAAATTTTTACAAAGTTGAATCACTAACCTGTATTTTTTCATAATAAATTTGCAGTTATATTTACCTTCAGATCCCATGATGAAGTGATGGATATCAGGGCCTGTTGACATTCGAGGTCCTTGACAGCTTTTTTCTATTATACCTCTAGGTGTTACCATTTTTATATGAACCACCTGTTTAATACAATGCATGATGTAAATTCTAGATATCTGTCAGTGAATGTTGTTTGTGTGGGTACACACACCCTATATATTTATATAAAACACTATTTTTAAAATATTGGTTTAAGTGACAAATGGTGATTCCCTTCAGAATTCTAATATCTTTCAGTAATTATTAGACTAAAAATAAATTTTATATAAGTTTAAAAGAGGGAAAAAATATTCTAAGATTGTTATTGGTCTAGGAACATTCAGTCTTAAAAACTGAAAAACAATTTCTTTAAACCAAAGTTACTCTAGGGTTGTCCATGTGGTAAAGAACTAAAGGACAGGAAAAATATGCAATGATCATATTTTAATGGGTTCATTCTTTCACTCATTTAACATTTATGAAGCACCATTATGCATGTCAAGCACTATTTAGATGCTTAGAATTCTAAGAAAAGATTTATTCTTGTCTTATTCCCACCTTCAACTTATCTACTTTACCCACTCAGTAGAAAAGAATGAAGTATTAATTTTGATCATATCAAAATTGGGATGAAGAGGGAGATGTGGTGATTGAGTTAAAAAGAGGAGGAGAGAGATGTGTGAGACATGTCTCACACATGTGAGAAAATCATTGTCGGGAGAGGGTCAATCAAAAAATGTTCCTTAGATCTGATTCAGAAATGGTTAGGTAAAACCCAACACATTCTTAGGGTTTTTTGATGGATAAATAAAAATAAAGTATATATTGTTGAAGGAAATGAACAAAGGATGTAAATAAACAATTTACAAAATAAAAAGAAAAATTGCCAATAGGACATTTAAAAAGTTTACTTTTACTAACAAAGAAATATAAAATTATATGACAAAAACATAAATAAAAGGTCTAGTAAAATAAACATTCTCATAGTGCTAGTAAGAATGTCATATGGCACAAGATTTCTAAAGAGCAACTTGGTTATAAGGGTCCAAAGACATAAAAACATGCTTGATCTAACAATTCAAACTCTGGGAGCTTACCCAAAGAAAATGATCAAAGATGTATGCTAAAGAAATTACTACAAAGGATATGTTTCCCTTTATTTATTTCCATAATTTTTAAATAAAAAGTAACTTAAATATTCTTTTATAGGGAATTACTTTACTAAATCACAAATTATCAATGAAAGAGAATTATATGCAGTATTTAAAACTAGTGGTGCAAATCTATGTTCATATACATGGTAACGTATTGATAATATAGTTTAAAGAGCAGATTAAACACAGTATGATGCTTTTTTATAATTAAAACTAGATATAAACATGCAAATAAATATATTAAGATGTGTACTTATAATTTGTGGCCCTTAAGTAACTGTAAAAAAGGATTAAAATAAATTGCATGCTTTAGCAGTACTAAAGGTAGCAGTCTATCAAATATGCTTAACTTTGATAACACTTTTAATAATTCAATAGCAAAAGGATCAAATTCTCTCCTCTGAAACTGAATTTGTTATCTTAACTGCAAAATGAAAAATGTGATTTCTAAAATATCTTCAATTAAAAAAAGATAATGTAAATATTTTTAAAGTGTTCATTATATAGACAAAGTCTTAAATTGTTGGGTGTTAACTACAAAGAACCAATATATTTTATCAATAATTCGATATTTCTATGAACAAAGACACAATGAAAATATTGTAATGCTAGAGTTGAAAAACAAAGTTAAACAGCTCTAAGAATAATGTTAGGAATACCACATTAATAGTCTCAAAAACTATCTTTCAAATTGTTATCAAAATATTGATGATAAAGGGAACTAACACGCATGAAGTACCTATTACATACCAGGGATTCCACTAAGAGTTTTCATTTTATGTCCTTTATTCCTCATAGCAATTCTACACAACAAATAACATAATTCTATTTTATACTGTAGGAAATTAATGTTTAGAAAGATGAAACAATTTGCACAAGGTCACACAATTAATCACTGTAAAAACTACAAATGGAACAAATGATACTGAATTCCTAGCCAGGATGCCTATCACACTAACTCTCAACAGCAATGACACCAGGTCAGTGAAAACAAAGTGATGTGTACATAAAACATTACACTAGCTAGAACATTTTCAATTGGGCTCTTTAATTCTACACAGAAAGTTTTTTTCAGAAAAATAAATATAATACCTCATAAGGCCAAAGAATAGTAATGACAGACCACCTAACTAAATAGACTAAAATCTTGGTAGAGTTGAAGACTAAGGCTCCAAGTCTTACAAAATAAAATTCATATGTATTTATAAGTCAGATAAAACATCTACAAAACTTAGATATCATTCACTCAAAAAGAAGCATTCTTCAATGACCACAGCTGTGTCTTTTAACTGTTTGGATTATAATGCACAGTCAATGTTATTATAATCAAATGGGGTACACTTTTGAGGGGACTCTTCAACTCAAATTTTAACGGCTTAACAACCTTTAATAATAATCTCTATCGACCAATCAATTATTATATAGTAACTAGAAAAAATTTACCAAGTCCTCAATATTGCCATAGATATTCTTCTTCATGCCTGATGCTCGAGTAGATACCCATCCTCCCACAGTGCTGAATTCCAGGGAATCTGGTTCATGACCTGTACAATAACCACTTTCTTTAAGCTGAAAAACAAAAATGTAATATTTTACCAGTGAAAATGGCCCCATTTCACACAGCACTCAACACATTAACTCTTTCCACATTAGAATTTCCATATGTCTTTTCTATCTGGACTCATTACAACCTAAATAGATAAAGAAATACTTTCATCATACTTGTCCAAAAATATTTTTAGCTTTTGCCTAGTGGAAAACTTCACAAAACTGAAAACAATGAACCAAGAGGCAGCTGTATTTTCCATAGGCTCATCAGGCAATCATACTCCTTACATTCTGTCATTTAAAAGACAACTACCTTTCTTACTTTTTATTCCAACAAAGAGACAATTTAAATACTTATAGAAATCAGATTATACTTAAGTAAGTGCCAACTTTACCTGAACACTTTCAATAAATAAAGCACTTAATCTCTTATTTTCCCTATCCTAATATAATCTGCAGCAGGCCTGCAGAAAATCTGAGCAAATTGCCTGTACTTAAATCTCTCAAGGAGTCATGTGTTTTAATGTACAGCCATCTGGCTAGGTTTCCTGCATGTAATACCGTCATTTATTTGTAATGCAGATCATGCATTCCTGTACATTAAATAGTCACTTGTTTCTCATTTTTCTGTATTAGCTTAGCTCTGCCATCTGCACAGCACCTGAGGTTGAATGGATGCCCTTTACTGCAACACCACCAAAGCCATTCCACTAAAATCATTTTAAAGGCTCAGCCAGCTCATGTCAAATGGTACAGACACCACCATCTGCATACCCACTGTCTACTGCACTCAAGCCCATCAATCTGTGTTGACCATTTTGATAGTCATCCAATTAAGCAACTGTTTCTATTTTTCAAGTAAGCCATGCAGAGATGTAGAATATGTCAGTTGTGTTTATAATTATGTATGTGTGTATTTAAGTATCGTATGCAAGTTACAATCCAAAATTTGAAAGTCGAGTAGGCTAAATAGAATTTGTTAGCTTCTGCAGATATGCAATGCAAATTATTTATCATGTCTTATTTTGTTGCTAGAAAACAAGATTTAAAAACACATTATTACATAATAGAATTTTTCACTAAACATTCAATATGTTTATTTAATTTTAAGAGGTAAATAACCACTCATAAATAAGTAGCTTAAATACAAAACTGAACATTAAAATCAAGATTATTAAACCAATATACTTCCCTAACTCCCCAACAATCTTTAGTTATATCCCAACAATCTATATTCATACTATGCTGTGCTCAGTCACGTCTTGACTCTTTGTGACCCCACAGACTGTAGCCTGCCAGTCTCCTCTACCCATGGAATTTTTTATGCAAGAACACTGGAGTGGCATACTATTTCCTACTCCATATTATTTACTCTCAAAAGACTACTGTCTTTCAACTTTTCTGAAGGTAACAAATACACACACACACATACACACACATAGAACTCTTCAAACTAAACAAGAAAAAATCCAATTAAACAATAGACCAAAGATCTTAATAGACATTTCACTGAAAATAGCAAATAATCATATGAAAAGATGTTCCACATCATATGTCATCAGTTCAGTTCAGTTCAGTCGCTCAGTCGTGTCCGACTCTTTGCGACCCCATGAATCACAGCACGCCAGGCCTCCCTGTCCATCACCAACTCCCGAAGTTTACTCAAACCCATGTCCATCGAGTTGGTGATGCCATCCAGCCATCTCATCCTCTATCGTCCCCTTCTCCTGCTGCCCCCAATCCCTCCCAGCATCAGGGTGTTTTCAAATAAGGCAGTTCTTCACATCAGGTGGCCAAAGTATTGGAGTTTCAGCTTCAGCATCAGTCCTTCCAATGAACACCCAGGACTGATCTCTTTTAGGATGGACTGGTTGGATCTCCTTGCAGTCCAAGGGACTCTCAAGAGTCTTCTCCAACACCACAATCCAAAAGCATCAATTTTTCGGTGCTCAGCTTTCTTCACAGTCCAACTCTCACATCCATACATGACCACTGGAAAAACCACAGCCTTGACTAGACGGACCTTTGTTGGCAAAGTAATGTCTCTGCTTTTTAATATGCTAAGTTGGTCATAAATACCAATTAAAACAACAAGATACCACTACACCTCCAAATGAATGGCTCCAAACCAGAATACTGACAATACCAAATGCTGGAGAGGATATGTGGCAGCAGAAACTCTCAGTGCTGGTGGGAATGCAAAATGGCACAGCTACTTTGGAAGACTGACACTTTCTTACAAAACTAAATACACTCTAGCAATCCTACTCCCTCTATTCAGTCAAAGGAGTTGAAAACTTAAGTCCTCATAAAAACCTGCACACAAATGTTTAAAGCAGCTTTATTCGTAAAGTGCCAAAACCTGGAAGCAATCAAGATATCTTTCAGTAGCTTAATGGATAAACTATGGAACATTCAAATAACTGAATATTATTTAGTGCTGAGAAGAAAAAAGCTATCAAACCATGAAAAGACATGGAGGAAACTTAAACATATGATACTAAGTGAAAGAAGCCAATCTGAAAAGGCCACACATTCTATGATTCCAACTGTATGACATTCTGGAAAAGGCAAAACTATGGAAACAAGAAAATTAGTGGACGACTTCCCTGGTGGTCCAGTGGCTAAGACTCTGGGCTCCCAACACAGGGGGGATTGGGTTCGATTCCTGGTCAGGGAACGAGATCCCACATGCTGCATCCAAGAGTTCACATGCCACAGCTAAAGAAGCCACACGGCTGTAACAAATGAATACTGAAGATCCCACATGCTACAACTAAGTCCCGGCACAGCCAAAGAATTAAGTAAATAAATATTAAAAAAAAAAAAAAAAATAGATCAGTGGTTGCCAGAGGTGAGGGGTTGGAGGTGGAAAATAAATAGGAAGAGTACAGAGAACGCAGGGCAGTGAAAATGCTGAGTGATATTATAATGATGGGTACTCAACAATTATTTAAACATCTGTCCAACCCACAAATGGACAGCACCGTGTGCGCACCCTAACATAAACTAAGGACTTTCTGTAATTATGATGTTCCAATGTAGGGTGTCACTGTATCATTTATATGTGGAATCTAAAAAAGCTGAACTCAAAGAAACAGAGCACAGACTGGTGGTTATCATGGGATGACAGGGTGGGGGAAATGTGACGATGTTGGTCAAAAGGTACAAACTTCCAGTTACAACACGAATAAATTCTGAGAATTCAAAAAAAAGAAATCTACCAATCTTGTGAGTGACGTTGATATTGGGGGAGGCTAGGCATGCATGGGGACACAGGCATATAGGAAATTTCTGTACCTCCCTCTCAATTTTGTTTTAAACCTAAAACTGCTCTAAAAAAATATGACAGATATTTTCAGACAAAAGCAGAAAAAGTCATAAACAGCTGACCCACACTAAAGATATAAATATTTAAAACAAGTTTTTCAAGCAGAAAGTATCACCAGATTGAATTAAAGGCATCAAAGGGTAACTAGGGACTTCCCTGGTGGCTCAGTGGTAAAGAACCCACCTGCCAATGAAGGAGATGTGGGTTCGATCCCTGGATTGAGAAGATCCCCTGGAAAAGGAAATGGCAACTCCAATGAGTTGACTGGGAAAACCCATGGACAGAGCAGCCTGAGAGGCTACAGTCCATGGGGTTGCAAGGGTTGGACATGACTAAGCGACAAAAAACAAAACAACGAAGGGTAACTAGACGGGTAAATATAAAAGATGCTTTCTTATTGTTTAAACATCTCTAGATGATGACTCACTATTTCAGTAAAAATTATAAAAGCAGAACACGTGACAATAGCATAGAGATAAGAAACATAATATTCTATGGTTTTTATGCTAAACTCCAAGTATTATATCACACCTTAAAGTAGACTGTTTCAAGTTAAAGATATATATTATAAAACCTGAAACAATCCTTAAAAATAGCAAAAAAGATAAAATGGTATCATTAAACAAAATTCAATCCAAAAAAAGGCAGTAAAAAGTGGAAAAGGAGAAAAAACAGGTAGGTAAGATAAAAAACAAATGGCAAGATGACAGACTTAAACTGAACCATATCAATAAAACACAATCACAGTAAATAGTCTAACCACTGCAATTAAAAGATAGAGACTGTCAGGTTAGATAAAAAGGAAAAACCCAATTGCTTGCTATTTACAAGAAAAGCACTTTAAATATAAAAACATAAATGAGTAGAAAGTTTAAAAATGGAAAAAGGAAAAATATATACCATGCCAACAACAGTGAAAACTGGAATAGCTGTTTTAACATCAGATAAAGTAGACTTCAGAGCAAAAAATACCATCAGAAAGAAGGAAAGTAATTTCATAATAACAAAACTGTTCACTAGTCAAGAAGCTATAACAATCCCAAGCATTTATTCTCCCAATAAGAAAGCTTTAAAATATATGAAGTGAAACTGACAGAACTGCAAGAAAAAATAGATCTACAATAATAACTGGAAGTTTTAATTTCCTATCAATAATTGATATAACAAGTAGACAAAAGAAAAAATTTTTAATACAGAAGACCTAAACAACACTATAAATCAATTTGACTTAATAGAATTTACAGACTACTCCAACCAACAGCAGCAGAAGACAAATTCTTTTCAAGTGTCCATGGAACATTTACAAGGTAGACCATGTTGTAGGCCATGAAACAAGTATCAATTAATTTGATATGCTTTAAGTCATATAAAGAATGTTTTCTGAACACAAGAGCATTAACAGAGAAATCAGTAACAGAAAGATGTTTGAAAAAAATCCCCCAATAATTGGAAACTAAACAACAACATGTAAGTACCAATGGATCAAGGAAAAAAATCAAAAGGGAAGTAGAAAATATTTTGAAATGAATGAAAACGAGAAGACATCAAAATTTGTGGAATGCCACTAAAGCAGTAGTTGGGAGAAATTTATAGTACTGAAAACCTATATTAAAAAGAAAGGCCAAAAAAAAGAAGAAAGGCCTCAGACTTCTCTGGTGGCCCAGGGGATAAGAAGCTGCCTGCCAATGCAGGGAACATAGGTTCCATCTCTGGTCTGGGAAGATTCTATATGCCGTGAGGCAATTAAGCCCAAGTGCCACAACTACTGAGCCCATGGTCCAGAACTGAGTCACAACTACAAAACCCACGTGCTGCAACTACTTAAGTTCGCTAGGCTCTAGAGCCTGCGAGCTGCAACTACTGAGCCTGTGCACTGAAACTACTGAAGTCCACACACCTGGAGCCTTTGCTCCGCAACAAAAAAAGTCACCACAAAAAGAAGCAGGCACACCCCAACAAACAGTAACCCCTGCCTGCTGTTAACTAGAGAAAGCTCATGCAAAGCAACAAAGACCCAGCACAGTCAAAAATAAATAAATAAAATAAATTTTAAAAATCATATTTAAAAATAGAAAGGCCTCAAATCACCTCATCTTCCACCTCAAGACATTAAAAAAAAGCCTTTGACAAAATCCAAAATTCACTCCTAATATAAAACACTCTATTTTCTGTTCTAGGTTCTTTGTATTTTCACATGGAATTTATAATCACCTTATCAATTTCTTTTTAAAAAAAAAGTCTCCTGGGATTTTGATTGGGATTGCATCAATTCTATACATCAGTTTGGGGAGAACCAATAATAATACTGAATCTTCTGACCCACGAACATGGTATAGCTTTAGGTTTATGTTAGGTCTGTTTATTTCTCTCAGCTGGGTCTTGCAGTTTTTGGTGTTCAAGTATTTCATATCTTTTCAAAAATTTTTAATATATTTATTTGACTGCTCTGGGTCTTAGTTGCATCATGCAAGGTCTTTTATTGCAGCATGTGGAATCTACTTCTGTGACCAGGGATCGAATCCCAGCTCCCTGTATTGGGAGCATGGAGTTTTAACCACTGGACCACCAGAGAAGTCCCAGTATTTCATATTTTTAATAGATTTGTCCTTAAGTATTATATGTATATTTTACAATATAAGTGGTATTTTAAAAGTTTCCAATTTCTGATTTTTTATTAGTATACAGAAATAAAATTGATTTGTGTGTATAGCTTTTATATCTAGCAATCTTACTAAATTTACTAACTAGTTCTTAAAGTTTTAGCTCCCATTAGATTTACCACATACAAGATCATGTCCTTTGTGAATAAAGACAATTTTACTTCTTTCTTTCCAATCTGTATGCCTTTATTTCTTACTTTAAAAAATGTAAGCAGTTTTGTTGAGGTTTTTACACCCCACCCCTATAAAAAAATAGGATATGTGCTTTGATTTTAATAAAATTATAGGATTTTTAAACAAACTTACAGTGACAAAAAGCTTATCAGAGATTGACAGGGATATAGTAAAGATGAGATGGGGAGAAATATAAAGAGATCAAGAGGAAGCTTTTGGGGTTGGTTGGTGCATGTGTTCTACATCTTGACTGCAGTAATGGTTTCATGCTTGTAGTCATATACCAAACCTTATCAAGTTGCACATTTTAAATAACTGCAATTTACTATGTGACAATTATATCTCAATGAAACTATTATGAAACAAAACAAAAGAAAATGACTCAAGATTTTAGCTCAAGCTGCCCAAAGAATTGAACTATCACCAACTAGGATTGAGAAGGCTACAGAATAAGCAAATTGTGGAGTGAAAACTGAAATTCAATTTTTAAAATATTGAGTTTAAAATGTCTATTACATATACAAGTGGAGATATCAACTAAGCAAGTGGATGTACAAGTCTAGAATTCAAGAAAGAAGTCTGAGGTGATACAAATATTGGAGTCTGGCATATAGAAGGAATATTTAAAATCAGCTATGCTTGAATGAATTGAATGAAGCAAACAGTACCCAGTAAAAATTAGTGAAATAAATAAAAGTTCTAAGCACTTTACATTATTAACTTATTTCATCTCAACAAAAACTTTATGAAACAGGAATCATTATTTCCATTTTATAGATAAAGAAATTGAGGCATAGAGAAATGCATCCAGAGGTGGGGAAAATAGTAAGTCATATATCTCCAGACTACTAACTAGTAAAATTAAGTAGCCAAAGAATTAATAAATGTAGAAACAAATTCCCAAAACCCATAACTGACATTTAGTGACCTCCCTTAAATTTCACACATATTAAAATCAATGTAATTTACAAGTTAAAAAGATGAAAATCTGTGCTACCCAACTACTATATTTGTGTCATTTAAAAACTTTTAGAATGAAAAAGCAGCAAGTTTTAAGTCAGTTACCTCAGCTGAAGAACAAACTGAAGGATACAGAAGCATAAGTGATGAAGAACCTGAACTAGGATCAATACAGCCATAGAAACTATATTAAAGTCTACCAGAGGCAAAAAGAAATGTTCTATGTTGGCATTTAAGGAAATGAACTAGTAAGTAAAATATTAAAAGTTCCTAGTCTAGTAAAATGTCATTTAAATTTCAAGGAAATATGTTCCTTGCATTTTAATTCTAACCTTTAAAAAAAAATCTTGGAAAGGTTAAAATACTACATCAAATGCTGAAATAAAGGATATAAAATTACAGACATGAAAGGCCATTCTTTGTCATAAAAAAAAAAAAAAACTGCTGTGTTGACAATGCCTCTCAGAGTAACAGAAGACTAAACAGGTCTTTTTACAGTGTTTTTCGTTAAATGCTATTATTCAACCCATGAAGTTAATTATAAAGTATAATAATTAACAAATCTAATTACCTTGAATTTATAAAACCCTGACTTACTGAAGATCTTTAATGCCTCAATGAATATGTTCAATCTTATCTAGTTCTCTGTACCTCAGTGCATTAAATTAAAAAAAAGAAAAGTTTAATAATTTTTTTCAAAGCCTTTCATCCATAATTGATCACTGGACAACCCACTCCAGTATTCTTACTGGGATAATCCCATGGACAGAGGAGCCTGGCAGGCTACAGTCGATAGGGTTGCAGAGTCAAACATGACTGAACAACCGAGCCTGCACACGCACACACACACACCAACTGCCTTCAACTCTTTACCATGAAATAAGGGAAAAGATAGTAAAGAGAAGATCAACAAGCATGTCACATCTCTATGTTCTGTTAAAAGACAGGAAGGAGGGGGTCTCTGTAATCCAAACTGAACAAAACATTCAGCTCATCATTAGCAAACTGGACTTTCTAATTCTGTTTGCAAAAGCTAAGTTACAATTATCTTGGCCATATTTTAAAGGGCTGAAGGAACCAATACATTTTAATAATGATCTGCTTAGAATCCAGGAGGAGAACCTCAAGTTTCCTAAAATTCATTAGGATCCTAAAAGTATATAAGGAGTTTCACTTATTCATGAGATAAGCAGTTTTCAGCAAAATTATTCACTGAAAATTTCAATGAACAGAGAATGCCAACCAACTGATCAAATTTATTAATTTCTGAAAATTCTATGTCCAACTTACTCTATTTTGCTCCATTTTTACTACTTTATTTCAGGTAGCTATCAGCCCTTGCCCAAATTAGTGCAGCAGCCACTTTATCTGCCTTTATGTGTCCATCCATCCTCCACACAGTAGCATAAAAGAACTATCTAAGTGCAAAGGTAAAGTTCAAACTTTATGATTTAACCTCTTCATGTTGTCCTGGCTTCATCCTCTACCACTACTAAATGTATGAAAGAAAGTGAAAGTCGCTCAGTCGTGTCCAACTCTTTGAGACCCCATGGACTGTATAGTCCATGGAATTCTCCTGGCCAGAATACTGGAGTGGGTAGCCTTTCCCTTCTCCAGGGGATCTTCCCAACCCAGGGATCAAACCCAGGTCTCCTGCATTGCAGGCAGATTCTCTACCAGCTGAACCACAAGGGAAGCCCAACTATATATATATACTCATCCAGAATACAAACACCAAGAAATGTGTGTTCTCCGATATACACAGCCTAGATCCCAGCCGTACTCAACTACCTGCAGATCCCCTCAAGCAACAGCTGCCTATAAACCTTCCACACGTGCTGCTTCCTCCGACTGGATTGTTCGCCCCACACCCATATTTCCTTTTCACTCTGATTTATCCTGAAGTTTCATTTTAAATGCCAAGCTCTCTATGATACCGTCTTCAACTCCTCCCCTTTGAACCTCATTTGATGAGCCTTAACATCCCATATTTAGCCTTCTTCTAGCAATTCTCATTGAGTTATATTGTCTATTTACCGAATTTTCTGTCATAATATAATACAAGCTTTCCAAGGGTAAGAGATGGGTGTCTTATTCACTATGGAGTTCACAGCATCTAGTTCAATACCTGACCCACAACAAAAACGGAAAAATCTCAGTCAGTGAACATACTGTGAAAGGTACTTTTTTCAGAGGGCACACATAGCGGTTTTGAAAATCTTAAATAACATACCTGTCTTTCCAATTCTTGTCCTGTTATGCCAGCCTCTACATGAGCTGTCAGATTGTTTTCATCAACCCAGAGGATACGATTCTGTTGCAAAAGAAGAAAGAAGTCTCATCTCCATGAACAGACACTTTCTCAGGAAATACAACTTCCTAACTCTAAGCAGCAAGTGACAAGATGGAAATGAAGTAGCAGCACCCACACTAGAAGGCCCCACTCGTCCCTGCCTACACATCACAGAGCTGGTAACACAGGCAGTATAATGCACAGGAGCTGGTTTAAAACATGGACACTCATAAAAGGAGGAAGAAGGTTTCAGATTAAATGAGACTAAAAGAAACCACCAAAATCTAACATGAATCCCTATTCATACAATGAACTATAAAATAAAGACAGTTTTGAGATAACTGGAAAATGAATGTGGACTGGATACTAAATGACATAAGGATTTACTTTTAATTTTGTCAGAAGGGATAACATAGTGAGAAAAAGTCCTTTTAAAAAGAAATACACAGAAATATTTGGTATAAAGTAGTATGCCATCAGGATTTCCTTTAAAAATATTAGAGGAAAAAAGATAAAGTCAGTATGACAAAATGTAAATAATTAGAGACTAGAAATATTATTCTCTCAACTTTGATGCTTAAAAATTTCAATAAAATCATAAATATTAAAGTTTTTTTTATAATAAAGGATTATAGAAGCAGGAGTACTGTTGACTATATGAAGATCAAGTTCATACCCAAACTAAAACTTTAAAATAGCACAAAGGCCAACTCTTAGACCATAATGAACCAAAATTTCAAAAAATAATCCTAAAATTTATTAGTTCCTTTACTAATTTTAAGTTAATCTTAAAATTAATTAGCCCCTCTGTTCTTCCAAAAGCAAAGTGCAATAGCATTAGTAAAAATTTGGGAAACAAGTAAGTTCTGATGACTCAAATTAACATTAACTAATATTATTTATTTTTTAATAATACAAATCAGGTCATCTATTGTATCACAATTCAATCCATGCTTCTCAAATTGTCAACTTCATATGTTAATTTGGTAGAATTCATCAAGGTATATGACTAAGTAAGCGTGACCTTAGCTTTTAGAGATCTGAAAACAAAGATAAAATATAATGATGAAAAAAAATTTAAACAAAATGGACAATATACCTTTTTAAAAACAACTAAGACTGAGCCATAAAGAAAACTTTTAAAACCAAACACTATCTTCAAACACATCTTAAGTTATCATATACCATTTGTGAAGTGTCTAAAGAAATAATTGTTCTTGTCTCATCTGCAGGACACATCAGGCCATATGAAACACTTGTTCCTCCTGCCAAAATAGAAGACAATAACTATGTTTAAATATTATTTTTTAGCTACATATCTAGGCAAATCCCTAATACAAAGTATACAAATAGGCCCACTAGGAAAAATACCTATTTCTACTTTGCAAAATGTAATTGGCAAATACTAACACACTAAAAGTAAACTCACCTTTATTTTATGGTGCGTGCCAAAATGAAGAAATATTATGGAGCTGAAAGCAATGGGACATGGCTCCATCCCTTGGGCACACTCAAATGAAGCCCCTAACAATTTGTGGAACTCCAAAAACATAATTAGAGAAGTTCTAAGCTAATGATTACTGTGGAGAGACAGCATAAAAGAAAAAAACACCCATCCTATACAACTAGAGACACCATTTTCTCCTATCATATTTATGAGATTCACTTATCATTTAAAATACTATATTTCCATACAAAAAGACCTCAACAAATTACAATATATTCCTTAACATTTGTTGTCAAAGGAAAAATGCTTTCTTGATATATAGAACAATATAGTAGTCTCAATTCTTAACCAGATCTGTATAATCATATAGCAGAATAAAATTCTAATTGGTACTTTCATATGTTTTGGACAGAATACACATGGAAATCATCTTGGTAAGTCACAAGGTAAGAATTATAGGGGCTATTTACCTACAAGGTTCAGCTTAATTTTTCAAGGTATGATAATATTAAGAACATGGCTATGACCAGTGAACACTATTTCTTGTCAAAGTCATTTGAAATCAGAAAACTATTTCATTAAAAGCGGCACTGTAATGCCTTTTGTACATGATTTCAACAGGAAGTATCAGCTGAAGAAGGTGTCTGGAACTTATGATGTGTAGGGGTCCCATTTCCATTCCATTAATGCCAATTCAGTCAGTGAAGGCAACCTCCTTTGGCTTGTGGAAGTTGTTAAAACAATATGGCTGATGAATGATCAAAAGAGATTAAATTTGCCTTAAAATGTAAAATAATGTTAATTTTCAGTATTAAAAGATACTATTCATTTGGTCGTCACTGTCCTGGTTGATCTTTTACATATGCATATCCCTCCTCAAAGATTTATGTTGGGTATAGTTAGTCTTTGAAAAAATAATACTCTCTCCATTAAGATAAAGGTTAGAAAGTAATTACTAAAGAAGGAACTCTTATTTAGGCAGTAAGTCAGAGCTTCAGTTAGAATCTATATGGGAAAGAAGCCATGAGCTAGGGTAAATCATATCTCAAACAGTTTAGGTAGATCTACTGAGAACAGAAATGAAAAGCATAAGCCAATTTTTCAGGATAACCATATCACAACTATAAGAATGCTTGTTTTCAGTGGGAATGCACAAATATTTAAAATAGAACAACTTTACATCACATTAAAATTCAAAAAGGCACAATACCTACCACCAATTGGTATGATACAAAGGTTATATTTGCACGCTAGATTCACAATCTTAACTACATCATCATGACATGCTGTTGAAAAAAGGGAAAATAAATTAATCCCGAACATGAAAAAAATCTGTATAATACTGCAATACAAGGGTCTAAAGTGCAATACAACTTCTCCTTCATTTATTCACTCATGAACACATTAAATCACTATCCTAAAACTATTTTTATCTTTAACTTTTCATTTTTTAATAGTTTTAGACATTTTTCAGTTTAAATATCTACACAGCATACACACATACACAATATATGGTGCGTAGATACTCAAACTGCAAGATGAGAAAGCCACCTCCACTGTATGGAATACCACATTGTCTCAAATTGCCTTAGTGTCTCAAAACTTGCCCTCATGCAAAGAAAAACTTGAATTTTATTACCCAATGGAAATTTACATTAAAGTTTAACAAAGACCTCAGTGAAATGACAACATGTTGTGAAACAAACTATTCCCAAGAAGTTCTTATATTGAAAGAGTCAACAGAACAAAATTTTGATTTAGGCATCAATACACTACTCAAACTGATTATTTTCTTCCTGGGTATGTCAACCTCCTTCCTATCACAAAATTAAAGCAGGACTTTTCCCTCAGATACTCCCTGAAAAGGAAAAAGATCACATCTAAGAACTAAAAATCCATATATGAGGTAATTTTTTGAAAAATAAAACACTCTATATACTCCTTTTATGGAGTGTGAAGAGAAAAATGGATGAGAAGATTGGCAGAACTTCTTACAAGGTAATTATGGACAGTAAGGAGCAATATACTTATTCTGCTTTAAATTTTCTGCTACAAGAGATGGATATAAAGATCATACATAAAAATATAGGGCCTAATCATCAGTAAGAGCAAAATAACAGCAGAAAGCTCATCCACCTTCCATCTCAAGTCAAATCCCTAAATGAAATTATTTTCTCAAAATTTAATTATTTATATCAAAGACAGTATCTGTATTAAACAACTTGCTTCATTATTTGAACACCATTAGTTTTTAGCCTACAAGTTGCTATCAACAAAGTACTCTTATTAGTTTGCAGTAATCAATTATCTTAACTAAAAGTTTCTAGGCATCTGAATATATCATTGATTGATAATAATTTTATTAAGCTTTCAAATTAGCCAAAAATATATTTTTCTACTGACTTCTTAAAAGGCTATGTACATATTAAATGAAGATTTAGTCATCAACAACAAAATTAATCATTAAAACCATTCAAGATGATCATATTAAGAATTATATGATCTTCAGTAAACTCTAAAAATATAGCTATATAGCTATATTTCTATATATATATTTATCTATATAGCTATCTAAAATACAGCTTTCTATATTTTTTACAGCTCTTATGTTTAAAAGTACATATTTCCAACACTAAATTTACTTAAAATTTAACAATACTAAATTAATAATACAAAGAAAAACAGGAACTTACTTGGCCATAAAACTATATCAGGAATTCTCTGAAACATTCCTTCCCTGAGCAAAAATATCTCATGAAGACAATGACCTGTTTTGTGGTTTAAAAAAGAAAATGTAAAAATATCTTAAAATTAAAGGAAATTTAAAACTTAGAACTAAATAGGATTTATATGAAGTTGCTTACCATGAGCTCTAAATACTCGATCATCTGCTTCTTGTGAATATGAAATATTAGTTTCTTTAAGGTCATGAAGAAAATCTTCATTTACAATAGAAGGAGGTGTATCACTAGGATTTAAGGATGCCTAGAAAATAAAATTGTTTTTTTTGACTTATTTCTAGAAAATAAAAATTTGAAATGTTACAGAGAAGTGACTATAAAACATGGATTTTTTTTTTACATCTGAACTAGGACAGAAGCATAGAAAAATAATAAATAATATATATGGAAACCAACTCTGTGACAGTAAGCAATTACAAATGGTCTGGAAAACCACTTTCTGTAACACAAGTTGTAAGACTCTTATGTTTTCTCTTTTACTTCTAAGTCCCACCTTTTCATTATTTCTAAAGTCTACAATTAAGGGGACTTCCCTGACAGTCCAGTGGTTAAGACTTCATGCTTTCACTGCAAGAGGCATAGGTTCAATCCTTGATCAGAGAACTAATAAGTAAGATCCCCTATGCCACATGGTGTGGCCAAAAACAAATATAATAAAAACAAAGATCACAATTAAGACAGCAAAGTCTCAAATCTTCAATTTTAAACTAGGAAGACTGGGATATAGATAGTTAACTTCTGCATTATCTATATTTCATCTGTAGATAAAATTTATCATTTCAGAATGATCAGCAAAAAGCCTCCCAATAAGAAGTAAACCCATTTTTATAGGCTCTCTTTAAAACTCACAACATAAACTTGATACTTAATTTCAACTAACAAGTATTCAACTTTAAAGCTATGTGACATTGGCTCACCCAACTTCTTTGAGCCTTGGTATCTTCAACTATTAAATGACATTATCACCATCAAATTTATACAACTGCCATAAGGAAGGAGAGTTAAATATGGTAATTTTTGTGAAAAGCACCTATTATCATGACTAGCATATAGGAAGAGTTCTATAAATGGCTAACGAAATCTGTTATGTTAAAAAAGCTATGGTATAGTATTTGGAAAAAATAAAATATAAGAATATGTAAAGAAAAATATTTACATAGCCTTTAAATATCTTATTAATGCTCTTTATTTAATGTTCAATTATATAATAAATATTTCTTGCACGTGTGCTATAGGGCCCTGGTGATACAGCAGTGAGTTAAACCCCAAAAATTTTAAAACTCTTGTCCTCATGGGATTAACCTGTACTGAAAAGAAATGACCAAAAGAACCCTGATGAAACATACAGATTACTAATTTTGTTAACTTACTGAAAATTGAAATGGCTTAAAACAGAAAAAAAGAAGTGCATGTAAAACTAGTAAAATTTCTGAATATGACATATAGATCGTATCAGTGTCAAAAAAAAAAGTAAAACAAATAGTCACAATACAGAAAAAGAAGATGGTTATTTTGAGACATTAGTCTGCCATCAGTTAGTCAGCTCTCTTAATAAAGTCGCATTCGTTGCCTCAAAAAAAAAGGAAATAGATTTTTTTTTCAGTGTCTACAATCAATTTTATTTTAATATAATCTAAACACATACCATTTAGAAAATACCAAGAAAAATTTATGTACAAGAGTTGATGCTGTTGCATTTGGATAAAGCTGGCAAGTTCTTGCTACTAGCATAGCCCAGGAAACACCACAGAGGAAACCTAATATATTGGAATAGATGTTGTGGCGTTTGGCCCACAGTTTGATAGCTCTCAGGGTTAACCTGAAGTTGTCAATGTTTGGTACTAGATGTAAAATTTCATCAGTTACCCTGCAACTGTTAGGACTTCTTATACATCTTATATCTAAATTTTTAAGCAGACTATCATCTCTTAAGTTCAAGTCTTCTGGAATAGTCTGCAGTGCTAATCTGGCAAACAAAATATCAATCTCTATCCCATCAAAACACAGTTTGATAACTGGTACAAATGCCTCTTCAACAGCTCTTAAATCTTTTACTTCTTCCTGTAATTTCAACTTATCACAGAATGAGGTGAAAAAATCACTTCAATCAACATGTCTTTGTGCAACACACAATGCATCAGTATCAGCACCTTTTGTATGTACTCCTGATCTATAAGAGCCAAATGTAAACATTTTCTTGCTTTCACTGATTTCTCGTATCCACTCTTTTACCAGATTATTTAATTTTCCCAAAATTAAAATCCTGCGCTGCAGTTCCTTCCTCAAAGGAACCCCAAAGGGCTTCAGAGTCTCAACTAGCTTCTTTGTGAGTAGGCAGTCAGTCTCCTTGGGGGCTGCTAAGCTGATGGGAGAAGTAATGCCATAGTGCTTCTGTGGCAGCTGTGTTTGCTGTGATCCTTGTGTTGTAATTGGGGCACCGCCCCGGTCACTCCCTCCCGCAACCTCCCGCCCGGGCTGCCGCAGCCCGGGGCAGGATCCACTGAGGCGGGAGGGAGGGGCCGGGGGGCCTGCCGTAGCCCTGAGGCCTACCCCACTCCCTCCGCTGTAAGCGCTTCTCCTCCTTCCCCTTCTTCCTGACATGGTGCCGAGCAACCACAGCAAGTTAGAAGAGATTTTTTAAAGAAAGGTTAAAAGAATTTGGTTTGGGAGAGATAGGAATTAGATGTTTAGTTTAATTAAGTACAAGAATAAAATGTAACTGTGGACTGATAAATAAAACAAGCACTCACTGAATACCTACAGTCCTCAATAATATGTTGAATATAGTGGATAATATACTATAAATCATAGCCTCTGCACTTACAGAAGTTATACACAAAGGGATATACAGAATACTATACCATAGTAAGTAATAAATAATAAATATTATAATTATATAAAGAAATGCTATTTCATCAGCTTAATACAGTTTAAAGGTTTTTAACTGCCCTGTCAGAAAAGTGATACTACAAGAGCAAACTAAAATTCTCTATCACTCATATCTTAATCAAAATTCTATTTTCAATCTTTGAATATTCTAAATGTTTTGATAGTAATATAATATTACATTTTTATTTTAAATTATTCTATATAAATCCTAGATTACTGTCAGTTCATTACAAAATGTAAAAATAACAGCAACTTATTTTTTGGTAACAAAGTGCTCTCACAGAATTAATTCATTTGAACTTCACTACTACTTGTGACACATAGAACTGACACTTATGACTCTCATTTCTCCTATGAAGATAACTGAGGCTCACAGAGTTTAAAAGTTTGAGATAAATCTCAAGATAAATGCTGAGATTAGTCTCTACACCCGTGATGCTAAAAAACAACAACAAAAAAACACCCCTAGAAAGTCTAACAAGGCCAATCAAACTAACAAAAAGAAGGACAAATATATTAAAGCAACTGTAACAAATTATAAAGATAAGTTTAATTAATTTAGGATTAACCACACATATATATACACTCAATTAAGAATATTATTAGTTGTTTTTATTTGCTTACTTTAGAGGTAGTTTTATGCTCCACATTTATTCCAAGGGTATTTTGGATCCACTCTCTAAAAGTTGGCAATACCATGCCACTAAGAGGGTACCTAAGGTAAAAAGAAGCAAAATATTAGAGAAAAGTATCTTCATGTCAATTCAAATCTTAGATTCTGTTTCTAGCAGAGGTCAAGTGGTTGCTATCAAACCAACCCTCCCACATATAATGATAAGCTCTGGACAAAAAAAAAAAAACCTAATTGAGGACAGTATAGATAACCCAATGATAGGCAAAAATAGGGGGTAAGAAGAAAACAGCACCACATAAGTTTCCAGTTTCAACAGGTTTCAGCCTAAGGGAAAGTTCCAGTACACAGAGTACCATAGAAAGAATAAAGAATGCGAGAATGCAAAAACCCTATAGTATTCCTGGCTTTAAGAAACATTGGATGATGTTTGCAGTGAACACAGCATCTGGCAAGAGCACAGGAAAATCACACAAATCCAGGAGTTAGAGAGAGACTTGTATATAAACTCTGTCCAAATGTCCTGCTGGCCTTGAATAACAAGTGTATGGAGCACACTCTAAGCAGCCCAGTTAAGCTTAAAAGAACTGAATACATAATTCAGCTGCTCACCATCGCAGAAGTAAACCTGAGGTAACTCAAGTTAATTGCTTGGTTTAAAAACAACAACAAAAAAAGCCTTTTCAGACATGTAACAGAATACAGACTTTCCTCAACATATCAGTAACAATGTCCAAGATATACTTTCAAAATTATTAGACATAAACAACCAACAAAGTGTTATCCATAATTAAGAGAAAAGGCAATCAATAAGAAACCCCAAGATGATCCAAAACATTGGAAATAGCACACAAGGATTTGAAAACAGTTATAACCACACTAAAGGACAAAAGGGAAAATATGTTAGCAGTGAATAAGAGAAAATAAATCTCAGCAGAGAAATAGAAATTATTTTAAAAAACAGAAATTCTATAATTAAATTGAAATAAACATTCATTGGAGGAACTCAAGAACAGACCAGAGATGTCAGTGAACTTATAGTTAGAGCAATAAAACATATATAATCTAAACAACAAAGAAAATAGAAAAAAATAAATGGAGCTGCAGGGACCTGTGGAACAATAGAAAAATACTAACATATATATATAAATGGAGACCCAAGAACAAGAGGAAAAGGAATAAAAAAAAAAAAGTATTTGAAGAAATAATAACAGAAAGTTTCCAAATCTGATGAAAGATGTAAGTTTAGAAATTAAAGAAAGTCAGAGAACTCTAGAAGATAAATGCAGAGGCACATCACAGTCAAATTGCAACTTAAAAAACAAAGAGAAAAAGAGAAAGACATCTTAAAAGTATCTAGAGAAAAATGACATACTACACATAATGTAATAATAACATTATGACTGCCTTCTCATCAGAAAGTCCAGGAAAAAAAAAAAAAAGAAAATCCAGAAAATTACTGAACAACATTTTTCAAGTGCTGAAAGGAAAAGAATGCCAACTTAGAATTTTATATCTGGTAAAAGGTATCCTTCAAGAACAAAAGTAAAACAAAGAGCTCTTCAGATGAATAAGAGAACTAAGAGCCAGCACACCTACACTACAAGAAACGCCAGAGGAACGTGTACAGGCTGAGGGAGTGTAACACTAAATGTACTGTCTTCACAATGGAATAATGATGGAAAGAGTACAAATGCGAGCAAATATAATTGACTACTCTTGATTTCTTTAAAATGTGTATTACTTTTAAAAATTACAATACTGTATGATGAAGTGATAGAACTATAAACCGTATCATGATGTGATAACCACAAACAGAACAGGGAATAGTAAATAAACCATATCTGCAAGGTGCTGGTATTTTACATAAAGTGCTACAAGACATTTAAAACACAAAAGAACTCTACAGAGCAGGAAGGTATGAAAAAAAATAGATCTGCTACTCAAATTTTGTTTCCTCTTATCTTCTAACCCAAATTCTATTTAAATAAGTTTATATGAATCATGAACATTATTTCACATACACAAGAAGTCCTAAACTGTATATATATGAGACCGATGCAGAAAACTCAAGTGCTTAGAGGGGTAACTTTTCAGTTTTAGAAATATTTATCAGAGATGGCAAAATATTAAGTGCTAGAAATAAAGAGATAAATATCCACCATCCAGTCTCAGGGTTAGGATTAGGTTTAGGGGTTAGTGGTTGGGTTTAGGATTAGGGTAGTAAAGAAGGCTGATGTGCAAACATAATATTCCAATGTGTTATAAAGCAGTAATAAAATAACACTCAGAACAAACCAAAGCAAATTTTAAAACGTTTACTTTAAAATGGTCAAATTTTCATTTTAGTAAACAGGTATTATCATGTGCCAGGTTTTGTTTTAAGTTTGTTACGTATATTAACTTATGATAATGTTATGAAGTTGATATTACTCCATTTTATAAAAAGAAGACACTAAGGCACAGAGACGTTACATAACTTAAGAGCTTAGGTAAAGTTAATTAACTTACTTAAGGTCACACAGCTAGTAAGCTACAAAACCAGGATATGAACCAGGTAATAAACAAGGGCAAATAAGTAATAAATAAGCCTGTGCTCTTCACTGCTACATGGTACTGCCTCTAGTTTGATTCTTTCTTACCATCATTCCAAGTGAGATCTTTGGGATGATCTCATAAAATTCTTTTTTAATGAATATTTAGAAAAATCACAGTAGTTATATTTAGTAATTGTTTTCACTATAATGTTCTTACAACTTCTCCCCTTCTAATATCCACTCCATGATGATGGGGCAGCCAAATAAAACTATACCATAGCTGTTTTATCTTTAATTTTATAAATATTTTACTTATAAAATATTGAAGTGTAACATATATACAAAAAATAACTATATAGCTTTCAGCAACTAGCCTCAGAAGTTTACTCTGACTTCACAAAGATGACCAAAAAGCAGGGAGGGAAGGAGTCAGTGGGTAATACATAAACTCTGTACTGAATATATGTTTATAATGCAGAACTCAATACTGAAAAAGCCAGGGGTAGGTCCTATCAAAAAGAATTTTCCCTTGGAAGTGACAAAAAAAAAACCACTTATTCTGTCACATAATTTTAAAAGTTACACATTGGCTGAGTGAATGTCACTTATGATAATGTCATATTATATAACAAAAATATCTAAAATTCTCAAATAAATCTTATATAAAGGTTAGCAAATTACAACCTAGTTTAATCAACCCTACAAAGACATTTAATTTGAAAGCTGAACACATGAGCAGGAAAAATGCAACTTCTACCAGAAAGCCAAAAGTTCGTATCAATTGTTGAAACAAGGTGATTCTTTAATAGATCTTTCAGTTCAGTTCAATAGCTCAGTCGTGTCCGACTTTTTGCGACCCCATGGACTGCAGCACGTCAGGCTTCCCTGTCCATCACCAACTCCTGGATCTTGCTAAAACTCATGTCCATCAAGTTAAGTGATGCCATCCAACCTTTTCATCCTGTTTTCTTCTTCTCCTCCTGCCTTTAATCTTTCCCAGCATCACGGTCTTTTCAAATGAGTCAGTTCTTCGCATCAGGTAGCTAAAGTATTGAAGTCTCAGCTTCAGCATCAGTCCTTCCAATGAATATTCAGGATTAATTCCCTTTAGGATGGACTGGTTGGATCTCCTTGCAGTCCAAGGGACTCTCAGGAGTCTTCTCCAACACCACAGTTCAAAAGCATCAATTCTTCAGTGCTCAGCTTTCTTTATAGTCCAACTCTCACATCCATACATGACCATTGGAAAATCCATAGCTTTAACTAGATGGATCTTTTTCGGCAAAGTAATGTCTCTGGTTTTTAATATGCTGTCTAGTTGGTCATAGCTTTTCTTCCAAGGAGCAGGCATCTCTTAATTTCATGGCTACAGTCACCATCTGCAGTGATTTTGGAGCCCAAGAATAAAGCCTGTCACTGTTTCCATTGTTTCTCCATCTATTTGCCATGAAGTGATGGGACCGGATGCCATGATCTTCATTTTTTGGATGTTGAGTTTTATGCCAGATTTTTCACTCTCCTCTTTCACCTTCATCAAGAGGCTCTTTATTTAGTACCTCTTCACTTTCTGCCATAAGGGTGGTGTCATCTGCATATCTGAAGTTATTAATTACTTTTCCTGGCAATCTTGATTCCAGCTTGTGCTTCATCCAGACTGGCATTTCACATGACATACTCTGCATATAAGTTAAATACACAGGGTGACAATATACAGCCTTGACAGACTCCTTTCTCAATTTAGAACCAGTCCATTGTTCCATGTCTGGTTCTAACTGTTGCTTCTTGACCTTCATACAGGTTTCTCAGGAAGTGGGCAAGGTTGTCTGGTATTCCCATTTCTTTAAGAATTTTCCACAGTTTGTTATGATCCACACAGTCAAAGGCTTTAGTGTAGTCAATGAAGCAGAAATAGATGTTTTTCTAATTCTCTTGCTTTTTCTATGATCCAACAGATGTTGGCAATTTGATCCCTGGTTCCTCTGCCTTTTCTAAATACAGCTTGAACATCTAGAAGTTCTCAGTTCATATACTGTTGAAGCCTAGCTTGGAGAATTTTGAGCACTACTTTGCTAACATGTAAGATGAGTGCAATTGTGCAGTAGTTTGAACATTCTTTGGCATTGCCTTTCTTTGGGATTGGAATGAAAACTGACCTTTTCCATTCCTGTGGCCACTGCTCAGTTTTCCAAATTTGCTGGCATATTGAGTGCAGCACTTTCACAGCATCATCTTTCAGGATTTGAAATAGCTCAACTGGAATTCCATCACTGCCACTAGCTTTGTTCATAGTCATGTTTCCTAAGGTCCACTTGATTTCACACTCCAGGATATCTGGCTCTAGGTGAGTGATCACACCAACATGGTTATCTGGGTCATTATCTTTTTTGTATAGTTCTTCTGTGTATTCTTGTCACCTCTTCTTAATATCGTCTGCTTCTGTTAGGTCCATACCATTTCTGTCATTCACTGTGCCCATCTTTGCATGAAATATTCCCGTGGTATTTCTAATTCTCTTGAAGAGATCTCTAGTCTTCCCCATTCCATTATTTTCCTCTATTTCTTTGCACTGATCACTTGGGAAGGCTTTCTTATCTCTCGTTGCTACTCTTTGAAACTCTGCATTCAGAATAGATCTTTACCATGACTGAAAATTGGCTTGAAAACTTTAAGAAATGGTTTTTGTTGTAAAATATAAGGGGAGATCAATTTACCACCTTTTCTTAAGATCAAAGTAGACTATATTATAGAAGATACAAAACCAGAGCAAACTTTCAAGACTAATGAAATCATTCTATAATGGAAAGAAAACCCTGTGGACATAAATATCCAAGAAGGAAGTGCACATCAAGATTTAATGTGACTACAGTGGCTTGAGACTTCATAATTCTCTATACTATTTGACTTTCCCTCTGAGGCCTCTCACATGTGAATATTGAGCCCACAATCAACAGTGGTTTGTTGTTTTTTTTTTCTTCTACTCAAAGTTAAAACTGACCAAAGTTATTGGCTTTTTACTTTGCTAGAACAAACTATCTTATGTTTATATACTGGTTTAAATTGTTATTTATGTGCAAGTTGTCAAAATGTAAATTAAATATAAATGTTCATGTTTTAGAAAAAACAAAAGATTTAATGTGACTAAAGACAAAGTAACTCTCACTCTGGGGCAGTGCGGAAAGGCAGCAGAATATTAGTAGATGCAACCATCTATCCTGAGACTTAGAGTTCCACAACTGCTAACTAATTTTAAAACTTTTTATAATGAAATAAAACTTTAAAAATTATGCTACTGAAAATACAAAGTGCAGGAAACCCAAACAAATTCTATTTAATCACTAACTTATGCTTTGAAAGCTCCAATTAATGTATAAACCACCTTTAAAGTCAAAGAATAATGACACCTTTCAAAATTTTTAATTTACAGAAATCTATAGCATTAGCTCTGAAGTATTGCCTTCTGCTACTTAGGAGGACTCAATTCATCTACATCTAGAAATAATAAGAATGGCAAGATTATGAATCTACAGGATTATAAACTGTCAAATTACAAATCTGTTCAGAAAATAGACTGTGTTCAGGGAAAATCTTCTTTTCCCTTGACATCTACAAAAGCTTGTAATTGCCTCTAAATTAATGGCTGGGTTTGAAATGTCAAAGTTAACCTCCCCAAAATATATACAGGCAACCAACCACATTAACTCATAAAATTTTTCTACCTTTTTAATGTTCTTTGGATAAAAAATAGGGAAACCCCTATAAATTTTCATTGGGAGTCACTCAGTTTCTGGCACCTATGGATTCCCCTTTCTTTCTTTCCAGCTCTGTTATCTTTCTTTCCTGTGTTTTTTATCCATGTTTTCTATGTGGTTATAGAAGGCAACCCTGGAGAAAGAAATGGCAACCCACTCCAGTACACTTGCCTGGAAAATTCCATGGACGGAGAGCCTGGTAGGCTACAATCCATGGGGTCGCAGAGTTGGATACAACTGAGCGACTTCAGTTACTTACTTATAGAAGGCAAAGGGTCAGTCCACTACAGTGCCAGAATAAAAGTCTTCACAAAGAATTTTAAAAACTGGCCTTATAATCTAATATTATTAATGCAAAATGGTGAATTGATACTGTTGATACTCAACCTTTCCAGTCAGAAATTTCATTTTCTCTTTTAGGTATATCACAACCTTCTTATGCTTATGCCCTTTAACCCCTCTCTGGAACAACAGGAACTTTAGTCATAGAATATCTTTTTACAATATGACTAACTCTACTGTAGCAGTGTATAGAGCATAGAAGGCTCCTGTAAAGTGATTCCAGAGACTGTTAAGAGAATAAAATCAATACAATGGATAGTATGATACCTCATTAGTACAGTGTAACAGAAACAGCACAAGAATGAACCTTAAAAGCACTTCAGTTTTAGTCACAATTTCCCACTGCACAGGTGACCTCAAGTAAGGTGTTTAACCTCCCTGATCCTCAATCTCCTAATTATTTCTAAGACTACATCACTACCCACTTAGGGTTATTTTAAGATAACTCAATAGGAACTCAATAAATAATAGCTATTACTATCTTAAAGAACATTTGTAAGTGTTTTCTAATAAAAAAAAAAATTAACCATTATCCCAAGGAGACCAGACTAGAGAAAGCTATGATTCAATTCAATCCAGTTTATTATTCTGTCTGCGCTAAAGTAAAGGTACACCAAAATGGGAATTGAGTATTATTCAGTTATTTGGTTTTAGCTACTAAATAACTTAGGTGGTACATATTTAACCCTAGAGCATTTAACTCCATCTTCATGTTCACAGAATTACCCTTTGGATAGCAGGTAACTCAGTGAGAAGCAAAGGTTATCTGTGCAGGCTCTGCCAATCAGACGTACCTTGTTTTCTTCCCTTCTCCCTCAATGGACTTGGACTCAGGAGCCAACAGTGCAAAAGAAATGAAGCCTTTATGGAATGCATTCTGGTTGGAAGGGCAGCAGCACTCTTCCAAAATCCAAAGTCAACAGAAGAATTCTCTAATTCTACTACAACCTGGACAAAAATTTCTCTCATGACGATTGAATTCCCTCTGCTTTGAATTTATGCTCTCCAAACAATATATAAATTACAAATTTTGCTTTCTATATATCTTAATATCAGAAAAGGCAATAACAAGCATTCTACACCATGAAAAAGAAATAATCCAATCATAAATGAACACACCAGGGTTCTAATTTTTTTTCTAATATCTTATGAGTGTTGCACATATGCCGGCCACCCACAATCTGATTCTTTCTGGAAAAACTGGCAAGTCAAGTGTCAGAACACCCAAAATAAAAGCCAGATTCCAAACTGTGGGTACAAGGGTTCATACTGTAAGGTATAAATAGTTGTGACACTTTCTGTGATTAATCATTCACTTAACATACATACACTGCTAACATAAACCACTACAAAGCCACACTACTCCACAGAAGACAGTAGGTTTATGCTTTCAGTGGTGCTGGGCACAAAGTTCCTATCTGCCCCTCACATAGAGCGAAGATGATATGCCTTCAACATCCAAAGAGAGAGAAATGAAGGTAGTATCTGAGAAGAGAGGAAGTTGGTTTTTCTAAGTTGAAAAGATTCACTTTTTCCCCCCTGAAGATTTTGTAAAGCCTTCTCTACATGACAAGTTTTTACTGTGTTAGACATTATTCTACTGAAAATATAAACACCTGATCTTTAGATCCTGATTCAAAATACCTATAAAATGACACATTTGAGACAATTAAGAGAAAGGGAATGTGAAATGGATAACCAGATATTGTAAAATTTCTGTTATATTGAGGAGTATGATAATAATATTATATAATTGGTTTTAAGGGATATATATACAAATATATAGAAGGGACATAACAATGTCAGAATTTGATACACAAAAGAAAAAGAAAAACACTTATTACAAAATATTAGTGACTTTTAATCTAGGAATAAGCCATTTTAATACCCTCTCTATTTTTATGTATGTCTATTATTTAATGTTATATTTGTTATTTATGTTTAAAATTTTCCATAGATAAATAAAAGGAACAAAACAAAGAATAAACCAAAGTTACCTTTTCCCAGTCAACTCAATTTGTCCTTTCTTATTGAAGATGAACTTGGAATCATTATATCCCCATCCATTCCATTTCATAACTTCTTGCCTAGTAAGCAGAAAAATATATGAGATCTATGCTAAACATCTCAAAACTGAACAGTGCATCACTGACTATTAACTTTCACAATCATTTAACAGAAGACCTTATTCTACTAATATTATGTTGCCTTAAACAAAACAAATATACTAAAAATGTTGTGCATGAATATTTCTAAATATAGAATCACTGATGGGCAGCACCTGCTTCCTAAAGAGCTACAGCCACTAAATGTAATGCATAAAAAGCAAAAAGGAAGAAAGAACAATGGGAAAAAATTTTTAAGAGTACACATATGCTTCATTTTGTACATGTTATTGAGTTTGCATTATATAATGGCCTGTATGTAACTTCCCGTTCAAATTTCACTTCAACAGGAAACAAATTTCTGCATAAATTAGAAAAATCACTATTATTAATCTTCTGTTAGAATAAAAAATGCCAATTTACAAAGTCATTTTCATCAAAATCAATTACTCACCCATCCAATTTTACACATTACAAAAGAATTAGACAGGCCTGGACCCGTGTAGAACACAATAAGCAAACACACTGAAGTACTACATGAGCATTTAATACATATTGTAGCATGGTACCATAGTATACTTGGGTCACTGAAATAAACTAATGGTGAATCTTCTTATTGCAAATTCAGTGATGCAGTTTATGATGAAAACAGCTGAAGAAAACTCTTGTCTATGAATAAAGTTATTTGCTTCATTAAAATTTCAAAATACATCATGGGAAAAAACCTATGTGTGGTGATGAATGTTAACTAGATTTATTATGGTGATAAATTCACAATATACACAAATACTGAAACACTATGCTGTGCAGCTAAAACCAGTATAATGTTACATGTCAGTTTCACTTCAATTTTTTTTAAATTTCAAAATAAACAAAGATGTACTATTAAAGAGTATCCTAATTCTCCATAATTCTCAAGGAAGAAAATGACAGCTGACAAGCAAATCTTTTATTATAATCATAATTCTTTTCCTAATTCAAAGGCTTTTCAAACAAGTAGAATGCTAACACAATACAACTGAACAAAATACAGTCATTAATAGTGTAATGAAATTCCTGTCTATACATAAAATTAGGAAAAGAAGCTAGGAATGCTGTCTTTAAAATTATAACTGTTATCAATAAAAACTATAGTCACTATACAAAAACAAACTGTTCAAAAACATGATTTTCAAAAACATCTTAAAAAGTATCAAATCCAGAAATTAGATTTGCAGATGTGCCTGTTAAGAAACTATCACTCAATATTTTCTTCTGGGAGGAGCCAAGATGGCAGAGGAATAGGACGGGGAGACCACTTTCTCCCCTACAAATTTATCGAAAGAACAATTCAACGCAGAGCAAACTTCACAAAACAGCTTCTGATCGCTAGCTGAGGACATCAGGCACCCAGAAAAGCAGCCCACTGTCTTCGAAAGGAGGTAGGCAAAATATAAAAGACAAAAAGAGAGACAAAAGAGCTAGGGATGGAGACCCCTCCCGGGAAGGGAGTCTTAATAGAGGAAGTTTCCAAACACCAGGAAACCCTCGCACTGGCAGGTCTGGGGGAAGTTTTCAAATCTCGGAGGGCAACGTAACTGGGAGGAAAAATAAATAAAACCCACAGATTACCTGCCTAAAAGCAACTCCCAGCAGAAAAGTACCCCAGATGCCCGCATCCGCCACCAGCAAGTGGGGGCAGAACAGAGAGGAGCTGGCGGCATTGCTTAGGGTAAGGACCGGGCCTGAGTGCCCTGAGGGCAATCGGAGGGAGCTTTTGTGAGATACCAACTTAAACTGTGGGATAGCAAAAGAGAGAGAGAAAATTAACCGCCAGAACACACTGCCGGCCATTCGCAGAACAAAGGGTCTGAGCAAGTCCAGAGGAGCTAGCCTGCGGCGGAGCGGCCCAGCCCCGCCAGAGGCAGGAGGCAGCGGGGAGGGAAAAGGGGCAAACTCGGCCCCAGAGACGGCATCCCCTACCACACTGCAAACAGGCCTCCAGTTTCTAACCAAAGACTTCCTGAGATTCTGGATGGTCGACATCCGCCGGGAGGGTTGCGGCTAAACACAGGGGCGCACGCACCCGACCTGCGCGGGCGGGGACTGGGGCTGGAACCGTGGAGGGGAGAAGGCGCGCCGCACCCGGGGAGAGTGCGCCTGTCAAGCTCCCGGCTGCCTGAGCTACTCCGGCGGGGAAGGCACAAAACGCAGGCGCAGCCGAGTCCGCGCTTTTGTGGAACACCGGAGGGCTGGAACCGCGCGCAGCGCAGGGCCCGCTCCATATAGAGCAGCCAGGAGCCTGAGCAGTGTAAACGGGTAAAGCAGCGCCCCTCCCTCCCCGCAGAGAGACGGAACTAGCAACCTAAACAGGAGACCACCTCCGCCCGCCTGTGTCAGGGCGGAAATGAGGCACTGAAGAGACCGGCAAACAGAAGCCAAATAAACAAAGGGAACCGCTTCAGAAGGGACCGGTGCAACAGATTAAAATCCCTGTAGAAAACACCGACTACACCGGAAGGGGCCTGTAGATATAGAGAAGTGTAAGCTGGAACGAGGAGCTGTCTGAAACTGAACCGAACCCACATTGACCGCAACAGCTCCAGAGAAACTCCTAGATATATTTTTACCTCTTTTTTTTTTTAATTAAAAAAATTTTTTTCCTTTTCTTATCTATTTTTTCTCTTTTATTTTCTTGTAAAATTCCCTATTACTCCCCCATTACTCCTTAACTTCCATTTTCATATATTTTTACAATTTTCTTAATTAGGAAAAAAAATTTTTCTTGTTTTTTTTTTTTCTCTTATTTTCTTTTAAAGTCCTCTATTACTCCTCTACTACTTCTTAATTTTCATTTTCATTTCACTATAACCTTGCAAAAAAAAAAGAGAGAAGCCCTATTTTTAAACTGAACTTCATATATATTTCTAAAATTTTTTGTTTTCATTTTTGTTTTTAATATTGTATTTTTAAGAGTCTAACCTCTACTATAAATTTTTAATCTTTGTTTTTCAGTATGTGATATAAACTTTGGACATTTAAGAATCCAATATTCAGTTCCCATTTTTACTCCGGAGTGTGTTGATTACTCTCCCAACTTTTGACTCTCCTTTTTCTACCTCAAAACACCTCTATTTCCTCCTTTCCCCTTCTCTTCCCAATCTAATTCTGTGAATCTTTGTGGGTGTCTGGGCTACGGAGAACACTCTGGGAACAGACAACTGCGTAGATCTGTCTCTCTCCTCTTGAGTCCCCCTTTTTCTCCTCCTGCTCATCTCTATCTCCCTCCTCCCTCTCCTCTTCTTCATGTAACTCTCTGAACCTCTCTGGGTGTCCCTCATGGCGGAGAATCTTTTCGCCATTAACCTAGAAGTTTTATTATCAGTGCTGTATATAGTTGGAGAAGTCTTGAGACTACTGGAAGAATAAAACTGAAATCCAGAAGCAGGAGACTTAAGCCTAAAACCTGAAAACACCAGAAAACTCCTGACTACATGGAACATTAGGTAATAAGAGACCATTCAAAAGCCTCCATACCTACACTGAAACCAACCACCACCCAAGAGCCAATACCATATCAGATCAAGCCAATACCAATCCAGATCAAGACATACCACGCAAATTCTCCAGCAACGCAGGAACATAGCCCTGAGCGTCAACATACAGGCTGCCCAAAGTCACACCTAACACACAGACCCATCTCAAAACTCATTATTGGACACTCCATTGCACTCCAGAGAGAAGAAATCCAGTTTCACACACCAGAACACCGACACAAGCTTCCCTAACCAGGAAACCTTGACAAGCCAATCATCCAACCCCACCCACCAGAATACAGAAAGCCCACTCCAGACACAGCAATCTAAACAAGATGAAAAGGCAGAGAAATACCCAACCGGTAAAGGAACATGAAAAATGCCCACCAAGTCAAACAAAAGAGGAGGAGATAGGGAATCTTCCTGAAAAAGAATTTAGAATAATGATAATAAAAATGATCCAAAATCTTGAAAACAAAATGGAGTTACAGATAAATAGCCTGGAGACATAGAGAAGATGCAAGAAATGTTTAATAAAGACCTAGAAGAAATAAAGAAGAGTCAATTAAAAATGAATAATGCAATAAATGAGATCAAAAACACTCTGGAGGGAACCAAGAGTAGAATAACAGAGACAGAAGATAGGATAAGTGAGATAGAAGATAAAATGGTGGAGATAAATGAAGCAGAGAGGAAAAAAGAATCAAAAGAAATGAGGACAACCTCAGGGACCTCTGGGACAATGTGAAATGCCCCAACATTCGAATCATAGGAGTCCCAGAAGAAGAAGACAAAAAGAAAGGCCATGAGAAAATACTCGAGGAGATAATAGCTGAAAACTTCCCTAAAATGGGGAAGGAAATAGCCACCCAAGTCCAAGAAACCCAGAGAGTCCCAAACAGGATAAATCCAAGGTGAAACACCCCAAGACACATATTAATCAAATTAACAAAGATCAAACACAAAGAACAAATATTAAAAGCAGCAAAGGAGAAACAACAAATAACACACAAAGGGATTCCCATAAGGATAACAGCTGATCTATCAATAGAAACCCTCCAGGCCAGAAGGGAATGGCAGGACATACTGAAAGTAATGAAAGAGAATAACCTACAACCTAGATTACTGTATCCAGCAAGGATCTCATTCAGATATGAAGGAGAATTCAAAAGCTTTACAGACAAGCAAAAGCTGAGAGAATTCAGCACCACCAAATCAGTTCTTCAACAAATGCTAAAGGATCTCCTCTAGACAGGAAACACAGAAAGGGTGTATAAATGTGAACCCAAAACAACAAAGTAAATGGCAATGGGACCATACCTATCAATAATTACCTTAAATGTAAATGGGTTGAACGCCCCAACCAAAAGACAAAGACTGGCTGAATGGATACAAAAACAAGACCCCTATATATACTGTCTACAAGAGACCCATCTCAAAACAAGAGACACATACAGACTAAAAGTGAAGGGCTGGAAAAAATATTACATGCAAACGGAGAACAAAAGAAAGCAGGAGTCGCAATACTCATATCAGATAAAATAGACTTTCAAATAAAGGCTGTGAAAAGAGACAAAGAAGGACACTACATAATGATCAAAGGATCAATCCAAGAAGAAGATATAACAATTATAAATACATATGCACCCAACATAGGAGCACCGCAATATGTAAGGCAAATGCTAACAAGTATGAAAGAGGAAATTAATAGTAACACAATAATAGTGGGAGACTTTAATGCCCTACTCACAACTATGGATAGATCAACTAAACAGAAAATTAACAAGGAAACACAAACTTTAAATGACACAATGGACCAGCTAGACCTAATTGATATCTATAGGACATTTCACTCCAAAACAATCAACTTCACCTTTTTCTCAAGTGCACATGGAACCTTCTCCAGAATAGATCACATCCTGGGCCATAAATCTAGTCTTGGTAAATTCAAAAAAACTGAAATCATTCCAGTCACCTTTTCTGACCACAGTGCAGTAAGATTAGATCTCAATTACAGGAAAAAAATTGTTAAAAATTCAAAATTATGGAAGCTAAATAACACGCTTCTGAATAACCAACAAATCATAGAAGAAATCAAAAAAGAAATCAAAATATGCATAGAAATGAATGAAAATGAAAACACAACAACCCAAAACCTATGGGACACTGTAAAAGCAGTGCTAAGGGGAAGGTTCATAGCATTACAGGCTTACCTCAAGAAACAAGAAAAAAGTCAAATAAATAACCTAACTCTACACCTAAAGCAACTAGAGAAGGAAGAAATGAAGAACCCCAGGGTTAGTAGAAGGAAGGAAATCTTAAAAATTAGGGCAGAAATAAATGCAAAAGAAACTAAAGAGACCATAGCAAAAATCAACAAAGCTAAAAGCTGGTTTTTGAAAAAATAAACAAAATTGACAAACCATTAGCAAGACTCATTAAGAAACAAAGGGAGAAGAACCAAATTAACAAAATTAGAAATGAAAATGGAGAGATCACAACAAACAACACTGAAATACAAAGGATCATAAGAGACTACTACCAGCAGCTCTATGCCAATAAAATGGACAACTTGGAAGAAATGGACAAATTCTTAACAAACGCCCAGGACCAGATGGCTTCACAGCTGAATTCTACCAAAAATTTAGAGAAGAGCTAACACCTATCTTACTCAAACTCTTCCAGAAAATTGCAGAAGAAGGTAAACTTCCAAACTCATTCTATGAGGCCACCATCATCCTAATTCCAAAATCAGACAAAGATGCCACAAAAAAAGAAAACTACAGGCCAATATCACTGATGATCACAGATGCAAAAATCCTTAACAAAATTCTAGCAAACAGAATCCAACAACACATTAAAAAACTCACACACCATGACCAAGTGGGCTTTATCCCAGGAATGCAAGGATTCTTTAATATCCACAAATCAATCAATGTAATACACCACATTAACAAATTGAAAGATAAAAACCATATGATTATCTCAATAGATGCAGAGAAAGCCTTTGACAAAATTCAACACCCATTTATGATTAAAACTCTCCAGAAAGCAGGAATAGAAGGAACATACCTCAACATAATAAAAGCTATATATGACAAACCCACAGCAAGCATTACCCTCAATGGTGAAAAATTGAAAGCATTTCCCCTAAAATCAGGAACAAGACAAGGGAGCCCACTCTCACCACTACTATTCAACATAGTGTTGGAAGTTTTGGCCACAGCAATCAGAGCAGAAAAAGAAGTAAAAGGAATCCAGATAGGAAAAGAAGAAGTAAAACTCTCACTGTTTGCAGATGACATGATCCTCTACATAGAAAACCCTAAAGACTCTTCCAGAAAATTACTAGAGCTAATCAACGAATATAGTAAAGTTGCAGGATATAAAATTAACACACAGAAATCCCTTGCATTCCTATACACTAACAATGAGAAAACAGAAAGAGAAATTAAGGAAACAATACCATTCACCATTGCAACAAAAAGAATAAAATACTTAGGAGTATATCTACCTAAAGAAACAAAAGACCTATACATAGAAAACTATAAAACACTGACGAAAGAAATCAAAGAGGACACAAACAGATGGAGAAACATACCGTGTTCATGGATTGGAAGAATCAATATTGTCAAAATGGCTATACTACCCAAAGCAATCTATAGATTCAATGCAATCCCTATTAAGCTACCAACGGTATTTTTCACAGAACCAGAACAAATAATTTCTCAATTTGTATGGAAATACAAAAAACCTCGAATAGCCAAAGTAATCTTGAGAAAGAAGAATGGAACTGGAGGAATCAACCTGCCTGACTTCAGACTCTACTACAAAGCCACAGTCATCAAGACAGTATGGTACTGGCACAAAGACAGAAATATAGATCAGTGGAACAAAATAGAAAGCCCAGAGATAAATCCACGAACCTATGGACACCTTATCTTCGACAAAGGAGGCAAGGATATACAATGGAAAAAAGACAACCTCTTTAACAAGTGGTGCTGGGAAAACTGGTCAACCACTTGTAAAAGAATGAAACTAGAACACTTTCTAACACCATACACAAAAATAAACTCAAAATGGATTAAAGATCTAAATGTAAGACCAGAAACTATAAAACTCCTAGAGGAGAACATAGGCAAAACACTCTCCGACATAAATCACAGCAAGATCCTCTATGACCCACCTCCCAGAATATTGGAAATAAAAGCAAAAATAAACAAATGGGACCTAATGAAACTTAAAAGCTTTTGCACAACAAAGGAAACTATAAGCAAGGTGAAAAGACAGCCCTCAGATTGGGAGAAAATAATAGCAAATGAAGAAACAGACAAAGGATTAATCTCAAAAATATACAAGCAACTCCTGCAGCTCAATTCCAGAAAAATAAACGACCCAATCAAAAAAATGGGCCAAAGAACTAAACAGACATTTCTCCAAAGAAGACATACAGATGGCCAACAAACACATGAAAAGATGCTCAACATCATTCATCATCAGAGAAATGCAAATCAAAACCACAATGAGGTACCATCACACGCCAGTCAGGATGGCTGCTATCCAAAAGTCTACAAGCAATAAATGCTGGAGAGGGTGTGGAGAAAAGGGAACCCTCTTACACTGTTGGTGGGAATGCAAACTAGAACAGCCGCTATGGAGAACAGTGTGGAGATTTCTTAAAAACTGGAAATAGAACTGCCATATGACCCAGCAATACCGCTCCTGGGCATACACACCAAGGAAACCAGATCTGAAAGAGACACATGCACCCCAATGTTCATCGCAGCACTGTTTATAATAGCCAGGACATGGAAGCAACCTAGATGCCCATCAGCAGATGAATGGATAAGGAAGCTGTGGTACATATACCATGGAATATTACTCAGCCATTAAAAAGAATTCATTTTAATCAGTTCTATGAGATGGATGAAATTGGAGCCCATTATACAGAGTGAAGTAAGCCAGAAAGATAAAGAACATTACAGCATACTAACACATATATATGGAAGTTAGAAAGATGGTAATGATAACCCTATATGCAAAACAGAAAAAGAGACACAGATGTACAGAACAGACTTTTGGACTCTGTGGGAGAAGGCGAGGGTGGGATGTTTCGAGAGAACAGCATCGAAACATGTATATTATCTAGGGTGAAACAGATCACCAGCCCAGGTGGGATGCATGAGACAAGTGCTCGGGCCTGGTGCACTGGGAAGACCCAGAAGGATTGGGTAGAGAGGGAGGTGGGAGGGGGGATTGGGATGGGGAATACATGTAAATCCATGGCTGATTCATGTCAATGTATGACAAGACCCACTGCGGTACTGTAAAGTGATTAGCCTCCAACTAATAAAAATAAATGAAAAAAAAAATTTTTTTCTTCTTATTTCACAATTCTACCCCACTGTAAAGAGAGGTTTTGCAAGAGAGCTTGTAGAAAAAAATCTCTACAGAAAGATCTCATGACTACCATCATATGACTAATACATACTGGTTCTCTTAAGTTTATACAATGTATACAATGTAAAAACAGATTAGGTAATCATCCACTTTGCCTTTTTTAATGATTGCATTCTGTTCACTTTTATGAATATAACTTAGCTAGTATTTTTGTATTTCCGTAAGAGAATATGGAGATTTTAGCTAACATCTTTACTTAATATTTTATAATGTATGCATAAATTTTTATATATGAAATGATTATTTTATCAGTGAATTTAAACATTTGTCAGGAAGTCTTCATGCTATAAAATAGTAGTTTGGTATTACACAAAACAAATGCAAAAAGAGCAATATAGTCATTTTGCCTTGATATTACGATCACTAGCCATGGGAAATTATTTCACTACAGATGATGGATTTGGCATGTTTACACAGCTTAACAGTAAACATCATTTTCCTTAAAAATTATACTTAGAATTTTAAAAAATTATCCCCAGGTGGCCTCAAAGTAAAAAGCTAAATGTGATTACATGTGTTCACTCTTAATACTTTACAAGAAAAGCTAATCAGGGTAAGCAGGAAATATCTGCTGCTGTATACTGAAAAACGAAGACATACTCAAGATTCTAGAAATGAAATTTTCAGTTGGGTAATATCCTAAAGAACTTCCAAGGTTTCAACTATAGGCTAAGGTAACTTTTTCTCTTTTTTCATTTCAATCAGAAATTCTACCTATGTTATAGGCCTACCCTATTCATACCAATTTTTGGAGGCTTTCCAGAAGTTGAAATAAAGGCATTTGTAATGCATTTGTGCCTTAAAAAAAAAAATAAATACAAGCCTATGTTGCTTAAATACTATATAATTAAAATCTATGTTAGCTCAAAACCAATTTCTATTATTTTCAAAGTATCCCACATGTTAAATAAAAAGTAGGCAAATTTTCTAGGCTTCTGGTTTAAAACTTTTATACATATGTCCTTTCAAATGATTAATATTTCCTAAGACACTTACACACAACTATGTGATTACCTTAAACTTTAAGCTAACTTCTTATATAGAAGAATGTAATGAGTACACTGAAGGGCATTACAGTATTAACACTTTAAAAATTAAAGTAAAACTTTACATAGTCATAGAATTCAAAAACTAAAAAGGTCCTTAGAAACTATCGAGTTCAACTGCCTATTTTTCAAATAAAGAAATGTGAGCCCCATGGAACATTCGCCAAGACAGACCACATCTTGGGTCACAAATCAAACCTCAGTAAATTTAAGAAAATTGAAATCGTATCAAGCATCTTCCTCTTGACCACAACACTATGCAACTAGATATCAATTACAAGAAAAAAACTGTAAGAAACACAAACACATGAAGATTACACAACACGTTTCTAAATAACCAACAGGTTACTGAAGAGATCAAAAGGGAAATCAAAACATTTCTAGAAACAAAATGACAATGAAGACATGACAATTCAAAACCTATGGGATGCAGCAAAAGCAGTTCTAAGAAGGAAGTTTATTGCAATACAATCCTACCTCAAGAAACAAGAAAAACATCAAATAGACAACCTAACTTTACACCTAAAACAACTGGAAAAAGAAGAAGAACAACAACAAAAAAATTAGTAGAAGGAAACAAATCATAAAGATCTGAGCAGAAATAAATGAAAAAGATATGAAAGAAACAATAGTAAAGATTAATAAAACTAAAAGCTGGTTCTTTGAGGAGATAAACAAAATTGACAAGCCTTTAGCCAAACTCATCAAGAAAAAGAGAGAAGAATCAAATCAACAAAATTAGAAATGAAAAAGGAGAGGTTACAATGGACAATGGAGAAATACAAAGGATTATAAGAGACTATTATGAACAACTATATGGCAATAAAATGGATAACCTGGAAGAAATGGACATATTCTTAGAAAAGTTAGAACTTGAACTTAGAAAAGTTTAAGACTGAACCAGGAAGAAATAGAAATTATGAACAACCCAACAAAAGCATTGAAATTGAAGCCATGATCAAAAAATCTCCCAAAAAACAAAAGCCCAGGACCAGATGGCTTCACAGGAGAATTCTATCAAACATTTAGAGAGAGCTAATACCTATCCTTCTAAAACTCTTTCAAAAAATTGCAGAGAAAGGAACACTTCCAAACTCATTCTCCAAGGCCATCATCACCCTGATACCAAAACCTGACAAAGACAACACAAAGAAAGAAAACTACAGGCCAATATCACTGATGAACACAGATGCAAAAATCCTCAACAAAACGTTAGCAAATAGAATTCAGCAACTCATCAAAAAGCTCATACACCATGATCAAGTTGCATTTACTCCAGGAATGCAAGGATTCTTCAATATATGCAAATCAACCAACATGATACACTATATTAACAAATTGAAAGATAAAAACTATATGATCATCTCACCAGGTGCAGAGAAAGCCTTTGACAAAATTCAGCACCCATTTATGATTAAAATTCTTCAAGCAATGGGCATAGAAGGAATCTACCTCAACATAGTAAAGGCCTACAGCATGATAAGCCTACAGCAAACATTATTCTCAATGGTGAAACACTGAAAGCATTCCCTCTAAGATTAGGAACAAAACAAGGGTGTCCACTTTCACCACTATTATTCAACATAGTTCTGGAAGTCCTAGCTATAGCAATCAGAGAAGAAAAAGAAATAAAAGGAATCCAGATCAGAAAAGAAGAAGTAAAGTTCTCACTGTTTGCAGATGACATGATACTGTACATAGAAAACTCTAAAGATAGTATCAGAAAATTACTAGAGCTAATCAGTGAATTTAGCAAAGTTGCAGGATACAAAATCAATATACAGAAATCACTTGCATGTCTATATACCAACAATGAAAAATCAGAAAGAAATTAAGGAATCAATCCCATTCACCATTGCAACAAAAAGAATTAAATATCTAAGAATAAACATACCTAAGGAGACAAAAGAACTGTACACAGAAAATTATAAGACATTAACAAAAGAAATCAAAGATGACATAAACAGATGGAGAGATATGCCATGTTCCTGGGTAGGAAGAATCAATATTGTGAAAATGACTATACTACCAAATGCAATCTACAGATACAATATGATCCCTATCAAATTACCAATGGCATATTTCACAGAACTAGAACAAAATTTTCACAATTCATATGGAAACACAAAAGACCCCGAAGAGCCAAAGCAGTCTTGAGAAAGAAGAATGGAGCTGGAGGAATCAAGCTGCCTGACTTCAGGTTATACTACAAAGCTACAGTCATCAATACAGTATGGTGCTGGCACAAAAACAGAAATATAGACCAATGGAACAGGATAGAAAGACCAGAAATAAACCCATGCACTTCTGGGTACCTTATTTTTTACAAAGGAGGCAGGAATATACAATGGGGCAAAGACAGCCTCTTTAATAAATGATACTGGGAAAAATGGACAGCTACATGTAAAAGAATGAAATTAGAACACTCCCTGCTGCTGCTGCTAAGTCACTTCAGTCGTGTCCAACTCTGTGTGATCCCATAGATGGCAGCCCACCAGGCTCCCCCATCCCTGGGATTCTCCAGGCAAGAACACTGGAGTGGGTTGCCATTTCCTTCTCCAATGTGTGAAAGTGAAAAGTGAAAGTGACGCTGCTCATCGTGTCCGACTCTTAGAGACCCCATGGACCACAGCCCACCAGGCTCCTCCATCCATGGGATTTTCCAGGCAAGAGTACTGGAGTGAGAACACTTCCTAACACCACACAGAAAGATAAACTCAAAATGGATTAAAGACCTAAATGTAAGACCAGAAACTATAAAACTCTTAAGAGGAAAGCATAGGCAAAACACTCAATGACATAAATCAAAGCAAGATCCTCTATGGCCCACCTCCTAGAGTAACAAATAAAAACAAAAGTAAAGAAGTGGGACCTGATTAAACTTAAAAGCCTTTTGCACAGCAAAGGAAACTATAAGCAAGATGAAAAGACAACCCTCAGAATGGGAGAAAATAATAGCAACTGAAACAACTGACAAAGGATTAATTTCCAAAATATACAAGTAGCGCAAACAACTCAATGCCAGAAAATCAAACAACCCAATCAAAAAATGGGAAAAAGACTTAGACCTTTTCCCAAAGACATACAGACAGCTAACAAACACATGAAAAGATGCTCAAGATCGCTCATTATTAGAGAAATGCAAATCAAAACTACAATGCGATATCACCTCACAACAGTCAGAATGACCCTCATTAAAAAAATCTACAAACAATAAATGCTGGAAAGGGTGTGGAGGAAAGGGAATGCTCTTGCACTGTTGGTGGGAATGTAAATTGATACAGCCACTATGGAAGACGGTATGGAGATTCCTTAAAAAAATTAGGAATAAAATCACCACATGACCCAGCCATCCCACTCCTAGGCATATACCCTGAGGAAACCAAAACTGAAAAAGACACATGTATCCCATTGCTCACTGCAGCTCTATTTACAATAGTTAGAACATGGAAGCAACCTAGATGTCCATTGACAGATGAATGGATAAAGAAGTTGTGGTACATAAACACAATGGAATATTACTCAGCCATAAAAAGGAACACATTTGAGTCAGTTCTGATGAGGTGGATGAACCTAGGACCTATTATACAGAGTAAAGAGAGTCAGAAAGAGAAAGATAAATATCATATTCTAACATATATATGGAATCTAGAAAAATGGTACTGAAGAATTTATTTACAGGGCAGCAACAGAGAAACAGATATAGAGAACAGATTTATGGACATGGGGAGAGGGGAGGAGAGGGTGAGATATATGGAAAGAGCAAGGTAGAAACTTACATTACCATATGTAAAATAGATAGCCAACAGGAATTTGCTTTATGGCTTGGGAAACTCAAACAGGGGCTCTGTATCAATCTAGAGGAGTGGGATGGGGCAGGAGATGGGAGGGAGGTTCAAAAGGGAGGGACTATATGTATGCCTATGGTTGATTCATGTTGAGGTTTGACAGAAAACAACAAAATTCTGTAAAGCAATTATCTTTCAATAAAAAACTAAATTAAAAAAAAATGCATGCTCAGAGAAGAGCTCATGATTACACAGCTAAGTTAACTGTGAGCATCAGAAAGTGAACTCTCACTCTTATTCTTCCTCTTGAGGCACGTAATATTTGAAAACTACTAAGTCATGCTCTCAGGTAACCAAAATGGTTTAAAGGAACCTCTTCTTCATCACATTAACATTTTTCTAAATACTATTACATTATAGTCATTCTTCTGCATTTGACCTAAAGGAAAACATTTAAAAAATCAAGGAATCTGGATGTATTAGAACACCCAATGACTTACACTCTCTTTATCTACTGGATAATGAATTCTGCCATTCAGAATAATGACTCCAAAGCACTAAAAAACTGAAATGGAGAATGATCAAAGAATCTTCAACTTCCCATAAGATTCAAATAAAATAATTCAATTCTCAACTAACCACAGAGATCAATTAATCAGACTGATCTCTCAGACTTGCCAATGTTTAGAGCTAACTACAAATTTAATGTCTTCAAAATATAAGACCTCCCTCTTTCTGCCAAGAAAAAAGAAAAGCTGGATCGATTTTACTACACACACACACACACACACACACACACACACACACACACAAATCTAGTGTTTTACACATTGATATATTGGATCATAGTACTTCCCAGATGGCCCAGTGGTAAAAAGTCTGCCTGCTAATGCAAGAGATGTCAGAGACGTGGGTTTGATTCCTGGGTTGAGAAGATCCCCTGGAGGAGGAAATGGCAACCCACTTCAATATTCTTGCCTGGACAATTGCATGGACAGAGAAGCCTAGTGGGCTACAGTCCACGGGGTTGCACACAGTCGAAGATGACGGAGCACAAACACACATATCTGACCACAGTATCAAACAGTGAAGAAGCACCTTATATTAGCTAGCATAACAAAAGAAAAAGGAGACGTTAAAATACCACCACATGTACACAAGGTGGCAGCATTCTCCCATGCTGCACATACTCAGTGGTCCGCATTTCCTAATGCTGCTTCTGCAAAATTTTTAACTGAAATTTAGGGTTAGCATTATCTTTGTCAAAACCATACAATTCCTTCTTCATTCTCAAAATGGGAAGTTTTCATTTTTAAGTCTCTGTATAAACATAGATTAATAGTAACAGTCAGATTACTACTTCTCTATTAGTGATAAATTGCAACAATCTTGATATAAATACATAGTTCCTATCATTAGTATTTCTAATCATGATAGTTTTCATTGGAAAATATGCTTTGAGCTATTTTTATTACGTGTAAGCAACAAAAAAAAAGTTCAGCTAGCTTGATAACTAAAAATATATACATATATATATTCCCAATATAACTCCAATAATCAAAATTCTAATACAAGATTCTTCACTGCTCAGTTCAGATAAAAACCAAATTTTCCCTATATTTCCTAACTTAAACAATGAGAAAAAGATCATATGATCTCAGCTTTTGAAAAATAAAAACTAAAGTACCAAACTTAAGCCCCAATGCTGAATTTCTAACTAACCAAGCTCAGGATCAGTTAAATTCAAATTAATTCCACATGTATTATAATATGAAGAAGTTAAAAAAAATTTTTTAATCTTTCAAGGGTTTTTCTAGTACTAGTTAAAATCTTTATCTGGTAATGTGTTTAATTATTTTAAAACCCAAATAATCTAAAGAAAATCATGAAAGTGAAGTAAAAAATAAGTGTTGAGAAAGACATCAAGATTTAATAAATATTTCCCTGAAAAGATATGCTACCGAAAACACCTATAAATGAAACATATTCCTACTAGTTTCTCTTTTTTTAAATAAAAACCAGAAGTTATTTTACTTATGCAAGTTCAGTACATGATACAATTGGTTGATGAATATTCCTACTTTACACAGGATCTATATTCGGTGTAGGTAAAGATTATCTGTAACCTCTTTTATTCCTCGTAGCTTTTATTTTAAAAAATTTGAAGCTGAGGTCCCATTAAAAATATAAAGGCCTAATGAGGGGAGAAATCTGCAGAACACCACTTACTTGTAAATTTAATTTAAAATGTATATGATTTAAAACACATTTAAGATCATGTTAATATTTAGTCTACAAGTCCCACAAAATGATTTCTAAAAACTCAATAGCAAAACGCCCATACAATTATTTACAATGCTTATTGTCTCGATTTAAGAGTGCAACTAATCCCCTTTCAAATGCTGCTGCTGCTGCTGCTGCTAAGTGGGTTTCCATTTCCTTCTCCATGTAGCTAAGCTACTTAGATTAATAACTACTTGAACGGTGTGAGAAGGACATGGCAACCCACTCCAGTGTTCTTGCCTGGAGAATCCCAGGGACGGGGGAGCCTGGTGGGCTGCCGTCTATGGGGTCGCACAGAGTCGGACACGACTGAAGTGACTTAGCAGCAGCAGCAGTAGCAGCTTAGCTATAAATGTAATAATTTATGTACTATAAAAGGAAAGCCCCTTTACAAAAAAGAGCTGTTAATTCACTAAGTCATATCGACTCTTTTTGACCCCATGGACTGTAGACCCCAGGCTCCTCTGTCCATGGGATTTCCCAGGCAAGAATATTGGAGTGGGTTGCCATTTCTTTCTCCAGGGGATCTACCTCACCCAGAGATCGAACCCAGGTCTCCTGCATTAGCAGGAGGATTCTTTACTGCTGAGCCACCAGGAAAGTCCCCACAAAAAAGAACAGAAAAATCAAATAGAAGACATAGGTAACCACCACTTAATTTACACTGCTACAAATCTCCCAGTTCTAAGACTGTTAAAAAAAACTTGACTTAAAAAAAAAAAAAAAGATAAATGCCATCAGGCTTTGAAAGCCTAACACTGTCAAATATCTGAATCATAGAATATTTCCTCTTGCCCCGATATAAAACTCATTAACTCTTCTAACTATACTTCTATTTCCTACAGAGAAAAACTGGCCTACTGAAGTGGCCAAGACACTTGACAATTTTTTCATCGTTGAGTTATCTATCTAGACTGGCACTTTAACTTTTGGTCACTAGTGAAGGCAGTTAACACCAGTCAAACTATCTAAGTACAATTAATTCTGGGACCCTAAGAAGATCAAGTTTCTGAACAGGTCAACAAGATAACAGTGCATTCTCCTCAAAAAGCCCGGATATTATCATGCAACCCTTTGAACTTCAATGTGAATTTCAATCTTCCTACAACATCCCCTAAATTAAAACTCTACCTGCCATAATAAAAATCTGGCCCTTCCATGTAATAAGTCAGTTTTCTAACTTTAGCCTGTGTGATAGTGTAAATGGGATTATACATAAGATTCTGGACACAGGAAGTTGTCAGCAAGAACATGGAAAAGAGGAACTGGTAAGCATCACTGGTAAACCACTCCACACAGCAACGGTGTGCTAACTTTTCGTATGTAATGTCATTTCCATGGCTTAGCTATATAACTCCTGGATATACTTTTGGGAGGAATTCACACATAGTTCCATCAGGAAACATGTGTGATATAGTCTCCAGAGTATTTTTTCTAAGAATAGCTGAAGGCAACCACTGGCAAAATGAGTGAGTAGTAAGTAAATACCCTGAAACATTGAGTTGGCCAGAAAGTCTGTTCAGTTTTCCCTGTAAGATACTAACGGAAAAATGTGAACAAACCTTTTGGCCAACCCGATACTGTGCAGCAATCAGAAGCAGAGAGGTACATAGCTACACTCAATATACACAGAAATATGAAGGTTTTTTTAACAGCAGTGAATGCAAAAGGGGAAACAATATGATCTATAGCATAACACCATTTAGGCAAATTAAAAATACAAACACTAAATAATGCTGCATATTTTATAAAACACATATACACATATTTAAGAATATTCACGGGCACCCATGGGAAGGGGGAGATGGGATTAGAAATCAGAGACTGAGGAAATAAAAATAAGAGTCCTCACATTTGTTCATAGGCAAATACCATGAACTAAAAAAGTGTGATTACCACAACTGTGAACCTGAAGCAAATACGCAGCTCAACCCTTTGAGTCTCAGTGCAATTCTCTATGTTCCAAGAAAACAATCCTTTCTTTGACATACATACAGAGATTCCATGACGTTTCACTATAAAACCCATTGCTGGTTTACTTAGCAATCTCTACAAGTTGCTGTTTTCTTTTTAAATGACAGGATTCCATTACGAATGAGTCAGCATCAAATATACAGCAAATCAAATACATACTTAATTTCCTACAGTCAACTCTTTATAGTTTGCAAGACTCTGGTACTGTGAAGAAACTTTTTAAAACCTGAATTCAAAGGCCAAAACTTATGTCCCTAATGTCCAATTCCTATTAAACTCGATATAAATTAATGAATGGAGGAAAAAGGAATATACAGATGTGGGGGAATTCTTTAGAGGCACAAAGAGGCCTGGGGTAAATAAAGCACGGCCAGCGTCACGCCTTGAGAGAACAACCTGGACTCACTCATTGCAGTCTCCTTGGGTATATTTCCTTACCCTCACACTTGTCTTGCACCCTACCATATTCTACCAACTGGAAATTCTTTATTGTTTGAATTGAATTGTTTCAATCTGTTTTGACTTGTTTGAGGGTTGTTTGAACTGTTTTAATTTCCATATTGAAAATGGAAACACAGAGTATTAGTCATTCATACCGATGGCAGTATATATTCCAAGTATTTTGTGCTAGGGTGGAGGAGGGCCTGGCAACCCACTCCAGTGTTCTTGTCTGGAGAATCCCATTGACAGGAGCCTGGTGGGCTACAGTCTGTAGGGCTGCAAAGAGTTAAGACAAGATTGAAGCGACTTAGCAGCAGCAGCAGCACACACACACACACACACACACACATGCATGCACGTGCACGCAAAACTGCTATCTGCCATTCTGAAGACCTGGAAAGGCACAATCATTCTACTGTTCACTCTCATGTATAGGTCTATGTAACTGAGAAAAACAGTCCAAATCTGTATCAGAAAATTGTCTCAGCAAAAGACAAAGAACAAGGATATACTTCCCTCGACTATGTGTGCTCCCTGAACTATACTTCAAACTTGTTTTCTCCACTGTCCACTTGTGATCTAATCAATGTGGCAATTTAGGTAATCAATTCCAGAATTTCCCTACAATGAGAGCTAGGAAAATGTCACTTAACTTTCATTGCTCTCTCCGCCTTGCTGGAAAATAGAGGAGGAACTTTATCACAAGCTTATACTGACCAACCTGTAAGGGACCAAAGGCCATTTATGCTACAGCCTTTCATTTTTGCAAAAACTATAAAACCAAACAAGACAGTAAGAATGTCTCTAAAAATCTGTATGTCATTTTACCATGAAAACCAAGCCTCTGAGTTTCCTTTCTTAGCTCTCCTTGAGGGGACAACTCAATACCTTGACAAGACCCTAAAAAGGCCAAGACTGGAGTCCACATCTGCTTGATATACATGGTATTCTAGCTGTAATAAGTGTTTTTTTCTTTAACTTAAAATAGTAACAATAACAAGCAGCAGCCCCTTCTACTTTAAATGACAAGTAGTTAGGATTGTTATCTTTGCTTCTGGCAAACCCACAGAAAAAAGTGAACCCCACAAAGTTTAATGGGAGAGAAAAGGAAATACTAAAATCAGGACCCAATCACAACCACAGAGATTCTCAAACTTCTTGGGAGTATAAATATTACCTTGGGTGTTTATTTTAAAATCAGAGTCCTGATGTGGAGAAAAGGGAACCCTCATGCAATGTTGGTGGGAATATAAATGGTGTGGCCATTTGCAAAACAGTGTGGAAGTTCCCAAAAAAATTAAAAATAGAATTACCATATGCTCCTGGAATTCTACTCCTAAGTATTCATCCAAAGAAAACAGAAAACACTTATTTGAAAAGAGATATGAGTCCCTATGTTCACTGCATTATTATCTACAATAGCCAAAATTGTAGCCAACACCTACAGAGACGTGACTGACATACATATAATGGAATATAATTCAGCCACAACATAGAATGAAATCTTGCTATCTGCAACAACATGTATGGACCTAGAGGGTATTATCTTAAGTGAAATAAGTCAGAGAAAGACAAACACTGCATGATTTCACTTATATGTGGGAATCTGAAAGACAAAACAAATGAACAAAGTCACACCAACAGACTCATGGGCACAGAGAACAAACAGGTGTCAGAGGGGAGATGAATGGAGGGATGAGAAGTAGGTGAGGGAGATTAAGAGGTACAAACTTCTAGTTACAAGATAAATCAGTCACAGGTATGAAATGTACAGTATGGGGAATATAGCCAGTAATAATACAAATGATTTAAAACCAAGTTGCTCTCACCCAAACTATCAAAATCAGAAGGGACTGGAATTGAAGGAAAGGAGCAAAAAAGAAAAACCTTTAACTCACTGCATTATAGGAGAGGATTGACCTGAGGAGAGTTTTGTAACAAAATAGGGCAGCAAGAGGACAAAGTGGAGGCACTCACCCTGTGGAAGACAGGAGAAGGGATAATAGGAAACGAAGATTTGGTTACATGACAGAGGAGGCGGACCGATTTATATCCAAATTTTATAGTGGATTATGCTGGAAGGGGGAATGAAAGCTATACAGAGACAATATTTACTGATGCAAATTCTGGAAAGTTGATCTCTCGTGGAAATTTTCCTAGTTAATACATATTTAAAGGATTATAAAGCATAAAAATTAAGAATGATTTATCAGATAATTTGTCTTCAGGATAGTAATATCTTTGTTCACATTCCAATATATGTGGTCACTGTGGCCACATACCAAGTAGAAGCAGCAGTGGGCCATGACTCCTAAGAGCAATGGAAAAGAGCTGCGAAGTGGGAAAGAGTACAGGGTGACCAACATGTGCATGACGCTGACCAGCAGCTCCCATGTAGCATGAGATGCTGCCGATGCTCTCCACGCTTCAGCTGCTTCCTGTCCTCTCTGATGCACCAGTCAGTCCCATCACTCAGTCGTGTCCCACTCTTTGCACCCCCATGAATCACAACACGCCAGGCTTCCTTGTCCATCACCAACTCCCAGAGCCTAATCAAACTCACATCCATCGAGTCGGTGATGCCATCCAACCATCTCATCCTCTATCATCCCCTTCTCCTCCCGCCTTCAATCTTTCCCAGCATCAGGGTCTTTTCTCGTAAGTCAGTTCTTCACATCAGGTGGCCAAAGTATTGGGAGTTTCAGCTTCAACATCAGTCCTTCCAATGAACACCCAGGACTGATCTCCCCTAGGATGGACTGGTTGGATTTCCTTGCAGTCCAAGGGACTCTCAAGAGTCTTCTCCAACACCACAGTTCAAAAGCATCAATTCTTCGATGCTCAGCTTTCTTTATAGTCCAACTCTCTCTTCTATACATGACCACTGGAAAAACCATGGCTTTGACTAGACGAACCTTTGTCGGCAAAGTAATGTCTCTGCTTTTTATATGCTGTCTAGACTGGTCATAACTTTTCTTCCAGGGAGCAGTCATCTTTTAATTTCATGGCTTCAGTCACCATCTGCAGTGATTTGGGAGCCCAACAAAATAAAATGTCACTGTTTCCACCTCTAATGCATAAAGTGACATTTATTAGAAACTTATTCTTGCTGTTAAAATACCATGGTCTCCACTGAGGACTTCCTACTGCTTGCTGTGCTTCCACCTTCAGAAACTATTTCAGCACAAGGTCCTATTACTCCTTTGTATACAATTCACCTCAGTAGTAATAGTATTGCATAATGCTGGAAAGCTAAACTTTCCCAATGATTATCTCACTTCCTTCTCACCTCAATCCAATGATGTAGGTGTTATTATCTCTATTTAAGTCATGAGAAAACAGGTTGAGAGTCAGTAAATTTTCCAGGGCATAAACAGGACACTTCACAGTGAGGATTTAAATCTCAGTCTTCTGGCTCCAACACTCCTTAACTATCAAGCTATGATTTCCACTTCACAGTATGTTTAAGTTTTTTCAAAATAATGTATTGGAAGAAAAAGGAAACTGCTGACAGTATAATCCTTAAAGTGTATCTCCTCATATAGAGGGATTTGCCCAAAGAGTAAGTATGAGCCAACTAAGTACTGACTGAGCGACTAACACTTTCCCTTTTTTTCATACAGTATTTACTGATAACAATAAGCAGTTTAAATTTGCACATCTAAGCCAGTTGCCTCACATTTCTCTCCTTCTCATTACCTCAGAGAACCAGAGTTAAGAAAAGTTTCCTAGGCTTCCTATGGTCATGTTTTGGTTTCTCCTTAGCAACCCAGGACAAAACATATAATTTTTTTTTATCTGAATTTCTACAAAGTTGCTTTCTTAAATTATAACACTGAAATCAGCTCAAACATGACAGGAGTCTTTCTCCTCAGTTCAGTTCAGTCGCTCAGTCATGTCTAACTCTTTGCGACGCCATGAATTGCAGCACGCCAGGCCTCCCTGTTCATCACCAATTCCCAGAGTTTACTCAAACTCAAGTTCATCGAGACAGCGATGCCATCCAGCCATCTCATCCTCTGTCGTCCCCTTCTCCTCCTGCCCTCAGTCTTTCCCAGCATCAGGGTCTTTTCCAATGAGTCAGTTCTTCACATGAGGTGGCCAAAGTACTGGAGTTTCGGCTTCAGCATCAGTCCTTCCAATGAACACCCAGGACTGATCTTCTTTAGGATGGACTGGTTGGATCTCCTTGCAGTCCAAGGGACTCTCAAGAGTCTTCTCTAACACTACAGCTCAAGAGCATCAATTTTTCAGCGCTCAGCTTTCTTTACAGTCCAACTCTCACATCCATACATGACCACTGGAAAAACCATAGCCTTGACTAGATGGACCTTTGTTGGCAAAGTGATGTCTCTGCTTTTTAATATGCTGTCTAGGTTGGTCATAGCTTTTCTTCCAAGGAGCATTTGTCTTTTAATTCCATGGCTGCAGTCACCATCTACAGTGATTTCGGAGCCCAAAAAAATAAAGTCTGACACTGTTTCCACTGTTTCCCCATCTATTTGCCATGAAGTGATGGGACCAGATGCCATGATCTTAGTTTTCTGAATGTTGAGCTTTAAGCCAACTTTTTCACTCTCCTCTTTCACTTTCATCAAGAGGCTCTTTAGTTACTCTTCACTTTCTGCCATAAGGGTGGTGTCATCTGCATATCTGAGGTTATTGATATTTCTCCCGGCAATCTTCATTCCAGCTTGTGCTTCTTCCCGCCCAGCGTTTCTCATGGTGTACTCTGCATATAAGTTAAATAAGCAGGGTGACGATATACAGCCTTGATGTACTCCTTTTCCTATTTGGAACCAGTCTGTTGTTCCAAGTCAAGTTCTAACTGTTGCTTCCTGACCTGCATACAGGTTTCTCAAGAGGCAGGTCAGGTGGTCTGGTATTCCCATCTCTTTCAGAATTTTCCACAGTTTATTGTGATCCACACAGTCAAAGGTTTTGGCATAGTCAATAAAGCAGAAATAGATGTTTCTCTGGAACTCTCTTGCTTTTTCAATGATCCAGCAGATGTTGGCAATTTGATCTCTGGTTCCTCTGCCTTTTCTAAAAGCAGCTTGAACATTTGGAAGTTCATGGTTCACGTATTGCTGAAGCCTGACTTGGAGAATTTTGAGCATTACTTTAGTAGCATGTGAGATGAGTGCAATTGTGCGGTAGTTTGAGCATTCTTTGGCATTGCCTTTCTTTGGGACTGGAATGAAAACGGACCTTTTCCAGTCCTGGGGCCACTGCTGAGTTTTCCAAATTTGCTGGCATACTGAGTGCAGCACTTTCACAGCATCGTCTTTTAGGATCTGAAATAGCTCAACTGGAATTCCATCACCTCCACTAGCTTTGTTCATAGTGATTCTTTCTAAGGCCCACTTGACTTCACATTCCACGATGTCTGGCTCTAGGTGAGTGATCACACCATCATGATTATCTGAGTCGTGAAGATCTTTTTTGTATTCTTGCCACCTCTTCTTAATATCTTCTGCTTCTGTTAGGTCCATACCATTTCTGTCCTTTATTGAGGCCATCTTTGCATGACATGTTCCCTTGGTATCTCTAATTTTCTTGAAGAGATCTCTAGTCTTTCCCATTCTGTTGTTTTCCTCTATTTCTTTGCTTTGATCGTGGAGGAAGGCTTTCTTATCTCTCCTTGTTATCCTTTGGAACTCTGCATTCAAATGGGAATATCTTTCCTTTTCTCCTTTGCTTTTCAGTTCTCTTCTTTTCACAGCTATTTGTAAGGCCTCCTTAGACAACCATTTTGCCTTTTTGCATTTCTTTTCAATGGGGATGGTCTTGATTCCTGTCTCCTGTACAATGTCACGAACTCCCATCCATAGTTCATCAGGCACTCTGTCTATCAGATCTAGTCCCTAAATCTATTTCTCACTTCCACTGTATAGTCATAAGTGATTTGATTTAGGTCATACCTGAATGGTCTAGTGGGTTTCCCTACTTTCTTCAATTTAAGTCTGAATTTGGCAATAAGGAGTTCATAATCTGAGCCACAGTCAGCTCCTGGTCTTGTTTTTGCTGACTGTATAGAGCTTCTCCATCTTTGGCTGCAAAGAACATAATCAATCTGATTTCGGTGTTGATCATCTGGTGATGTCCAAGTGGAGAGTCTTCTCTTGTGTTGTTGGAAGAGGGTGTTTGCTATGACCAGTGCGTTCTCTTGGCAGAACTCTATTAGCCTTTGCCCTGCTTCATTCCATCCTCCACGGCCAAATTTGCCTGTTACTCCAGGTGTTTCTTGACTTCCTACTTTTGTTGTTCTCCTAGAATTCCCATAATGTCCAATTCTTCATTTTTGGTCAAAGTAAAAGCTCCAGGACTACATGTTGCATTGCATGATACTTAATAGTATTTTTTAGAGTTACTGTTCATACGAGAAATCATGGGGAAGAGGTAAGAAACCCAGTGTGCCCTTTCCTCAATTCTCAAAAACAAAAAGAAAAGATCCCCAAAACAATAATCCTGAAGCCTAGTGTCAAATACACAAAGGTTTTCCAGAGAATGGTACGAGATGTGGAAGTCAGAAGATATACTGTGAGTAAGAGACCTTGCCTAAAACAAGAGACAGGAAAATCAGAAGTCACGATTTTACAGGTACAGACTTTCAACAGTGGTTGCAAGTAGGATGTTACTTCTGACGTGACTTTAGCCACACTAGTCTTGGTTTACTCTCCAAATGATGCACGTGCGCCTCCCCTTAGGGTGTCTGCACACACTGTTCTTCCGCCTGGAATGCTCATCTGCCTAGATATGAATGCAGCTAAATTCTGTCATCTCAAATATCTGTTCAAATGCCATCTTCTCCAATAACTACCTATTTAAACTCTGAACCCTACCTCCTAACTCTGCTCCACTTTTTTTCCCACAGCAGTTATCTTCTACAAGACTTTGTAGCTTAACTAAACATAATTACCCATTTCACTCATTAAAATGTAAACTCCATGAGGGCAAAAATTTTTGTCCATTTTGTTAACAGATGCAGGACCTAGAACACAAATGACTGATAAATACTTGCTTAATGTGCAAAATGAGTGTGAGGAAGATTGTGAAGAAAAAATGAGTACAACTTGGTAATATCAGTACAGAATCAAGAAAAAAGCTCTAGATTCAAGAGAAAAGATCTGGACTCAAATCTACGCTCTACTCTTACTAGCTAACAAGTGACTATTTTCTGGCAAGTGTCTATGAGCTTCAGTTACTAATCTATAAAATGTGTGATTGTGAGGATCAGATGAGATAAACATGTACAAAAGCAGCAGACGGACCAGAGAATTATTAATTTGAATAAATTAATTCAAAAGAGAGTTCAATCTTAAAAGAGCGAAAAGAGGGGCATGGCCAAGAGTAGAAAGATCCTGAGCTAATCTTCTCCCACAGGAATACCGAAATTACAACTACTTACAGAGCAACTATCTATGATGCAAAAAAGGTTTCCTATAACTTTGGATATAAAGAAGGAACCACAAGATAGGTAAGCAGGGCAGAGACATGTTATACTCAAGACCCACAAGCCCAGACAGGCAATCCACAATCAGAAGGATAATGGAATCCACGGAGAGGTTCTCCTCAAGGACTGAGGGGTTTGAGGCCCACACTGGACTTCCCAGCCTGGGGTCCTGCACTGGGAAGACAAGCCCCCAGGATGGCTGGCTTTGAAAGCCAGTGGGACTTGCACATGGGACAGCTGGCGGGCTATCGGAACAGAGACTCCACTCTTGAGGGGTGCATGCAAAATCTCACACACTCTTAGTCCCAGCACACAGGCAGAAATTTGAAAGGAGACTTGGGTTAGACCTGCTTGCTAATCTTGGAAAGCTTCCTGGGAGAGGCAGGAGGCAACTGGGACTCGCCCTGGAGACAGACACTGGTGCAGACAAGCTCATTCTACCATAACAACAGCACTGTGAAGTGCCATTCTGGATTCCTCCCTTTAGCATATTAGCACTTGGGGCTCACTTATCAACCAGTGGACAGACACTCACAGGGCCCCAGGATTTCCCAGGCCCATACACAGCCAGCCACACAGGAATGAGGCAGAAAAAGGAAACACAGAATATATTCAAACAAAGTAACAAGTCCCCAGAAGAACTAAACAAAGTGGAGATAAGCAATCTACTCAATAAGGTTCAAGGTAATGAGCATATAAATGCTCAATATTAGGAGAAGAATGAACACAGTGAAAAATTTAACAAAGAGAAAACAAAGAAGAACCAGAAATAAAAACATACAATAACTAAAATTTTCAAGTACACTAGAATCAATGCAGACGAACAGATCAAGAAACTAGAAGACAGAGCAGTGGAAATCACCTAAGCTGAACAGAAAGAAGAAAAAAGAATTGGAAAAAAAAAAAAAGAGTGCAGTTTAAGAGATCTCTAGAACAATATCAAGTGTACTAACATCTCATTATAGCTGTCTCTGAAGACTGAAAGGGGCACAGAACATATTCAAAACTTCCCTAATCTGGGCAAGGAAACATTCAGGTTTAGGAAACACACGCAGTCCCAAACACGATCAAACCAAAAAGGACTATGCCAAGGCACACTGTAATTAAAATGGCAAAAAATTAAAACTAAAGAAGAGAGAATATTTTAAAAAAAACAGCAAGGGGAAAGCAACAAGTTACAGACAGAGGAACTCCCATAAAGCTGACTTTTCAGTAGAAGCTCTACAGGCCAGAAGGGAGTGGTATGATATATATTTAAAGTGATAAAAGGGAAAAACCTAGACCAAGAATACTCTCCCTGAAAAACCTTTCATTCAGATTTGAAAGAGAGACTAAGAATTTTGCAAACAATCAAAAAGGTACAAGAGTTTAGCACCATGAAATCAGCTTTGTAAGAAATGTTAAAGGAACTTCTCTAAGCAGACAATTAAAGGCCACAACTAGGAATATGAAAAGCACTGGGCCTTCTCTGGCAGTCTCAGCCGTTAAGATTCTGTGTTTCCACTGCAAGGTGATGGGCTCAACTCCTGGTTGGGGAACTAAGATCCTTCATGCCATGCTGCATGGCCAGGAAAAAAAAAAAAAGGAAGTATTCAATGCAAAAGGAAAAATCTCATTGGTAAAGGCAATTATACAGTAAAGATAGTAGATCAACCACTTATAAAGCTAACCAGAAGGTTAAAAGACAAAAGTAGCAAAAATCATCTGTATCTACAATTATTGTGTATCCACAAAACGAATATTAACATACGATGTCAAAATTAAAAATGGGGGAGGTGGTAAAATCGCAGAACTGTTAAAATACATTTGAAATTCAGAGACCAACAATTTAAAACAACCAAGTATAAATGATCGCTATACATTTGTCTCATGGGGGATTTCCCTGGTGGTCCAGTGATTAAGAATCTGCCTTCCAATAAGAGGGCGGAGGTTCAGTCTCTTGTTGGGGAACTAAGATTCCACATGCCACAGGGTAACTAAGCCCATGCACCGCAACCAGAGACGCCCACATTAACTGCTGACCGTGTACAGTTCAGAGCCCACGTGCCACAACTACTGAGGCCTGGTGCCCTAAGTAGAGAGGCTGAGTGACTGACTAGAAAAGCCTGTGTGCAGCAGCTAGGGAAGCCTACCCACACAAAGAGGAGCCCGTGCTGCAACAAAGACCCAGTACAACCAAAAACCAACGCAAATAAATCTCACAGGAACCTCAAACCAAAACTCTGTAATAGATACACACACAAAAGAGAAAGGAATCTGAAATAACACTACAGATAATCATCAAATCACAAGAGAGGAGAGCAAAAAGAAGAAAGGAAAAACAAACTACCAAAAACACCCCCAAAGCAATTAACAAAATGGTAGTCAGTATACCGCTGTTGTCATTCAGTCACTAAGTTGTCTTTGGCTCCTTGGTGACATCCGAGACTGTAGCCACCAGACTCTGCTGTCCATGGGATTCTCCAGGCAAGAACACTGGAGCGGACTGCCTGTCCTTCTCCAGGGGGTCTTCCCATAGCATTATTTACAAAACCCAAGATATGGAAGTGTCTACCAATAGGTAAGGAGGTGATAAAGAAAATATACGAGGACTTCCCTGGTGGTCCAGTGGTTAAGAAGCCACCTTGTAACGCAGGGGATTCGGGTTCAATCTCTGGCTGGGGAACTAAGATCCCATGTGCCCCTGAGCAACCAAGACCACGCCCTGCGACACTCAGCCTGCCACTCCAGGGTCCGTGCGCCACGAAAGAGATCCAAGGTGCGGAATCTAAGACGTGATACACCAAATAAGTAAATAAAATACATATTTTTCTAAAAAAAGGAGAAAGGAAAATATATGGCATACATGCAATGGAACATTACTGGTATACTTGGCCATTAAAAAAGGAATGAAGTCTTGCCATTTGTGACAACATGAATGGACCTAGAGGGAATTATGCTAAATGAAAAAGTCAGATTGAGAAAGACAAATACTGTATGATTTCACTTATATGTGAGATCTAAAAACAAAACAAATGAACAAACATAAAATAGAAAAAATGAGACTCATGTATACAGAGAACAAACTAGTAATGGCTGCCAAGGGGAGGGGGGTTGGGGAGATAAGTGAAATAGGTAAGGGAGATTAGAAGTACAAACTTCCAGTTATAAAAAAAATAAGTTATAGAGATGTAACGTACAGTTAAGGATTATAAGTCAATAACATTATAATAACTTTCCATGGTAACAGAGGGCTTCCCTGGTGGCTCAGTACTAAAGAATCCGCCTGCCCATGTAGGAGGGAGTAGTTCGATCCCTGGGTCAGGAAGACCCCCTGGAGAAGGAAATGACAACCCACACCAGTATTCTTGCCTGGAAAATCTCATGGACAGAGGAGCCTGGCGGGCTACAGTCCATGGGATCGCAAAGAATCAGACAAGACTTAGTGGCTAACCAACAACAACGGTAACAAGTAGACTTACGATGGTGGAACCTTTTGTAATGTATAAAAATATCAAATCACTATGTTGTACACCTGAAGCTAATTTAACATTGTTAAATCAATCATCCTTCAAGTTTTAAAAGTTGGGGGGTGGCGAGGAGAAATGGGAAGAAGTTCAAGAGTAAGGGTTGAAGGCTGTGGCTATAGGACTGGGGCTAACACTTAGAGAAATAAGAGAACTCAGAACAGTAACTTCATCTGGGAACAAGAAAGGACAGGTAATGTGTTAAGTTTCAAAATATAGCTATGCTAATGTATCACTAGCTATATGTGCCTATTTAAATTTAAATTAATTAAAAGTATACGAAATTTAAAACTCGGCTCCTCAGTCACCTTAGCTGCATTTCAAGTGCTTAATGGCAACGTGTGCTTAGCGGCTACCATATTGAACAGTGCAGACCACAGAACATCTGCATCATCACAGAAAGCTCTAGTGGAGAGTAATTTACAAAATTTCAGTTGACAACAGAATAGAATCCAAGTGCATGTCATTTTAATATCCCTGATGCTGGATTTAATATCCCTGATGCTATAAAGTTCAAACATCTTCAGAAGAAATTCAAAATTCAACCACATAATCAATCTGAGTGGGAGTCACAAGCTGTGAATATAAAAATTAAATAATTTGTATTACTTGGTTACAAGATCCTGAGATATATGAATACTCCCCACTTGATGGCATGAGGTGGCTGGCATGGCAATCATAAATAGTTAGGAGAGTCCCACTAAAGTTACTAACAAGAACCTGGTCAGTATCCTGGCCCAAATATCTGGTTAGTAACTTCAGATAGTCTGGCAAGGCCAAATATTATATACAATACAGTATGTTTCTTAGTCAGCATGAAGATGATCTCACTCAAGAAGTAACACTCCCTTGTCAAAAGTCACTGCAGGTACCTAGAACTGTAACAGCTTTCCTTAATGAGTAAGCATAATTCAACTACAGAAAGACCTAGAATTAAATATACAGATGCTTAAGAGAATCAAAGTCAGATGTTAATAATTGTAAGAAAGCTGAACAAAAATCGATCTTTTACATACTTACAAAATTTAACAGCATCTGGCCTGTAAGAATGACTGACTTGTAACAAATTTAAAATGTGTACCTGAGTCACAGACTTAGACTTATAGTTTTAAGTGGAAATCTTTTAAGTTCATAATTAAGTTTATTTGAACACTGCAAAGACTTTAAGGTCACTGTGTTAACAAATTCAATTTAATATGTTTATAAGAATGATTTAGTATCTAGGATCATTTTGTTTATTACCACAGACAATTGATATACTTAAGAAAATTGAATATATTAAATACTATTTTAATTACTTTAACCTATTTTTATACAGTAACAGCAATAAAAACACTAGTTTGACATATACTTCATATTGCAAATAAATAAATAACCACTCAAACCTAAAAGTAGCAAGCACTTAAATGTCCATCGATAACAGAGCAAATAACCTATGGCATGTATCCACTCAGTGAAATACTATTCAGTAAAGAAGATGAACAAAATACAAGCAGAAGCATCAACATGTGTGAATGTATTAAACATAATACTGAGAGGAAAAAGCCAGACACAAAGGAGTACATATGTGATTCCATTATATTATTAATACTTCATTAACATTAAGTCCAAAACAAGCAAACTCAAGCCACTGTGTTAAAAGTCAAGGTAGTGGTTATCCTGGGGGGAGGTGGCACTGGAAACAAACATGAAGAGGGCTTCTGGGGTACTGGTAATACTGTCTCTTAATCTAAATACTATTAAGATAGATGTGTTCACTTTGTAAAAAGTAAGCTATAAACTAAAATTCATGCATTTACTTTTAGAATAAATTTGTAATAATTCAATAAAGTTTAACAAAAATAATAAGTACATATACAAATATTTATAACTATCCAGATAAGTTTATACTACCCCCAAATTATCCCAGGACCATCAGTGCTATGTGTACTATACTTGGAGACACACCAACATATCAAAGAAAGAAAAGGGGAAGGGAAGACCACATTCTGGGAACATCAATAATTCCAGTATGCAGCCAGAATACACAGTAGGTATCAGGAAATAAAAGATAGCCTGGAAAGGCTGATTTAGACAGATCCTCCTGGAGGACCCAAACTGCCCTACCAAGGACACTATAACATATTCAAGAGGCAATGCGGATAACACAAGCAAGCGATGCAGGTGGAAGACTTTTATTTTCCAAAAAGTTTTCAGCCCTTTCCCTCAATTTCTCCAAAAACATTCCAGCAAAATCTCCATTCTCCAGCCTCCAGCTTCCAATGTGGAGGAACTTCAGAAAGGTAACAGTCCTGTCCTCTCCCTAGCCCTCATATATTCACTCTTTCCCATGGTAAGAATGACTTTCACGGTTAGTTGCTTCTGAGAGGAGGCATTAAGAACCTGGGGTCAGCCTTTTCTCTGTCTCTCCAATCTATCGGCCATGGAGAGGTTATATGCGAGTCTTTCAGTGCCCTGTACGAGGCTCACCAGAGCTGGCTCTGCCCTTGCAGAGGAAACTTTCTGTGGTCCAGCATGACCTGTGACCGAGCACAACTAATGCAGGGCAAGTATCAGGCAGCCCTGATCTAAGCCATATACTCCAGCCAGCTTTATTGGTAATAAAGCTGACATTTTCATTCCATCTGTCTATATTCTGAATCTTACTTCTCAATTCATTCTGAACTCAGATGTGGGATAGAGGTATAACTAAATATTACTCCAAAGCTCAACAAATAGAGAGAGCAAACTCTACTCAGAATCCTTTGATTTGGTTTGGATTTGAAACTAACATACCAATCTGATAAAGATTAGTTTATTACTAATATCTTATTTCAAGAGTAAGAAAATAAAACCAAAAGGAGTTGCTTAGCACTTGCTTTTAAGGTATTCCATGAAGTATCTCATCTGACTACGACAGAACTCCATTTTTCTGCAGCCTAAAAAAAATCACTTAATTTACTACTATATATGTTTATTAAGTGACTGGAAGTGATAGCTCTATAGTAGAAACTTCCTGACATAAGAGGAAGTCTATTTACAGAAGATGTGGTCTATCTCAAAATGATACTTCCAATCTAAGAGAAGTATCATACCAAATAACCATGGAGGTTAAGTATTCAGGGTTTCTTATTCACTTATAGTAGAGAAAGAAATGGCAACCCACTCCAGTATCCTTGCCTGGAGAATACCATGGACAGAAGAGGCTGGAGGGCTACAGACCATGGGGTCACAGAGAGTCGGACACGACTGAGTGACTAGCACACATACACACACATTCACTTATAGTCCAAAGATAGTTAATTTACACCCAGGCAGTAAATTCCCTATTACTTCTTCTCTTCTCCTTTCTCCTCCAATCTGGGGTCATCCACAGTCCTCCTCTCCCTTTTATTCTCGACACCATCTTCTTTCACAAGTAAAACAACAAAATTCACTTGCAAAAGGAAACAGGTTGGTCTATGGTTTTAGACAATGTATTACATTTTCTTAAATTATGAATTTCATTTTGACAGGATCAAAATGAAAATTTATATAAAAATATATAAAACTTATATTTTATAATATGTAAGTACAATATAAACTAATGCTCTCTTAATTATGACACTCTATATGATCATGATCTATTCAATCACAAAAGATTTGAAACTTAGATGACAAAGAAAGTAACTTGATGATTACCAAGTAGGTAGCTTCCCCCTAGAGAACAAAGTCAAGTGCAGTAATACTGCATAGGTGAGAAATGCAGCCTATGGAGCAAGACAGATCGGAGTTGAATTGCTGTCTCTTTTATTTTGCAGTTGTGTGACTTTAGACAAGTCAACTACGCTAAGTCTCTACTTCTTCATTTGTAACATACATATAGTATCGCCTCCTTTTCAGAGCTATTGTGAAAATTAAATGAGATAATGTACACGCAGGATACCTGGTACATTAGGACTTAAGCAAATTAAAACTTCTATTACTACTATTACTAGAATTCCTAGTTAGGAACTCAAAGTAGGCTAGGTATAAAATTCAGCATAACTACTAAAGTAAGCTCTAAGTTTGTCAAATGACAGTAAATTGTAAGTCAGGTCACTTGTGCAAATAATCTTGTTGCAGGATTGCATCAGCTCTTACAGGCTTCAGGATGCCCTCCTGGGAAATATTTACGAGAGCTTAACTCACATTTTTCCTTCTGGAAAACATATACCAAGGTTCCTGTAGATGCTAAATAATACACTATTTTTTAAAGAATGGTGTATATAAATGACACTATGAGCAAGTAAATTACATAATTAACAGCTTTCTTAATCAGATATTCTTTTGATCTGAACTATAAAAGTTTACAACTGCTATAAAAATTGCCACAGAACAGTTTTGACTAATGCAAACTGCAAAGAGGTTGGAGTCAAAATTATAACTGTGCAAGTGGTTATTGGTAATGGAGGGACAGATGCGAACAAGGGTTCTTTTCCTTCTTTTTCGTAACACTATAATAACTTTTAAAAAATTGAAAAAAATTCAAAACCAAGGCATAAAAATGTCACATATTTGGCTGACATTTACTATGATTTTTAGGAATCTAAAACTGCATTCAGAACCAAGAGCAGAAAGAAATTGTTCATGGAGTAACAGGCACTTACAGGGAAACAGAAGTCCAAAAGTAAACCATCATACCCAAAACTCTACTCCACAACTTCAAATAAAGAAAATATATGTTCTTGGATAGAAGTAGTTAAAATCTACTCATAAGAGATCATGTGACAAGTGTAACAGGTTTTAAATATCAACTAATGCACAAACTTTCAAAATGCAAATCCATCCTCTTCTCTATTCTCATTGCCATCATCTGGAATTAATCCTTCATTATTTCCTTCATTATTATTCTGCTTTAACAATCTCCCTGAATGGATCTTCCCATATCCATCCTCATCCTTCTCCAATCCATTCTTAACCTTGCAGCTACAGTGATTGCTCTCCAACCCAAATCCAATCTGATCACATCCCTTCTCAGCTTAATTCCTTTAAGGGCTCTCCATCACCAAGCCTCCTATGCTGCTTTGTTTCTTTTCATTCTATGTCACATGATGATCTGACATACTGTATTTACTTGTCTGTTACACTATCTCCATTCCAAATAGAATTTAAGTCTACAAGGGTAGAATTTTTGTTCACTGTTATATGCTGCATAGTAAGCACTCAAACATTCACACATAAATGACTGAAAGAATGAAAGGACTGATGACCTACAGGCCAAAGGCCTCCATGACCACCTGCTCATGCCCTCCTTTTAACTTACTCCCACCTCTACCAATACTGAATCATCTAATTACCAAAATACAAGGTGCACTTTCCTGCCCTCCTGCTTTGCCATATGCTATGACTTCTGTCTGGCATACCAACGCTCCTCACCACCAAATCAACCTGCCACACTATCGTCCATATTTTAAAACCGTCTTCAGAAAGCTTCTTCTGAAGCCCTAGACAGAATATATCACTCTTTCCTCTGTGCTACATCTGTATCTACATTGGCTCTATTCAAAATGTGCTGGAATGTGCACCTCCCTTGCTAGATTGAATTTTTTGAGGCCAAGGACTATTATCTCTTTACTTCCAGTACCTAAGACAACATCTATCATAAAGCAACTACTCAAAAAATAAATAAATAAAGCAACTACTCTATAAATGTTAAGTAAATTGACATATACATGACTACCCTGTAAGAGGAATGAAAGCATGAAGTTTCAAGAAGTTACTCCTCTAATTCCAAGATGATAACCAGCCATGAGATAAAAGAATTTCAACCAATGACATCATCCCAGGTAATAAAAGGAGTTATACAAATAACATACATGACCAAATCCTTCCAAAATAACGATATACAGTCACATTCACACTTCACTAGAAATACACACTGGCTCCTTCCTGCTCCATCACTTGTCTTCCCTTTCGGCTCTGCTCTGGTGCTGGTAAACTGAGATCCAGCTGCTGCTGCTGCTGCTGCTAAGTCGCTTCAGTGTCCAACTCTGTGCGACCCCATAGACAGCAGCCCACCAGGCTCCCCCGTCCCTGGGATTCTCCAGGCAAGAACACTGGAGTGGGTTGCCATTTCCTTCTCCAATGCGTTAAAGTGAAAAGTGAAAGTGAAGTCACTCAGTTGTGTCCGACTCTTCCCGACCCCATGGACTGCAGCCCACCAGGCTCCTCCATCCACGGGATTTTCCAGGCAAGAGTACTGGAGCGGGGTGCCATTGCCTTCTCCAGAGATCCAGCTAAGCAGTAGGAAGTAGAAGGGACACCTGGGTCCCCATGAAAAACACATTAAGCAGACCACTCTTGTGAAGGAGCTTTTGATGCTTCATGTAATACAAGTTTTGTGTTCCCTCATACTATTATTAAAACTTTAACACAGTTGTACAGGATTAGATTTTCCCACGTCTAATCCTGAAGGAAACACCAGGGCCTTTAGTGGCATAGATTACATGCAGTTGGGCCGTCAGTCCATGGAGCAGCTACAGAAGGCCTCCCAGACTAGGCACCCTCAGCTGTGGGAAGCCTCATCCATTATCCCATTGTGCCTTCCAAACATTACTATTTTTCTCTAAATGCTGGAAATAAAGGCCCTAAATCCAACTCTAAGGAACACTTGTCCTCTCTACTTAGTTCAAGAGTGTGAACCTGCATATAAATATACAATCATACACATGCACACAAAAGAATGGAATAAATGTATATTAAACCATTAGAAAACTTCAAAGTTTTCAATTCAATCACAGCTAATATAACTTCAAATGAAGCCAGAGGCCACAATGTGACCCTTGATTCCTTCCTCCCCCACCATTCAGTAACGAAGTTATGGAAAATTTGCCTCCTAATACTTTTTCAAATAGATCGCCCACTCCCAGCATTATGCCTGAGTTCAGAATCACAGCATTTCTCATTGGGATATTAGTCTTCTAAATAAATGGTTTAGTCTTTTAAATCTCTTGGACCCAATCAAAACTGCATCTCCCATTTGTTGAGGGGTTATGAAATCAGCACTGCACTGAGCATTTGATCACTTTCTCACAGCAACAACACAAAGCAAGACTTACTGTCCTCATTTTCACAGATGAGGGGTCTAAAGCTCTGAGAGAGGCTAAGTAACTTGCCCAAGGTCACGCAGCTGGAACTGTGGAGTGGAAATTCAAACTCAAATCCATGTTCCCCAAAACCATATGTTCAACTGCTTAAACCTTCAACTCAATCCCCAGTGTGACCTTTCTAAAGGTAAATGTAATCATGTTTTACTGTACATAAAATCTTGTAAACAAGACAACCTATCTGCTCCTCATCCCAAGCTATCCTCACCTCTTCCTGCAACATTTAACTCTTAGCAGTTCAACCTCTCATTGCTTTACTTGTGAACACAGCTTTTTCACCAAGAATGTTTTTCTCCCTTGGCAGGCTACTTCCAGAACAACCTTCAAGATTTACTCAGGCAATCCCTACCCCGGAAAGCCTTCACCCTAATAAATAAATAACCAAAACTGGGTTAAGTGACTATTTGCTAAGGTTATCAGCTAACTTTCTTATCATACTGTATTATAACTTTTATCTTCTTGGGTTATCAGTTCCTTAGGAGTAAATACTGCATTTTTAAATCTCTACATTCTTAGAACAGTGAGTATGCAGTAGGACTCATGAATATTGAATTAATGAATGAATTCATCAGAAACAGTACAGTTTAACAATTTGGCCCTAAAGTCAACTTGGCGAGCCTTGGAAAACTAACCAGGCACACAGTGAACCTGCCTAAATCTTGTTTATTTCCTCATCTATAAAATGAAAGATAACTGCACCTTCCTCACAGTTTGGAGAGGAGTAAAAGAAATTAGATTTAGCACAGTCTCTGACATTGAAAGTACACATTAAACATTAGCAACTTTTTTTTCACTTTCAAAGTTTATCCGTGCTGACAAAGCCACATCTCAAATAAATAAGAGCTTTCCCTAGTGGTTTGCATCAGAGCTTAACAGTTCTCCAAAAAGTCTTAAGATATCTTACAAACAACCTCACCCTCAAACAAGGATCTTTCAGCTTTTGGTTACAGCAGAGCTCAGTAGCTACCACCACACCCTAAATCACTAGCAGTGTCTTCTATTTATTGCTTCTTCCCATCCCTCGATTTCCTCCTCCCTCAAAGACCATGCCCCTAAAGCAGGCAGAAATCCACCCCAGAAACCAACAGCAGCACCTTCTTCCAGGAACTGCCACCTCACACCCAAGCTAGAGCGAATTTGAAGAGATCCATCATTTGGTACAAACTTCCTTGGAGAATCATAATTAAACCCCTTCTATTTATTCGAAGACGCTAGCTTCCTAAGTATTAAGACAGACAATGAATTTCTGGCATTATGAATCCAAGAAAAAAGGTCCCCTGAAAGCCTTCCCCAATAAGAGTTCTTCAGGTTTATTACTCTCAAATAGTGACCAAAACCCATTTCATCCTGCTTGTCATCTACGCTCTCTTAAGAGAGATGGTCCGCACTTTCAGGGACCGGAATGCCTTCCCCCATCCCATGTCACCTCCCTTCCCACCTCGCCCGTGCCCTCCCGCAGCACAGGCCCGGCCTGGTCCTTCACCAGCGGCTGGCTCAACAGAGACGTCACTCACCGCTTCTTGGGGATGATGCCCGACTCCTGAGCGGCGGGAGTGGCAGTGGGCGCCGCCGTGGCGGTCGCCGCGGCTCTCCGCGCTTTGCAATCACTGGTACTCAGAGCTTCCTGCGGCCGGCCCAGCAGATGGCCTGAAAGAACCCGCAGCCTCCGCCCGGCGCGGTCCCGCTCCGGGTCCCGGTCCCGGTCCGCTGCGGACCCGGAGCCCGCGCCCGCGCCCGCGGCCGTCCCGCCCGCCGCAGCCGCCGCCTCCGCCATGGCGTTCGCCTTGTGCCGCCGCCCGAGGCCGCTGGGCTCGGGTGAAAGGTCACTCAGAGCGGCGCCGGGCGCGACCATTCGCTGCGGCGCATCCCGGCAGCCACCGCGGCGACTGGGCGGCGGGCTCCGTGCGCCTGGATCTTCTTATTTTCGGCTCCCGCCCACCGCAGCCGCCCGCCGGCACGGTCACGCCCCAGACCGCTGACACCTGTCAGGAAGGTGAGTTCGAGCGGTCCCGGGATTGGCCCGGCCCGAGTCAGGCTACATCTGGAGCCAAACCGCAAGCGCTCCCCGAGGTGACCTAGTGCGCTGGGTGGTCTTCTCGGGTGTGGCCTGAACCTCCGGAGTAGCAGGAGCAGACGCCTCGGACCATCTGGGGACCTGACGAGCGAACCAACGCCATCATTTCCTGGTCTCCGCTTCTGCTCTCCCTCCCTGCGGGGGTCACTAAAAAAGTAACTCAAAACTGATTGGTTGCCTATAACCATCAAAGCAAATTCCTGTCATTTTCTCATCACCTGCTTCGAGCCTGGCATTGTGCTCAATGCTAGATCTCAAGTAAGTAAGCTTTGAAAAAACTGAAATGAGAAAACAGACTCGGAGACACTTAGGTTGCCCAAAGGCGTGCACCTAGTAAATACTAATGCTGAGTTGCAACCTAGGTTCCCTTTCTGTGGCTACTGGGTGTTTCACCCTTCTTTTTCTTCCTTTTGCTAATAGTGCGAAAGTTTTCTATTGCTATAGATAAAATTGTTATTGTTTGGTCGCTAACTCTTGTCTAACTCTTTCGCAGCTCCACGGACTGTAGCCCTCCAGGCTCCGCTGTCCATGGGATTTCCCTGGCAAAAATACTTAGTGAATTGCCATTTCTTTCTCCCAAAAGTCTTAGATTTCTTGCCAGAATGCTGTATAAGCAACAACTGCCTCAGAATCTTTTTGGAATAGGACAGGTCTATTAATTTTTGCTTGAGTCCCAGAGAGCTCAATCTAATACTAATTGTCATGCCTTAAATGTAAATATAGTTAACTGACTCCCACAGTCTTTTCCATATTGAGGTTGAACATCCTTCTTGCCAACTCTCAGAAGACAAAATTTATAAATTTTGCCAATATCAACAATAATAAAAATCTTACTTCCTGGGTGATGGAAAATTTGATATAAACCAAAATTATAGTTTTGGTGTAAACTATTATAGCATTGGAAAAACTGATTATATATATTTCAAATATGTGCACAGTAATGAAACACATGTAGGCAGTAAAAACACTTTACATAACTAAATAATGTGGTATGAGATGCAAAAGCGTTTAAGCCTGTGCTTCATCTACGTGATAAAATTAGTTAGTTAGGAATTGGGATATATGTGGGGAAGAAACTGTGATACTAAGTGAAATAAGTGTGATGTAGGTTACATTGGTGAAGGATTTCCTAACCCCTCCCCTTACAAGAGCAAAGCTCAAGCAGAGTGCCTTGTTACTTATTTCATCCTTCCTAAGAGAAACAGATATTTCACTTGAGGCATGGTCCATTGAGTTTGAGCAAACTCTGAGAGATAGTGAAGGACAGGGAAGCATGGCATGTTGTAGTCCATGGGGTCACAAAGAGTCGGAAGCGACTGAGCAACTGAACAACAATGGTCCGTTGAGAGTCCCTCCAAAGGCAAAACCTCAGTGATAATCACATGCAGCAGGGCCATCTCCACAAACTTATTCCTTCTGAGTCCTGGAACTTGGCCCTTAATAACTTAGATCCCCATGGAGAGTGCCCTTTATTTGCATTTACAACATTTCTTCTAATATGAAGCACAAAAAAGTGAAATTAACTCCTGAAACATGCCCCAAATTTCTTTACTGCACTGACTTTCATTGCTTATCTTCAGAGTTAATTAGTGATCCTTGAGTGAAGGAATTCTTGAATTTTATACATTTTTATTAGGAAATGAGAAAAAGTAAACCAAAGTATAATTTATCATAGATCAAAAACCCGTGTAACTTTCACCTAGACTGAAAAATAGAGGGTTGCCAGCACCCCAGAAGTCCCTCTTATGCCCTCTCCCAGTCAGTTCACCCTTTATACCTGTCAAAGGTAACCACTGTCCTGAGTTTTATGATATATATTTCCTTGGTTTTTTATGTTTATCAATAAAGCATGTATATGTTTCCTATTTTTTGCATTTATATGAATAGTATGATATAGTATATTCTTTTGTGTCTGCTTTCATTCACTCAACATTATGAGATTCATTCATATTGTTGCATGTATTTGCAGTATGTTCATTTTCCTTGATGTATAGTATTCCGTTGAATGTGTGTACCAGGGTTTTTTCTACAATTAATGGAGTTGTTTCCAGTTTGTTTTTTGTTGTGGATATGGTTGCTATAAATATTCTTACATGTGTCTCTAGGTGGACATATAGATGAATTTCTGTAACATACCCATCTAAGGGTGGAATTTCTAGGTCATCAAAGATGCATACATTTAATAGATAATGAAATACCAGACTTTTCCAAAGGGATTGTACAAAATCTATTCCAGCTTCATAGGATACTTCCCATATTTATTTATTTAAAACTAAATGGACTGACAATAACATGTCAGAACGCTCGTATGGGAACACTCCTAAGCTGCTGGAATAGATTTTGAACAATTCCTTTGGCTTTCCTGGTGGCACAGTGGTGAAGAATCTGCCTGCAATGCAGAAGACCCAGGTTTGATCCTGGGTTGGGAATATCCCCTGGAGGAGGGAATGGCTACCTACTCCAGTATTCTTGCCTGGAAAATCCCATGGACAGAGGAGTCTGGCAGGCTGCAGTCCATGATGTCACAAAGAGTAGGACACAAATGAGCAACGAACACTTTCACTTTTCATAATACCTTTGGAAAAGCCTGGCATTTCATTATCTATTAAATATATGCATACTTGAGGACTTAGAAATTCTACTCTTAGATGAGTACGTTACAGAAATTCATCTACATGTCCGCCTAGAGACATTTTATAGCAATCTTACCCAAAACAGTCCCAAACTGTAAACAACTCTACTAATTGTAGAATAAACTCTGGTATACAATTATATACTGTTGGACTTCCCTGGTGACTCAGTGGTAGAGAATCCACCTGCAGCGTGGAAGACACAGGTGCAGTCCCTGGGTTGGGAAGATACCCTGGAGAAGGAAATGGCAACCCACTCCAGTATTTTTGCCTGGGAAATCCCATGGACAGAGAAGCCTGGTGGGCTACAGTCCATGGGGTCATAAGAGTCAGACACGACTTAGTGACTAAACAACAACAATAAAGATAGATCTCCTGTATTATCGTCTAGAAGCCTTAGAGTTTTTCCATTCAGATTTATAACTACAGGTTACCTGGGATTGATTTTTACTTACGGTGTGGAGATCAGGTTTCTTTTTTTTCCCCCAGTATGAGTATTCACTTGTTTCAGCACTACTTGTTGAAAATACCTTGTTCTACATGACCACCTTTGTCATAAATCAACTGTTGACATAGCATTAGTCTCTTTCTAGGCTCTGTATTATATTCCATTGGTCTGTTTATCTACCTTATGCCAGTATCACACTGGTTTAGCTACTCTTTATTTTTTTCCATCTTCTACATAGAATTATATCATTTGTGAATAGTAACACTTGATTTTTCCTCTCCATCCTTTTTCTTGTTTTAGTCAACTGCCTAGAACCTCCAATAGAATATTGAAGACAAGTTGTAGTAGTGGCACCTTTATCTTGTTCCTGATTTCAAAGGGAAATCTTTCAACACTTCACCAGTGTTTCAACAGGGTTGCTGAGTTTTTGTTTCTTTTTTTTTTAACAAATCTTTTAGCAGATTAAGGAATTCCGTTTTTAATCCTAGTTTGCTGAGAGTTTTTATCATGATTGGAAATGAGTTTTATCAGATTTTTTCCTGTACCTGTTGAGATGATCGTAGGATTTTTCTCTTTTATTCTGTTCATATGGTAAATTACATGGATTGGTTTTCCACTCTTCAGCCAACCTTGCAATGCTGGCATGAACCCAACCTGATCATGACATACTGGCCTTTTTATATATCATTGAATATAGAATAGTATTAAATTTTTGTTTAATATTTTGTGTTATGTTTACAAGTAAGGTTGGTCTGTTATTTTCCTTCTTTTAATAGAAACATATCAGATTTTTCTGGTCTCATGAAACAAGCTAGTGAGTACTTCTTTGTTTTCTAGGCTCAAGAAGAGTTTATGTAAGATTGATCATTATTTCTTCCTTAAATGTTTGCTACAATTTACCAAAGAAACAATCTGAACCTAGAGTTTTCTTTATGGGAAGATCTTTTTATTAAAAGATTAAATAGTTTAATGCTACTCAGATTTTTTGTATCTGCTTGTTTTGGTTTTTAAGTTTTTTTTAGCACATTGTCTGCTTCATTTACATTTTCAAGTTTAATAACATAGAGTTTTTCATAGTATCTTCTATTATCACTTAATGTCCATAGAATCTTTGGTAATGTCCTACTTTTTTATTCTCAATACTGATTATTTTGCTATCTCTCTTTTTTTAAATCAATTTACTAGGCATTTAGCAATTTTATTACTTTTTTAAAAGACCAACTTTTGACTTTGTTGATCCAATTATATGTATGCTTTTTTAAAATTAATTTCTACTTATATTATTTCCTATCTTCCAGTTTTTTCCTAATTTTTTTAAATGAATGCTTAGCTCATTGGTTTCTCAGTCTTTTGTTGTGTTTCTTTTCTGATATTTACATTTAGGGCTATAAATTTCTCTATAAGCAATTAACTTCAAGTTTTGATAACATTATTTGCATGGTTTTTCAGTTCCAAATAGTTTCCACTTGTATTTGAAAAGAATGATTTGTATTCTCTCTTGTTTAAGAGTATAGTGTTCCGCCTATACAAATTTGATCTAATGATTGTATTGTTCAAGTATTGTTCTATATTCAAGTATTATATTCAAGTATTCAAGTTCAAGTATTGTTTTATATATTGTATTGTTTTATATCCCAACAGATATTTTTTTACTTATTTTACCAGTTATCGAAGTATGTTAAAATCTCCCACTATCATTATGGATTTATCTCTTTTTCCTTCTACTGCTAATCTTTGCTTTCAGTACTTTGAACCTGTATATTAAATGTCAAAATTATTATATTTTCTTGATGAATTGAGCCTTTTATAATTATCAAATATCCCTCTTGCTTTCTAATAATGATTTTTGCCTTAAAGTTTAACTATGGCAGCTTGTATGTGAGTGTGGAGAGTAAGCGGGTGGCCTTATCCTATGACTTACAATCTTATTGTATTCATATGTTTTAGATGTGGCTCTTGTAAATAGCATTTAGTTGTTTTCTTTAGAAAGTATTAGCACAAAATCTTGGATCACTTAACCTATTTAAATTTAATTCATTTACTGATATATATGGTGTAATGGCTAACAGCATTAGCCTCATTCCCAGACAGACATAGGTTTGAATATTGGCCCCACTATTGATCAGAAAGATGTGTTGTCTCAAGCTTGTCACATTAATATCTTTGGGCTCAGCCCCTTGTCTATAAAGTTGGGATAGTAATAACAACTTCCCAGGGTTATTAAAGGATTAATGAGCAAGAATATAGTAAATTCCAACTGCTATTATGGAAGTCAGAGTGAGGTTGGTATAAGGATGACAGCCCTCCTACATAAGATAAGGCACCCTAGTGGGAAGAGAAATGAGGTTGAATGAGAAATGTGAAACCAAATCTGAGGAGCACTGAAAACTTAGCAGAAGAGTAAACATTGATCTGGTGGAAGTTATTTTAAGTTCTTAAGCAGAGAATCAGCATGACAATCCGGAAAGCCCAGTACTCTAGAATTCATTCTTGAGTAGAAGTTTCCGATCAGGTATACCTGCGAAGCTGTCCGTAGTTGTAAAAAGAAGCTCTACCAGCAAATGGTGAAGACATAAAAAACTCCTACAAAAAAGTTTGTAGGAGTTAGCAATGTTTTTGAATGACAGGAAAGCATTTAACCGTGGTTAGCTGTCTGCTTCAGTAAAGGGCACTGAGTTAGCTCGAGAAGTGAAGATGTTTAATGGGAAAGTGCCTACAGGTGGTTCTATGTTCTGTCGCAATACCATTTTAATATTTTATATGTCACAATCACCCTATATAGGGAAAGTAGGAGGAACTGCACTAATTAGCCAAATTATTTGGTTAGAGTTGAAAGTACTTTATGTTTTATAGCTGCTCTGCTACTAGCTTATTATGCAATCTAAAACTGTTTCTTGATTTCTTCATATTTTAGATGAGAATAATTTCTGACCTGCCCACCTCTCAGATTTATTGAAAAATCATAAATATACAAGGACTTTGGAAACCAAAGTCAAAAATTATTTTAATTATTTTCTTTAGACCAGATTAAAATTAAGATTTGCTATTTATCAGTCAGTATTTTAAGCCAGTAAACATTTAAAGTTTTGCTTTTAGGTAAACTTAAGCTCTTTGGACTCTAAGATTTCTTTATAAATCTTAAAAATCAAGAACCCCCCCCAAAGAGCTTTTGTTTATGTTTATATCTACCTACATATCTACCTATACCATATAAGAAATTAAAATTTTAAAATATTTAAAATACTTCTTTATCAATTTATTTTAAAATAATGATGATCAACCAATACATATTTATATAAATAAAATATTTTACTAAAAAAACTATATTTGGGGGGGAACATAAGAAAAATGGCTTTCCTTCACATTTTTTCAAACTGATATTTTACTTAATAGAAGACAGTTTAATTCTCATGTCTGCTTCTGAATTCAGTCAGTTGAAATACCACATGCCACGTAACTACCGAAAATCTCCATATTGTACCTATGAGAGAATCAGAGTGAAAAAGATAAATAATGCCTTGGTCTGTTTTGAAAATAGTTTTGACCTTAATCACTCCCTGAAAGGGTTTGGAAGACCCAACAAAGATTCCCAGATCACATTTAAGAACTGCTACTCTAAAGTATCTCTATAGATATATACTAAAACATTTTCTGGGTAAGCTCTAAACAACAGAATGCTAAAAGTAATTAACACTCTTGCCACAAAGTGGTATGAAATGCCCACTATTCATAAACCAAAGGTGTTAAAAATATTTAAAGAATAATTTCACATTTTTATACATTCTAAATGAAATACATATTTTTAAATTTCATACAATCACATTTTGAAAGTGATTCCTGCACTTCAAAAACAGATTTCCAAGTCCAGTTCACATATGAATAGAAATTTAATTCTTATAAATGGGGTAGCTAAATTTAGTGTGACTTTTGTGTTGTAACATGATAGCTTAAGCTATCTTATAAAATCAGGTTCACTCCTATGTTAGTCTTACAATATTATTTATATCGGTGCATTTAAATCAGTGGTAAAGAGTTAAAAGGATGTTCCCAAGGTCATTTTTTAATGCTGTGGAGATGATAGCTTGGCAAAATTCTTTATTCACAAATCCTAGCATTTGAACTTTTCATATCTCCAGGTTTCTTAGCCCTCCTCATCAGTGCTTTCATGTGTGTGGCCAACAATGATGGAGCACCCAGGAACAAGTGATATTCTCACAGGCAAGTCTTTTCTGTGCTAATTCATTCCCATCAGAATTGTTTTGTTTTTTTCCCATAGATCAGAAGTGTTCTTTGGAGGGTAGGGAAAGGGTGGCTTTGAGTACACTGAGACTCTCCAGAGCACCAGAGAGAGCCAGGTTTGAGGATATTGTAGCATAAATCAGGGGCCTAGACTCAGCTCTGGCAAATCTGCTTTAGGACAACAGACACTTTGAGGAATTTCTACTAGAACTTACTGAGGAAGTAATTTGCTGCTTAACCCTCCCAGGTGGCATACTCTCTACTCACATTTCCCATTATTTTTTTTTAAAGAATTGACTTCTGGATGGGGACACTACTGATTTGGGTTGTAGGATTATAGTATGAGAAGCTATTGTGAGTATATTTGGAGTACACACACCTCTAATGGTCACTCTGTCATTATGCTTTTACAGAGAATCAAATTTTCTCCTTAGTCTAACTGAACCATGGCACTGCCTCTCACTACCCCACCAATCACATCTTGATGCCTGAGGAAGTATATAAGCTACTTTAAACTGGGTGATTTGTGTTTGTTTTGTTTTTTTCATGCCATGCGGCATATGATCTTAGTTCCCAGACTGGGGATCAAACCCATGACCCCCTGAAGTGGAGGTGCAGAATCTCACCCACTGAACCACCAGGAAAGTCCCTGAATTAGGTTTTTAAAATGATCTATTAACCACCAATGAGCTTCCTGGGCTCAATGGTAGTAAAGAATCCACCTGTCAAGCAGGAGAGGCAGGTTTGATCTCTGGGTCGGGAAGATCCCCTGAAGAAGGAAATGGCAACCCACTGCAGTATTCTTGCCTGGGAAATTACATGGACAGGAGCCTGTTAAGCCACAGTTCATGGGGTTGCAAAGAGGCAGACACCATTTAGCAACTAAACAACAACATTAACCACCAACGCAGTGTTTCTACTGCAGCCCTATAGCTACCATTTAAAATAGCAATATCTGGTTTTGCAATCTACTTTTTAAATGTTGACATATTAAATGACTTTTTCATGCAAGATATATGGTAGCTTTTTCATGTTCTTCTTACTCTTTTTCCTTATTTTTAACACCCCTTCTTCTTATTTTTTCTTTCTTTTAAGCCTTTTTCTCTTCTGTTTTTTCTACATGGGTCAGTATAATGCAGGACTAGAGAAAGGTGAAGAAATAAAGTATTCAGGGTCATAAAGTGAGCAATAAAATTGATTCATGAGCCAAGAGACAAAGTCACGGGAAGACAGCCAAGGCTAATGCCAGGAGGTCCCTGCAGAGGAAGACAAAGCAGGAAACACATCCCAAAATAAAGGCCTATGTAGAACAACTGATAGCCAGACCAGAAGGCAGGCACGCGAGGAGGGTCTAAATGGAAGCCAACTAATTCTGTTAAAGGGGTCATTTTCTAAAATACACTCTTTAAAGACATTGTCTGACCCTCTCTAAAGGCAGTCTTCAAAATAGATCCTTGATCCAGCTTACTTTAAACTTGTGTGCAAAATAGTTGTGTGTTTAAAGTGTTAGACAATTTTTCATTTCTGTTTCGAAGGCATTCAAACACCAGGTACTAACAGCACATTCATTTCTTTTTAAAAAATGCCAAAGCTACTGGATCCAAAGTAATATTCTAATTTGCTTGTATGTGGTAGGAGGAGGACAGTGTTGAAATTCACATAACTGGAATTTTAATTATAGTCAGTTCTAACACTATTTTTGTGGTGAGCTATCATCAATTTTTAAACCCATCCATTTAATCACAATTCAGGTTAGAAGCAGACATTGTCTATATAGAGTCGGGTCAGAGGATGATTCCCCAGAGAGCAGGCAGGAGGCTCGTAGAGGGGTCAACACCAAGAAGCCTCCCACAGGGAAGCAGTGCACCAGCTGGAAGAACGTGACACTAGATGCAGTAATAATCATGGAGAGATCTAGGCCCTGCTGCAGCCAGGGGTTCTACAAAGGTGGGGGGGGGGGGGGATGTTTGAGTGAATGAGCCACTTTTCATGCTAGTTCTGAGTGTTCCTGGGGTTAGGAAAATCACTGGGGGTTAGGAAAATCATCCTTCGTTGACTATGCACTGTCCTACCCTTTGTGCCTTAACTGCAAGTACATTTGAAGTCATGGTAAGTACCATCCCAAGTTCTAACGAGTTTTCTAAAACTCCATCACTGAAGGAGTATATTTATTATAACTAAACTACAGATCTTCCAGGTTCCCAGCAGATCTTAAAATGTCAGAGAAAAAATCGCATAAATTCAGAATTCAGCATATGAATATGTGAAGTCCCCACAAAAATGTGTAAAAATTAAGTTTTATTAATACCTTTGAATAAATAATATAGTGCAGGATGATGACCAGTTATGCAAATTGCCTACAATAAAAACATATTTCTGCTAAATAACATTTTCTTTAGAACCAATCCGTGAGAACAACAGGTAAACTTCTGCTTCCCAGATTTGAGATAAGATTATTAAAATTACCTTGTCTTATGGGAGAAGACATATCAATGGGAGAAGACATATCAATGGGAGAAGACAATGTTTTCAATTTGCATCCAAATAATCCAATGCAGATGATAAGCAAAGGAGACATTAAGGATTAAGGTGTTTGGAGAATAGGTCAGACAAAAATGGTCATGTTAAAGCTGGGTGATGGCACATATATACTCCCTACTTTTGTATAATGTTTCAAATTTTCCATAATTAAAATTTTATATTTAAAATTTTTTAACTTTTATCTTTTAAATTACTATTTCAAATATAGTAAATGTGATTGCAAAAAATCTAGACAGGATAGTAGCGTGAAGGAAAAGGGGAAAGACATTTTAGCATGCATAACCTTTCCCAGTATTCAAATATCAAATAAGATGAGAATTGTTGTTCAGTTGCTCAGTCGGGTCCGACTTTTTTGCGACCCCATGGACTGCAGCACGCCAGGCTTTCCTGTGCTTCACCATCTCCCAGAGCTTGCTCAAACTCATGTCCATTGAGTCAGTGATGCCATCCAACCATCTCATCCTCTGTCATTCCCTTCTCTTCCTGTCGTCAGTCTTTCCCAGCATCAGGATCTTTTCTAATGAGTCGGCCCTTTGCATCAGGTGGCCAAAGTACTGGAGCTTTAGCATCAGCATCAGTCCTTCCAATGAATATTCAGAACTGATTTCCTTTAGGATTGACTGGTTTGACCTTGCAGTCCAAGGGATTCTCAAGAGTCTTCTCCAACACCATAGTTCAAAAGCATCAATTCTTTGGCTCTCAGCCTTCTTCATGGTCCTGCTCTCACATCCATACGTGACTACTGGAAAAATCATAACTCTGACTACACAGACCTTTGTCAGCAAAGTAATGTCTCTGCTTTTTAATATGCTTTCTAGGTTTGTCATAGCTTTTCTTCCAAGGATCAAGTGTCTTTTAATTTCATGGCTGCAGTCACCATCTGCAGTGATTTTGGAGCCCAAGAGAATAAAGCCTGTCACTGTTTCCACTGTGTCCCCATCTATTTGTTATGAAGTGATGAGACTGGATGCCATGATCTTCATTTTTTGAAGGCTGAGTTTTAAGCCAGCCTTTCACTCTCCTCTTTCACTTTCATCAAGAGGCTCTTTAGTTCCTCTTCACTTTCTGCCATAAGGATGGTGTCATCTGCATATCTGAGGTTATTGATGTTTCTCCCGGCTGTCTTGATCCAGCTTGTGCTTCATCCAGCCCAGCATTTCACAAGGTTTATTCTGTATATAAGTTAAATAAGCAAGGTGACAATATACAGCCTTGATGTACTCCTTTCCTGATTTGGAACCAGCCTGTGGTTCCATGTCCGGTTCTAACTGTTGCAAGTAACGCACCATCATTTCTGCCTCCTTCAGCTGGTCAGACAGACCACCCCAGTACTAAGTGGGAGAGGAAACACGGGAGACAAGGATCACTGAGGACCATTTTGGAGGCTGGCTACTACCTGGAAATAGAAATACCCTTAAATATTAGAGATAAGGTATATAAAAATGGACTTGCAGGGGTTGTCTTTAAGTGAAATATATTTGGACCCCAGTCCATCTGGGATGGTTATATTACCAAAGAGGGAGCCAAACAATAACTTCCAGTTATTTAAAACTTTCAAGATACCTAATGCTATAAATCCCCATGTACAAAAGCAAACTACCCTATGAAGAAATCTAGAGGATTGCTGATTTTATCTTCCTTCAAAACTGAAGAGAACACCAATGGCAAGTTCGTTAAAGTCTTTTTATTGCCACCTTTCCTTGTGGCTCAGCTGGTAAAGAATCTGCCTGCAATGCGGGAGACCTGGGTTCAATCCCTGGGTTGGGAAGATCCCCTGGAGAAGGGAAAGGCTACCTAGTCCAGTATTCTGACCTGTAGAATTCCATGGACCGTATAGTCAATGGGATCGCAAACAGTGGGACACAACTGAGCGACTTTCACATATATACATTCCCGAATAGGGTTATGCATGCCTCTGCCAAAGGTCAGTTCCTAATTTCTAGCTGCGTTCCTGGTAGACTTCTGTCTGACTTGGCATAAGTGTTCTAACCTGGCTTTTTGTTCTTATTCTTAACAATTCCAACCAAAGAATCATGATGGAAGGGAGAGAAAATACAGCAATGGGTTTTGCCCTTAACTTAAAATCTCAACAAGAGAAGAAAATAATCACCATATTCACAACTAGAAGTCTTGAAGAAAACATGGGAAACTTTTTAAACTGACAGTCCTAACTATCCTTAGGCCTCAGTTTATATATATCAAATTAAAGTTATACTTCAGTCTCTTTCTCTGTATTCATCTCTAAATCCACACTTACATATTGATTTCTAGCACCAGTAGTTTTTAAAAATAGTAGTTTTAGGGTTTCCTACCATACTTTCATGGTGTGATCACTCATACCATGATCTTGGATTGCAAAGTCAAGTGGACCTTAGGAAGCATCACTACAAATAAAGCTAGTGGAGGTGATGGAATTCCAGTTGAGCTATTTCAAATCCTAAAAGATGATGCTGTGAAAGTGCTGCACTCAATATACCAGCAAATTTGGAAAATTCAGCAGTGGCCACAGAAATGGAAAAGGTCAGTTTTCATTCCAATCCCAAAGAAGGGGGATATCAAAGAATGTTCATATTACTTTGAACATTTGCACTCATTTCACATCCTAGCAAAGTAATGCTCAAAATTCTCCAAGCTAGGCTTCAACAATATATGAACCTAGAACTTCCAGATGTTCAAGCTGGATTTAGAAAAGGCAGAGGAACCAGAGATCAAGAAAGTGGAAGAGGAGAGTGAAAAATCTGGCTTAAAACTCAACCTTCAAAAAATGAAGATCATGGCATCCGGTCCCATCACTTCATGGCAAATAGATGAGGAAACAATGGAAACAGTGACAGGCTTTATTTTCTTGGGCTCCAAAATCACTGCAGATGGTGACTGCAGCCATGAAATTAAAAGACACTTGCTTCTTGGAAGAAAAGCTATGACAAATTTAGACAGCGTATTAAAAACTAGAGACATTACTTTGCTGCATTTATCAAGACTCCTTCAACATGGTTACTATGTATAAAGGGAAATTATGTTGTTCATGAATTCTCATAGTAGTTCAGTTTGGTTCAGTCACTCAGTCGCATCTGACTCTTTATGACCTCATGGACTGCAGCCTGCCAGGCCTCCCTGTAGCTCATTACTTTGGGCTTCCCTGGTAGCTCAGCTGGTAAAGAATCCACCTGCAATGCAGGAGACCTCAGTTTGATTCCTGGGTTGAGAAGATCCACTGAAGAAGGGATAGGCTAGCCACTCCAGTGTTCATGGGCTTCCCTGGTGGCTTACCTGGTAAAGAATCATCCTGTAATACGGGAGACCTGGCTTCAGTCCCTGGGTTGAGAAGATTCCCTGGAGAAGGGAACAGCAACCCACTCCAGCATTCTTGCCTGGAGAATTCCATGGACTGTCGCAAAGTGTCAGACACGACCGAGCAACTTTCAGTTTCTTACTATGCCAACAAAGGTCGGTATAGTCAGTTACGGTTTTTCCAGTCGTCATATATGGATGTGAGAGTTGGACCATAAAGAAGGCTGAGAGCCAAAGAATTGATGCTTTTGAACTGTGGTATTGGAGAAGACTCTTGAGAGTCCCTTGGACTCCAAGGAGATCAAACCAGTCAATCCTAAAGGAAATCAATCCTGAATATTTATTGGAAGGACTGATGCTGAAGCTGAAGTTCCAATACTTTGGCCACCTGATGTGAAGGGCTGACTCATTAGAAAAGACCCTCATGGTGGGAAAGATTGAGGGCAGGAGGAGAAGGGAATGACAGAGGATGAGATGGTTGGATGACATCACTGACTCAATGGACATGAGTTTGAGCAAGTTCCGGGAGATGATGAAGGACAGGGTAGCCTGGCGTGCTGCAGTCCGTGGGGTCGCAAAGAGTCAGACACGACTGAGCGACTGCACACCAACAGCAAGCATACTTTCAGAATGCAAACCATCAGTGCAAATAACTCAACCCAGTAACTTAATAACAGTTGAAGTAGATAAGTTCCATAGTCCTCCAGACAGTCACATTTTCTCAACTGTGATAGTGATCAGATTATAAGGTGTGTCATCTATTGACAAGTAAGTATCTTCTCATCAAAAATAGAGACTAATGACATACTCCAAAGTAACTCTGTAATTGGTAAGCTCTGAAAACTAGAGAGTGTTATTTAGGTGTAGTATAAGGGAAAAGGAAAGACTGAGTGATACATTTTCACTTTCATAAAAGCTATCATGGAAGAAATAAGCTTTCTAATAGTTTTACTCTGGTAAAAGTGAGATTTCATCAATTTTATAATTAGTTTAAAAAATAAGCTTTTGAGTGAAAAGAGTTTAATGCAATGATCATTCATTCTAATAATCACTATTAATAATTATCTCTTTCCAACCCAATAGTACTATAGTACCCTATAATTCTAAGATGGAGATTTCTTTTTGAGTCCTCTCTTGATGTGATCAGAACATGTAGAATTATTTTGTTGTCATATATTTTCTCCTTGTGAAGATAATTCATTGGTATCTCTTCAGAGGATGCTTTTTGGATTTCACTTGAAAGAATAAAGCACCTATACTACATTCATCCCACCAAAATTAAAACATTTTGTTCTATAACAGAGAATTAAATAAGATGAAGAGGCTGTCCTCTCTGGTTCATTCTCTATGAGTTATTTATCAGCCAAATAGTGTGGGTTTTGTTTTTAGGTTCACTTTAACAGACTCTTTCTCCTCAGTAAAAACCACGTTGTTGAACACAGCAGTACATATAATTCTTTTCTCATGTCTTTATTTTTTAAGAATTCTCACAGACTGATTATCAGCCATAGATAAAAATTTATTCTGTATACTTTGCATGTGTGTATGAAGTAAGGGGCAAAAAAGGGTACTGTAGAAAACAAATCTTGTTTTATGCAAACATGTAGGGAACCCTCAAATACTCTATTTAATATTTCACTAAAGAATAATTAATGTCAGATTCTTTCCTAAGAGCAAGTTTTGATGGCCCTTCCCTGGGTCGGGAAGATCCCCTGGAGAAGGAAATGGCAACCCACTCCAGTATTCTTGCCTAGAGAACCCCATGGACAGAGGAGCCTGGTGGGCTACAGTCCACAGGGTCGCAGAGTCAGACACTACTGAGCGACTACACACACACACACACACACACACACACACACACACACGGCAGCTGTGGGATCTTATTTCCCCAACCAGGGATCAAACTCAGGCCTAGAAGTGGAAGCTCCAGATCCTAAGCACTAGACTGCCAGAGAATTCCCTGTCATTCTATTTTTTACCTTGGAAGAGAAACAAAACCTCTTAAAAAGTAGCAAAAGGTTAAATGGAATTCCTAATACTAGAAAGGAGAGAAAGTGAAAGTCACTCAGTTGTGTCTGACTCTGTGACCCAATGGACTATACAGTCCATGGAATTCTCCAGGTCAGAATGCTGGAGTGGGTAGCCGTTCCCTCCTCCAGGGGATGTTCCCAACCCAGGGATCAAACCCAGGTCTCCCACATTGCAGGGGAATTCTTTACCAGCTGAGCCAGCAGGGAAGCCCAAGAATACTAGAGTGGGTAGCCTATCCCTTCTCCAGCGGATCTTCCCGGCCCAGGAATCAAACCGGGGTCTCCTGCATTGCAGGTGGATTCTTTACCAGCTGAGCTACCAGGGAGGACAACCCTAATTTACTCTAATTTTCATATATATAAAAGTACTAAAATCAACAAAATAATAATATCAGTTCTTTAGGAAAGTATCAATCCCTGGCTCAGATTAATATGGTTAATACGGTTTCTTAGAATCAATGCTAAATACACTTATTTTATAACATAATAGCAGACAATCCACATAAGGAAAAAATAACAGGTAAGTCTGCTTCAGGCCACAATTAAAATGCCCACAAATATTTAATATGATTGGAGAAAAACTACTAAAACTTTCACTCTGTTTCACTTTCCATTTCTCATTCTGTGACTAATAATTGCTTATTGGTTTAGGTAAAACTTATGGCTTTAGCCTTGAACTGGAATGTTGGGATATCTAGAGTAATAAATGGGAAATTAAATATAAAATATTTTTTAAATTGATGTTTTAGTACAGTTGTAAAGTATGTACACACACATACTCTCTCCTTCTCCCTCTCTCTCTCTCACACAAACACACCAAAAACAAATGTACCATGACAGGAGGAACTGTTTACATCAGGGTCGGGATTCTTACACTCTACCCTAGAGTTTGTCTGGTGACCACACGTCAGGTCGGCGTCTGTACACCTGGCCCTGATACTCTGTCTAGAGCTGGTCTGACCCCAAAGCTCGATTGGGCACTTTCCGGAAAATGGGATATTCTGCAATTTTCCCTTGGGAAGGAGAGAAAAGAAGAATATGGATTGCAGGAATCTGCCACTTTGGAAATTAACTAGTCCGGGGTTCTCCAACATAAATTCTGTATGGTGCTAGTTCTTCTGGGTACAGGGAACATTTCGGTGGTTCTTCCATCATAAATTTGGAAAACATTTCCCACTATAACTCTGCCCCGTTGAAGTCACATTACCTATTAGCTTTATAAAGGATCTGAAAATTCTTTGTAATAGTATGTTTACCCACAGAATGGTTTTCCCCCTAACACCTATTTATATCTTTTTGGGATGCATTGGCTTAAATTATAAGGTCCTACAGAGCAAGAGCTCAATATGAATAGCCAAGGCCAGTGTCCAAAGGATTATGATCATTGATCAGTCATTTTGTAAATGGTGGGCCAAAGCTGTCAGTCCAAAATTTAAATTACAGATGTCCTGAATGATAGTGATGGAAGCATATTTTTAACATTTGAAGATGATACTAAAGTCTAAATCTATGTAATGAATGTTTTTTTTCTTAGCTGTAAGGTTAAGTTCAGCCAATAGGGCAGAACTGAGCCTTTTAGACAAACCTGAAAAGTTTATTGCACACACAGATACTCACATGTACACATATAAATACAATGTTTTTGTACATGGAAGCCATAATCAAGATGGGTGACCAAGGTCTGTGACATTGCTAATTTCCTGGGTGTAAAAATAAGAATTCAAGATAATATTGAAATATTCAACAAATGGTAGTGTAGAAGAAACAAGGAGTGTATTTCTTAGTTACAATGAAGGGAGAGGTGCAGGTTTAGAAAAATATTGTAAAAAGAATAGAAAGGTATTTAACAGTATCTCAACACAGAATCATAAGCCTTCCAAATGTATTCCTGTGTTTCTTACTTGAGAGGATGATGTTTGCTGTGATAGAGTTGTATATGGGGGGGATGGGATTAGCAGCTCTGTCTTTGGTATTCAAGTTGAATTAGCAGCAATATTATAGACAGAAGGGGGTTCAGAAAAAGTTTCATGTTTGTATGAAATGGACAGATTATCTCCTACCCTAAATCCCATGAATAATCCTCATTATCCTCTTTCAGCTTTTTATCCAGAAAAAGAAAAGAATCATGTTTGTGCATTTATCCATTTGTTTAGAAAGTGACCTTCTAGGACTGCATCTTTGGCATGTTTTGGGTGGGTGTAAGCATCCTGGGGGTGTTCAACAAATGATGATAAAGAAGTTTAGATGAAGAGCACAAAGTCAGACAGTTAATAAGGTCCAATTCAGGATTCTTAATGCCCAAGTTTCTAGCAAAACCAACTCTCACTTACATCACTTTCAAACTGTCTGGGTTTTAAAGCATATTGATTTTGTTTCCTTAAGGAAATTTACTCAAGTAGTTCTGTTAAGTGTTGATTTGCAATGCCAGCAAATCTCATGCTGCATTATCATGGAAATAGCAAATATTTTGAAGACATGTACAGTCAAAGACATGTTTTGTTCTATTATCTTTCCCTTGGCTGGGGAAAAAGAGGACTTGCTATAGAATAGCAGGATTAGTGGACTGCAAAACGAATTACTCTTCATTCATGTGAAATCATGAACTTCTAGTTACTGTTTTCATATTCTGTCATGCATAACATTTTTACCAAACCTAGCCTGAAATTTATGCAAGTTATTAGTCATTATCACCTACAGTACAGGCCTCAAGTCAATGACATCAGCTCTCTTATTGGATATATTCTTTAAATTTCCAATCAAAGTGTCTGTATAGTCTATAACTCACAAGGTGATTAGTTCACAGTCTTCCCAATATATTTTAGAGTTGCAGCTTCCAAGAGCTGATATTGGTGGCACCGCTAATAACTGTTATTGTCGTTCTGTCCCCAAGGCATGTCTGACTCTTTTGCAGCCCCATGGACTGTAGCCCAATGGGCTCCTCTGTCCATATGATTTCCCAGGCAAGAATACTGGAGTGGGTTGCCATTTCCTTCCCCAGGGCATCTTCCTGACCTAGGGATAAAACCTGAGTCTCCTGCATTGGCAAGGCGGGTTCTTTACCACTGAACCACCAGAGAAGCCCATTAATAACTAATTTTTTCAAATTGACTGGTGCTACCACTTTTTCTAATCTCTAAAGAAATCCAAAAGCTCTCCCTGACTTGTCTGCTGTCTTTCCCCTTCTATCCCAGCCATCACCAAGTTAAGTTACACCAGAAGAGGAATTGCCTTTTCCTCACTATTCTTACTACCATAGCCTATGCCAGGCCACTTCTCCTGACTCCTGACCAATCTAACTTCTCCAGGTTCCCACTTTTGAAGTTTTCTTACATACATTTCTGCCAGAATAGTCTCAGTAAAGTACCATTTATATTACCCTGTAGTAAATCTGACTACTACAGACCATGGTAACTTCAAAGTACCCATAGTACTTATTTATAGCTCAATGCTTAATGAAGTATTCCCAGGTGATTTCATGTGAATTCATTTTATCTTCCTTGCTGCTGCTGCTGCTAAGTTGCTTCTGTCGTGTCCGACTCTGTGCGACCCCATAGACAGCAGCCCACCAGGCTCCCCCATCCCTGGGATTCTCCAGGCAAGAACACTGGAGTGCGTTGCCATTTCCTTCTCCAATGCATGAAAGTGAGAAGTGAAAGTGAAGTCCCTCAGTCGTGTTGGACTCTTAGTGACCCCATGGACTGCAGCCTACCAGGCTCCTCCGTCCATGGGAGTTTCCAGGCAAGAGCACTGGAGCGGGGTGCCATCGCCTTCTCGAGGAGAGTGTGTTTCATGTTTGTTTGTTTGTTTTGTTTTTTTTCATTCAGCTGCTGTAGCCCTAACATAAGACTTGTTCAAGATCAACCCTCACGGTCAAGTCCTAGCCAATTATTAACTTAAATGTGCCATAGGATATTCTGTGCTATGCTAAGAAGAGGTCAGTTCCCATACCTTTCTGTAGTCATTCACTCATCAGATATTACCAAGCAATCTCTGTATATCAAGTATCATGCAATTACAAGAAATATAATCTTTGCCTTGAAGGAACTTGTAGGAGAGTCAAACAGTGCGCTGAGGACTTAGAATTGAAGTATGTATGGGTGGGTGCTTTGGGGCAACCAGAGGAAACAAAACTAAATTAGACTGAGAATAGTAAGGAGTGGAACATCATTGTCCAAATTGTGTTTCCCAGCTCACTAGTCCTGAAAAATTCTCTGTGAAAAAACAAACAAGATGCTATGGTCAAATAAATGTGGGAAAGGCTGGCCAGTGTTACTTCTTTTCCCAAAGAGTCAGTCACAAAGCCCATTAGCACACTAACTGTCTAAAGAAACCTGTGGGAAACCCCAGGCATGAAATACAGATTCCCCAGTTATTGAGAGAGAAGTGGTGATTGGAACCTTCGGAATGGGTAAGGTCACTGAGGGACTGAAGCTGAACAGAGGCCTGGGGCCAAGGACAAGGAGAAAACCAACATTGAAGTGCGGTGTGGCCCACTGGGAGGCTCAGGTGAGCTGGCCAGGGATGTGGGGATATCCCAAAGCAAAGTGGGAAACCAGGGGCAGAGGGAGGGGAGAGAACTTCGAGGGAGAGTTGACCAGAAACATCAGAGGACTACATGAAGACATTAGAGTGTCCCCTGGGTTTAGCAATCAAGTGTTTATTAGGGACCTTGGCAAGAATGTCATCAAGGGAATGTTGGACAGAAAGGGATTGCAGTGGATTGGGGCTGTGCGGAAAGAGAGACGGTAAGTATGGATTAGACTTCTGAGAAATTTGGCTGTAAAGGGTTGGGATTAGTACAGGAAGAGAATAAGAATGTTGAACAAGGGTTATTTTACAATGAGGAAACTTGAACCCTTTTATATGCTAAGGGAAAAGAGCCCAGTAGGAAAGGTTAAGATACAGAGGAGTTGGCGTGAAAGGTGCTTGGTAAGGCTAGATAACTGAGAAATGGAGAAGGAGGCGGATCACAGGTGAGGCAGAAGTAGCCACTACAGAAAAGAGCTACCTTTTCTGCTGGGCGAAAAAGACAGGCTGAAAGAGAAAGTTATTAATAATGTTAATATTCTTTGAGGACCTACTCTGTGTCAGGTGTAAGTGGCTTACATAAGTTGCCTCATTTAATTCTTATAATAACCCGTCAGCATGAGCACTAGTGTTTTGCAGATGAAGAAAATGCAATGTTGAAGAGAGTTGTCTCTTGTCATGTAGTGGAGTCAGGATGCAAAGTCAGGTTAAAAAAAAGGGGTCTCTTGCCTAATGAAAACTTTCTAGGAAGGAAATTCTCCCTTAAATGTTCTCAACTTTTCAGAATTAAGTAGAAGACATGGCTATTTCCTGACAGTAAGCCAGAGTAGTGGCAAGGTAAGGGAGATGAGGAATGGGACACCCATTGAAGTAGCTGTGGAGAAGAATGGGAAAGAGAGTCAATTAGGGACAAGTCAGTGAGTGGCGCTAAAGCTGAGGCGCATGCTGTATTAAACTTCAGTTCCTGTGGTTTGTGACACCCCACCCCCCGCCTGCTATGCCATATCTATAGGAGGTGGTTTCTCTCCTATAGATATGAGCCAAAGGCTGACGGGGTACAGAAGGAGTTGCTCTGATGGAGGAAACCAGAGATAACTGAGGGCATGGGGGAAATTTAAACTAGATCTTGCTGTATAAAACTGAATAAATTTCAAGCCTAGTCTAGCAAGAAATGAATTGACATAGCACAAAAAGAGGAGCAAGCTTGGGGAAAAACTACATTCAGTTTTCAGGTGTGTTGATTTTGTGATGCCTACAGTTTCACCACTTGGGAATATCTGGACTTGGGGGTTATCACCTAGAGGTAACATTTCAAGATTTCACACACCAAGTTGCTGGCTCACAGAGACAGTGAAAAGGTATAACAAAGACATCCCAATTTCATCATTAAAAAGGACAGAAAGATAATATGGCCTCCTAATTATGATCAGAGTAATAGAATGATACTGCCAAGCACCAGAGCAGAGTTCTCTGGCAATAAGACCAAGATGGAAGAGGAGATAAAAAACCTTGGTTATTCTCTCGAAACATCCCACCCTCACCTTCTCCCACAGAGTCCAAAATTCTGTTCTGTACATCTGTGTCTCTTTTTCTGTTTTGCATATAGGGTTATCGTTAGCATCTTTCTAAATTCCATATATATGCATTAGTATACTGTATTGGTCTTTATCTTTCTGGCTTACTTCACTCTGTATAATGGGCTCCAGTTTCATCCATCTCATTAGAACTGATTCAAATGAATTCTTTTTAATGGCTGAGTAGTATTCCATGGTGTATATGTACAACAGCTTCCTTATCCATTCGTCTGCTGATGGGCATCTAGGCTGCTTCCATGTCCTGGCTATTATAAATAGTGCTGCGATGAACATTGGGGTGCATATGTCTCTCTCAGATCTGGTTTCCTCAGTGTGTATGCCCAGAAGTGGGATTGCTGGGTCATATGACAAAAACCACTACAATATTGTAAAGTAATTAGCCTCCAACTAATAAAAATAAATTAAGAAAAAAAAAAACCTTGGTTGCTTGTAGGACATGGAGTTGCGTAGAATCATTGACAGAGCCATTTAAAGTGAATAAGAGATTGCATAAGGCGTGTATGAACGGTTTAAAGTTATGCAGAGGGAAGTAGCACCTGGAGCAATTGCAAAAGCAATTGCAAAAACAAAGTTCACGTCTTTCTCAAGTTTGCCTGGATCCAGCCTTGCAGGAAATTAGAGCAAAAGTATTCTGCGTTTGATGGCTAGGTCAAGATGATTGGGCAAGGCCCTGCAGTACCAATGCTGTTTTCTTTTTTTCATGATGTCTTCTGCTACTATCTTTGTATTTCACGTACAATGCTCTCCCAGTCTCACTGACACACTGCCTCACATACCCCTCTTGACCCTGAAAGTCTATTTTAAATGTAAAGAAACCTAAAAGTAACAAATTTGTAAAAGGAAATAATTTCACTATTTTGTAATAAGTTCCAAACCCTGTCTGTTTGTTCTGACCAAATCTTGAGCTTGCAACTTTAAATTCAGATGTGTGGCAGCAACCACCAAGAATGCTTTAGGAATAGTCCCTGGAGGTCAGACTCGATAAAAGCCCCCCTCAGTCACATCTGCTAAGTGCGCTGTAACACATTGCTGGTTCAGTTCAGTTCAGTCACTCAGTTGTGTTCAACTCTTTGCGACCCCATGGACTGCAGCACACCAGGCTTCCCTGTCCATCACCAACTCCCAGAGCTTGCTCAAACTCATGTCCATCAAGTTGGTGATGCCATCCTTTGCTGGTTAGGCACCTTTATCTTACATTTGCACTTATCCTTGAGCACAAACCTTTTTTCTTGGACCCTGCTTGCTGTAACTTAAAATTAGCTACCATAATCCAATTTCAACTCCATCTAAAAGAACAAAGACCCCAGAATTTTTAAATTCTAGTCTCAAGCTCACTACTAGCTACTTACACTATCAAAGGCAAGTCAGTCTCTTGGAGCCTTCCTTATTTCTTCACCTAAAAAAATAGAAGTAATATACCTGCTCCCCTTCTTCATGTGGTAACACTGAGAATCAAACGAGATCAGTATTAGATAGAAACATTATTTTATAAGATGACTATCATGATACAAAAATAAGGTATTAAAGTTATAATTTACTAGTTGTGGTAATAATTGTTAATAATAGTAGGAAATATGAGAAAGAATTTATTTGCACACAGTCTCATGACATAATCCCCAAGGGTTATGAATTAGGATCTTAATGAGTATTAAAAGGCCCATCCATCTGGTACATCACTAAGTTCAGTAATGGGCAAGGAGAGAGAAAGGGAGAAAAAGTGGTAAAAAGAAAAGGAGGGATTGGGGAGGGAAAGGATGAGGAGGAAGAAGAGAGAGAAGAAAGATGGAAGACAGAGCAGATGGAGAGAAAGGGGCAAAGAGAAGCCAGAGAAATAGGGAGAATGAGGAGGAAGGCCTTCCTTTGACCTCGTAGGAATCAGAGTTACTTAGAGGTGGTTTTCAGAAGGGATTTTTCCATAAGAAGTCTTTGAAGTCATGACCTACTAATCTGTTGTGTTTTGGATACATTCTGGTCTTCTACATGGCCCTGGAGAAAGAAATACCAAAGAGGGCAGTTTTGATGGCAAGAAATAAAAATTTTTTAAATGAGCAAGGAAATAATCTGGCTCAGTGTGAGTCCCTATCTTGCCGGAGACCCAGTTTGGGGGAAAATGTTTATGGTTGCATTTTTTCAGACTCTAAATGAAATCAGTCACTCAGTCGTGTCCGACTCTTTGCGACCCCTTGGACTGTAGCACGGCAGGCTTCCCTGTCCATCACCAACTCCCAAAGCTTGCTCAAACTCATGGGGCAAACATGTGTTTTACAGTATGTATTACCTATCTATTAAATTTTAAAATGTCAATGAGCAAATTGGCACAGCTTCTTGGGACTTTAATTGCTAATATCTGGGCAAAGTTGAAAAGTAACAAAGCAGATGCTATTGTTGGATTTCTTATTTTAATTAGCAGCATAGAACTGATATGGTGAGGGAGGTTGGGGTTCAGAAAAGGTCAAGAGGGGAAAGAGACGTATGCATCAAGTAGATATTGAAAGATTAAAAATTTCCATATTTCCTCTGTTTGGAAGAAACTCAGAGTTTAAGTTTTCTGATATTTCATAGATTTTTTTTTAGGGGTGGTGGTGGGTCTGAAAAACACCTTAAAATATATATATCCAGGCTGACTCATAGAGGAAAAAGATCCCATTCCTTCTGTCTCTCTCTCTCACAAACACACACACACACACACACACACACTCACATCATTAATAGTTTCTGAAGCAAGGAAATAATCTGGCTGAGTGTGAGCCCCTATCTTGCATGAGACTCAGGATGGGGGGAAAATGTTTACAGTTGCATTTTTCTTGTTTCTCACATACAAAAGGCTTATATTTCTCCTTTTTTGTGTGTTATGAAAAAAGGATTAGGTACAATATTAAGAAAGTTAAATTAATAACCTTTTATCTATCAAGTGAAGTAAAAAATCTACCCCTAGGATTAATAATTTACACATTTTTCTTACCTTAAATTATGTAAGTGAGCAAAAAAAAACTCTCTCTATATATGAAAATTGATAGATTGGTAAGAATGAAGCAAGGCTACCCTTTATAGAGAACTAAGACACTTGGAAAAAAATAAAAAGGGGACTGAGCTGGTTTCAGCTAAAAGATTAGCAGTCATTTCGGATAGCAGCTGAAAATATGGAAAATGAAGTGGCACAAATAAGTGTCTTCCTTGATGGTCCCAAATATCTGGAGAATAATTAATGTGCCCCTCACCATGATTCATGGGAGCCCACTGCTCCACTCTGTTTAAATGAAGGCAGGATCCTTTCATGCAGTAGAAACAGGGTGAGAAAGAGGTGCATGCTCAGATGCTCACTTGTGTCCGATTCTTTGTGCCACCATGCACTGCAGCCCTCGAGGCTCCTCCGTCCATGGGATTCTCCAGGCAGGAATACTGGAGTGGGTTGCCATTTCCTCCTCCAACAGACCTTCCAGGAGTTGAACCTGCAGCTCCTGCAGCTCCTGCAGCTCCTGCATTGGCAGATAGATTCTTTACTACTGAGCCACCTGGGAAACCCATTTATATATGTGTGTGTGTTTGTATAGTGTTCTTTTCTGATTATAAAGTAATTATGAGAAATTTTTAATTAAAAAATTTAATTAATGTTTATTGTAGAAAAATTGAAATGTACTGAAAAAGATAAGGCAAAATTAAATAGTAGTTTCCAACTCCGCATCCAGAAAGATATGCTGATAGTTTTTTCTTATATAATTTCTTCCTCTAGTATGTTTTTTGTTTTTCTTTAATGCTAGACTGTCTTTGCTTAGTACAAGAAAAATACTTCCATTTGATGCTTTCAGCACTGGTGGACAAGAAATGAATAAAAAACACAAAAATAGAGGCGAAACAATAATGGCATCTAGTTGAACTGTGGGAAGCTGTACCAGCCTCCAGAACTAAGTATTCAAGAAAGAAGGCAGTTGTGAGAAATCAGCAGAGTGCAGTGGAAAGAGCACACAGAAGTTCTGTCCTAGTCCTGTCTGACTGTTACCTCACTCTGTGACCCTGGGAAAAGCATTTTCCTTCTCTAGCCTTGATTTCCTTCATCTTTAAAGTCAGGCCTTGTAGTTCAGCAGTTCTGGAAAATTTGTGAGGTGTTTTGCCCTATGCTGCAGACCAAGACAGCAGGCAGGAAGCTTTTAATCTAATCTAGTGCAGTTTGCAACATTCAATGAAATTCAAGTAAATTTTCACTATATCCCTGACATGCACTCATGAAATTTAAAGGAAAATAGTTTGCAAATTCTCAATTTAGTGGAATGGACCAGATGCTCCTCAAAGTTCCTCAGGCTCTGAAATTCTGTAATATAGCATCACCAAAAGTCAAGTGCATCTTTAAAATCCCAGCCTGAACCATTTCTGACCATTCTCACACTAAGAACGATCAGTAAATTTATTGAGAGTCTAGAGGAACCCTACTTTCTAGGTAAATGGAAACCAGAGCTGAATAGTTTGTCAATTTAATTGTTATTACATATTCCCTAAATATCAAAGGCCAAGCTTTCACAAAATAGGGTAGTAAAAATCTACCTTTATTCCAAACCTGTCTTCTCTGATCCTTGTCTCCTCAATCAATTCCACCTCAGTCTAGGAATTCAGCAACCTGAAATTTTCATTTCCTATGAAAACTTATTGGAAAGTGGTAAATATGAGTCATTTACAGCTTAGCATGTTTCTTCCAAGGATATTTGTACTAAATCTTTGTATGTAATTGCTTAATAAAAGGTTTTTCTTTCTGTTGAAGGAATTTCATATATCAATGAGTAGGTGGAGAAGGTATATTTAGAGGCAAGCCAGAAGGACCTTCTTCAGTTCCCTAAATTCATACTAAATACGGGAAGGCTTTGTCCAAAAGTCTTTCAAATTTGGGAAAAATGTGGTTATGTCTTTAATATGATCAGTCCTCCAAATTCACTAATAAGGACCTTTTCTTCACCCAGCCCCACTCGAAGCTGCATTTAAACATAGTGTTAACTTTTTAACAACTTATAGAAAGATTACCCAATTATGACAAGCCTTAAAAGAAATATAATATCAAATATTTTTTTCAAGTGGTAGAAAGAAGACTGGTCACTTTTTTCTCCTTTTGCAGTGAGGCTGAAAGAATTTAGGGAGGTGTCTCAATTTAAATGAATTAGAAATTGAATTAGTAAGTGATATATTTATAAATAAATGACTCTTCTAAATTAGTGTTTTCCAAGAGAACTTCTACGATAATGGAAATGCTGTATAATTGTACTGTCTAATAGGTAGCTGTTGGCCCAGTGTGGTTATTGAATGCTTGAAATATGGCACTTGAGATTCAGAAACTGAACTTTTAATTTTTATTAAATTTTTATTCATTTAAATTTAAATAGCCTCATGTGGCTAGTGGGTATCATTTTAGGCAGAACAGCTCTAAATGATTCTTTACGGAAGCTGTTTGGTGCCAAATACCCTATTCTGAACCTGACAAGGGAATTTCATCCAAATAAAGTGAATGTCTTTAGAACTTCAGGTTTATTCTAATTACATTGGTTGCCAAGGCAAAGGCGGTGGTAAGTGAGAAACAAGACCATCTACAGGACTGCCATGGAAATGCTATTAGAGAAACACAGGAAAAGCTCATATATTGCAGTTTAACTAGACCCAGATAGGCCTGAACCAGTCCCAGAGGGTGACCCAAGTAATGCCAACTCAATGCTTTTTTAAAATTTTCTTAAATTTGTGTCTACTGGAAGTTTTTTATGTTTCTGTGTTGATCCTTGTAACAGGATACCTTGAAAAGATCTATGACCAATGCCTTAAATCACAATTTTTTCTGACCAATGGAATTAAATTTTGATAGGATGTTACCATCAGTCTTTAATTTCTATCCTGATTAAAACATTAAGGGAGTCCAGCCATTGCCTCTACACCTTTTGGAACAATTAAGCTTGGCAGGGTCTCAGTTACCTGTGACTTGTAGCAACAAAGACAGTGAGCTCCACAGGCTGCAGAGGTCACTGTTTGCAAAGAGTACCTAGGCATGGAGATCCTAGGCAGGCTCACCATACCGACCCCCACTGCTGCAGGGATAGAACTGAATTCATTAGAAGTTACAAAATTATATTTATTTCTAGGGTTTAAAAAATAACTTTTTCCTTAGCTATGAAAGGTTAAGGATCCTGGAAAGGAAACCTGAGGCTTGGCCACCCTAAGTAAGAGTCCTAGGAGGCTGGGCTGAAGAATCTTAGATGAAACCAAGACTTTGGCAAGGCTGCAGGGCTTCCTATGTTGTAAAGAAAGTTACGGGGAAACTGAGGACCTTAGTGAATGGAGAATACTTGTTTTAGACAATAATAGCTGCTGGTGTGAATAAAAACAGATGACAGGAATCACTTCCTACTCAGAAGCCCAGAGAGAAGAGTACACATTTGGATCCTGTCTTAATTTAAAATTGAAACGGAGCAGAGAAGCCTCCGTAGTTGCCCTCAGTAATTGACTTGGTCTCTTTTCTTTCTCCCCCCAGATCTATATAAGATTCTGGGCTTTATTGCCCATACAACATTAGACTAAAAATTACACTTGGAGCCCATGTTAAATTATCCCCTTACTTTAAAACAAAACCAAAACAGATGTATCAAGGGTCTACCAGTTACTACTAGAACTCTTGGCTCAGAACTTACTTCACATGCCAAAAAGTTCCTGTTTCCACAGCAGTAACCAAGCCTCTATCTGTTCCCTATTTCCTTCTCTTGTCCATAATGAAAGCACAGGAGTTGGAGACTAAATTATGCTGAGAATATATAGCCCTCAGCATCTTGGGACAACCTGTTTTAACTTTGTTAACGCTTCAATTCAACAACAATTTACTGAGTGACTGAAAGCCTCAAGTCCTAGTAATAAGTGTTGTTACCGCAGTTAAGAGCTTCAAACTAAAGAGTGATTTTATTGTCACCCAAAACAGGAAGGTCTGGGGAACTTAGGTCTAATATATTTTTCTGACTCAGTACAGTTCACTCATAATTACTCATCTTCCTTTTCTTTCTAGCTGATTACCGATTTCCTCTTTCCCTTTAGAGCGTCCTAGCATCCTTCCCTGTAATCTTTGTTTAGAGTTGAGCACAAGGTTCTATAAAGGGAGTGTGGAAGCTGAGGGTGTAACCCCACAAGCCGAATCTTGACAAGTTTCTGTGTACGGGGATTAGGAAAAGAATGATTGATTCTTGAAGTTCTGGTCTGACTTTGGGCCCAGCTTGGGAATGTGGGGATTCTGGCATGAAGGAACAGAGAGTATAACTGAAAACTGTGCAGAATTGTTGATACAACACCCAGTCCCTGCTTACAGGAGTAATCTGACCCCTCTCACTACTATGGCACACACGCATGTAGGCGCACATGTGGTCTTGTGAACCCATTGCTCTCTTCAAAGTGCGCCCTCCTCCTCCCAGCATTTTTCCTGGACTCTCTCCAGTCCTACTGTCTCCACCCTAGTGCAAGTCACCCTCATTTCTTTGCCCAGACTCTAGGCAGGCCTATAGCCTGCTGACTGCCCTTTCCACACCTATATTTGTCTCACTTTGATCCTTTCTCCGTTGTGCCTTCAGAATGACCCTTCAACAATATGTTGCTTCCTGGCATGCAAGGGTAATGACCCAAATTATGAATAAGGCCTACAAGGTCACACATGAGAGGCTTTCGCTCAGCCTTTTCACTCTTTGTGGGCCACCTACACTGGTGCTACCCCCAGCCTTGTTACCTCTGCCTTCAGTCCTAACCCCAGACTCTGCACCCCTGCTTTTCCTTCAGAACTCAACTCAAATATCATTCTGTTTAGGGCCAGTTTACCTAATGTGCCAGACTAAGCCAGGGTCCCTGTCAGAAGTTCCCCTAACATCTCACACTTCTCTTTCACAATGCTTATTACCACTGCAATTGTATAGTTGGTTATTGTTTAAAGGACCATGACTGCCTTGTCCACTGTTTTATCCCCCAGCATCTATCACCATGCCCAGCACAAAGCAGTGGCGGTAGGGGGCAGGAGTTGTTAAATATTTATTGAGTGGCAATACCTGTGTCCTAAAGACCACACGGCCACTTCCCTGCCACTGGTGTCTGCAGCGTAGAGAAGCCGTCCTGTTCTTATTGTACCCTGTACTGTTATTCCTTTCACTTTCATCTGGCTTGATTATTTTTGTCCTCTATGCTTTTACACTTTATTTCCAAAGGATGAGAAGGAACTCTTAGGTAGAATTGCAGCTGGCAGTTACAGCCACACCAGTGTTTTCAGAATACATGATATCCTTTCCCATTTCCTTTATAAACTGAAACCACCAACAGTTTCGTGTGCCATGTCTTTAATTCTTATTCTCGTCAGCTGAAGTAATGTCCTTCAGGGCCTAATCGCATGCCACTTTCCCTGTGAATGCCTGCCTGTTCTTAGAGTTTCTCTCCTCTTTCCAAAGCATTTTTCTTTTACCCATTGGGCATTTGTTTTGGCTTTCTATAATAGTTGTTGATACTCAGCTATCTAACCTAAACTCTCTCAAGACACAGACTGCACTGATATATTATCTAAGTCATCTTTATATCTCAGCACCTAACACAATGTTAAACACTTATTAAATTAGATTTTTTTTTCCCCCATAGATATAGTGCCAGAGTGACTAGAGCAAAGTCCTTTAGTCCTGTCAGATCCAGGGTTTGATCCCTGGGTCAGGAAGATCTCCTGGAGGAAGAAGGCATGGCAACCCACTCCAGTATTCTTGCCTGGAGAATCCCATGGACAGAGGAATGTGGTGGGTTACAGTCCAGGGGTTCACAAAGAGTTGGACATGACTGAAGTGACTTAGCATGCATGCATGCATTGTCTCCTACTTCCATGAAGAAGTACAGAGGATAGAAACACCCTGGCTTCTTCTCCCTTCCTGTGAAAGTTTTCCAAAATTCCGGAAGAAGAAGAATTTATGTTATATATATATACATATGTGTATGTATATATATATAATAAAAATATATACAGGACTTCCCTGGTGGCCAATGCAAAAGACATGGGTTCGATCCCAATCTGGGAAGATCCCACATGCTGTGGGGCAACTAAGGCCTTGCACCACAAGTATCAAGCCTGTGCTCTAGAGCCCAGGAGCCACAACCACTGAAGCTGCATCCCTAGAGCCTGTGCTCTGCAATAAGAGAAGCCACTGCTAAGAAACATGCACACCTCAACTAGAGAGCAGCCCCCACTCACCACAACTAGAGAAAAGCTTGTACAGCAACCAAGACCCAGCACAGAGAAGGAATAAAAAAATAAATAATCTTAAATATATATATACACAAACTAATGCCAATAAATTCATATAAGGGTATCAGTTCAGTTGCTCAGTCATGTCCGACTCTTTGCGCCCCCATGGACTGCAGCACGCCAGGCTTCCCTGCCCATCACCAACTCCCAGAGCTTACTCAAATTCATGTCCATCGAGTTGGTGATGCCATCCAGCCATTTCATCCTCTGTCATCCCCTTCTCCTCCTGCCCTTTCCCAGCATCAGGGTCTTCCCAGCATCAGGGTCTTTTCTAAGGAGTCAGTTCTTCGAATCAGGTGACCAAAGTGTTGGAGTTTTGGCTTCATATATAAGGGTATAGTGTATGTTTGAAACCTCACTGCTCTTCCTCAATCAGTGATTCACATAAGAAGTTTAAAATGCCAGGGGCATGGAACTGATATCTCAAAAAAAAAAAAAAAAAAAAAAAAGAAGGGAAAAAAAAAGCAGTCTGCTGATAAATCAAACATGCTGAGTTGTTGATTCTGTTGGAGGAAGAAAAAATTCCCTCTACCCTTTCTAGGTTTTTCTGACTGGTCTAAGAATTAAATTGAAATGAGACAGATTAACAAGGGAAAATCAAATGCAATTACGTACATATGGGGGCCCCATGAGAAAAATGAGACCCCTGGGACAGGTTAGACAATTGAGGCTTATATGCCATCTAAGAAAAGGAGAAGAGGGTAGGTAGGGGTTTGGGACTTCGGAGGGGAGGAAGAAAATTCACAGAAAAATAGAAAAACAAACATTTGGTAAACAATTGCCCTTATAGGCTCTTTTCATCTCCGTTGTTGGAAATTTTTAATGAATTTCAGATTGAACTTTTAAAGGTCTCCTAAGGCGAAAAAAATAAACCAAACCAAGAACATGTCATCAGGCTTGTTTGCAATACTTATAGATTTGAGCAATTTCTTTCTTCTCAAAGTCACCCAAATAAACCTGAGGTTTCTTATACCTGCTAGGAAGTGACCTTCATTACTTCATTAAGGTTGTTGGGAACCCTGTAAACAACATATCAGGTGTTTGTTGTAGTTGTTGTTTAAGGGGCTTTATTGGCTCCATAAAGTCAACCTCTAGTTCCTTAAAGCCATCTGATCAAATGTGAGACTATACATGACTTTCTCAAACATGGTGTTCCAATCCAGAGCTTTGGTAATATAAAGTTAGTCGCTCAGCCGTGTCCGACTCTTTTCGAGCCCATGGACTGTAGCCCACCAGGCTCCTCTGTCACGGGATTCTCCAGGCAAGAATACTGGAGTGGGTTGCCATTTCCTTCTCCAGCAGCTCTTACCCACCCAGGGATCAAACCTGGGTCTCCTGCATTTCAGGCAGATTCTTTACTGTCTGAGCCACCTGGGAAACCCTTGGTAATATAACCAGTTTCCAAATGTATTCTGCTGCAAGGAGAATAGATTCCTATTGAACTTGTGCAGATAGCTAAATTGCCGTGAAAATAATAATACTTACTGAGAGTTTCTGAATCCTGAAGGGCTCAAGTTGAGAGAAAAAATAAAAGTCTCATCTTTGATCACAAAAGCATCTTACAAATTGTTGATAGATTTAGAGAAAAGAGACAATGATTTCCTTATATCTGAAAAGTCAAAACATTTTTTTTAAAAATCAGTAATTGTTCAAACAAAAAAAGTCATAAAGAATTATAATCATCTTTATCAGTTTATTCATTCCATGTAATTAATTCTTGTGACTCTTCATCTTTTGTTAGAAGTTTATGAAGCTATCAGTTTCTGCATTAGGGTTCTGTAAATTCTTGTATAAGTCATTTCCGACTCTTTTGTGACCCCATGGACTGTAGCCTGGTCAAGCTCCTCTGTTCATGGGATTTCCCAGGCAAGAATACTGGAGTGGGTTGCCATTTCCTTCTCCAAGTGATCTTCTTGACCCAGGGATTGAAACTGCATCTCCTCCATTGGCAGATGGATTCTTTACCACTGAACCACGAGTGAAGTCCCAATTGTCAGTAAATACAGAAAGTTAAATTGTTGTAAGTAAAACTCAATTCTTATGATACTAATAAGATTCAATTTTAAACAGTCAAAGACCTGAGGGAGATAGTGTGAAGCACAGTTGATAAGACCCAAAGTCTCTGCTTTCTAGACAAAAAATTTTCATAAAATCTTACCAAGAGCAGACCAGTAGACCAAAAAATTTTTCGCTTTTTGGCCGGAAAGAAATTAGGTTTTACTCAACATCACTCATTATCAGAGAAATGCAAATCAAAGCCACAGTGAGGTACCATCTCACGCTGGTCAGAATGGCTGCTATCAAAAAGTCTACAATCAATAAACGCTGGAGAGGGTGTAGGGAAAAGGGAATCCTCTTACACTGTTGGTGAGAATGCAAACTAGTACAGCCACTATGGAGAACAGTGTGGAGATTCCTTAAAAAACTGGAAATAGAACTGCCATACTACCCAGCAATCCCACTGCTGGGCATACACACAGAGGAAACCAGAATTGAAAGAGACACGTATATCCCAATGTTCATCACAGCACTATTTACAATAGCTAGAACATGGAAGCAACCTAGATGTCCATTGGCAGACGAATGGATAAGAAAGCTGTGGTACATATACACAATGGAGTATTACTCAGCTATTTAAAAGAATGCATTTGAATCAGTTCTAGTGAGGTGGATGAAATTGGAGCCTATTATACAGAGTGAAGTAAGTCAGAAAGAAAAACACCAATACAGTATATTAATGCATGTATATGGAATTTAGAAAGATGGTAACAACCCCATACATGAGACAGCAAAAGAGACACAGATATAAAGAACAGACTTTTGGACTCTGTGGGAGAAGTCGAGGGTGGGATGATTTGAGAGAATAGCATTGAAACATGTATATTACCACATGTGAAATAGATGACCAGTCCAAGTTCGATGCATGAAACAGGGCACTCAAAGCCAGTGCGCTGGGACAACCCAGAGGGATGGAATGGGGAGGGAGGGGGGAGGGGGATTCGGGACTGGGGACACATGTATACCCGTGGCTGATTCATGTCAATGTATGGCAAAACCCACCACAAAATTGTAATTAGGACTCCAATCAGAATAAATGAATAAATTTTTAAAAAATTAGCTTTTAGTTTTACATAAATACACTATTGATGTTAAACCTTATTTCTGAAATCCTTATAATAAATCCACTCAATCTTATCCAGCACAAACATACACAAAATTCCTTTCCCAAGATTTCTTTTTCATAAAACTTTTACAATTTTCTGTGTCTAGAGCTTGTCTTTTATTTTCCTCTTTTTCATTCTGGAATACTGGCTATATTTTAGGACACTTTGTTTTCCCTTAATAAAAATTCATCTCCTTACTTTATAGCTTTTCTTACCCAAAGTGCATTTCATTTTCCTTACATGCAGAATTGTTTCCCTTATTATATTTAGTAATTTTAATTACATATATTAACTAGAATTTTTAATCTTAGAAACTTTAATTTTTAATGAAAACTAAGTAAGCAATTATGAATTTTTATATTAGCATTTTTGTGAATTGGCAGGCTAATAAATGTTTTTTATAATTTCCATAACATGTGTTTCTTATACTGTTTTTCAAAGCACAAGACTTGCTTACTAACAAACACAAATTTTTTCTTTTAGTTCCTTTATAATAAGAAGTCAGAAGTAGATAAACCTATGTTCAATAATTAATGAAAAATATTTTATCTTATTTGGAAATGATCTAGTTATTCAATAAATTTGCATCATTTAATTTAACTTAGCAAAACTCTATAGTTTCAAGTTACCAAAAGATTTTGGAAGCTCTTTTTAAGTATACCTACAATAAAACAGAATTATTATATCTATTTAATGTGCTTGTTTTCAACAATTGTGATATGAAAATTTTGTCATGCCACATTTTTTTTTGCTAGCAAATTTTGTAGTAAGGATAAATTTGGTGCTGAAAACTCAGACTCTGTGACCAGTGCCAAATTGAATCTCAGAGATAGAGTTTCGGGTGAAGCAGAAAAGAATAGCTTTATTTCTTTGTCAGTCAAAGAGGGAGACAGTGGCCTCCTGCCCCAAACAACTGTGGGTCCCAACCTGGGAGGAACTGGTGAGGAGTTTTTATAGCAACGGCTCAAGGGTGGATTGCTGATAAGATTAAAATGTGTGCAGGAATACTTAATTTATGTGTTTAATTCTTAATCAGTTGAACAGAGCTCTTTTTAAATTAATTTTGGCAACAAAATTAATTGGGTAAAATTTTGTTACCCAAAAAGTGGATTTGCCTCTTGGTGGGTGTTAAACTAAAAGACAACCAAGTCAAAGATCAGAAGAATGAAGAACCTATTACTTGCAACAAGTAAAGGGAAGACCAGGATCTTTCCCAAAGTTGCATCTCCCCAAAGAACAAAACTGGGGAAGTTTTAAGGGAAGGATATATGCATATTCATGAAGAGGCTGAAACAGAGGATAATTCAGCATAGAATTGGGGCAAAGGTTGACAGAGTCCCAGTTTTAGTTGATTGAAGTCATGAATGTTAAAAAAAGTTCAACATCATCCTTCTGTCTTCCACCTGGATTGAACCCTTAGTTCCTACAGAACTCAAAGATGCATATCAGATTGTTATCTATATCCCTTGTGGAGGAACTATAACTCTGTTTCATCACTGTACTATTGTTTCTTGAGTGCTTTTCCTTTGTTCCTGCATTCCCTCATTTCCCATAAGATCATTAGTTACTGAGACCTTCTTCAACTGCAAACATTGTGGCCAGGCTTAGATCACAAAATGGCATAGGCCAAAATGGCTTCCTTTAAATATATATATATATAAAATTTCATTCTTTTTTATGGCCGAATAGTATTCCATTATATATATATGTACCATATCCTCTTTATCCATTCATCTGCTGATGGACTTTTAGGTCGTCCTCATGTCATGGTTATTGTGAATAGTGCTGCTGTGAATGTAGCAGGAGACGCAGTTTCAATCCTCTGGGTTGAGATCCCCTGGAGGAGGAATTGGCACCCCACTCCAGTATTCTTGCCTGGGAAATCCCATGGACAGAGGAGCCTGGCAGGCGACAGTCTGTGGGGTCGCAAAAAGTCAGATATGACTGAGTAACTAACAAGACAAAAAGGCCTTTTTTACTAATATTTGTAGACAAGATTTTTAAGCCACACATATATATATATGTATATATATATGTATATATATATATATATATATATATAATTTAATTATTTGTTTATTTATTTAGCTGTGCTGGGTCTTAACTTGCTGCATGGGCTATTCTCTAGTTGCAGTGCACAGGCTTCTCGTTGCAGTAGTTTTTCTTGTTGTGGAGCACAAGCTCTAGGGTGTGTGGTCTCAGGAGTTGTGGTCTCCCAGCTCCAGAGCATTAGATTAGCAGGTGGATTCTCTATGACTGCGCCACCAGGGAGGTGCTCCCGCCCAGCATTTTTAAGTGAAGTATAGTTGATGCTGTACGGGAAAGTGATTCAATTATACATATATCTACACCTTCTCTGTTTATGTTCTTTTTCATTACGGTTTATCACAGGATATTGAATATAGGTCCCTGTGCTATACAGTAGGACCTTGTTGTTCGTCCATTCTCTGTATGATAGTTTGCATCTACTCACCCAAGACTCTCACTCCATCCCTCCCCCACCTACCCTCTGCCTTGGCAACCACAAGTCTGTTCTCTGTGTCTGTGAGTCTTTTCCTTTTTCATAGATAAGTTCATTTGTATCACTGTGTTTTAGATCTCACATATGTGATATTATGTGGTGTTTGTTTTTTTCTTTCTGAATTACTTCACTTAGTATGATCATGTCTAGTTCCATCTATGTTGTTGCAAATGGCATTAATTCATTCTTTTTCATGGCTGAATAGTATGCCACTGTATGTATGTATCACATCTTCTATATTCATTGACTGTTGATGGATTTTTAGGTCATTTTCTGTCTTGGTTCTTGTGAATAGTGCTGCTGTGAACAGAGGAGTACATGTTTCTTTTGAATTATAATTTTGTCTGGATACATGCCCAGGAGTGGGATTGCTGAGTAATATGGCAACTCTAGTTTTAGTTTTTTTGATAAACCTCCATAGAGCTTTCCATAGTGACTGCACCAATTTATTTTCCCACCAACAGTATTGGAAGGTTCCCTTTTCTCGACATCCTCTGCAGCGTTTGTTATTTTGTAGACTTTTTTTAATGATGGCCCTTCTGGCCTGTGTGAAATGGTACCTCAGTGTAGTTTTGATTTGCATTTCTCTAATAGCAATGTTGAGCTTCTTTTCATGTGCCTGTTTGCCATCTGTCTGTCTTCTCTGGCAAAATGTCTACTTAGTTCTTCTGCCCATTTTTTGATAGGGTTGTTTGGGTTTTTTTTTTTTTATTGTTGAGTTGTATAAGCTGTTTGTATATTTTGGAAATTAAACCTTCATAGGTTGTATCACTTGCAAATGTTTTCTGCCATTCCGTAAGTTGTCTTTTTGTTTGTTTATGGTTTCCTTTGCTGTGCAAAAGCTTGTAAGCTTGATTAGGTTCTGTTTGTTTATTTTTGCTTTTATCTCTATTGCCTTGAGAGACTGACCTAAGGAAACACTGGTGTAATTTATGTCAGAGAATGTTTTTCCTATGCTTGCTTCTAGGAGTGTTATGGGGTCATGCCTTATGTTTAAGTCTTTAAGCCACAAAATGGTTTCTCTTATGTCAAGATATCCGTGCTTGGTTCTCTTTCTCTGGGAATCCCATACACTATCTGTTTACAATGCCATCTGAAGGTAGAAAAATATCACACATCTACAACATATATATACAGACACACAGAAACATATGCACAGATGCAGAGATCTTATAGCTTTCATTTTTAGAAAATTTGTGAGAGAGGTACAGTAATACAAAACTCACTAGTTTATAAAAAAATGGTTTATGAAAGAATGTTTTGAAACAGCTCCCTAAAGTTTGCATTTCAAAGAATGGCTCTTAGGCCCTAAAGAAGATGCGGGTAGAAAATCTGTATCACAAAGGCACAATTTTGTGTCCTAGTAACAATAAACAGTTTGAGATGAATAAGGGAGGCTTGAAAGTGAAACTCTTAGTCTCTCAGTCTTCCTGATCCAGGGATGGAACCCAGATCTCCTGCATTGCAAGTAGATTCTTTACCACCTGAGCCACCAAAGGGACTCAAAGGGAGGTTTGGGGTTTGCCAAAAGGACAGGTGAACTTCGAACCACTTTCTAGAGACACACCTCTGGCTCTGTAGTGATTTCCAAGGCAAAGACAGTTGTTTCTGGTTTTCCAAAGAACTGGGTTGCAGGCTGAATGATGGAGATTGACGTGCCCTTCTGACTATATTTTTTCCAATTTGCTTCTTTCCTCTGTCCTTTCCTCTAAGGTACACAGTTTCACTTTAGCTGAGGGGAGAAAGCCTAAAAAGTGTTCCCATCAGGCTGTGAGTGTCAGCTGGGGTCATTCATTCTAAAGCGTTTTCCATATCTGGATTTGATTGCATTCCTGTGGCATCAGTTAACATGTTTTTCTGTTGTTTTTTTTTAATCACCTACAAGCTTCTAGTTAGATCTAGAGATTTGATCTGATTCAGGTTTGATTCTTTTTCCTTTTACAAAAATATTTCATAAGTTGTAATAAGCTATTCCATTAGGAGATAGTGATGTCTAGTGTCTTTCTTTTTATGTTAACAGTCCTCAATGGTAATTGCTATTTCCATTAGGGGTTTGCAAAATGGTGATATTCTAATTATATTTTTTCTTCTTACTTTATTATCTTCACTATTTCTATAATATCTATTTCAATAATTTCCCTGACCTCAATTATTTAACTCCCAGAAGGTAAAGCTCATAAGAGAAAGGCAGGCTAAATGCTTGATTCTTACCCTTTACTTACCAATTTTCAGAATAATGAGTTGGTTTACCATCATTCTCCAAAGGTGACCAACGAAATTCTTTTAAAAATGTCATTGTGATTTCATGGATTTTTAACACACCTGATGTGTTTAATCAATTGCAGTTATTCTTACTGATGCTCAAACTGTGGGAACCTTTTCAAGCTGGTTCCTCAGTCTTTTCCACAATCTAGGCTGGCATAGTATTTATTTCTCTGAGGTTGTTCACTGTTTCTGGGCCTTTTCAGTGACTAGAACTAGGAAATAGAAGTTTAAAGGTAAAAGTGCATTGCAAGTTCACACTCATATTTTCAATACAAACTTAAAAAGTACAGAGTTTTACTTCTTTGGTTTTGTAGTTGTATTTCTTTTCTTTTTGCTAAAAATCTTCGTCCCTTCTTTTAAGATACTTTAATACTTATAAAATATTTACTGACAGTTCAGTGATCAAAGATGGTATAAGACTTTTTAGTAGGTTTTTTTTTTTTTTGTCCTGAGGGTGTATCCCACTAGGAATCAAACTACATAAATTGTTGTTTTAATGTCACTGATACTCAAAATATTAACCAGTTGGAACTGTAATCTCCTCGATTCTGTCTCACCACAACAAAAATTTGAAGTGACGGACAGGTTGGTGTTACAGCTCAGTTTTATCTGGCAAGCAAAGGAAAATGTATCCTCAAGGCGTGAGGGAGGTCAGACCCAAAAGAAGCAAAGAGAAGAGAAGCCAGGCATCCAATTTTGGCTCCTCTTTTTATACATTTTTTCTCCTCCCCCTGAACCTGCCCTATGTAAATTGGGCTCGCCAGGAGGGCTGTTTGTTTTACCTGAGATTCTCACTCTGGTCTTTCGACTTTCCTTTGTTCTATTTTTCACAGGCTTTTTCCCTTTTTTGTCTTTTAGCCACCGCCATTCCGGACGCCTTTTCGCTATTCTAACTACCTAACAGAACCAATCAACCCCTCTATGCCATGGTTTAACAATTTTAGGTGTTTAACTGTGGAGACAAGGAGGAAGGGTAGTATCTCAGGGCAGCCCCCGTTCACCAACCCATTTACCACTGCTCCAAGTAATTAGCCTCCAACTAATTAAAATAAATGAAAAAAAATTTTTTTCAAAAAAATGAATAAAGCAATAAATAAATAAAAACTGGGAATGCCATACTCTGTTATAAGCCTCTGTTATAAGCTTGTTATAAGCCTTTCTATCGTTGAGTTCTCATTTAGCTTCAACAGGAACCTAGACAGATACCCTTTTCCTACTTCCTTACCCTGCTAGGATTTATTTATACAGTTATCCAAAAATTTCACAATAATACAAATGATTATTTTATATGATTCTTGAAGTTCTGGCCAGTAAATTAAGCAAATACAGATATATGAGTTATGACTATTAGGAAATTAAGTTAACAATACTTAGAGCCAATTATCATTAGACAAAACAAAATGAGCAAGAAAACCTTATGTAGAATAAGCAAAGTATGAGCAGACATTTATAGGCCACACAAGGCTAAAAATCTGTTATAGTGTCACCAGCTATTGTGTTCGCAGGCCTGGATCAATTAGTAATTAAAATTGAAGTTAAATATAATTAATTACACCATTTTCTGATGTTTTTATTTAATATCACTAAAATTATTTTTAATAATTACTAGAGTGATTGTCTGTGATACTGCCTTCCCCAAAAGCTCTCTTTCCTAAGAACTGGTGTTCCCCTCCCCCTCTACCATCCATGTGGTTGTAGGCAGAACTTTTTGGCTTACATGACCCCACTCCCCTGGTCACACCTGCACAGTTCAGGGGTAGGCATCTGGCCTAACACAGTACTATCAGAGGCTTTTCTCTGAATTTTTCAAGCTGGAATCAAGAAAGTAAGCTACATGGCTGTTAAAGAACACTGACCCAAAGAACCGTTGTTATCCTTGTTTTATACTTTGTGGGGAAGTCCTGTCTGCAGTGGGAACAGATGCAGAGAGGAGCTGAGCCACCTGTCAAACGGAGTTATGATGGCAGCGGGCTTCCTGCAGTCTGTGCCAAGGCCCAGCTACAGCCCTGCCCATCTCTCAGGTTGGTTTTTTTTAACACTTTCTTGGAATCCATAAGCCAATAATTTCTAATTTTGCCAAAGCTAATTCAAATTGTGGTTTTGTCATGCTGGTGTGTATTGGTCTAATATAATATGTTGTATATACCAGATAGCTAATATATATATTTTATTTCTTTATTGGTTTGATTTCATGAATATTGTTAAAAGAGTAATTATAACCAACCTAAAATTTTATGTATTAAAAAGAATATCATCAGCTCAATGTCATTGTAGAGAAATTAAAATTTTATAATGAAATAAAATTGGAAATAATATAATAAAGTGATATAAGCCTCATTTTCAAAATAAAACTTTCCATGTTCAAAGCAACTAACTATAGGCCCCTTTTTACTGTACTTTCCCTAAGGATTTAAATTGCTCTTATCCACCTGATTTCCAAAGCAAAATTACCAAATGCTGTCAATGTAACTTGTTCTGTGCTAAAAGCAGAATTGGACAGTGCTGATTTGCTCACTGCCATTCCAGTGTTTTCTGAAAAATGCAAAATTTCAATTTGTGGATGGTGATTTTGTCAAAAGTAAAAGTTCATCAGCTTATAGACTTGTGAAATAATTCATGTCTTTAAAATTTTGACAGTTCTAATAAGCTGCAGGGAATTTTGGCCAAATTCCTTTCAATTTGATTTAGTTTTCTTACATCAGCACAGATTCAGGAAAATAGAAAGCAAACTACAAATGTAATTTTACACTTTCTGTTAGCCGCACTAAGAAAAGAGTTTAAAAAAAATGTGAAATTAATTTTAATAATGTTTTATTTAACTAAAATTTTCCAGAATGTTATCACTTTAACATACAGTCAATATTTTTAAATTTCTGATGAAATATGTTACATTATTTTTTCAAAGTCTAATGTGTATTTTATACTTACAACACATCTTAATTTAGAATAGCCAGATTTCAAGTGCTCAAAAGCCTCATGGGGACAATGCAGCCTTAGATAAAAGTCACAGGTGGAGACAGTAACATTTTTTAGATACTTACGCTGCCTTCCCCTTAAATTACAGGATGAATACAACATTCTTAACACGATGTTTACCACCTATAACTAGAAGGCCATTCCAAGTCTGAGGGGAAAATGTTCTATGATGCAGATTATAAAGATGCATTCAAATATTTAAAATTTTTATTCTAGTGTCTATCCTTCAACTCTCTTTTCCACATTTTGAAGAACAGAAAATGGTGTCACTTTTGTGTCATTATGAGTTTTGGATTAGATAACAAGGAAGAGTGGAATTGCCATTAAATGACATTTATTCCCACTTTCAGAAGTAATATGCTATTTTGGACAGGGCGCTAGCTTAAGAGTCTGACATGAGTTTTCATCCTGGCTATGCCATTAACAGGATGGCTTGCAACAGGTCAAGTTAATTCTTTGAACATTGTCTCATCTCTGAAATGAGGTTGGACTACATTATTAGCTTTAATCATACTCTCAGTCACCTAGGGATTTGTAAGGGAAGAGTAAGATGGAAATAGGTGAAATTTTTGCCACACATACACACACTCCACCAAAATCAAGCACTGCAGGATCAAGTTTGTTTGTTTTATAAATTAATCTTCAGTGTAAATGCCCAAACTAATTAAATATTATAACCAGGGAATTTAATCATCTCCACTCTTCAACAATATATAAAATATGGTATTTGCATCTTCTGGCCCATACCTAAAGGTCCTTTCACATACCTAGGTATTTTATCTTTCTTGATGTGATTTTGAATAGGATTTCTTTCTGTTTGTGATAATTCATTATTAGTGTATAGAAAAGTCAAGATTTCTGTATATGGATCTTGTATCCTGCAACTTTACTGAATTCATATATTGGTTCCAATAGTTTTTTGGTGGAGATGTTAGGCTTTTTTGTATACAGTATCATGTCATCTGCAAATAATGACAGTTTTACTTCCCCTCTTCCAATTTGAATGCCTTTTATTTTTTTCTTGTCTGATTCCTATGATTAGTACTTCTAATAATATATTAAATAGAAATGGTAAAAGTAGGCATTCTTGTCTTGTTCCTGATTTTAGAGAAAAAGCTTCAGCTTTTCACTGTTAAGTATGATGTTAGCTATGAGTTTCTCTGGTATGGTCTTAATTATGTTGAGATATGTTCCCTCTATACCAACTTTGATGAGAGTTTTTATCATGAATGGATGCTAAATTTTGTCAGATGACTTTTCTGCATCTACTGAAATGATAGTATAATTTGTATCCTTCCTTTTGTTAATGTGGTGTATCACATTTGATTGATTTGCAGATACTGAAGCATCCTTGCTTCCCTGGAATAAATCCCACTTGATCATAGTGTATGGTCCTTTTTAATATACTGTTGAATTTGGTTTGCTATTATTTTATTGAGGATTTTGCATCTATATTCATCAAAGATATTGTAACTTTCTTTTTTCACATTGTCTTTGGTTTGGGTATCAGGGTAATAATGGTGGCCTCATGGAATAAATTTAGGAATGTTCCTTCCTCTTCAATTTTTTGGAGTTTGAGAAGGATGAATATTAGCTCTTCATTATATATTTGGTAGAATTCCCTGGTGAAGCCACCCAGTCCTGGACTTTTGTTTGATGGAAATTTTTGGTTACTGATTCAATTTCACTACTAGTGATCGGACTGTTCAGATTATCTATTTTCTCCTGATTCAGCATTTGAAGACTGTATTTTTCGACAAATCTATTGTTTCTTCTAGGTTGTCCAGTTTACGGGCACATAGCTGTTTATAGCAGGTCCCAAGGTGCTGTGCAGAAGCGCGGAGGTTAACGTCTGAACTGCTTCTGTTCACTCTAAGTGTGAACTCTCACCCCTTCCAGCATTGTCACCTTTGCCCCAAAGGAGAGCAGCACTGAAGCAAGAGGAGCTGGAGCTGGTGCCCAGTATAGGCTGAGGTGCTGGCTGGGTGAGGCCAGTCACTAGTCAGTGAGGTCCAGACTACTTCTAAATGCTGTCTCTGTGAGTGCCAGCAATGGCTTTCTATACCCTGTTCAGATGCAGTGCCAGGTTTAAGTTGACTCTATCCCCACCAGTGCACACTCTCCTTGGCAATGGCAATGGCAACCTTCCCTCTAGAGGGGAGATGCCCCAGAACAAGAGGGGACAGTGTGGGTGCTTGATGTGGGCCAGAATGTGAACTGGGACGGTCTTGACACACCAAGCAAGAATTTCAGATGGCTCCCAATCTGCTGACTTTGTGAGCGGCAGTAATGGCAGCCGTCATCTCGTTCAGAGGCAGCGGCAGGTCTGAGCTGGCTCTGTTCCCCACTGCTGCACAGGCTCCTTGGCAGTGGCAGTCTTTGCCTAGTAGGGAGCTGCACTGGAGCTAGAGGACCCAGGCTGCGTGCTTGGCATGGGCTTGGGGCATATGCTGGGGCAGTCACGGGAAATCAGCCTGAATTCCAGAATATTTTGATCTGTTTCCTCCGCCTTGTTCCCAAGAGTAAACAAGTTTGTGTAGCTCCTCCTAGTGGAGTCTAGGTTTCTTACTACCCTCCTGTTAGTCCCCCTGGTTCAAATCAGCTAAGGGGACTCATCTTCCCAGTGTTGGGCTTCAGAGCTAGGGTGCTTAATATTTGTTTCAAACCATTCACTCTTCTAGAAGGATCTCTGAGCCCATGATACTCCTGTCCTTCTCCATGTCCTCTCCTAGTGTTACAGATCCTGACCTGATCACTTCTCTTCCTTTCCTACCTGACTCGTGTGGATCTTTTTTTTTAACAGCTGTGGTTATAGAAGTCTTTCTGCCAGTCTCCAATTGGTTTTCAGTGAGAATTACTCCACATATGGATGTATTTTTGATGTGTTCATTGATGGGAGGTGAGGGCCACATCCTCCTTCTCCACCATCTTGATCTCTGTAACTGTCTGGATAAGCATCTCAACATATGTTCATGTAAGATCCCAAATAAGGAGGTGAATTTAACTGGTTTGCAAGTCAGCAATCAACAAAAACAAGTGCTGGTTTATAGCTATCTCAATCCTAGGGCTAAAAGAGTTTCTTTTAACAATGTCACAGTTTGGGTTTCAGTTCATGTTTTAAAGTGATAATCTAGAGATTTCTTCTTGTTGATCTCATCAACTGAAGCAGCCAACCCCAGCACACAGCTCTTGATTCCTCATACCCTTCATATTGTTCTATGGCAATGACAGTTAGGTCCTCCAGGGGCTTGTCCTTAATGCCCACCATAGTCCTGATGTTCAGAGGCATTAATTTCTTTAGCTGTTTCACTGTAACAGGCCATGGGCTTCCGGTATCCCATCTTTGAATATTAATTGGGTTTTTATTATCTTCAAGTATAATGAGTCTCCAGGACTTCCCTGGTGGTCCAGTGATTAAGACTTTGCCTTCCAAGCAGTTTCAGTCCCTGGTCAGGGAGCTATGACCCCATACGCCTCACATCCAGACAATCAAAACATAAACAACAGAAGCAATATTGTAACAGATTCAATAAAAACTTTAAAAAAACATAGTGAAAAAAAAACAACATAGTGAATCTGGATAATTATAGTTTCCTCATTTCTATAAGAGTCTATTGTCTATAATCAACTCCTCATTAACAACTTCTGTACATGTCAGGAGTCACAACTGCAAGCTGCCAATGCTAGGTAGCTTAAACAGACTGAAATTTGTTGGAAGGATGCCAGGTAGCTCCCAAGATAAGGTTAAAAACCAAGCTCAAGCAACAGATAACTCAGCCAAGGTAGCTAGTGACACTGATACCACCAGGTATTCTCTTCTCCTGGGTTATTGACATCACCACAGTCTCTGTATCACTCCCTCTGAATTCAATGGCAGAATCTCCCTGGATAAACTTCAGTCATATGCTGATGCCCTTGACATTTAGAAGAAGGAAGATCTGCCCTTCATCATACATATGCTAAGTGATACACTCACATACCCAAACACACAGGCGTGCGTACACACATCGAGGCCACCATACTTAACCTTTATTTCTGGACTTCATATTTATTTTACTGGTCTGTTAGTGGTCTGTTGCTACCATGATATTGTTTCAATTTCAGTCATTTATATTTCTTTTAAAGTCTGATAACTCAAATTCCCTTCCTTCTGAAAAGATTAAAATTTTTTTGCTTGGTTCTTCTCAGCTTCATTTTTCTTGGTGAATTTCAGAACTCTTTTATCAAGACTCTAAGAATATGTAATTAGAATTTTGATTGGAATTTTATTGTATTTATGAACACTTTGAGGGAATAATTTTAAAGTTTACAATGTTGATTCTTCTTATCCAAGAACATGGTATACCTCTCTATTTAAGCCTTCTTTTATTCTCTTCATTAGTTATATAGTTGTCTTCATATAGATTTGACACATTTCTTAAGTTTATGTTTTTGTTGTTAGGGTAGATGGGAATTGGTTCCATCTTGTTTTCCTTTAAAAGAATGTCAAGTCCCTCTTTTTGCCCAACTAAAATCTTAACATCTTATAACTTTACTATGCAAATAGTTCTATGATTCTGATTCTCTACTAAGCTGTATTAACCATTGAGCTAAATTCTTGTTATGTTTATCCAGCTTCCGCTATAGAATTAAATATTATACTTTGTAGTATAAATTTGAGTTTGAAAGTTAAAAGTTTGGAATGCTTTTCAGAGCAATAAATTAAGGAAAACAAAATCAGAATTGGATAAATTTGAAGACAGTTGTCACTGGACTAGTACTACAGTACCCCCTAGTGGACACAAGGAAACTTGGCTTTGTTTATACCAAGAATGACCCAGTCTCTTCCACAGGCATTTAGAATCTGGAGGGGCCTTTGTGATCAAGTAGGTCAACATCCCTAGCTCCAGATAAGGAAACTGAGGAACAAAAAATAAATGATTGGTCCAAGTTTACATAACCAACCTAAGGCTAAAGTCCAAGATTCTTAACTCTCATTTCTCTTCCTTTCCCCTCCCTTTTCTTTCTTTCTTCCTTCTTTTCAGCATGTACCATGCACCTATTATGAAGCAGAGTACTAAGAATACAAACATACAAAATAGTCTTTACCTTCAAGTTTTCTTTCAAGCCTAATTTCTTTTAACACATTTCAGGGAATGAATTTGCAGAATGACCAAACTACTGTGTAAGCAAAGGTTCTCAATAATCCACAAGTTGACTCACGATGTGATTAATTCTTGAATCTGACCTGGAAAATACATTTGCAAATGTAGAAAATGACCTTGACCAAGTTCAGACCATTTCATTAAGAGAGAAGATTTTACAGATTTATAATTGAACTCTATTGCAAAAAAAATAATGGCAGTAGACTATTGAAGACGTTTAAGTGTGCCCACCACCTAATCACAAACACGATCATTTGAATATACTTGATTGAACATATCCTTATTGAGGACCTACATGCAGGGCATATACTAAACACTGGGATTAGTATAATAAAGAAAACAGATGTGGTCCCGTGGTTTCTGCTCTCATAAAGCTCACAGTCACCTGTGTGTGTGTGTGCATGGGTAATTCTCAACATCCCAGGAAAACCGTTTTCCCCATTTCACTTTGGAAAGTCTTATTTTGATATTATGGAAACCATGTAGTATGCAAATATTTTCCAAGATTACTCTGTCCCCACCGTAAGGGAAATGAATAATAAAGGTCTGGAATTAGACAGAACTGAAATTGAAACCCAGTTCCACCATTTACAACTACTAGACAAACTGATTCACTCCCCTAGGTCCCAGTTGCTTCTATAAAATGAAAATAATACGTATCCTTTGTGAGGGATGATGTTTTATCATTATCCTTATTAATTTCTAAATAGAGACATTACTTCATGAGTCAAAAGCATGAATTATATATTCTTTTTCCTAAAGTACAGATTAAAAAATCAAAAGAGAAACATCTCTATAATTCACACAGTGTCACAAAGAATATCATTTTCCAGAATTAATATAGAAGATATTTATGACCATTGACATTTTCATTTTTTTTAAAAAAAATAAGGTAAAATCCTCCAACAATGGATGCTTCTACAAAAGCATTTCTTTAAGGCGATTTTCTTCCATGGATGAACATGGCCTTGTTCCACAGGAGCAAAGCTTATTATTTAAGTTATAATGAATAAAACTAGTATGATTATTGTTTAAGGGATCTTTTCATCAGTTCAGTTCAGTTGCTCAGTCATGTCTGACTCTTTGCAACCCCGTGAACCACAGCACACCAAGCCTCCCTGTCCATCACCAACTCCTAGAGTTTACCCAAACTCATGTCCATTGAGTCAGTGATGCCATCCAACCATCTCATCCTCTGTCGCCCCCTTCTCCTCCTTCCCTCAGTCTTTCCCAGCATCTACTGGTTTTTCCGGTAGTCATATATGGATGTGAGAATTGGACTATTAAGAAAGCTGAATGCGGAAGAATTGATGCTTTTAAACTGTGGTGTTGGAGAAGACTCTTGAGAGTCCCCTGCAAGGAGATCCAACCAGTCCATCCTAAAGGAAATCAGTCCTGGGTGTTCATTGGAAGGACTGATGTTGAAGCTGAAACTCCAATATTTTGGCCACCTGATGCGAAGAGCTGACTCATTTGAAAAGAACCTGATGCTGGGAAAGATTGAGGGCAGGAGGAGAAGGGGACGACAGAGGATGAGATGGTTGGATGGCATCACTGACTCAATGGACATGAGTTTGGGTAAACTCTGGGAGTTGGTGATGGACAGGGAGGCCTGGCGTGCTGTGGTTCATGGGGTCGCAAAGAGTTGGACACGACTGAGCGACTGAACTGAACTGAACTAGGTTGGTCATAGCTTTTCTTCCAAGGAGCAAGCGTCTTTTAATTTCATGGCTGCCATCACCATCTGCAGTGATTTTGGAGCCCCCCAAAAATAAAGTCTGTCACTGTTTCCATTGTTTTCCCATCTATTTGCCATGAAGTGATGGGATGCCATGATCATAGTTTTCTGAATGTTGCGTTTTCAGGCAGCTTTTTCACTCTCCTCTTTCACTTTCATCAAGAGGCTCTTTAGTGCTTCACTTTCTGCCGTAACGGTGGTGTCATCTACGTATCTGAGGTTATTGATGTTTCTCCCAGCAATCTTGATTCCAGTTTGTACTTCATCCAGCCCAGCGTTTCTCATGATGTACTCTGCATATAAGTTAAATAAGCAGGGTGACAGTATACAGCCTTGAAGTACTCCTTTCCCGATTTGGAACCAGTCTGTTGTTCCATGTCTAGTTCTAACTGTTGCTTCTTGAACCTGCATACAGATTTCTTAAGAGGCAGGTAATATTCCCATCTCTTTAAGAATTTTCCACACCTTAAACTGAACTAATTTCCTCTTCAAACTGGTATCTCTTCGAT